>NC_082594.1:45037899-45663899 GCF_030936135.1 Gavia stellata
TATATCAATCTGAGGAACAAAATAGAAATTAATCGAAATTGTTGTTTAATTCTATCCAATAACAGGACTTGAAATGTGTTTGGTTAATAGGTAAAAAGCTAAAATGAATCATAAGTTACACTACTTCTGCCTTTTTCTCTCACCGTTGGGAAAGCGAACAGTATACTAAGGTGCTCCCTCCTGCTTGTGGGCAAAAAGTTCAAATAGAATTTTCCAGCCTCTTGTGACCTGAATTTTGCTGGAGTGAAGATAAGGACTCATTCTGACTTCCACCAGATTCAGCCCCAACATATGCAGGACTCCAATCAAATTTAAGGCCAGGTGTACACTAGAATTCCGTTCACATAAGATTGGTTCTTGTAAATTATAATCTTCGTAAACAAAATACATCTATGCACAATCTGACAGTAATCCAACATAATTTAAAGGCTGTCTGGCATAGGTCTTTGCGAGCATGCAAACCATAAAATAGTACCTGACCACTGTTACGCAGCTAACATGGTCATGCCTGTGCATGTGTAGGCTTAAGTTCTCCAAAAATAATCCCACTGTTGCACTGCAATTTTAATTTCTGCAGATTCAAATCAACTGGAATTCTGTTAGCTGCTCTTAACCTTTTCAAAAACACTTTTTTTTGAAGAAATTTGTTAAAAATTTTTCAGCACTTTCATTTGCGAACTCCCGACAGCTGTGGTGTGCAAGAGAGACAAATGTACACCAAAAATCCATGCTCCTGTCAGGAGAAAAAGGTGAGCTTAATTTCTTAAACTTGTGGCAAGGAATTGTGCAAACCCATCTCCAAAAAGAGACAGCAATGAGGCTCTAGAGGGCAAGGCTAAAAGAATTAAAAGCAATGCCAGACCAACCTTCTCTGCACCTGATGTTTACATGACCTAAAAGATTTAGAGCCATGTTCATAGGGCAAGAAATCCAATATTATTCTGTGCACAAGCTGAATTACCAGGCCAAGCCTTACTGTTGCAATCCTGTTCGAGTTGCTAGATAAAACATTTTCCTACTGTTACCAAGACTTTCTAATTCCTGCTGCTCCAGTTCACGGTAGTGTACTCTGGCACATTCTCAGAGTGCTCTATAATATGCCTATACAAACTTTGCCAACAGACACTAAGAAGTCCATGGTTAAGAGGCTGAAAACATCCCCTGACTTGCTGTTTTGCAAAGAAAATCCTTACTTACAAATTTTGGGATGGGTAACTGCTAAAACACCTGAGTATTGTGCCCTTCTCCCAAGCAATCTGTGTCAGGATTCATGAATTACTTCCAATCTCCAATGTCTGCCGGGGGCTATTCTACTTTCTACAGATGTATTCAAAAGCAATAAAAAAAAAAAAAGTCAAACTGCCTCCCAACCTGGAGTTCTACTGTCTGCACTGCCCAGATTCAAGCCTTTGTACAATTAGTGATGGGCTGCAGAGTAAAGTTCATCCCATGCTTCCAGAGTTATACAGGGGATGATTTTGCAGCCTCTATTAATTACCTGAAATCAACATCACAGTATAAAGAACGTATGCCTACAACAGTCTCTGAAAAAGAGAATAGGTATTTAGGAAAATTGAGGCTGACAGGAGAATTCAGTGACCACCTGAAGATCCTGATCGCTGCTTCAGAGTTTATTCAGTCTTCTTACCTGATTTACATACCCATATCAGACCACAACAAACAAAGTGCTGTTCTTCATTCCTACCGCTCAGGCAGCAAAACATAAAAATGGAATATAGCCTAAAACCAGGCTGGACTCAGTGATGCTGAAGGCTTTCTCAGTATCTACGTGATGGCAGAAAGACTATCCATTCAGGGATCAAGCAGGCACAAATAACAACGGGAAGACCCAAGCCCAACAGCGCACTGCTAAACGCGCCCCCCCAGGAACGATGTCTAAGGGAAGAGGGGCATCTCACACGCACACGCATTTAATCAAGGCTGGAGCAGGGCGTACGGCTTCGCAGGGAGCACGGCCGGGCCCAGATGGAGGCGGCGGCCCCCCCCCCGCAGCGCCCAGGCCTGCGGCTCCGCTGAGGCAGCCGCCGCCCGGCCCCTGCCGGCGCCGTCGCCGGGAGCCGCTCACCTGGTGAAGGAGAAGATTGGTGTCGGGCAGGAGGTAGTGCGGCTCGGGGCAGAGGCTGCTGGCGGCGCCGCTGGGCTGCGCCTCCAGGCCGAGGCCGGGCCCGGCGGGGCGGGGGGCGCAGAGGCCGCAGGCGGCGGCGCCGCAGGGAATGTCGTCGCGCAGGTAGTGCTCGCGCACCACTTTCACCACGGCGCCCGCCCGCGTGCGCTTCAGGAACGTCCGCGAGGTCAGCATGGCGCACGCCGCAGCCGCCCCGCCGCCTCCCGGCACGCACAGCGGAGGGGACTGTGGCGGGTAGGCTCCGCCTCCCATCGCGCCGCGCGGCAGAGCGCGGGTAGCGGCGCGCGGCGGCCCCCTGGTCGCCGTGGTGATGGCGTCGCGCAGCCCCGCCTCAGCCGCCCTGAGGGAAGGCGGAAGGGCGCGCATGCGCCTCCGCGCCCGCCGGCTGAGGTAAGTGCTTGGCGGGCGCTGCGCAGGCCCCTCCTTTCCCGGCGTGCGCGGGGACCGGCGAGACAGGGTCAGCTCCCCCTCACCCCGCCGCCGCCGCCGTGTGCCGTTACCGGTTGGGCGGGTGCCCGTTGCCTTCTGGGGAGCTGGGCATCCGGCGGGTAGAACAGCATCTCCTTCACCGAGCTGCCTGCTGTGCGGAAGGGGGTGGCGGCGCTGCCCTGTGGAGGCGGCAGCGGCCCGGGAGAGCTAGCCCTCGGCGGGCTCCGCGCCCCTCGCCCCAGCGCAGCCCGGCTGGCCTGGGCTCCGAGTGCATCTCCTTTCGCTATAGGGCTTTGCACAGCATGCGTTAGTCAGTGCGTCTCTTAAGTAACAGCTGTGGTCTGTGCCAAGTGGCTGTAAAAGTATGCGTGACTGTTAAGTAGCTCGCTCTTGGAAAGTACTAGCAAATTAGCCTGGTAAGAGCAAAGGAGCTACTTCTTCAGAGAAGACAGAGGTGGGTATCAAAGTATTCCTCTACCGTTTTCTGTAACTAATCTTGTTATACCCCTTATTGGATGTTCTCTGATATCGTATGCCTCATGGGCCTTGGGATTTTTCAATGCATGCGCATCTGACAGTGCGAATGGCAGGTGCACGCCTTGCTTTAGCTATAACATCTTACTAGTAAGCTTGATTCACACCAGTATTTAGCTTATTGCAGTCAAACCCCTTGTTCATAATTATTTAGGAAGAGAGTCCTCAGGCAACTGCCCTTTTCAGAACTTCTTAAAATGTTTTTCTTGGGTGAACAAAAAAAATGTAATCATGATGCTGAGAAGTATGGCTTGGTGGTCTGGTTTAACGGGTTAATTTTTTGTAATGACATAATGCCTTTCACTTAATTGTTTTGATCTTTGCAGCTGATTCTTCAGGGGGCTCATCTCAAAGTATAACTTTAAAAAGCTTTGCAACTAGTGAAAGAAAATGTCACATAAAAGCTCGAAGGAAATCAGGAAAGTAAACATTTCTAGCTCCTTGGAGTCTGAAGATATTAGCTTAGAAACCACAATACCAACTGATGATGTTTCTTCCTCTGAAGAGAGAGAAGGTACTGTTAAAATTACTAAGCAGCTGATTGAACGGAAAGAGTTGCTGCATAATCTTCAGCTGCTTAAAATAGAATTATCTCAGAAAAACTTGATGATTGACAACTTGAAAGTAGAATATTTGACCAAGGTAAGAAATGTTGCTTCTTTTGTCATATAATCTTTTCTTGTTTCTGGTGCTTTTAGAGTATGGTAGAAATTTCCCTTCTGAAAAGACTTTCTGTGAATTGCATACTGGAAGCCTCCTTAGCTTTTTTTTTTCCCTACATGAGAAAAGGAGGAAACAAACATATGTAAAACTTAGCTGATTTGTCCAACGTGTTATACTTACAAATGGATGAGTGGGATCAAATTAGTTTCTCCATTTCTAAAAACAAAGGGAAAAGACCTGTATTCTTTCAGAAATGGTGAATAATTTTGGCACTGATGTAAGCAACTTAATAGAGCTTTTAACCTGAACTTGCAGAATATTAAAAGTCATCTGAATGCTATTCAGTGATCTACTAATGAAGATGTGGCTTGAATATACCAACATGGTAATAGCAGGAGATTGTTATGTACGGTTTCCACTAAGATACATGAAATTAAGAAAGTTGTAAAAGCTTTGCTGTGTTTGTGTGCAGTCAGTATTTACAACCTACTGTATACTAGCTGTGACTTTCACTGGCTTGCTGCTCTGAGTTTAAGCCTAGTTTGAAATCAGCTGAACAAGTAGCTATTTGCCTGAAAAAGACGAATTGTGGAACTAAGTCCTTTTTATTTCTAGTTCAGTAGGGCAAAATCCATATTGTATTTTATGAAGCCTTACTATATTTAGAGGTCTTCTTAGACAGTTCGTATTGTACGTCCCAGCGCGTTGGGCTCTCCACTTTTTTTTCTTTGAAGTTGTTCTTTTTGTCAAATATGTTTTAAAAATTACCAAGGTAACTTTTTTTCATTTTATATTTATATTCTTCATATTTAGATTGAAGAGCTAGAAGAGAAGCTTAATGATGCAATCCATCAAAAGCAGCTGTTGTCTTTACGACTGGATAGTCAGCTGGCATTACAGCAAGAAGATGCTAGGTATGATGGAAGTAAAACAAAAAATCATCATCTTTAGTAACTTAGTAATATGAATTCAAATTAATTCATTATGGTTAATGAAAGTGATGATTATGAATAGAAGGAGTAGGATTTATTTTGCAGATTATATTAGTATTTCCATTCTAAAAATGGAATTTACATTATTCAATTTACATATAAATAAATTTTAAATAAGCTCTCACTTGCTGAAGTTTGTGGTTTTGGTTTTATTGTTATCTGGATTCAAAAATTAATAAGAACTTGGAGTAGGAATGTTCTTAAAACCAGTAAAGAGTAAAAGGTAGAGGGGGCAGACTTTCCATCAATTTAAAGTGAGTTTTTAATAACTCTGCAGCCTAGATGATTTGGGAAAGGTAAGGGGATAATGTTGAGCACTTCCAGTTAGGATTGCTGATTGGTCAGAACAGCTTTCAGTTGATGATGTGGAAACTTTTTTTTTCCTTGCTTTTCTAAAACTTTTTGAATTAACCTATAGCTGAAAATAGACTGGCTGGCAGGCTTCTCCAAACTACTTTGTCAATTAAATGTTTTAACACCTGTAATAAGTAATGCCAGACCTAAGATTAGTTACAGCAAAGTCTTAGTTGAACTAAGAGCAGCTGACTGTAAGGTAAATGTCTCTCATTCTGTACGCTTCAGGGTAGAATATTTTTATGTTGGCCATACTTGAATTACCTGAAGAGTGCTCAGCAAAAAAGTACTAATGTGAAAAATGTTATTAATGGGCATAAAAAGGTTAAACTACTTTCCCCAGGTTTTTCATTATTTTTCTGTCTGTATGTGTGCTGGTTTTGGCTGGGATAGAGTTAATTTTCTTCTTGGTAGCTAGTATGGGGCCATGTTTTGGATTTGTGCTGAAAACAGCATTGATAACACAGAAGTGTTTTCCTTACTGCTGAGCAGTGCTGACACAGAGTCAAGGCCTTTTCTGCTTCTGACACCACCCCGCTAGCAAGTAGGCTGGGAAGTTGGGAGGGGACACAGCCGGGACAGCTGACCCCAACTGACCAAAGGGATATTCCATACCATATGATGCCACGCTCAGTATATAAACTATGGGGAAAGCTGGCTGGGAGACTGCTGGTTGGGGCCTGGCTGGGCATCGGTCGGAGGGTGGTGAGCAATTGTTTTCATTTGCATCACTTGTCTTTCTTGGAGCTTTTTTTGTTGTTGTTATTTTCCTTTTCATTATTATTATTAATAATTATTATTTTATTTATTTCATTTATTAAACTGTTCTTATCCCAACCCACGAGCTTTCTCACTTTTACTTTTCCGATTCTCTCCCCTCATCCTGCTGGGGCAGGGGCAGAGTGAGCGAGCGTCTGTGTGGTGCTTAGTTGCCAGCTGGGGCTAAACCGCAACAGTCTGTTACCTCACTTTTCATCCCCATTTAACAAAATCATACACTATGTGCAGAATATGTCCTTGTGTGACTGCTTTGCTGACCTTGGATTTTCTTTTCTCTTTTGGAAACAAGTGGGACAGACGTTGTCTTGTAGTATTAGCAGATCTACTATTTTTTAATACTACTTTTTAAATAATGTAGGAATTATTGCATTTTGAACAACACTTTAATTTGAATATGATTTCAAGAGTTACAGCTAAAACCTCCAAAAAAGTAGGTCAGTCACCTTTGACTCAAATATAATAAACACTTTGAAACATCTCTAAGTGATGTGCAATTTTTCTTGCCGTATAGTACCTTGTCACTGGTGATAATATAATGATAGTATTTTAAGGCTTGAAGTAAGTTTGCTGGTTTAAGTGTAGTGGTGTTTTTGGTTTTGTTTTTTTTTTTAAAGGACCCCAACTTTGTATGTTATGCTGGGTAGAAAATGAAGGGTTGTTTGTGGAATAGGCCATAAGCATGTATCTGCTGAGACTTGGCATGACACAAATTGAAGTTACTGTTGTTTTATTTGGTGATTTACTAGTTCCTTGGGTTTTGTGTGGAAATATATTCTGCTTTTTCATGTTTTTAACCTTTTAATTGGTAAATTAAAACTAATTCATAAATCCAAGTCAGCATACGTGGAGATTAATTGTTACTTCTCAGATTCAGCTTTGTATTGTCAATGACTATGAAGTTCCTGGCTTTTTATGTATATTGTGTCTGATGTGATTGTGTAACCAGGGTGGTATACACGCTTGTGCTAATTACCTAATACCTCTGTGAATCTTCCCCTCTATAAAATGGGCATAACTCATTCCCTTGCCAAGGCATTGTGATGGTTTACTTGTATTACTTGCTACTTAATGTTTTCTGTTTTCAAATCAATCTTAAAGAAAACATCAGGCTCTAATGAAACAAGAAATGGAAACTATTTTATTGAGACAGAAGCAACTGGAGGAAATGAATCATCAATTAAGGGAGAGGGCTGGAGATATCCGTCGTAGCTTGCGAGATTTGGAATTAACAGATGATTGCTATGAGAAGCTAAAGTCTCTTCCTGAACATCAGCTTTCTATCCCTGAATATGTTTCTGTGAGTATTGTGTCCTGTATTGGTTTAAAATATAGCTGTGTCCTGGGTCTGGCTGGGATGGACTTAACTTTCTTCATAGCAGCCTGAATCTTGCTGTGCTTCAGATTTGTGGCTGAAACAGTGTTGGTAACACACCAGTGTTTTGGCTGTTGCTGGACAGCGCTTGTACAGCATCAAGGCTTATTCTTTTCCCCACTCTGCCTCCCCCTGTCTCCAGCGAGCAGGCTAGGGGTGGTCATGGGATTGAGAGGGGACACAGCTGGACAGCTGACCCAAATTGGCCAAAGGAATATTCCATACCATCTAATATCATGTTCAGCAATATAAGCTGGAGGTAGAGGATGAAAAAGGAGGTGGGGGGGGGTGGCTTCCAAGGTGGTTATTGCTTAGAGACTGGCTGGCGTTTGGTCTGCTTGTGGGAGGTGATGAGTGATTGTCTTTGCATGGCTTTTTCTTCTTTTAATTTATCTCTCTCCCTCCCTCCTTTGCTTCACTCCTTTTCTTCACTGTTGAGAAAACGCAGGTGTTGAGTTTTCTTGTGTTTGTTCTTCCCACTCTCTCCTTTGTCCTGCTTCCACTGGAGGCAGGGAGTGAGTAAGCAGCCATATGGGTGCTTGGCTGCTGATCAGGTTCAACCCATCACAAGCTGTAAATTGCTTTTATTTAGAATTAAAGGGATGTGCATATAGTAGAAGCCAATCTATACTCCTAGAATTCTTATTCTTCCCCAACTAGAAATGAAAGACCTTCAGAGGCAGACGTGCTTCTGTATCAAGTCATTTTGACTGGATTCCAGTAAAGAGGAGAACCTTTTAATCTGAGACTCCGATGCCTTAAAGAGAGTAGAACTGCTGAGTCATTTTAAGAGGGTGAAGCAAATAGGGCATTGCAATTAAATGGTGGGCACACATTGGTGATATGAAATATAGCAGGCTGAAAATAGGAATTTGAAACTCTGCTTGCCAGAGCCACAAGTTGAGATGGCTCTTGCAAACAGCCCTTACCTTTCCCTGATACTTTCCATCTGGCCCTTTCCTGTCTGACTAAATGCAGGAGATAAAGTGTACTTTAAAGTATACTTTAAGACTCATTTTCTTGATTTAAGAAGTTTGTTAATTATTGCTTATGGGTAGAGGGAGGAGCAGGGGTGGTACTCTGCTTGCAATAAAAAGACAATGCTTTCACAGACTGTGGGACATGTCTAGAGCATCCTGGCTCACTTCTCAGAATGAAGAGGATTTAGACATGTAAACCTTAATTCATCAAAGTATTAGCATTGTACTTATTTATAGAATTAGCTATTAAGGAAGTTGTAAATAATATGACGTTAAAAAGTTTAGTGCATTTGTTGAGGTACAAATGCTGCGTGAGTGAGTTCTCTTGCTGGATTAAAGTCATAGTATACTGTGCTCTAGAGATGTACAGGGAAGTAAAACTTGTCATCCTTATCTAAAGGGAGAAATTCTTGGGAACATCTTTTTAAAAAGTTCTAGAACTTGAACTTTTGTAAGTACTAGGAAAATCTTACGGATCTGAGTGATAAACAAGAACACTTAGCTTGGGGCGTATTAGGTTTTTACCCCCTAGCTGTCTACCATACCCACTGCCCTCTATAGAAGTATTTGAGGGTTTTTTGTTGATTCCTGCACCACCATGGTGGACAAAGTAGATTTTTAACACAAACTGAAATCCAAACTGAAATTCATGTCAGCTTGCTAGAAATCGCTCTCTACAATTACCTGAAAGTGGGTTGTGGTGAGGTGGGTGTTGGTCTCTTCTCCCATGTAACTAGTGATAGAACGAGAGGAAACGGCCTCAGGTTGTGCCAGGGGAGGTTTAGACTGGATATTAGGAAAAATTTCTTTACTGAGAGAGTGGTAAAACACTGGAACAGGCTGCCCAGGGTGGTGGTGAAGTCACCCTCCCTGGAGGTGTTCAAGGAACGTCTGGACGTGGCATTGTGGGACATGTTTTACTGGGCATGGTGGTGTTGGGTTGATGGTTGGACTTGATGATCTTACAGGTCTTTTCCAACCTTAGTTGATTCTGTGAAATTGGTGTGCAGGAAGCTCTGGGACTTCAGGAGTTGATTGGCAGTCAGTATAGGCAGGACAGATATCAGGAGTTAGTAACCTTGTCAGCTGCTTTAAGCTGTCACAGCACAAATCAAGTGCTTAGCCTGTATTTGTGAGTAAAAGGGGCTCTAAAGTATGTGAAGTGAAGGAGGTAACAGCTGTCTTCTACACCTAATCTACTTTTCTTTTCCTCTTACAATCAACCAGTAAATGCTACTTTTGTCTGTGACTCAAACTCCAATACGTACGTGTTCAGTGAAGCCCCTTTCCTTTTTACACGTCACTTTCTTCTTTTGAAGAAGTCCTTTTTTTTGCCAATTTTTTTCCCCCCAGTTGAAGATATTCTAAAGATATAGTGTAGTAAGATGCTGTTTTCTGCTTCTTTTCCCAACTTCTTTTGGCAGCAGGATCAGTGTAAACCTGAGGGTATCAGTTAAGCTCAGTGATTATTTTCTTTAACATTACTTTGAGTTATTCAGCTGATACAGATGCTGGGAGGCTACAGAACTGTTTTGCATATCCTGTCTATGCATCCATTTGTCTTCTGAAGACTAGGAAAAGGATGTTGAAGGGAAAAAGTAATATTTCTGATGATGATTTCAGCTTTGCTTACCTAAGGAGGAATTCTGTATTTCTCAGGCAAATAAAATCTCTGTCTCCAGATCTATGTGCAGACTAATAGTATAGTCTACTGATATTACTGTAAAATTCTCTTTGTGAGAAAGAGTTCTCCTTAGAGAAAATTTGAGCAAGAAATTTCCAGACTCTTTTTTCTATTTATCAGTTATAAAATATTGCCATACAATTCTGCAGGATACACGTATATATAATGCTTACACTTTATTTGAAACCTGGTATACTGGACAAAACGCAGTAAGTACTTAAATACAGATTTTTTTTTAATATATATAAATATATCACAAGTTTAAAATACTAGAATTAAAGCAAATGTGAGATGTCTTTCACTTTTCCTCCACAAAGGGGTGCAATAGTGACATGTTAGAGCAAAATGTTTGATGTTAATGATGATGACAAATGAAAAATGTTTTAAGCATATTTCTCTTAAAACCACACTTTTTTGTTTTGAACTTAAATGTAAAAAAAAATCAGAATTTTTCTTACCATTTATACGAATGATTTTTAGAAACAGTATATGCAAAATTTTAAAGCACTTTAGATCATTGAACCAGTGCTTGGCAGCTGAATCAACGTGTTTAGTGAAGTGAGCCTTTTGTGTACTGTCCTGTAAACTTTTTTCACCTACCTGTTTGTTTATTTAAATAAGTCAGTCTTTGGGTATGTCTCAGTTGTTCAGTTCTGAGTAAACATGAAAAAGAAGTAAAACCTATGTTTTTCTTCCAAACCCCAAAGGAAAAAAACAAGTTGTTTAAAAATGGTATCTGCGAATTCTGTTTGGTCCAATTTTAATTGCCATGTCTTTCAGTTGCATCATTTTGAACTACAGCTCACTTGCTCTTTGTTTAAGAAGGAAGTTAACTGATGCAACTACTTTCACTTCATTTAACAGTAGCCTGCTTTCTCTTCCTCTGCACTCACCCATTTTTAGTTTAACTCTAGTTTTCCCATAAAAAGTGGTGGGCACGTGCTAAGAGGTTTTTTTTTTAAAAAAATCGCCTAGGAAGTGGTAACTTTTTCCTTACAGCACATCTATATAAATTTGTCATTTTTAAGATATGCAATTGTTTCTGAAATCCCATTTCAGTAATTTTTCTTTCTGCTATAGTGACTTGGCAAGAGACAACGTGTGCTTTGACTGCTGAGTTACATGAGTGTTTATTTGCTATCAAGCAAGCTAAGTAACAATAACAGTTGAACTTCTGCTATAACCTTCCCCTCATCTGCTGCATTCACTTGCACTTTCTTATTACCATGGATTGTTCTTTTCATGGGAAGGCAGTGCAGATATGTTTATCCTTGATACCTGTATCCCATGTTATCTTGGTTTGATACTGGGTAATCTGTTTTAGGGTTGTCGTTTGGGAAGTAAATGTGGTATGACGGCATAAGTTAGGTTTCCTAGGGAAATCTGAGTAAAAATACAGGAACTTAAGGGGAAAAGCTAGATGTGGCTTAAAATAAACCCCCACAATGCTTTAAAGTGTTTCCAGTTGGTGACAATCAGGGTTATTTTTCAAGGAAAATAATTCTAAAATTTTGTAATCACTCTTTTAGGAAAAAGAGGATTTGATTGAAATTCAGCTGCTCAGTTTCAGATGTAATCAGACAAGTTCTGAAAGAATCCTTCTAGACAAAAACTGTAGTCAGCGAAAGCTGAAGTTAAGAGACTTAAATTTTACTTACTCACTGCTTTGCAAGCACATTTCTACAGTTGGTTCTTTCCCAAGGAAGTAGTTAAAGCCTGTTGTAGTTCGGAAGTTAGAAAGAACCCGCAAAACTAAGTTCACTGATTTCATGCAGACCCATTAGAAGCAATGTGATTTCACAGATGAACATGAAAAAAACTCCTTAAATATTGAAGGAATAGAATACTGCAAGAATAAAATAGTAATGAAACAGTAAA
Organism: Gavia stellata; assembly: GCF_030936135.1. Lineage (NCBI taxonomy): Eukaryota > Metazoa > Chordata > Aves > Gaviiformes > Gaviidae > Gavia > Gavia stellata. The sequence continues at coordinate 45,049,712 of NC_082594.1, forward strand.
ATAAGGCAATAACATGCAGTTAGTTCACTTCTCAGAATAGAAAGACAAATTGTAGTTTTAAGTGTAGCATCTGATGGTTGAATTTGTCATTTGGAATTTTTAGAACGTGAACAAAAGGTTATCATACCTTATTTTGGTTTCAATTGAGTTGTAGTTTTAAAAACCAATCTCATCCTTAATTTTGTTTGCTCTATGGGTAAACTTAGACATAACGAATTAAGAATCCCTTGTTACCATCTCAAAAAAAGGAATTAAGATAGCAACGTTACTTTGGGAAAGCTTGCATTTTTTTTGCAATAAAAATTAAACTTTAAATTTATAGCATATGTCCTATCAGCTTTATGTTTGTTTTGCATCTAAAGGTAAGGATGAAAAATGGAGCTCTCTTGCTGAGTACAACAAATTCAGACAACTGTGACTTTCAACATGCACAGGGTTTGGAGAAAACTGAAAACAAAAAGCAAAAAAACCCACCACTTTTTATAAAATTTCACTTTTCTGCCTTACTACTAATTTTCCAGTCATGTTGCAAACTTGCTTTATTATTTAGAGCAAGCTACACCTATGTTTACATGGCAAATTTCCATGGCTTCTGTGTTTTTTAGAATTGTATGCTGTCAGTTATATGGAATATACTTGGAACTTTTCTTTGTCTTCTGCTGTTTACAGGTAGCAAAACAGAGTCCTGTCTTCCTTCTGCATGAAAGTGTAGTACAGCTTGGTCTTGAATGCTTATTTTATCTGTGCTTTTTTGCTTGTATTTCTTCTTTAATTGTATATCAAACAAAGCGTTAATGATGGGGGGATATGGAGTAGCTTTTGCATGAAAATAGTGCTTAATTATCTATTCTTTTCTTTTCATCCCCCAAAATAAACATTTTAAGGTATCACATTCATTCTGGGAGTAATAACCTCTGTGTACGTGTGTGTGGGTGTGTATCAAAAAAGCTCTTTCTTCTTTGTTTTGTCCCTTTTTACTTTTTACTGCTGACTTTGTGGGTTTACTGCTGTATTTTCTAGTATTTTTGCTTGTTCAGTAGAAATGTTCTGGAAACATTTTATGGATCTGAGACTTACTTGTCTGAGACTATGCCTATGACTGGGAGAAGGGAGAGGAGTATGTGTTATAGAATTTTTTTTATATTTTTTTAATCCTTTTACAAGGCTTTTTTTCAGTGCTAACTTAGCAGAGTTGAGTCTTTCAGATGCTTAGTTGCATGGTGCAGCTGAACCCATATAGCAACATGTTACTGCTGAATGTGTGTGTGGAGATGTGTGTTACAGTTCTTCCTGCTTATGTGCTGTTCCTGCTTCCTGTGCTTGCTCTGGCATCTTTTCTTCGTGCAGATTCAGCACACTGAACTGGCAGAAAACAAAATTAATCTCTCTCCATTTCTACACATGCCATAAAAATTTATATTGACTTGGGGAAATTTAGCAAGTTAAGTTGGTTTATTGCTAATAGGCTTTTTTCTTCTTTTTTACACTGTTAATCAAATAGGCCTTAGAGTTGGCACAAGTAAGAGAGTGGGACCATGTGGTCCATTAATAGCTGTATTTTTTTAATCAGGCAGCCTGACTGGGAGCTGCCTTAGTTGAACAGAAATGTATTTCTTAACCTTTATTCCTCTTTCTTTTTTTTATTCAGTGCCAGGCACAAATTGATTATTTCTTACATGCTGCTGTCAAAGGCTAAAGAAAGACACTGTCTTTGCTTTAACATTCCCCCGCCCCCAACCAGGTTCCTGGTATGCACTAGAAATCATTTGGTGAATTACTGCCATGAAATATTGAGGTCACTTGTTTTTGGGATTGTAGTTCTTGCGATTGCAATTTTGCTCAATTTTTAATATGGATCTTGTTCCTCTAGATCCGATTCTATGAAGTAGTCCATTCCTTAAGAAAAGAGCTAAGTGATCTACAGATGAAAAAGGAGAGCCTAACAGAAGAACTAAGTGGGTACAAATCCCAGCTGAAGTGTCTGACAGAGGTCTGTGTACATTAATTGTCTCAAGAAACTGTGTAAATATATGTATATTGCAAAAAACTCATTCTCCAAATCATTATTCATGTATAAGATATAAAAGCTTTTTTGTTGTACAAAAATTACTGGGAGGAGGAGGGGGCAGGGAGGGAGGGAAAGGGGAAACATGCTTTATATGTCCTTACATAACAGCTAATTTTACATTATGGCTACCCTGCAAGATTTGCTCATGAGACTGTTCAGGATAGACTCTTAACAGCTATGTTGTGCTTTCTGAGGGCAAGGTTCAAGGCGGGGAAGCTGAGACAGGAGATCCATCCAGCAGTAGTTGAAGACAATGATGGTTCAGTGTATAGTTTTCAAGACGGTGATGTCTTGGTAGCAATTTGCTTCACCTTTTGTTTTAATGATACAAAAATGCATTTTTATAAGAGTTCTTTGGAGTTGCATCTTCTCTGTTACGTTTTTCAACTTTTTATATTTTAATTTTCCTATTTATTTCTATATTAAAGAAAAAGATAATTTGATTTCAGGTAAGGTAGAAAAGCCAGTAGTAGAGAAACAAATTATCTAAATATATTTAATTTTGATTTTCAAAGAGTAAAAGACTTGAAACAGTATAAGGAGAATGTTGTTTTTAAGGTATTTATTAATATTTATAGTATTCTTAATATGTATACAGCCAGGATGATTTCTATTTTAGCATAGTTCCACATAAATCTGGAGTTGTGATAAGACAGTTTCAGCTACCCAGAGTATATTTATTCAAGACATGGCTGGTAGAGACTTAAATGCCACTGTCATTTTACTACTTCTGAAATTATTCTTTAGTTACCACCTTTTTTCCCCTCAAAATTTACTTACAGAATAATTGGGTGTAAAGAGATACTAATTATACAGGATTATCTTGTGAAATTCATATTATTTTCATTTCTTTTTTTGATTGAATTAGAAAAAGTGCATTTATGTGCTTCAGCATTATTTTGTGTCATCATCTCTGGTCAGAATTGAGATTAAATTAATCCTGTTAACTTTGATTTACGTGAGCACTTTCCTTCATTGTACATTTAATGTGCTTTGATTTAATGAAATTCTACAGGAGGATTTCAGCCTTCTGAGATTTGACTGGCATCTGTGTTAATTTTTGCTGCAGCAATTTAACGGGGTAGTAGTAACAATAATTAAAGTTGTGCTAGAAACAATTTTCTTCGTACATTGACCTTTCTCTAATACAGAAAAATTCTAATTTTTTTCTTTTTATACCACATGATGGCAGTATCTACCTTTCCCACTGATTTATTTTTCAAAGTTTGAAGTCTGTGCTTTTCTTTTGATGTTAATGAGAAAGCACCAGAATGTTGCCTGTGTTGAATTGAGGTGGTTCATTGAATGCTTATACCCTGTTTGCATAATCATGCTTAAAATGAGAGACAATTAGTGGGAATGAACACCTCGTTTTAAAAAAAAATAATCAGGGGAGAGATCCAGATGTTGGAATGTCACAAGAAAAAAAGCTTACAGCAGTTAATAAAAATTATTCCTTAGGATTCTCAGGTTTCAGATAAGATCCCTTACTACAGTTCTTACATATGTACAAAAAGACCCCAAACCCAAGTCTTCACCCTATCTGTTACGCATAGAGATGACGTGTTTTGGATATTTAATGAAATGTGACCTGATACAAGGTATTTTATGTATGGAGAGACTTAAGTCTCTGTATTTTGCTTCTGGCAAGTTCAGATTTGATGTAGTGACTTGATCAGTGTCACTGTTAACAAGGTACCTCAGGCTGTTTCAGAAAATAAGGTAAAAGGAGCATCATCAATATGTGAGGGTACTTTAGAATCTTTAATGTACTTAGTACACTAAAGCTAACTCTTGCAGTTTACGAAGAAGTAGTTTCAAGGTGTACTGTTGGGGTAACTTACTTATTCGAGCTCCTTTGATAAGGTCAAGCTTTATTGCAAGGAGATTTATCAGCAGGAAATAAAGCACAGTTTAATTAAGAGTCTTACTTAATCTCTTACTACAAAAACAGTGGGATTTGAGTATATTCCAATCATTCGTATTTCTAGCTACATGAAACATAGCTGCTGAAGTTCCTTGCCTGTTATTAAATAACTTACACTTTTCACATCCTTCCTCTGGTTTCCCATCCAATAGTCTTTTATTTTTTAAGTTTTCTCAAACAGTTGCAGTATTTCTGTTCTTTACATAGTTTATCAAGAAGGTGTCTGTTCTGGGTTTAAAACTTCTTTAGGAAACTACTAATACAGACTTTTGAAATACAGTCATCACTGAAGTTAAAACAATCCCCCCCCCCCACCCCCAATAAAACACTTTCTGCAATAAGCATTCCTTTTTTCTGCTATTGCAAATAATTAAGGCTCTTCCTAATGAGTTTCAACATGTTTTTTTTTCCTCTTTGTGGAACATGGAAAGGAACTAAAATACATGCTTGTCCCAAATCTTTCTATTAGCTACTAATGGCTTGGGGGAGGAGGATTTTGCTGGCTTTTCTGGTTGTCCATGGCTGACAGACTAGGTTTGAGTAAATTTTATACATGTAGACATTCACTCAGAAACAAAGTAATGAGAGATATAAGAGAATTAAGTATAGACTCATAGGAAAGTCTGTCTAGCCAACAAAGAATTGAGAAAGTTTAAAGGAAAATCCAAACTTGTGTTAAGTCAACTCTAGCAAAATTTAAATGTGGAATGAATTCATCAAATAAGACAACCATTGTCTAACATCAGCTATGTTATTTTTTGACAGGATGGCTGTAGTCCTTTTGATTTGGTCAAAGGAAATGAGCTTTAATGTTACTGTTCTTGTTTTGGAATGTGAACATTAAGACACTTAAATTATTTTTTCTCTGCTCATCAGCCTTTATATACTGTTTTGTGGGAAAGCAAAGCAGCACAGTTCTATTCTCTGAACGCTATTACGATGAGCCGATATGGCTGAGTATCGGTTATATAAAATCAGGTCTTCAAACCCACTAAATATTTTTTTTTTTTTTGCTACATGCTGCCATATTATTTTTTGTTAGGGGGGGAAAAAAAGCCCCACCAAACAAAAACAAAACAAAACTCATTGTTAGTACAACAGATCTAGCCTGACACAAAAGTGAGTGCAGTGGCCTGGTGTTATGGTCTCTCAGCCAACTATGTTTGTAAGTATCCAGCTGTACCAGCAAGGAAGCTTTGTTCTGTAAAATTTGAATTGTCATTGTAGCCTTGCAGAAACTAATTTTCTAAGACTTGACAAATCCGTATGTTCTTTAATCTCATGGCAATTCATTAATTCATTTGTATTATAAAAAGTTTTATTTCTGACTTCAGGGCATAAAAGACATCTTTCAAATGTTTGTCACCTGTATTTGTACTCTAGGTGTATGAAAATACATTTTGTTTGTTCAGAAGGGGCAGAAGGTCCTAAGTGTGGATCAGCCTCTGTTAGCACTCATTTAATTCTTGGTATGCTGAGGAGTAAGACCACTAAAACTCTACAACTTTGTAACAAAGTTCTCTTGTTGATTGTCTGTTGCTGCTCTGAGTTTGCACTTAATCAAAGCCTGCTGAATCTGTAACACAGACCCACTAGGGCAACGAGCTGCTTCTGACAACTGGTAGCGAAGAACAGTGTGTGAAGACTGATTTCTAGCACTGGAACTAATCTGATAAACACAGCTAGTGTCAAAAGATCGTTGTCACTACTTTGTTTTTTAAAGTGGTCAGTATAAGTGGTTCTGCAGTACTACCACTAAGTTGATGGCTCTCTGTACACAATTGTTGCGTCTGTGATTTAGACCAGTGCTGTTCCTCTGATTCTACGTGCAGCAGTAACAGACTGGCGGGGAGGCAGTGGAACTGGTAAAAGTGATGTTCTTGTATTTCAGTGCTGACTGATCTGTTACCAAATGTATAGTACAGACTCGTTTCAGTCCTTCTTTTACAGTGCTCAGTACTTCAGGTGCAAATAATGTTGGCACCACCACCTTTGGAGATACAGATAGAGAAGAAAGTCCAGCTATAGCTCCTATTACCAGGAGCTTCCCAGAAACAAAACCAGCTTCTGATGTGTATGTTCCTATGCTGAACATCAGCATACTATTTTCAGAGTTGTTTGCTTCCAAAGTGGTTAGAACTTTCCCTCAAACAGATGTAATTTACTACTTTTGTGTTTCTCTCAAAGCTGGGAGAGAGTGAGAAAGAAATTCTGCTTTTCTTTGTACCTCTAGAAGATTAAGCATTGCTTTCTTCTTCTGGCTACGAGTTTCTTGGCAATGTTTTCCTGGAATTTGGTCTTGATACAGTTTTATCAGGGCTTCTTTTCTTCAGTTATGTTTTTCTGTAAAGTTGCCTTTGGGATTTGCAATCAAGTTTATAGTATGACAGTTATCTAAAGGCTATGGTTAGCCTAAAGACAAAGCTGGATCTATGTAGGACAAAGATCTCTTCTAAGACTGTGTCTCTGAATTAGGATTAGTAGCTGTCAGGTTTTCCTAGACAAACCTAACAGTTTTCTCTGTGATAACGTTTCCCAGCTGGAGGAAAAATGTTTCTATAGTCTTCAGAGAATGAACTAAGCTATTGCACTCAAAGGATCGGTTGGCACTATATGTATCTGAATGTTGTAAAACTGATGCTACTGTTGCCACTCCAGAAGGACTGTGTTCCCTAAGATTTCATCTGAAGTTTACACATCTTTAATTTAAAGATTGCACTCTAGAACCCTTCCACAACCCCCTGACACCAATACTTTCAAGCAGTGCTTTGATTACTTGGTCTTCATGTCTCTCTCTGGAAGGGACGGATGAGGCCTCAGTGTTAGGTGAGGTATGTGCCTTGTTTCCTTCATTATTGTTAATATTTATCTTGTTCAGGAAAAAAGCTGCAAAGAAGAATATTCTACCAATAATTGTTAGCTTGGGGCAGCAGTTTAACATTTCCAAGACTCAAGAAAACTTATGTATCTATGAAAGTTCCCTTTTCTATCCTATGTTTTTCTGCCTCTTTTGATGTATAGCTGTTGCTCATATGAACTGCTAGTTGTTGTTCAGAAGGACCAAATGGCTTAATTCTAGTTTCTAATGCAATGATCTCAAGAATCCTTTTCACCTGAGAATATTTAACTGAAGATTCTCATCAGCTCAGATACTTTCTTGCAAAGCTTCCCTATTTTTTTTTTGTGTTGGGTTTTTTTTAGTGGTTGGACTTGATGATCTTACAGGTCTTTTCCAACCTTAGTGATTCTGTGATTCTATTTTGGAAGTAGCTCAACATTTTTGTTTTTAATTTTTAGTGGCAGATAGTGCCCCATCTACAGTCTTTGCCAGATTACCAATTTCGTATCAACATACTAGAAGAGGTGTCTTATTCATCCAGTTATATATAACTTCTTTCTGACATTTGGGCAGTTGTAGTCAAATAAATAATTTATGGTCCAATAATATTTGAATGCATACTATGTAAACAGATTGAAGCAAAATGTTATCTTTACTAAGTAGCAGCACTTCATCTAAATAACTTGAGGGAATTGGTTTTCACATCACAATAGTACAGTAGCTTTACATTTGCCTAGGGCCTTTAGGTACCTTAGTATATGAACAGAAAGTGCTGGCTTGTGTAGGTGATCTTTCAAAGATGAAGTTATTCTAAATAAGCTTTTTAAAAGCAGGATCACTTCCTTCCACAGGCTTATCTGTAAACAGTGTGAAGAAGTCTTGCTACTCTGACTGGCTGATTAATCTTTTTCCCTAAATTTCTGTTGTTTATCTTCTTATCCCCAAAGGCTTTTTGAAAGATCAACTGATCGCTACCATGTATTATGTGTCACAAACTTTGTTCAAAAAGTATGTCACCCAGTTTTTGTACTTGAAATTTACATAGGTGTTCATTTCAGTGACTGCTCTAAGCTTTTATTCATTCCAGATGGAAGATAACAGTGAAGCTTAATATCATAAAACTGAGGTCTGTCATTAGATCTTTAGTTTCTTTACCAGTTTGGGATTTAAGTGGTGCAGACCAGGCAAGTTCAGAATCTTCCTGCTTGAAACATCCATCTGTCGACAGTGTTTGTAAACCAAATGGAAGTGCTTCTTGGTAGGGACTGCTTCACATGCTCTGTAGAAACCAACTGTACTGCTTAATACTGGGTCTCTTGGACAGCTCTCAACAATTTCTTCAGGCCATGTTTGCCTACCCATCTTGCACAGGAGAGGTTTGCTTGTTTTAACCACCTCATCTGTCTGAGTTGCTACTCTCTGCAGTACAAAAATTAGTAAGAAGCTGAAGAAAAGCCATGCATTGTTGGCAGGATCATCACAATCACGTTCCATGTGAGGAAGTACTGTTTGCTCTTTAATTTTTTTTAACGTTTGTGGACTTACTTAGTTATTTTTATTTATCGGTGTTATTTCCAGGACCTCATTCATGTCCTTGAAAGTGCTCTGTATCTTGATCCTTTTAAAAGCCCCCTTTTCACTTCAGCAGGACAAAGCTGTTCATCAAGACTATCTCTTGAAGATAAATTGAAAGATAAAGCTGTTCCACTGCACAGATCTTAAAATCAGTTCAGGGTATATGGACATTGTTATAAACTAAATTAACTTCATCACATGCAAAGCAAGGCTTATTCTTCCTAAGCACAGGCAGCTTGATTGTACGTCTTTAAGATGTATTGCTATAGAAGTCCAGAAGCTTGTGTATCTGCTACCTGGAGGTATGCATACCATATAGGGGTTTTTAGCCTACAGACTGTTTATTAGCTTACTTTGTCACATTTTCTCCTGTGATAATACAACTTTGACATCTAAAAGGTTAGGTAGTTGGAAAACAGTGGCCTATGCAGCAAAATTAGTATTTCTTCAAGAATTATAGTAAATCTTAAAAAAAAAAAACAATACAGAACAAACCCCCTTTATTTAATTATCTAGTTTACAGTTTGATACTTTAGGTATGTCTTAGTACTTAGTATCACTTTTCAAAAGTAGAATTTAACTTCCCTCCCCTTCCGTGGAGTTATCATATTGTTACATGACATTGACATGACATCAACAACTGATTTGTTAAATAAAATTCAAAACCTAGTTTAGGTCTCGGGTATTAGAAGTAACCATAGATATTTAACTGTTAATTGGTGCTTTAGAGCTGTTTATGACAAATTTTCCACAGGTTAACCAATTTAATTTTATGCTTTTGGTAGTTGACTTCTAGCTACTAAATGTGTAATACTGTAGGAGATTCAATAGCCCACTCTGTGAAAGGTGTATGAATTCCAGCATGGTATCAGCAGCAGAATGGCACAGGATATCCACAGAGGAATTGTATCCAAACTTAATCTTCCAGTTTGCACTTAAAAGTTAAGTGCCCTTATCACAATTTCCTATTGCAAGATGAGTCATGTTTGCACTGTATAACAGGGTACTTGCACCTGTATGTTACGTATTTGGAACTCTAGCTAACTTGTAGACAACACCTTTAAAAACATTGGACAGAGGCTTTACCATTATGATAACACCATCTTTATAAATGTTGGCTTGTTAGTTGGTTTAAGAAGAAAGTGTTCTATAGTGCTAATTTGTTTAATGTATATCCATTAATTGGGGTAAACATGAAAATAAGCCATATATACCAGTATGTTAGGATGAATAATAATCGTGTCTTTAGATGTGTTCTTAATGACATGCTATCCAAAATCCTTGTAAAAACTTTCTCAGTGTTGTGATTTATGTGATTGTGATCTAATGTGATTTTAGTGCAAGTGAAAATTACTAGACTTGTGAAGTATAAAACAGAAATTTCTTATTTATCAAGAGAATAGTTACAGTATGTTTAGTAACTCATGGAACTTTTCTGTAGTGTCTTTCAAGCATTTAGATGTGGTGGGTTTTTTTTTTCAGGAATGCATTCTGTCAGTCTTTCAGTTTATGGTGCCTGTGAATTTGGTCAGAGTGTTCTTTGTGTCTTTCCTTCCCTATCCTAGAGTGATCCTTGTGTTCATTCTTCCTAGGAAGCTGTGTTTAGGAGTCATCCACTCCATATATGCTGTTGTCCTAAACTTATCTTGTCTCTTAAAAACCAGCTAGACACAATTACTATCCTCTCTTATAACTGTATAAAACATAGCTTTCAGTTTATTTTGAAAGATTATGCACTTACACAATGTCCCTCACTGCAAAATAAATTTAATTTGCAGTGGTAAATGGTTGGTTCAGTAATCACATCTTAAGGCAATTCCTTGGTTTTGTATTCACCTTTAATGAATAATATTCTGATGTCGATTTGGTATAACCAGATGGAGTTACTGTTTATCAAGCATCCATTAGTAAAGCTTTTGACGCTGTTTCCCACAGCATTCTTCTGGAGAAACTGACTGCTCATGGCTTGGATGGGTGCACTCTTTGCTGGGTAAAAAACTATCTGGATGGCTGGGCCCAAAGGGTTGTGGTCAATGGAGTTAACTTGTGATGGGCCATCAACTGGATTTGTGTTCCCCAGGGCTCAGTTTTGGGGCCAGTTCTGTTTAATAATTTTATCAATGATCTGGACGAGGTGATTGAGTGCACCCTCAGTAAGTTTGCAGGTGACACAAAGTTGGGCAGGAGTGTTGATCTGCTTGAGGGTTGGAAGGCTCTTCAGAGGGATCTGGACAGGCTGGATCGATGGGCCGAGGCCAATTGTATGCAGTTCAATAAGGCCAAGTGCCGAGTCCTGCCCTTGGGTCACAACAACCCCATGCAATGCTACAGGCTTGGGGAAGAGTGGCTGGAAAGCTGCCTGGTGAAAAAGGACCTGGGGGTGTTGATTGACAGCTGGCTGAATGGGAGCCAACAGTGTGCCCAGGTGGCCAAGAAGGCCAATGGCATCCTGGCCTGGATCAGAAACAGTGTGGCCAGCAGGAGTAGGGGAGTAATTGTCCCCCTGTACTTGGCGCTGGTGAGGCCACACCTCAAATCCTGTGTTCAGTTTTGGGCCCCTCACTACAAGAAGGACATTGAGGTGCTGGAGCGTGTCCAGAGAAGGGCAACGAAGCTGGTGAGGGGTCTGGAGCACAAGTCTTATGAGGAGCGGCTGAGGGAGCTGGGGTTGTTCAGTCTGGAGAAGAGGAAGCTCAGGGGAGACCTTATTGCTCTCTACAACTACCTGAAAGGGGGTTGCAGAGAGGTGGGTGCTGGTCTCTTCTCCCAAGTGACAGGACAAGAGGAGATGGCCTCAAGTTGTGCCAGGGGAGGTTTAGACTGGATATTAGGAAAAAATTCTTCACTGAAAGGGTTGTCAGGCATTGGAACAGGCTGCCCAGGGAGGTAGCTGAGTCACCATCCCTGGAGGTATTTAAAAGACGTGTGGATGAGGCGCTTAGGGACATGGTTTAGTGGTGGACTTGGTAGTGTTAGGTTTATGGTTGGACTTGATGATCTTAAAGGTCTTTTCCACCATAAACGATTCTATGATTATTGGGCCTGCCACGTATCAACCATAGCAGAAAAAAACAGAACTCAGCAGTATTCTGAGAAACAGAATATAGAAAAAAGTCTAGATGCTCAGGGGGTATTCTCAAGTTTTTAAGAAGCAACTCTTTTTGTTGTCTATCATTTTTCTCTAGTAAAGGTGGATGAGCATTATTTTTTGGTTGTTTTTGTGAAGAAATTGCCAAGTAGTACAGCATTTAGGACAAGCAAGGTAACCTTTGTGAAAATAAATACCTACTTTGTAGAAAAATCTGAGAAGTGGAGTCTAGATTGTGGATTAAGGTACAAAAGTCTGCTGTTCCCATGGGGGGTGGGAGGGAAGAGTATGATGGTTAGGAAATCTGTTTATCTTCAAAGGGAATAACCAGTGTTTTAAAAGAAAAATGCTTTCTGTGTGTTCTCTTGCTTTGGTCCCTTTTTTCTAGTTCCCATAGTAGTCTCTCAAAGTATATGAGGAGGAAAAAGAAGGGAAAATGGAAATTAATGCGGATAGACCAGTAAATAAGCAACGGGGGCGCTTTTGGGTGTTTTTTTCCTTCCTTCACCAAAGCTTTGGATGATATGCTTCAGCAAACATAAATTACCTGATACAATTTGGGAGTAACTGGCTGAAATTTTTCACATAGTGATAGAAGTTCCCGAACTTTCTGAAAAATCAATCCTCTTTCTTTTTTATTCAAATGGACCAGCAAGTATCTTCACAGGGAAACTTGTCTGAAAATACTGTAAAGGTGATGTGACTTTTATGCTCCTGCTATATAGGTTTGTAGACCACTGGCTGTATATATGAGGGTTACTGGTATTTGAAGTTGTGCTAATGGACAAATGCATTACAAAAAATAGGTACATTAATCAACTATTTAGAATAAGATAAAAAGTGAGTATCAGTATAGGTGGTTTCTTTGTGATATATGCTAGATTTCCAAATACCGAGACAAATGTGAAAATACTACCACTTGAAAATTCATAGGAGATCTTTACAAAACTTAGTCGGTGATTGCTTTAAGTAAATATCAGTGTAGCTGTGATCCTTTCAGAATGTCTTACCTTGTAGAGCTATGAAGATGAGAGGAGGAATCGGTCAGAGCTTGAGGTTAGATGCCAGCGTTTAACACTGGAACTGGCTGATACCAAGCAGATGATTCAACGAGGTGACTACAGACAAGAAAACTATGATAAAGTAAAATGGTAGGTATATCTATAGGTCAAGTATTCTACTAACATACAAATGTTAATAGATAAACTACAACCTTGATTGACTAGAGTTTTTAATTTGATTTTTGGCTTATGCACACCACAGGTATTTTTCCTTACCTCAATCCACTAATGGTTCAATTAGCTCCTGTATTATATTGCAGTCATAAGATGAACAACATTTTGAAATCTGATACATCAAATTATCTTCCTAGAAGTTTATATTTAGGGATTTACTGTGTTTCCAGAAAAGCGTACCAGTCTCATTGCAACCAAAGAAGTGGGAGCTGTTCATGCCAAGCATCTTAGAACAAGTACTCTTTTTTTCCTATTTTGAAAGCAATGATCTAACAAAAGGCCCTGTGCTCTACTGTGTGGTGCCTACACAGTGAATGAAGAGGATAGGACCTTGGGAATTGATATTTAACAACTTGAGATATCCTAGTAACCATAAATTTGAAAGGGCTGTTATGAGAACTCTTTGTCAGACAATTTTAGGATTATATTAGTGAATTGGTTTAACTGCAGAAAGTTCCAGTGTCTCTTTTCATTTTTAAAATACAGATTTTAGAGTTCTAGCCTATTCTTTGAATGCCCATCTCGTAAATAACAATTGCAAAATAGTGAAAATGGACTTCTTATAAATACAGTCATAGGTGTATACTTCACAGTCGAGCTCCCAAATGGCTTTTTCAGTGTGCTTGCAAGTACAAGAAATCTGGCCTATAGCAGTTGGGGAACAGATTAAAAAAATGGGGTTATGAATAGAAAACACCCTGTCAGCTCCTTAGTTGTTCATACTGAATAAACTCAGGCACAATTCATTACTGACACAAATGACTTTGCCACTAAGTCATTTGAAGGAGGTCTGTCCTCTGAATAACTGTTCACAGCTATATGTACTGAAACAACCTTGGAATCTATCTGGAAGCTTGTTGCAAATAGGATGAATTGATGCTATGCTTTGCTTCCCATGTGCAACTGCATCTTATAAGTGGATTGTAATAACTTCCATGTGAATGGCCCCAGTGTTTAACAGTGTACATTTAAAATATTCTTGAGTTGAAAAAGGCATGCATGAATGTGCCAAAACTATATTTGAGAGAGTAGGTTATATTCATCTGGGTAGGCACAGATGAAGGGGAGGGGAGAGCACTGTTGGCATGACTGCATGAGGATACTTGGGAGCACTGCAAGAGTTAATCACTTCCAGGCTTGTTTCTGCCTTTAAAAATGCTATGTCAAATCTTCTAGTTCTGGTGTACTACAAGTTATCTCAGTTTTAAAGCTATGCTAGTCTTAATATAAAACTGGTTAGCTTTTTTACAAACTGCAAGCTCATAACAGCTCACTCATTTCACTATTCTGACAGGGTCAAATAGAGTGGAGACACAGAGCTGCTTCTTTGTGCATATGGAAAGCACTCTTATTCAGGACACCAACATAATTTTTGCAGCTTGTGTCATGTATATTTTGAACATGAGAAGACTAGTACAATCCCCTCTGGTATCAAGGGACTGTATAGAAGGGAGAGTAGCAACTGAGAACAAGTATACATTGCTTTGTTTGGTTAGGAAGATGGGAATGAAGTTGCTTTAGTTTTTTTATCCAACTTCAATGTCTCCAAAAGATTCAAGAGAATGTCATGGGAAATAGCATCAAAAGCTTGATAAAGTTAAAAGGATGGACAAGGGTACTCACAGTTCATTGCTAAGAGGAGAAATGTATAGCCCAAAGTTACACTAAAGAAGAATAATCAGAGGAGGATGAAATAATTTAGGACAGGAATTCAGGATTATTGTATTATAATTTAGGATTATTTTTTAAATACTTAGAAAAGAAGAAAATTCTTTCATATAATAAGATATTGTTGCAGGTGCTAATAACTAAAAAAGGTAGGATTATTACTAATTGCCCTATGAGTGACTGGTTGGAAGAAGCCAGTGTCATGAACTGAAAGAAGGCTGAGAAATTACAAATGCACAGGAATCTTGTTCATTACACTTTATGCATCTAATAGTTTCACTTTATTTTAACAGTGAACGTGATGTATTTGAACATGAATTGTCAGAACTCAGAAGAAAATATGAAATATTAGACGTGTCACACAAAGCACAAGCTAAAGAAAGGAATGACTTATCAAAAGAGGTAAACATATTTCAGTAATTGTCTATTTCTTCACCTCAGGAATTTGATTCTTTGTCTAATCAAGTCTTTCAGGATCACCTGTAGGATTATGGAGTAATTTAGATTGGAATGGTCCTCAGGAGACCAGCTTGTCCAACCCTCCCATGCAGTGCAGAGCCAACTTAGGTCAGGTTGCCTAGGACTTTGTCAAGTTTTGAGTATCTCCAAGGATGGAGATTCCACAGCCTTTCTGGATGATCTGTTCCAGTGTTTGTTCACCCTCTTGGTGTAAAAGTTTTTGTAAAATCTAATCAGCATTGTTGCAGCTTTTTTCTATTGCCTCTTGTCCTGTAAACTATGCACTTGCAAGAGTCTGGCTCTTTCTATGTGTTCCAGTTGGATAGGTGAAGATAACAATAAGACTTTCCCCATCCAGATTTCTTTTCTGAAGGCCCCTTGTACATCATGTGCTGCAGACCGTGACCATCTTGGTAGAGCTCTTCTGGTCTTGCTGCAGTATGTTAATGTATGTCAATGTATGTCTTTATGGCAACTCAGAATGTGACATGGCACACCAAATACAGTCTCACAAGTACTGAACACAGGATAATAATAATAATTTTCTTCAACCTATTGTCTGCATTGTTGCTAATACAGCCTAGGAGGCACTTGGCTGCCTTTGCTGTCAGGGCACACTTCTGGCTCATGTTTAGTTTTTTCAAATAGTATTTGCCTATCCAATCCATATTTTGCCAATTTTCTCATAGAGATGTTATGGGAGATGGCTGAAAGCCGTGCAAAATTCCCAGTAAACGACATGGACAGCTGTCCCTCCATCCATAGAGCCAACTTTCTTGTCAGGTTTGCTAGGCACAGTTTGGCCTTGGTAAATCCATGCTAGTTGTTTCCAGTTACCTTTTCGTCCATATGCATGGATATGGCTTCCAGGAAGATTTGCTTCATAATCTTTGCAGGGACTGAGATTAGATTTACCAACCCACAGTTCCCTGGGTCCTTCTCCCTGAAGGTGGATTCTGGTCATCAGAAGCCTTGCTCACTTGCTATGATCTTTCAAACAACTGGCCAGCCTCACAGCAACGTTGGCTATCTCCCTGGTCAAGTGCTTTCCATTTTTCCCTAGGCGTTATGTACATGCTGTTTTCCTAGGTCTCTAGCTTAGTCTTCCTTTGCTTCAAACTTGAAAACTCTGCTAATAAGCTCAGGAACCTGGGAGGCCCAAGGGCAGAATTTACCAGTGAAGGCTGAATGCTGTGAGTATGCTCTGCACCTTTTGAGGGACAGAACTAGTTACAACCTACTCTAGCTCTTTCTGACCAATAGTGACAATACGGCAGAGCTACTGTATGGCTTATGTTTTGTTGTGTATGTTTTCTCTTGAAATCAATAGAATATTTAGCTTTTCTTCTTTGTGACTCTAGTAAAATAATGGTTCAGTTGCCTGAAGTTTCCTTCACTTTTCCTTTACAGAAGTTAGTTCTGCGTCAAGAATAGAGAGACTGCTGTTCTGGACCTTTTCTTTCTATGATACTGCCTATTGACAAGAGAAATTTCAGTGCTGCTTCCCTTTTGGGCAGCACTGTCTACTGGGGTTGATGGACTGGTTTTCTCTAATGTGTCTCCATTACTCTTTGAAAGTCTTTCTGCTGGGAGAATGAATAAATGCTTCTTCAGGCACAGAGGGGTTCTCATCTTTGTTAGGGTTCCACTGAGTTCTGATCCAGTTAGGTTAGTCACTTCACTCAGATCTCAGTCATTGCCATTCTGGTAGCACAAGTATTTCACAGGGGAATGTGTTTCTGCTGCTCCAAAGACATTCCAAGAGCAAGAGGTCTGTCAGGTCAAGATAAATGTCTCTTGCTGCTTCTCTGTTCATTAATTAATTCATCCCAGAGTCAAGAATTGTGTTCAGTGATGCCTCCTCTACTGAGCATGTATGATAACTTCTGGGTCAAGGGACTGAAAGAGAAACATCTGTAGAGAATGTTTCCGAGTCTCCTGCCTTTATCTATAAGACTTTTGATGGTTTATATCAGTACAAGCTTCCATTAGTCAGTATCCATTTTCACTATTTCTGTATCGAAATTGTTCATAGGGAGGATTGCTTCACTGAACCTCCAGGATTAATTATTCACCTGAAGTAAATGAGTTAAAATAATTCAAAACTATTGAAATCACTAAGGGATTTTTCCCTTTGTCGGATGTAGGTGTAACTTTGCAACAGCTTTTCAGAGGCTTTTACTGAATCTCAAGAAAGAAACTTTTTCAGTTTATATCATCATTGACTAATTATCAGACGGTTTGTAGCTTTGTGCAACTTCAATGCAAAAATAAGACTATTTTTTAAGCGGTGTTTCCATATAGAAATCTTTCTAGGAAACATCAAAAGGAACAGAGAAATAATTGATTGGTTGTTCTGAATTCATTTGTGAATTTATTTTTTTTAATGTGATATCAAAGGCGCACTGCATGAGAAGGTTGTTCTTGACTTCCGTACTGGTCCAGGCAAGAACCAGATGGAGGATCTTCGTGTGTTAACACTTTGACAGATGAGTAATGAGACCAATTACGCCTGAGAGAATTCAGGGGAGATTGTGTTCCCTAGTGTCTTTGTATAACAGTGTTACAGATAAAATAGTGGGTGTAACTACCACTTCAAAGATAGTACTCCTCTGTCTAATTTTAGATAGCCATAGAGGTGCTCTGAAACACTAGGGTAGAAACAGAGTTTATATTGGAAAATATTTTTTATATTCTTCTTTTACCAGTCTTAAGGCTTTGTTAGGCTGTTAATTCATCAGTGTTCTAGCATTGTAAGAGGACATTAAAATGCAGGTTTGTTCTCAACATATAACAATGGCCAAAAAATTATGGTCACGTACATTAAGTTTGTATGTACGCATCAAGTAATGCAGTATAGCACCAACAATGGCTATTTTTCATTAACTTTATACTAAATTAATCTGAGAGGGAATAAAAGTAGCATTACTTTAAACTAAAATACCACTTCAAACTGTGTGATTACTTGAATCTACTGGAAGGTGCATGGTAGTTTTTGTGTTTGCTGATACAGTGTCACAAGTTCTGGATCAGAAGAGCGTACAATTGTAAGTGTTTATACAGTATTCATTCCAGGGGAGGAGGAGTTGGAGGGGTAGTAACTCCTAGATTTCTTTCTTCATGTAGTAAGCCATGATGTCTGTGTTGACTGTGGATATATGTGTAACCTCTTACTTGGAGAGAGTGCACAGTTGTGGTTTTTTTCTTAAATAAAATGAAGGGTAGGACAGGCATTTATACCTCGCGCTCTGGGGTGCTCACCAAGTGGGCGGATGGAGAGAAGCTGCCTATAAGAGGTGGGAATTTTGGTACAAGTTTTCAGCTGTTTAACTAGTTGCTCCATGTCTTTGACTAGAGTATGTCCCTTAAATAACCTTTAGTCCTTCTAGAATTCACCCTTCCTGAGTCATATCTAAAACACGTACATGATGTCTTTATAGCTTTGGGGGACATATTTCTGATAAGTTATAAATTTATCATTCTTTGAACTTGGCACGTGACATCCTTAGGAGCTTAAACAGCAAAACTATTTAAGGTGATAAAACTGCGTTTTGCTATCATGAGTAAGAAGTTGGGCCATTGTGCTCTGTAGCTGTTCTCTGACAATGTTCACCTCGAATAGATGGAGACTATTCTCTCCCACTCCACTTTCTTCTTGGAGTAGTAAAGATGACTGATCTGGTGTTGGGGAAGGCTGTTACAGAGGCTCACAAGATACTCATCGGTCTACTTTCGCATCAGTTCTGTAGCAACTCCATGATAAATGAAAGTCAAAACAAGGCCTGCATAACCCTCTTTGCCCTTGGTGCTAGCCTGGAACATTACTTTGTCCACAACAATCATGATATACTTCAGCCCCAGAACTAGCAGTTTTACCATTTCTTTAAGGGCACCAGAATGATTATTGCTCCATAAACTTTTCAAGTCTGTTTCTGAGAATGTAGTAGCCAGTATGATGACAGATTGGCACCAAGACTCGACATCAATATTTCTGACATACTACTATTCAGTACTTCAGTACTGTTTAGATACTGAGGTAGATTAAGGGGTGCTTTACCTCTTTTTCAGGTGCCAATTACCAGAAATAAATAATGAAAGCTCATAAAATTATAATTTCATTAAAGTCGTCTTTTCAGCAGAAAGCTTCACCAACTTACGCTAAACATAAGTGTAAATAGAGTTTTTTGGTTCAGGTGATTTCACAGAAGAGAGTTAAAATGAAATCCCAAATATGTGTACATAGGTTAAATGCTTATCTTGAAGTTCATGTTAAAGTGTTCTTTTTAATGCCTTTTATAGCTGGCAACCATACAACAATCCCTCAACTTGTTGCAAAAAGATAAAGACTATCTTAATCGCCAGAACATGGAGCTTAGTGTTCGCTGTGCACACGAAGAAGATCGTCTTGAAAGACTTCAGATTCAGCTAGAGGATGCCAAAAAAGCTAGGGAAGAAATGTATGAAAAATATGTTGCATCCAGGTAAGTTATTGTGTGTTCACTTCTATCAGTAGACAAGTTATTTACCTGTTTGCTCTTGTTTTTTGCACAAATCCTATTTTATTTTAAAAAAAAAAAAAACCAAACAAAACTTTGCTAAAGCTAGTCCATATTTGTGTAACTAGAAACAGAACACTTCTGTTGGGTCTTAATGTATATCAGAAATTTTTTTTAAAACCTTTGCTATAAGACCATAGCAGTGAAGATGTCAGTATTGAAAATTTATGCCAACTATTCTCTTAGGTGTATATGGAAATTTACGGAGGTAACTATAATTAATTACAAAAGAGCGAAAAACTCTTTAAAGTGCATATGTTACATATCTTCCTCCCTATCCCGCAGAATAAAATATATTTAATTTTCACAAATGTCTAAAATAGGACATAGCTCTAACAGTTGATATGAAACATACTATCAGTCTTTCATAGCTCAAGTTTGAATACAGATTCCCTAGATGTAGCCTTGAGAAATAAGTTGATCGTTGTATGCTATAGCCACAATGGTAAATAGTGTCAAATCCTTATGTTATTAGATTGGTATAGATACATGTATGTATGGGATGTTAAACAGGAAACACTACGCTATTCAGCTACATGTCTTGCTACATGTGTAATGCTATACTACAAAATTTCAAACCACATTTGGTTTTTTCTTATTCAAAATTAAAGGTTATCCAGTTGATGTTATTTCCCTATATCTAGATGCCAAAAAGTACCATTTCAATATATATCCCAAAATTACATCAAATATTTGCCTGTATGTACTTCATTAATGAACATAAACCCAGTTTTCGTTAGTAGTCCAATCCACACCTGTGGATTGAATGAATGAGCTTAGAGTATGAAGTAGGTTCAGCTTCTCTTCAGCTGCTTTCTTCTGTTTGAATCAAGAAGATGGAACTGCAAACAGCATCTATAAATCTTACATCCTTATATAACTAAGATGAAGTGTGCTAATATGACTCTCCTGTAATGCAACTAGAAGACTAATTGTTATCTAAATGGAAATAGAAGAGCACTCTACTGAAATTATCAGCTATGGAGTTCCAGCCCATATTGCTTATCAGAAGTGTTTTTAATGCTATATTTCCTTTCAATGCAGTCACTTAAACTTCTTTTTAATTTGTTTTACATGTGTATATATCAGAATTATGTTCACCTGGAATTTCTGCATTTCAAATAAATTTTTAAGGTTTGTTTTTTAAATGGGGTTTTAAAAAATCTTGTAGATCTGAGCAGTCTTCCTCCAGAAATGTGCTTGTAAGCACTGATCTAGCTGTAAGCTAGATTTCTATTTCTAGAAAACCCCTGTGAAATCCTTATCCTGTAATAATGATGTAGAGGCACTTTTACAGAGCTGTCTCCATTTGAGGAACCTAGAAAGAGATGTATGTAGCCTGCCTCTACCACAGTTTGGGATACTGTGCAAGCCTAGTTCACTGTCCTCTGGAATATCAGAGGTGTGTCTCTTGGCTTTTGATACCAACTAAAGAGAAATTCTGTGACTCTTACTTTGCCTTTAGAGATCTTGATACTGTCATTGGGATTCTGTACTGTTACCAATCTCTCTCTTGACATCATTGGTATTGGTAACTCTCTTCATGATGCTTATTTTCATAGGACAGTTATTAATTGTAAAAAATAATGCAGGTATGTCTGCCCTCCGCTAGAGACTGTTACTGTCTTTTGCGGGGACAATACAGCATAGCAGAGAAGACAGTGTAGGGTATTGAGCAGCATGTGTAGGACTGCACTGCAGCTTGGGCAGCCTAGGTTGTATTCAAAGTTTGGCTGCTGACATACTGATGAAATTTGAATAAGTCATTTCGTAATGTAAAAATGTAACGTAAAATGTAAAGATGTTAACGTAAGATAGGGGTGATGGTATCCTTTTGTAAAATGCTTTAAAACCTGTATGTGATCTGCAATATTGCAGAAGCTGTCCCTTCTTTACATTTTCCACGCACATGTACACACTTTGTGTGCATCTTCTGAGACTGCATCCCATAGTGGGGATTCCTGTCTGTTCAGCACTTGAAACCATCCATCTCTCAGGTCAAATATCTATGGTATTAGGTTTCTTAGAGCTCTACAGACTCCTATTTATTTATTAGCTAAATTAGAGAGGTACAAAAGTAGAGCAGGAGAAAACTGTACCAACTAATGGACATTCTACAGTCCTCAGTGCTACCTGGGGGTGACATCAGTTTGGGTAATAAGCTTCTATTTCCTACCTTTTGAAGAATTTGAGTCTTTTTAATGCTCACTTCACATCTGGTTTTCTTTTGGTTGCTGTAGTTCAGGAATTAAGATGATGAAAACACCCCCAAATATCTTTTTTTAGGATTAAAGACTACTTCGTCTTCTGGTCACCATCAGAACTGCTGGCATTGGGGTACTGTAGTTAGAAAATTACAGACTTTAGGAAACTGAGGAATTAACCTGCCAGATTTTAGAAAAGACACGCTTCAAAATAGGTTGAGATTATGGCAAGATGAATGGCAGCAGCTCATAGCTACAGTTCTTGTGAATCTCTGTGTAAGCACAGACCAACACAAAAGATTTACCTTTAAATATTTAATCTTAAAACACAATCTGTAGTTGCATTGAGATGCTCAGATCACATTTAGTTTATTTACAGTATAAAGCTTTATGAATAATAGGCCTGGAAAGAAGCTCACTAAAGCAAGCAGCCTAAAGAAGACAAAACAACTTGATAAGGCAAAAAACATTTTCCATTACTGTTCAAGCAAAAGACCATAACAGGAGATCAGGAATGAAAATCGCAAGTGTTGTTCCTTTTGCTTCAGCAGCAACTTGGTGTTTATTAAAAGGCAATTGGAAAGGGCAGGAATATGCCCGTTACTATACCATTTGTTTATTTTAGTCATCATAAAGATAAGTGTCACTTTGAACTGTCTTCTGGTGACATTAATGTGGGTGTTCAAGACTTTTCCAGATTCTTCTCATTTTTTCAGTGAACCTTCCTGACTTTTAGCAGTCTTGCCATGCGAGGGAAGGTGTAATTTCTGCAATGACAGAAATTTTTTTTTGGCAAGTAGTAATAGTAATAGCAAATTATCTGTACCAAGAAAATAGTAATGCTCGTTCATGCTGCACATAAGAATTGTATCCTGAGGTCCTGATCTTCAGCATTTTTTTTCTTCCTACATATTAGGCCATATAACACATAAAGAACACAAAAAGTTTCTAATGGGGACCTTAAATTTCAGTACAGTGTGGTGTGTTGTTTTGTGTTTTTTTGGGTTGGTTATTTATTTTATTATAAACTTCTTCATTGTATCAAAGAACTTCATAAAGTATTTTGCTGTAGTGTGGCGCAATTGAGGAAGGAGAGGAGATAAATTTACTTTTACTTTGAAGAGTCAGCTGAAATTCAGTGTCTCAATGAAAAGAAAACAGGAAAACCTGGACAGCAAACTCTGACTTTTAAATATTTTGGGGCTTTTAGTTAATGTGAAAGAGTTTTTGGCCAGCTCAAGTACTGATTTCTAAAAGTTATGAGCTATCACACAACTGGAAATCGGAAGAAATTGAAAACCTTTTACAGTTGTAAATGCACATTTCCTCATAAACATGCTTTTGTTTCAAAAGCTGTAATTTCTAGCAGTTGCTTCACTGCTGCTTGATTATTCTTTAACGTTAACTAGGTGCTATAAAATGTTAACATTCCTTAGCTGTTAAGTACGTACAACATAAGCCTTTTTTTATAGTTTTGTAGAAGTTGTTTTTAATGGGATTACCTACAATCTGTTATGGGCTTCCAAAGTTACAAAAAGATGTCAATATTACTCTGAAATTAAATTCTTTTATCCTGGAATCTTCTGATTATCTGCTGCTTAAAAACTTAAGTGTGTATTTTAATTAATTTATGTCACATTGGCAGGATAAATGCCCAAATCTTGGGTTTTTTTGACTTCACAAATCTCCTCAGCATGTCATCTTCAATGTTTCTTGTGATTTCCCGCCCCCCCGCCCCCGCCATGAGGTGCAAATAGTACACAACAGAGTCTTGTAGTAGCATGGCAGTATTGTAAGTTAGCAAGTTTATCAACCCTTACCCAGAGATGAAGAAACTAGAAAACTTTGGAAAGCGAGGAACTAACTTTTTTAAAGTGGTTAATTAATGTAAGCACTCATGTAGAGACTGACAAAGAATTTCTGGAAGGATGTTAAGCATAATGTTGTAGATTAATCAATGTCAAATTACTTTTTAAAAATGAAGAATATGCAGAAAGCTTTTAGTTATTCCCAATTAAATATTATTTATTCCTGATTGATTTTCACTCAGTTTGCATAACTACATAGGCTGATATGTATTTCAAGCAATTTGGGAGGAAAATGAGTAAGAATTAAACAAAATGTAAAATCAAGAAGTGCTCTGCTGTACTTGTACAGCTATACCTGAAGTGTTGATATTTTGGCCAGTGCAATTCATTTTATATTCCCATGTTGTGTGTTTGTTTGTTTACAGAGACCACTACAAAACAGAATATGAAAAGAGATTGCATGAAGAGTTGGAACAATTAAGGTTGAAGACAAATCAAGAAATCGAGCAACTAAGAAGCACTTCAAAGGAGATGTATGAACGTGAAAACAGGTAGATCAGATGCAGGCAATAACCTAATTAGGGCAAAAATGACCAAGTACTGTTTTGTGCTTAGGTATAATTCTAGTTGACTGGCTCTTTCAGAAGTGATCAAAATGTGATAATTTAAGTTCAATTATAAAACTGATGAGAATCTTGTAAAAACTAAAATGACATGATACTTGTATAGTAAATATATGGTGTTATAGTTATTATTAGATGATGGACATCCAACATTGCCAATGAAAAGTATTATTAAAATTCATGTTCTAGAGAAACATTAGTGGTTTGAAGTTTGTTCAGATGTACAGCGTTAGTTAATACAAAATGTGTTGGCTTACCTGTCATGCTCTATGGGCAATCTTGAAACTGTGCCGGGAGACAAGAAGAGAAGGTGTTGATGCAGAAAGTAAAGCAGGAAAAAATGAGGGAAACCAATAAGACTTATGCCTTTCTAAAATAAATCTATTTGAGATTGTTTACAGCATTATGATTCACAAAAGCACTGATTTCCTGTAAATTATTATGAAATCCCCTTTTGAAGAAGTCCTAGTCCTCCAAAGACCTGCATATTGAATTTTGTATGTGTGTCATCTTATTGAAATCCATGGAATTACACGCAGAGTTAGGCACATACATAAGCCTTTAGGGATCTAAAGATTTGGACTTTTGGGACTGGATTTCCTTTTGAGCTTGTTTTTTTCTCCTTTTATTCCTTTAAAATGGGAGGAGCGCTTAATAATTCATTATAACTTCATTGTAGATGTCCTGAAAGTGTCTTGTGGAGACGGAAATGACTGTGGTAAAAAGATATTTGTGGCATCAGCATCTGTTCCTTTAATAGGTAGTTTTGTTACTGCTCGGAAGAGTGAAAAAAGAACATGACTCCTGCTGTCTGTGTTCCAGTCAACTGAAAGGTTCTAATTAAAAAAAATGACATCATTGTGTAGTTTTGCAAGTGTGAGTAAAATATACACAGACACACACACACATACATCCACACCACTTCCTCTATGCAAATCTATTTTGTATTACAAAGTATGAGTTTAAACCTCCACTGTTGGTGGAGATTTGACAAGGGTCTGTATATCATTGAGAAAGCTACTGAAAGATATTTCATTTGTATCTGGAACTAATTTACAGAAGTTTTATTCCTCATTTTGAAATAATTACTTCTGAAATGTAAATCCCTTAGATTTGACTTCATATTTTGCCAAAAAGGATTTTTAATGTATGCTCTTTCTATAAAATACTTAAAAATTCCACCATAAGACAGCACTTCCCAAGCTGAGGTGCCTTTCAAAAGCAAGAGAAATGGAACCCCAAATTGTGAGCAAAGCAGTTTGCAATGAAATTGTGTGATGTGATGAGATGCTGATTGTAACTGAAAATAAGCGAAGATGCTGGTTTCATCTTCAGGCTCAAAGCATGGAATGGTATTACAGCTAAGCTAATATAATATTCAGTTGCTCTTACTCCTTACCACTTTGCTAAGCCTGGTGGGCCTGATGTTTCCCTTGAATTTATTGGCACTTATTTTACACTTGGATGAGTCAGTTCAGGAAGCTAAAATGGTGGGGGTGGGGGGGAACCAATGAAAAGGTTATGCTTTCATTCTTAATTTATTTGGGATCAGTTTCAACTTTGGTTGTAGTAAGCATTGGCTATGTTAGCGTTAGCAAGCATGAGGGAATTCACAGGGCCTGTCAATGTCTGCATGAGGTTTGACTTTGGATTAGCTGTCATCTGTTCCCATAGATCAAACACAATTTAGTAGCTTTGAGCATGTTAGATGGTCTCCCTGAGCGCATCTTCTGACTTGGTTCAATCTGACTGGAATCCAATTTGTGCACCCTAAACAATAGTTTAGGGATGTGAACTGAAGTGCAATAAATGGCAGTTGTTGAGAGGTTTATTTCACAAGCTACTATAGATGCCCTTATGCTTCTGCTTCCCCTCTGTTTTTAACTTCTGCTGAAATATTTTCATTACATCTGTTACTGTCATCTTGTTGGTTGAGTAGTACCTCACTTGTGTCCTTTTTCCTTCTATCACATTTTCAATTGATTAGCTATTCAGTTAAGAAAAATAGTTTATTGTCTAAATGAGTTGCTGTATATCTTCTGCCATTTAATTTTTATCCCACTTCTGTTACTCCAGTCTTAACGTTGCACTCCTACTCTGAGACGTAATATGCTTGATCTTAATGCTGTTAACAAAATTAATTACCATGTTCTTATATTTTGGTATGAATCAGTTTTAAAGAATCTACTCTCAAGATAGTCCCTGAATTTAATCGGTAAACTCTGTAGCCCAGTTACTCAATTTTTAAGGAAAATTTTGTTATCTTTCTCTCACAGCCAGTTAACGTCTACATAATTCTGATGCTGATTCTTCATAAGTAACTATTTCCTATTCATATGAATTACTTCGAGTTCAGAAAAGTACCATTGATACCCTTTCCTTAGTCTAGAAAATAGTCTTTTGTCCAAAAGTTATATAACTTTAGTGTGGCTAAAATGACCTACGATAACATTTTCCTGGGCTTAATAATTTTCCATTTACCTCTATATCTTTTCTCTTTTCTTCAAAATTTGCCTGAGACTATGATTTCACTTTGCTTTAAGTCAAAAAGTTTCTGTGGGGGAGGGGGGAAGAAACAACTTCAGTGGGAAGCGCTTGGTTGCAACTACATTAACAGTTTAGTTCAGATGAAGAATGTGGTTTTGAAGTGAAACCCCCTAGTCATTGCTGCTTGCCACATTTTTGCTTGCCTCACAGTTTGTGCTTGTATTTGCAGTATTGTGCTCACATTTGTAACATGTGAACAGGATTCCTTTCAGATGAAATGAAATTGAAAGGAGTCTCTAAGATCATCTAATATATTCCAAATGCTAGTGGGTGTTCAGGTCACAGGAGCAAACCAGAAGTAGCTTAAAGTAAGATCCTTGAAAATGGTCATAATGTAGGTGTCTGGTCCTCAACAACCACTGTTTGCTCTGCAAATTGGCTGTTACTGTGTTGCATTAAATAATGGAGATATAAGCATTATCTAAGCAGTACTTCCACTTAGTACAGCTTATTGCAATGGTATGCTACAGGCAGACTACAGATTAACAGACTATTAATACCTACATAATTTTTAACACAAATACTATATGTATTATTATTTATATGATACTATTCTCATTTGTGTTGGTGAAATAAGAGTGAGATAGTTTGAAAGTCTTGACTGATTCTTGGTTAAAAAATTGACAGAAGTACAGATTGATTGAAATAAAATGTTTGTGTTATTTTATGGTTCTGGAGATCAAAAATGATGCTAGAAGGAGACACCAATGATATGCAATAATCTATATATTGGACTAACTAGCCAATTAGCTGTATGTGGAAGTAGGATTTCTATGCCTAGCTAATCTTTTCTTGCTCTGTCATAGAAGTTGTGAATCATCTCAGCTTAGGAGGACAGCATTCCCCTAGTTATTAGTGAAGTACTGAGCAAAATTATTGGAATTTATTTAATTCCTACCCAAAAAAAAATTTACAGTTCTAGTATTCTAGAATTATTCATGTATTTCTACTCATAAATAGGTGCTTTGATAATTGTTTTTTAGAATTTCAGAACTGGAAACTTTGCTGGTATATATGAAAGTAATCTGAAGTAAAGCCTCTGTAATGAATAGGCGTATAGGTAGACAGACCCCTTTATCATTTGATGAGAATTGAAGAAGGTAGTACTGAAGTTAAGATCAGTCAGTAGTAATTCATGAAGCAAAACAGTCTTTTTCCTAACAGATTCTTGACAGAGTAACTTTTGCTTCCTTCAGAAATTTGAGAGAAGCGAGAGATAATGCTGTCGCTGAAAAAGAAAGAGCAGTTACTGCTGAAAAGGATGCTTTAAGAAAATATGATCAACTCTTAGAACAGTAAGTATCTTTTAAAATGCATATAAAAAAATCTAAATGTATAACTATATTTATCTCTAAGGAGTTTTAGGTAGGAGGAATGACTGCTTTGGCTTTCTGCTTATAAAGAATAAATTGAATTAGAAACACTTTGTTTAAATGAAGTTACAGTTTTAAATCTAGTGGTAAATTTTTTCCATTACCAGTGCAGTAACAATATGGAAGTTTGATTCTTCTCCTCCAATCCTGTAAAGACAAGCAAAGAAAATTATGCATCTCATAGCAAGAATGTGGATTTCATGCAGTACAGTAGCAGCGGTCAAACTCTGAACCTGTTCTTTTGTTTTTTTTCTTTAGTTGAAAGTAGAAAATTTATCTTGTATGATTACTTCAATTAGTATTTTTTGTAAAGTGTGGATAGAGAACAGTAGTCATGAACAGTTATGCTTGCTACATGCTTCTTTTCTTACTGCTGTCTCTTCTCAGTCTTTCGTATTCCATGTAAAAAATACAGCATCTAGACAAACATACAATTCTGTTCGTATGGAGAAGGAAACTATGATTGGTTTCATGCCTGTTTACAAGCAGTCTTACTGTCCTGCTCTGTAGCACCTTGTCTTTGCTTTATGTAAATTTAGAATGTTAGCTGTGGTAATTATGAGGTAACTTAAAACCATGGACAGCAATCAAAGCTCTTCTGGGTAAGTTTGTCATGCGTCCTTAATTTTGGACTTGATTCATTGTTTAATCCACATCTTTTTTCTAAAGTGAAAAGGTCAGTTCATTAACCCACAGTGCCACCTAGTCATCTATTCAGAGAAAGTACTTGATGTAATTCAAAACAATTCCAAGCAAAACCAGTTCACAAGTAGTAATCTGTTAAAATGTTGTTAGCTTAAGTATAGACACAAATAAATTCAAGCTTTTAAGTTTTATGTATAACTCTTAAATTGCAGTGGTGATATTACTGAAGAAATAGCATTGCCCCAGCATAGCCACAAAGGACTGAAAAAATGTCAGTGCTAACTAGTAGTGTGAAACAAAACAACATGAGTCAGAGGACTTGATCTCCATGCTGTGTTTCAGGGGTTTGATTTCAGATTAGTTCTAATTCAGGCTGAATGGGCCCAAGGGTGCTGAATGCTTTTTAGTGGTTAGTGCATTGTAGGTGTCTTGGATTCTCAAAAAGGAATTCAGTTAGCAAACTCTGAGATGATGGCTGCACAATGCAAATCAAATGTGGAAATGAGAGCTGGTTAAGTGGGGACAACCAGGAAATTTGGTTCAAAAATGATCTCCTGAGTCAAAATAAAATGCTGATGTGAGCCAACTATGTGTTTCTTTCTGAGACTCCTACAGACTCATACTTTTCACTGTGATAAGACTAACTATGACATGTGGGGAGTTCCTATCTAAGTGGAAGCTCTTCTGGAAAGTAGGTCTGGCGTATGATAATTTGAGTATGCACATTTTCTTGTTTTTAGTGAAAATATCAACTTTATAATTCTTACCATATTTATTTTTAAACTTAAGAACCATGGAGAAAATACTTTTCTATTCTGCTGTATTCCAACTCATAAAATGCGTCATTTTTTTCATATTGTTGCTTTCTTGAGGAGGGAAGTTCCCCTGAAATCAGAAATATAGGGAGAAGATTTTAAAATGCAAGCTTTGGGGGGTGGGGGGAGGGGGGGGCGGCGGCGGCGGGAAGAAAGTAATATGCCGTTTGTTATCATCTGGTTTGATACCCTCATGCTTCTGTCTTCCTGGTAGCTTTTTCTAGTAATAAGCTCTCCAATTAAGTAAAACTCTCCTTTCCCCAATTTAAGTAAGTTAGTAAGTTGATTAATACTGGTTTTTGAAGTTCAAAGTAGATTATTCCTCAGAAGATTATGCTTTTCAGAGAAAAAACTTCTGCTTGGGAAAATGGAAAACCCATACTTCTTTAAAATGTAGGTGTCTGTCTTTAAAACTATCTCCCTTCTAACCACAGTACAGGTGTCAAGACTGTGACTTTTTCCACATTCCAAATCATCTACCTTAATGAACTGCAAAGTAACAAAGTAGCGTGATGAGATGGAATAAATGCCTTAGCTTAAAAGACCCCAAATTCTGAATTTACTGTGGACTGACATGTGGCAGTTCTGTGGAACAAAGAAATTTTCTAGTATCACCAGAACCCCCCAAGATAAAAAAGGAATACCTGTGTTGTCCAATTCTGTAGTTAAGTGATTATAACAGCTAGTTCTACTTCAGTGAAAACAAGGTGACTCATCGTAGTTACCACTGGTATCATAATATATATAAACAAACATGTTTGAAAGCTTCAGAAGTATGCGGAATGTTGACTGGCCTGAATGGTGGTTAAATAAAGCCCCTGGCAAATCTTGTGATCAGAAGTGTAACTAATACCTAATTTTCTAGTCAAGTGCAGTTATTTTCATTTTTCTTACTGATGATAGCTTTTTGTAAACAGTTGTTTACAAATGCCAAGAAAATACCGAAGTGATAATATTCATGAAAGAATTATACTGAGAAAGAATCTGCTATTTCAACCTCAAAGTACATCACTATGATGTCAGGATGTACATTTTGTTGCTCTCTTTGCTATTATACAGCTGTAAATTCTTTGTGAGACTACATGTTTCATTTACCTGTGACAATGAAAAAAAACTTAACTGTATTTTGGATTAAACTGTGGTCAATGTCACACGTTCTAAAATTATGACCAAATGGAAGCATTTGCACTTTGTTTTAAACTGCTGGTAATGTGACGAAGACTTTCTTCTAATTTTGAAGTTGTATTACCTCAACTGAAAGTGTCTCAGGGTTGAATGAGGAGAGCAATTCTATAATAGCACCATCATCTACTACATAGTAAAGTGTAGATACTTAGTAAGTTCAAACTTTTCCTTGTCTTGAATATTCCTGGAGTGTTATTTTCAAGCTATTGACTGTTAATCTGTTACTCACTTCTCCTTGCCAAAAAACCCCAACCCAACAAAACAGCAACAACAAAAAAACCAGCACCGAAAAGCAGACCAAATGCATTCTGGTTTCCGATCATTTTTTTTCCTACTGGTTAAATTTTCTAATTTCAGATAAGGTGCAACATCAAACTGAAGTGGTTCCTTTGTTCAAAGTGGACTCTAAGGTCTAATATGAGGGAACTCATACAAGACCACTTCACCTCAGGGGGTGCCTACAAGAGCCATCTCTTCCCTTTAATTGTTCACTTCCTTTAAACCTTAAGGAGTTTAATGTCTTTTTCCAGGACTGTACAGCTCAGTGGAAAGTGGTTTAAAAAATCCAAAATTACTGGGAACACAAGGGAAATCCATAGATAGTGTGATTTTACAAAATCTTATTTTTCTTATTGACAAAAAAAATCTGTACTCTGTTACAGTTGATAGCTGATCACATGATGTACTTAAGGTGTTTTTTCTTTTCCTGTCTTTGTAATGATAAAATGAGAAATGTAGAAAAATGAAGAGAAACAAAGTAGGTATGCAGTAAACAGGAAAAGAATATTCAAGAAAATTGTCTTATGGCAATACTGTTCCTTCAACTTTGTGGTGGGCACTATTTATAAAAAACCTTAGTTTCATAAAAGCTAGTGGGGGGTTTAAATTCCTGCCTCTGTCTATGAGGTAATAGGATGTTTTTAAGTATGTAATTTTTTTTTCTTATTTGAATATGCACAGGTGATGAAAGGGCATTTTTAAAAAATGTTTTTATAGTTGGATTGAGTAAAGTCAGGACGATGGCTACAAAAAAATAGTTTAGAGTCTTAGGTTTGTTCTACAA
The DNA here is from genome assembly GCF_030936135.1 of Gavia stellata. Taxonomy (NCBI): domain Eukaryota; kingdom Metazoa; phylum Chordata; class Aves; order Gaviiformes; family Gaviidae; genus Gavia; species Gavia stellata. Next base: position 45,081,390 of record NC_082594.1, read on the forward strand.
AGATTTCAAAGTATTTTGGATTATTATTTAAACTTTTCTGGATTGATGTATATAGCTCAGCTATTTAAGACTTAGATTTGTAATGGACAATCTGCTACAGGTAAAAATACTTTTAGGAGTATTTTTAGTGTTTCTATTTAGAGACTTTCTCAAATAAAATGCAAAATAGAGTAAGTCATTGACATTTCTTGATAGCAATTCTCTATGCTTTATAGATTTAAAGTATGCAAAAAGTTCTCTGTGTGTTTGTGTTTACCTATTTAATGTCTTTCTTTCCAGTCAGCAGCAAGCTGTGTATACATTTTGGAGACTGCTTTTAATCTATCCATTAATCTTTATAATTTGAATATTTTTTACCCCTGTTTTCTTTGTTCTTCAGAATTGTGGTACTTTTTAGAATTCATTTGGAGGTGAGATTAATGCTATCTGGTTTTAGTCATCTGTCTTAAACTTTGTAGGTGATGCAGAGAGGTGATTAATCCTGTTCATAAAATGGGTGTTTAAATTAGATGAAATTAAGATCCCTATATATTCTTATTAATTGCCGACAAGCCTAGCGGACTATCTTAGATGAGAACATAATTGGATAAATTTACTGAATAAATAAATGTTCTACTTTGCATTTAGAATCTCTGCTGAGTATGCAGGAATCTCATTATTAGATTAGCATTTATTACATTATACATTCATTGTTAATAGAAACATTAAAATTAATTATTTGCTCCTTCTGTTAACATGTTTTCATAATCCAGATGTTGCTGACTGCAATGTCAGGATTCTAATCTTAAAATTATTGAGTCAATGTATATGTGTGCTGGACTTACTGCTAATATTTAAATAAGGGCCTTTTATCTCTTCAAGAGTATTTGTATCAAATGAGGATTTAAATATGAATTAAAAAAAATCCATGCTGAAAACTTCTGGCCAAAATATTTCTCTGCCAAAGCTGCCATAACCCTATATTAAAAACTACTGTCATTGCCTTTTACTCCCTAGACATGGCTGCAACTTTTGTATATGAAGCGCTTTGTAATCCCTTGAATTGAAGAGCTGTGTAGGTCTTGAAAATTACTACCGTTTTAAATCTTCAGTTTCAACTAACTTAATTAGTGTTTTCTAAAATACTTTTTTGGTAATAATCATTTGCTGCTGATGTATTCATTTATGACTTCTACAGTATGATGTGTATATGTAATTTTGGTAACACTTAGGATTTCTATCAGAATAAAGCCAAGCTCTTTACTGTCATCGTTAGACCTTGTCTAGATTTCAGCCATAGCCCATGTAACTACTACACATTTCCTATAAAAACTACCTTCAACTTGTTCTTCTGATGAAGGAGTTAAGTATGAGGTGCAGCTAAAAGATAAAATTCTATGAAAGGCATGGAAATTGCTGAAGGAAGCTCTCTTGGAAGTTCAGAATCAATGCAAAGAAGGCAGTGAAAGGACCAGTAGTGATAGAATGATGGAGAAGCAGAGAAAAAGTCCCATTTCCCAGATGACTGGGTCTAGTTTGTTTCCAAGCTGTAGAACCAGCACTGAAATCTGTAACAAAAAGAATTCTATGCATCCTATATTTCTACTGAAATGGCTAGGGAGGCTCCTACTCTTTTTCGCTTTTCTTCTGAGGATATGTTTATTTGGAGTTTACATCTTAATGGGTGATTCTAAGCTGCATTTTAATAAACAGAAGGAGAAAACCTAATTAACTGATTTGATCAAATAGATGAGTAGTAGTGTTAGGAAGACTGCACACTTGCTAAGACATACCTAGTTTTCTTTGGTTGTTCCCTAATAAGGATCTCAAAATTTTACTTTCTTAGCTAAGATAGTCGTCTTCTAGAATGAATGCTTTAAGCTCTGTAACCACTCACCTCGTAACTGTAACTGTCTTGATGTTGTAGAGTTATCAATGTCAAGACTCACAGGAACGGTAAGTTAGGCTGATGGCTGACCTTTCTGTGCTTCATTACATCTGGAACGCAGGCTTTGAAGTTTGTTCTCTTACTGTGCAAGGAATGTTCAATGATTATATTTATAGCTCTAGAAATCTTTTTATTTCAGTTCCTCTTGCCCCAGCTCCTAAGAAGTAATTCTCACAAAATATTATTAGCCTCTGAAGGATGCTTTGGGAAGGTTGTAATATGAACATATCCTCATATCATAAAGATTTTCCTTAAGCCTTGATGTTCTCATTTTACCTGTTCATTTCCTGCTAGCCAAAATGCCTTAGTCTTAAAACATTAAGATTAGTAAAGGCAAAATGTTAAAATTCTGTGGTGGCTATTATGGTGAGTACCTAGGAAACTATTTACTCTTTTAAGCCCTTAGTTTTTTTGTTAGCCTGGAAAGATTGAAAATGTATCAGTGTCCTTTGAGAACAACTTTGAAAGAAGTTATAAATTCCCTCAAAGAGGCGTTATATGATATAAGGGTGCTGCTGCTTAGACTTCATATATTTCTTGAATTATAGGGTTGAAACTTCCATTGCAGTCCATGATTTTGCTATGATTGTTAGTATATCTCATGTATACACACATTTTTTGTGATTCGCTGCACACAGCTTCTCATTAACGATGAGCACTGACAGGATAAGAAATTAGGGGTCCTTTGGAACTTATTACCAAATGATGTTTCAGGTGCTAAAAGTTTACAGGGGTTCAAAAGGAGACTGAAAAAGCTCAGAGATAAATTTGAGAATTTCTTAAGAAGTAGAAACCACATCCAAGTCAGGAAATCCTTGAGCTAAAAATAGTTGAACTCTAGTGGCAGAGTATTAGGGAGAAATGCAATCTATGCAGAAGTTTTTCTTGCTGTTTTCAAAACATACACTTTCAGCTATAGTTGGAGACAGGATTATCAGGCTATATGGGCCTTTCATCTGATATACTACAGCTATTCTATGTACAGCTATTCTATGTAGAACAGAAGCTGTGAAACACTGGGAAACTTCTCAACCTCTTTACTGCATGTGCTTTGTGTCCCTTTGGAAAGTCTAGGCTGGATGTAATGACAAGATATAAATTAAAGCATTTATCTGAAGATGAATTTAATGTGATATTATTTTTGTTTTTTTATAAGATTGTTACATATATCAGGTTATCTATGCAAATAATATTTATTTCTGGAATGTTTCTAACCATCTGAGGTGAAGGATTAAATTTGTGTGTGAAGCCCCTAGCAGCATTAGGTTTCCCAAAACATTAACACTTCAATGGCAGATGAGAAAAGAACTTGTTTGTAGGAAATGCCAAAGACACAGTTTTTAGAATACAGAAGAAAAACAAGTCAAAAATGACAACATGACCATAAATACATGCAGTGATTATTAGTTGTGTATGTCTACCAAAACTGTGTATTATAATGCCTATTCAAAAGCTAAATTCTTCAAAGCAGGGATACTGTGTTTTCTGTATGGCTGTACAAAAATTTTGATATTCAAATGATGGCTATTTATGTAATATTATATCTCAGCCTAATAAAACCATAAAAGTTTTCTTTTAATAGTAATTATCTCCTGGAATTACATTCTGAATCTGTGGTTACATTCTGATTACTCTCTGGAAAAGGAGGTGATGCTGTACTCATATCTGGACAACTAACTGTTGAAGAACAGTCTGTCCAAAGAGGTGTTTATGTGGTTTGAGAAGGGAGTTAACAGCCTTGTAATCTTATGGACCTCATAGTAAACTCATGGGAAACTTTGAAATGTTAGTCTTGAAGACTAACATTTATGAGAGAGAGCTTTGGGCTGAGTTTTGGCCAGAGTTTGTCTTCTGCAGAATCACATTCAAAGTGTTGAGAAAATGTTAGGTATAACTGGAAGCCTAACTCTGCTGCTCTCAGCCTGGTCCTCACTTGCATGGTGGTGATACCTGTTTCATCTAAGTAGCTCTCATGAATAAGGAAAATGGTAGCATATTGTTCTGGAATTTAGCGTAGCTGGTCCATTTGTAAATGAAAAAATGAAGGACTATGAGTAAATGAAGGACCATCATACTGTGTTCATGAACACGCTACCAAAGCAGTGTACATCAGTGAGCTGAGGTACTTTCAGGCCGTCAGCCACAGGGAGCTGTTTGCCTTAGGCATTAGTCCATCCAGCATTGAATATGCTTAATTAATCTTAATCATATTGAGGACTTCCCAAAAGAGAGGGACATATGATATTTACATGTAGTGCTCACAACTGATGAAACCACCATTCACAACTGATGAAACAACCATGTGAGTCCTTGGCAGCCTGTTTGCTGGTTTCTGTCTTCATGAGATTGGCATGTCTGGTGACTGGTGCCTCAGTGAGGAGAGAATGGGAAGACCAGGGTTGTATGGTCATGTTTCTAGATAAGATTTCCTCAGGAATGTATCCCAGACTTCATCAAGGTTGGCTCAGAGTGTTGTTTACATTTGGGGAGACCAGTAAATTTTTTTTTGAAACTACATGCCTTCAGCACTGAAGTATTTCATCACATATTGGATAGTGGGAAGGCTGTGTCCTTTAGTTTACTCAGTGCAAAGCTATTTAGATAATTTTTACAGCTGTTTGTGTTTCTAGCTAAATGATCTAAAGGCACAATTGTGTCTATTTATATGACTATCAGGGTAACTCTGTAAGAATATTCTGTGAAACCAGCAAAATGAACATGCAATTAATGTTCAATGCATAGTTCACCAGAGTTCAAGAGCTTGCTAAGGAATACCTTGATCCTGGATAGCTGTAGGCTGGTAATGCGATGTTAGCAGCATTTTTACCAAATATCATATATCCATAGTGGCACTTAGATGTGATATGAGATTTGAATCGTGGGGCCACCAAAAGGGTAGTACTGCTTTGAGTTATTTATAGTATCATTGAGTTATTTATAATATCAGTGAGTATATAGGTGTGAACTGGTTTTGTATTTAAAAAAAAAGTAAACTTACAAACAGAACTTTAGCAAGACCGAAGTGAGATGGGAATGTTTGTCCTGGGGTGGCGTCTGAGGGGAACACTGCATGAAAGCAGGTACGCTGGACGGCTGCTGATGGTAGCTGGTGATGATTAGTGAGAGGATTTGTAATTCTATGGTAGGAGGAGTGTGGTGAGAGGCAGTAAGGACAGAGAACCTGAGAGAATTGAAGAAACCCAACAGAGATGGAATGGAAGGGTGCATATGAAAGAGTAAAGCAAGGGGGTTTACTACAAGCAATAAATGGCTTCTGTAGTTCTTGCCACTAGGCAGAATTCATAAAGATGTTGCTCGTATGAACATATACTGCCCAACCCTTTCTTATAAGCCCTGTTTATTAGCAGGTTTTTGTACTTGAGAGGAAACTAATGTTGATGACTGCAGACAATGTTGCACAGACCACCCCGCAAACTCCTTTCATGAAGCATGGAGAGGGTGGGGATTGTGTGTGCCCCCCTTATAGTGCTCCAGAAGCAAAAAAATTGCCATAGCTTATACCAGCTTCTCACCCACAGAATAAATATTCATATAGGCAGCATAACTTGAGAAGCTTTCTCTTGAAGAGAAGTAAACTTTTTCCATCAAGTGGCAGTGTAATTGTAGAAATAAGTGTTCTAGAAATATAATTTAGGTTCCTTTAAGATGAAGCTTGGGCATTATGTAAAATGCTTATACCTGTCAGTCATTTAGTCTTTTCATAAAACTTTAGATTTCATCATATACATGTAAAATGTAAATGTACATACTTGCAGTTACAAGCCTATTTGTATATCTCTTCTAAAATTTAAATACTGGATATATTGTCAAAATGCTGCAACTCTTGGCTGATATTTTAACATAAATACTACTGCATGTGTATGTATATAATCTAGTTTAAGCTTTGATGTGGAACTTGTCATCTGGAATTGTTTTCATGGATATTCTAATTGTTTCATGGAAAGTGTTTGTTGCCATGGGTAAACAGATATACAAGTGCACTGATTCATCTGATTCATCCCTTCTGAAATTTTGCTTAATGTTTGCTCTGGTTTCTCTGAGATCTTAACCTTTTCCTTTCCAGAAATATAATCTAGATCATAAGTTTCAAAATGCTTCAAAAAGTTACATCTCCCCTTTTTACCTTGGATACATTGCTGGGGTCACCAGAATTGGTTGCGGGTTGTAGAGAGGGGAAAGAATTTGTCCCATTCAAAACCCTACAGGAAGGGGAGAAAGTTTTGTTTGTGCAAAATGGTACCATAGGTAGATGAAAGTAATTAGAAGCCCTAGTCCTTCTCTTGTCTTCACATGCCCTCACTTCAGGCAATTAACTGACTCTTGAATCTCTGAGTGTACTCAATATGGAATGTTTCTCTAAACAGTAGAGGACAAACACATTGTGACTGATGTAAATCCTGTGCCCCTGTAAAATGCCCAGAATTAGGTGGAGTGAAGCCTCAACTGATACCTTAATTCTAAGATTTTTAGACCTAAAACCATGTGAGGAAATACTGTGTCTTTTTGTCTGTTGCATGTTCATCTAGGACATTTTTGGTTTTACAGGCAGTGTACTTTTTAGAAGCTAGTGGTGCTGGGGTTTTTGGTTTTAAATTTGTCTCTTGTGACACTCTGTTCCCAGTCACAAGTTGTGAAATCTGGGTCTAATTTCTGTATTATGTCAAAGTTCTGGGCTTTTTTCAAAGTATTCTATACACATAGATAAATGGGGTACATTTCAGGTTTATTTTCTCAGTGCCAGATGAATGCCTTTTTTCAAAGAAAGAAAAAACTTTTTGAAGTAGTGCATTTGCTGCAAGGTACTTGCATTGAAGTGTGCAGAAGAACAGAAAGTAGTTGACATGCTACAAGTTAGAGAAGAGCTACCTTATGGTAATTTGTTTGCCTGCCAGGGCTCTCCCCCCTCCCTGCATTTTCTTACTTTGTGAAATAATCAAATCTTCCTTTTGTCCTTTGTCTCAAATGGTTATCTGTTTATACAGAACAACTGTGTTAAACAGTTTTAGTTTATCCATTAGAGTAAGCAAAAATAATTGCACCCTTTTTTATTGCTAAATTGATATCTTTTGGCAGAATTATTTGTGAATTATTTTTAAAGATAGTTTTTACATTTATCTTTGTAAGTCTCTTTTGTTATGCCAGCTGTCTAAATCTTTTCATAAACTTCAGTTAAAAGAAACATATTTTCCATGATTATTTTAAAATATAATGTTTACTGGAAGGGAAGTCTAGTGAATTCCCACAGATGAAGTGTGAGTGTATTTCTCCCACTTGTAAATGAGTTCTTATTTCCTACAGTACATATTCTGGTACCACAATGAGTCATTTTCAACATGTTTTAGTTTAGCTTCTAAAACATTTAAAAACTTGGCAGATGCATGTAAATGAATGTTACATCCAGTTTTAGAAACTGATTCCAAATAATATTTTACTAACATGATGACTGTGAATAGACTTTTCAGAACGCAAGAGTGTCCTTTGTGATAAGCCTAAAAGCATTTGCAGAGGTCTTACTTTTATTTTGGTTTTTTTTACCTTTAACATGTTTTGGTTTAACCATCCTGTAAAACAGGGAAAATACTTTTGTGAAAAAGCCTTAAGGTTTACAGGCAAAGTGTTGTAAATGGAGTATGTTAGCCAGGCAAGTGATAGCTTTCTTTAGGTATATGAACTGAATTTTGCAAAATTTCATGCTATTTTATTTTAGAATTTTACAACTTTTTCAAAATAAATATAGTGCCATCTCTGTTTTAATATTATATTGTTTAAGGTTATATATGCCATTCCACCCTTTAATCTGTTTCCTAATATGTTACCTTGACAGTTCAAATATTAGAAGAGAACTCAATACGAAATAGTTTGTATAATTAGAAAAAATGAGTAATGGGGGTGGACTGGGAGGAAAATGGGGGATGCAGACTAGGCATACTTAGATTTAAAAGGAAAAACAACCAAAAAACCAACCAAACAAAAAAAAAGCCAACTTAAAATCCCCAGTGTTCTATTTGTGAGAAAGTTTATTTTCATTTATCTATTACTTAAAGAATATTTCCTCTTTTAACTTTCTTGTCCTGGCTTCCTAGTATCTGGAACATTTATTATAATGGGACCTTAGATACTTTGCTCACATATTGATAGCTATGCTTAGACACACTGACATTTCTGCAGTCTGGGTTTGAATACCACCCTAAATTTTTTTCCAATTGTTGGCAGCATTTGTCTTGTCAGTTTAATATGCATGGTAGGGATAACTTTGCAGTTCTGTGATTATTCTCTGTTCCAACTTTAACCATCTGTATGTTGTCCACGATGCAACACCATGTTATCAGTAAGTTGTTCTTACTGTAATTACCACCCTTAAAAATTTCTTTAGCTTTTTATTAGACTCAGAAGAAGATGGGGAAAACATTTAAAACATGGATTACTAAGTCTTTCATTTAAAGATTTCCTGGAATCCCTTTTCCCTTAGTTGTGTGATATAACATGTAAAGCATACCTATTTCAAAACTCTTCCCCCCCGCCAATTGGTCTTAAATATTTTAACTCTTCATCTAGGATAAAATTGAAAAAAGGAGGGGGACAGTTAATTTAGGGGATTGAGAGCCTAAATTATTTTGTCAGACAAATACAAATACAAATTCTTCCATTATTTCTAAGTTGTTGTGAAACTTGCAGAAGATTGATGATAGGCAAAAGAGGACAGGGGAAAAGATGAGGGGTGGGAAAAGGCATAATGTGACCAAAAAAAGAGATAAGACAAATGAGATAGCAGTCATGAGAACTTTACTGAGTGGGATTCATCTGAGTGTAGAGTATATAGTGCAGTCTGCCAGTCTTTCTCTCTGGAAGAGTGATCTAAGCCAGGCAAAGACAAAATAGTTGCATGAAGGGGTTGGATGAGTGGAAGGCAATGTGTTGAGGATGGTGGCAGAGTCCATTTCTTCTGTTCTGCCTATCCAGTTACTTCCGTATAGCTATTTGCAGAGGTGGAAACTGTAAATGTTATTGATGATAACTTGTGTGATACGCATTTTGTTCAGTACAAGGTGAACATGTCCTTCCAGTTCTAACAGTGAAAACCCTTGAACATCCATTTTCAGAGATCTCAGTTTCATTCATACCACTGTTTCAGAATTTTGTAATTTTTTTGTACATTTTTTTTAATGTAGTATACTGTTAGACTTTGGATGAGTTCAAATACTAGTTTCTGAGAAAAGTAAGTAAATGCAACATGGATTTCAGTACAGCTTTTACTGTGGCTGGCATCAGTCTTGTCTAACCTTAAAAGCCTGTGCCGGGACAAAAACGTGTCTATAAGGTATTTGTTTCTTTCCATTGACTTATAAAGGGGGTCTACGCGACTAGCTCAGATGTAGATACCCACATTGTAAACATCTGAAGCTAGGTGAGGTGAGTCCACCTGTATTTTCTGAGTTAAATGAGTTCAGCATAGACAAATTCATGGTTTTGGAAGCTTTTGTGTTTTACCATCATTCTTACTGAGTCCTCTTCCAATGAAGAATCTTTAAGCCTTTAAGCATTTGTCAAATGCTGGTCATAAAATTGAGTGTTTTTATTATGAAGCATGATATACTTTATATGCTTTTGATTGACAGAAGTTCATTGAGATTATATAGGTCTAGAGTTGTGATTATACAAAGGATTAGATCTGGTTAATGAAACTACAGAAGGTAGGAAAATACCATGCTCCTTCAAAATTTTCAATCGTAGCTATCTTACAGTAACTCTTCTAAGAGTTACCACACCCAAATGAAGAGGAAGCTTGCATTTGCCTTTTTAGAGAAAGGGGGAGAAAGAACACAAAAATTCAATAATACACCATACTGTTTCTGTAATATAAAATGCATGTAAGTCTCTTGGGGTCTAAATGTGACAGCACCATTAAACAAAATATGCAAAACTGTACTTAAAACGTAATATATGGTTGATAAGTACAGGTTTTGCACATGCTAACCGCTTTCCAGCAGGTTGTCATAGTGGTATCTGGGGGCAGATTTTGCTTGACTAGATTCCGTTGAAGTCTTACCAGTACCTCCTGTTCTCAAGCACCACCTAACCTCAGAGGCACTTAAAATCAGTCTGCATTCCAAGTTGGAGCACATCTAGGTAGAGTTCCCTGTGCATGCTCGGAAGTCTCCTGGTTTGGAAAGCTAAGTGCTTATTTTGATATGGGTAGGGAGGTGCTTGAACTCTGTTCAAGTCCCTGAAGGGCCTGTTTTTCTGTTTTTATTAGATCATGGCTAACTCATTCAAAAGCATTGAGTTCACTCCAGAACACTGTTAGAAGAGGAGGTAATGGCTAAGCTTGCCTCTTTTGTAACGTGCTTTGAGCACTCGCCCAGGAAGTTCAAGACCTTGGTCCTTTCCCTCTCAGTCCACCTAATTATTTAAACAGGTTTTGAAGTTACCTGAAGTTATGTCAATTTGCCCAGAATTATTGGCAACAAGTGTTGATATACATAATGCATGAGTTAAGCAGAATGCCATAAAAGAAGAAAAACAAACAAATTTTGAGGGATTTTTTTTTTGTGAAAGCCAATCATACAAATCCTCAAAAAAAGATAAAAATGCAATTAAAATATAACTTTTAGACTTTTTTAGCTATGTTAATTGCCTTTTTGAATTTCTTTTTCCATTATTTAAGAAAAACCAAAACCAACAAGCCTACAATGGATATTGGCAATAAAGTAGTTACCTATAAGGTTTATAAACCTTATAAGGAGTGAGCCTTTTGGATCATTGATTCTTTGGTCAGTGCATGTAACCATCTTCTCATAAATTAAAGTCTGAACTCTACTATTCCTAGTGGAAGCTATTCTAGTTGTCATATTCAGATGGAGTTTTAATTTCTGTTCTAAGATTATTTTCTCCTGGTTTATAACAAGGAGTTCTGATGCCAGTGTTAGTCCTTAAATGTTGTTCTGCCCTCTTAAAATCTTAGTCAGACTTTATTTTCCTAGATTATAGCTTATCTGACTTCTCATGGGATAGATTACTTGTTCTCTTGAACATCCGAGTACCATTTCTTTTAATCTTGACCTTCTTTAAACACAGATAACTGGAATTCTGAACAATGTTTCAGATCATTTCCTGTTCTGTCATGTATGATACCATCATTTTCACTAGATGTACCTTCATGATTCCTGGAACTGTATGTCTTTTGCATAGTTGGATTGTGTCAGCAATTTACTTATCCTGATAACATGTAATGAATCTAGATCCTTTTCCTCAGTCCATTCTGTCTTCTAAGTGTCTGGATGAAAAGAGCTACCACCTTAAGTTTTCTATCCCTGCTCTAAGTCCTGGATTTGTATATGCATTCTTACTTGGTTTTGTGATTATGCTACTAATGTGAGAATCACACTCTCCAGCATATCAGAGAGGCATATCACTCTGGATGTTGTGCAAACTTTTTGCTCCAGGTACTCAACATGAGATACAACTCGCCTAAATGTAGGTGTACTCAGCATAGGTACTACAAAAGAGTTGCAGATGTCTAAGATATCATTATAGGAAGTGAAACTTAGTAAGCACAATCAGTGGGGTTTGGAGAGCAATTCAGCTGACCAAGTAAAGGTTGCTGCTTCAGGGCTGCAAAGAGTTCTCTTTATAACCCTTTGACTGCAGTGACTAGTTTTCTACCAGTCCTGCTGGAGACCTAACTTACAGATAGATGCCTAAGCCTTTCTAAACTTAAATTTACAAAATCACAGAATGGTTGAGGCTGGAAAGGAACCTCTGGAGGTCATCTGGTCCAACCACAACACTCAAGCAGGGTCACCTAGAGCCAGTTGCCCAGGACCATGTCCAGACAGCTTTTGTATATCTCCAAGGATGAAGACTCCACAACCTCTCTGGGCAACCTGTTCCACTGCTCAGTTACACTCATGGTAAAAAAGTGTTTCCTGATGTTCAGATGGAATCTCCTGTGTTTCAGTTTGTGCCCATTGTCTCTGTTTCTGCCACTGGGCACCACAGAAAAAAGCCTGGCTCCATCCTCTTTGCACTTTCTTAGTGGTTTTAAATGAACCCAGCACATGTAGCAATGAACTGTATCATCAAAGCAAACAATGGAGTCTTTAATGGAGAAGCTGTAAGTAGTAGTATGATGGTACAATAAAAGATAGTGTCACATGTGTGTCAAGGAATCTCTACAAACTTAACCCCTGCAGCACTTTCATAAAGGAAGCATTTAAAGCGTTTTAGAATTGGATTTGGCAAAATTCAGTTGATGTGAAATACAAACAAATCTTATGTTAGTGAGGTAAGAGTAGATTGGCTATGGGTAGGTTTTATTTCTATTTTGCTGTCCCATCTACCTTTCCTACAGCATTCTCTAGACTGAGATGTGATATAATTGCCTAAGCAACAATTACTGAAACATGTTTTTAATCTATATTTTAAACATTTTTTTTTTTTCAAATCTTCAGCTAATCAATGATGATGTGCCAATAGCACACAGAAATTGAATTGCTTAAAAAAGAAATTAAGTAGGTTTCAAAAATCATCATTTTAGCTCTGGTGTATGATACTAATCAATGTGAACTTGAATTACTGAATTGGGGAGGGGAATAACGTTTGTGAAAAGTGCAAATACTTGTAAGTTGATTCCTTGTTTTTATTATTTAATAGTTCATACAAACCTGCCAAGGCATTTTTTTTCTGTATTAGCTAGTTATGAAAAAGTATAAAACAAATTACATGGGTTTCTCTGTAATTTTTGTACTTGCATAAGTTTTAACTCTTCTGTACACTTTATTTAGCAGCTACCAGATTTAATTGTTATGAAAATGTTGACTAATACTACTTTTTTGTCTTTTAGAAATATTTAGGTTTTAACCACATTTGTTTTGCCAATTGCTAGTCATATGGATATCCCTTTGTGTCCTATTAAATAGAAAATGTTTGATCTGTAAGAATGCCTTTTTAATAGACTCTGGGTTTTAGGAAGAGAGTAGTATAAATTATGCTACATTACAAACAATAGGCTTACCTTTCACTTGCCTGCTACAGTTTAATATTTTACCTATGTATTATAGTTCATCTGTGAAATTATTAGACATGTTTAAGCATCAGTTCTTCAATTCTCTCTTACGATACTAGTACTTACTATTTTTCCATAATGTTTGCAGTTCCAGCAGTTTTTGTTGTTACTCGCCTTGGCCTTGCTGCTCCACTTACCACCCTACAAAATAAATCTTTGTATATTCAAATTGATGCCAAGATGCCAGCAGTACAAATTATAATGTATGATTAATATTACAAACTCCTAGAGCATTTATTCGTGTGCCACTGCATCGCTATGAAATGACGAAGTCAGATAAATTTAAATATGTAAATGTATGATCACTGAAAAAAGATTGTCTTTGATCTTGCATGTGTGCACATTTCATATCAATTCAATGATCTTTAAATATGGTTAGAAAGTAGTCATTTACTGTTACTGCCACATTAATGCTAAAATAGCAAATGAACTATTTAAAAACAATCTTCTGAAATACTAAACTAAACTTGTTTGAAAATTAGAACCATGATATATTTTCCAAAATAAAGTTTGTGTATCTGTGGAGGAAATATAATGAAGGAGGATCTCCTAAAATAAGAAGAAAAAAAAAAAATTAAAAGATAACTGATATGTGATTGTGCCAAATGAAAAAAGACTAGTTTTGCCAATACAACACTGATGCATGTAAATGGTTTTCTAGATCTTTATGAAAATCTGAGTTCTAACCCTACCAACTGAATTGTGCTCAAGACCTCTTCTTTGTATTATTTTTATAATTTTTTTCACATTACTATTTCAGAAATTTCATCTTTATTGCATGCTAGTAATGATAATAGTTTGAGAACTAATAATACTTATGAAACTAATAATACTTTGATAAGGCTTTGAGAAAAAGATATTTTTTTAATACAATCCAAAAAACGGACATACAATTTTACTTACTGTTGAAACGCAGTGGCAAAAAATGGCAGCATGATTTCTCAATCACAGAAAGAAACATATTTTAAATAGTACTATAGAAAGGTTTCTTTTCTCTTCTTGAGTCACTTCAATGTCAAATGGTCTCTTATTTTTTTTTTTCCTAAGCTCTATTTTGCTCTTTGGTATTCTTTTGAACAGTTCCAACCTCTACATGTATTTTATTTGAACCTGCATAAATTAATTTGAAGTCAGTGAGAAATGTAGAATGGGAACTGTACATGCCATTAGAGCTGTGGAAGCTTGAGTTCATAGGAAAATAGTACCAGAGCACTAAGTACTGTTACATTTGTTTGTTGTGATTTAAAGTATAAAATCTGACAAATATTTGCAATAGCAATAGACTTTTCTTTATTAAATCCATAAAAATAAATTAATATGCAAGTTATAATTCTCCTTCTACTGTATATTTAAATTACTTTTATCTCTGCAAAGTTTATGGTCCTACTTTTTGTTCTAATAAGAGTACTGAATACTGCAGTATGCTGTTTATTTTATCAATCATATTGCATGCCGTATTTGATCATGATCTGAGAGATGCATTGAATAACTTTAAACACATGCTTTAGATTCCTATAGATCCATAGTACAGTTGTTGAACATACCCTGCATTTCTAAAGAAGCAAAAAAAGATTGCTCGCATTCATACAAGAGCTTGCTTCCAAGCCAAGAATGACAGATGCTGTTACAGCTGAGAAATGTAGTGTTTTAGGAAAACACTCAAACAGTAGTTAACTTAGGTTAAAGTAGAAAAAATGAATTTAAGATGCTTTTATCTAGACTGGAGTTAAAGGTACTTGAGGTGTGAATGTTGGTTTTACAAACTGTCAAGGATTATGTTCCAATTCAGTAAATCTGCAATATCTGAATTAAAGAAATAGTTCTGGTCTCTGTTTTTATTAATTTCAAATGTGCCTAATTTCTTGTATTCCTCAGTTTAAGTAAATATATTTGCAAGAGGTTTTTTTTATTGTTTGTATTTTCATATTGTAGAGTATGTGCAAATGATAGCATACTAAGGAATGGTGAAGAGGGGAGTTGTCTGTACATAATCCAAACTTTTGTGGCCTGGATTTGACTTTACTGTGCCAAAACGACATATTTCTCCTATTTTAATGTTGACATGATCAGCTAGAGTCTTTAAATTCATTCCATGTGCTATAGAGAATAAGTCACATGAGAGATTGTCATTTTTAGCAAGAATATAAGATAACAGAGTAAATGGAAATTTGAAAAGTAAAGGAAAAGTATTAATAAGACAGAAGTACTGAATTATATAGCATTGTGTATAATAATGCTATGTCTAGCATTAATACACACTATTATAGAAACACAAGAGAGGTAATGGCACAGACTCAATGGTGTAGCACTCAATGTACCAGAAATCCTGGCACACACCGTTGCACTTTAGGAACCAAAATTGTCATCACATAAGTACCAAAATTGTGTATGGCTTTACCTAAATAAGAAAAATAGTTCTGAATTTAAAAAAAAAAAAAGTCCCTAAAGATGGCATAGAAGTAATAACTTCTCGAATCTGTCACAGTCATTAACTTTACAAACTGACAAGTAACTCCTTACAGTCCAGCAAGGAAACTTGGGAAAGGTATTTCTTGACACTGACAAAAAAATGAAACCATCTATAATGGGTGAAAAAGGTGTGATTCTGCAGTTGTAAAAAGTTTTATTCCTTGATTAATTTATAATGTGTGTGGTGGTAAGTGGCAAATAACCAATAATTCATTTGGCTTTAAAAAGAGGTATTTTATATAAACAAGCAAATTCTGTTGAATTGTGTTACATTCTTTGGCTAGGGAACAGAGATTCATAAAGAACAATTTATTCTATTTTGAGGAAGCAATTTTAAGATGGGATAAAATGCTAAATATTCTGTATCTTCCCAGTGTTGGTATTGCAGGTGGACTGGAATGAGCTTGATATTTTTTAGTACTCTGAAGGGGAGAATTTCCCTTGCAAGTTCAAAGAAAATTTTTCGAACAGTTTAAGCCACGGGCCACTTCAAAATAATACCTGTTTAGAATTTGACACGTATCTGAAATACTGTTTCTCTCAAAGCAGCTATTCTTTACTCTTACCGACATATTTTTATTCAAACAAGAATTAATTTAGGAAAGTCTTGTGTTTTACGTGGGTCAAACAAGCTGATCTCTGTGGTTACTTTTGGCTATATCTAAGACTACGTATACACAGTTCATTGTGGTTTTGGATGTATCTGATCTAGCTTTATACTAGTTTGCTCATATACTGTTACTAGTTTCAGCACAAAGCTAAGTGAAGACTAATTTACTGTTCTGCTTAGCTTATGTATTGACTGGAGTCTTGGAAAATGCTCTTCATCATTGAAAGCCCAGACCTCTTTTTGAAAACCTGGTGTGGCCAAAAGAATTGTAAATCTTAGCAGCATTCATCCAGAAGTAACAACTTTTTAATGAAATACTGATTCCCTTAGGTATTTGTCTCCACATACGTGCATTCGTATACTCAAGTCTAAGGACGGTTTCCTTTGTTTATCAGTATTCATGCATGTCACCTATAACCAACAGGCCTGCATTCTCATATTTAGTCCCTTTAAAAATGAAGCTGAGGATACAGAGCATGAGATCCAGAACTATACTGTGATTTCTGCTTTTTCTTCACTTCTCCAGGGGTGTTGCCTCCATGGGTAGCTTTCTTATTGAAGGTAACTTTCTCAAATTTGACACTCATGGTTTTTGCTTACTCTGCTTTAAAGAGGGGGAAATGGACATTTCGTACAAGGTCCAAAACATTGACAAAAAAAAGCTCTTATTAAAAATTCCAGGAAGAGTCTCTTCTGAAAGAGTCTGTGAACTCCTTGGCAAAAACAGGAAACCTGGATGGAAGTCCTATTTTGAGTAAAAGTGTTTCTGATCTTCACTTCCTAAGATTTTTACTCCCTTGGCAGAGACCTGTTACCTCATCTAAGGACTTCATTCCAGTAATCCGCTGATGTAAGGCTTAAACTTCACTCTGGAGGACAATTTACACTTCCATATCACTGGAACTTAAGAATAGGAAAAAATATTAAGAAAGTCCTCTGCCTGTAAGTTCAGTATCATTATATGAATTATGATGGGGTGTCACTATTTTCATATAATTAGTTAATAAAAGTCAAAATGAGATCTCTTCACTTAGCAATAACTGATCAAATGGAATTGGTTCATCAACTGACAGGAGTGTTGAACACATTAGTAAATAGGATTGCATGTTCCCAGTGAAAGGATAATTAAAGTGAGGAGTGATGATTAAAGACCTATTTTCAAAGAACTTAGAGATAACACAAGATTGGTGTCTAAGGTAAGATGACCAACAGGAAGTAAGTGTAAAACTTTCTCTTCAAATTTGGATGAATCAGGAATTAATCTGAGAAGATATTTTTGTTTCTTAGCTGGGAAAGCTGCTGAGTATTTTTCCTATGTTGCTTTTGCTGACCAGAATCATCTGTACAGTAAATCCTCAACACCCTCTAACAGTGGGGATTCTGCTAATGGAAATATAACCAATTAAGTTCTTATAATAAGACTTTCGACATAGAAGTTGAGGAGACTGCTAGTATTCTTGAAAATTTTGCTTGGAAATTGTGTCAGATTTGTCATGTAAGCCTCGGATCCTTTTCCTATCAGGAGGACTGCTAGACTGTAAGAACCAGAGTTTTCCTACTCGTCACAGGCATTGGGTAGCCTGATATGAGGAAGTATTTGTTAACAAGTGTGTGGCTGTGTCAATCAGATTCTTGACTTATTTTATGGCTAGGTCACTGACCTTTTTTGAGGAAATGTGACTAGTGCTTCATTACGTACTGTAGTTTGAAATGTTTGACCCTTTAACTCTGTCAGGCTACAAGAAGAATAATTCCTTTCCCTCTTACCCTTCTGCAGTGAAGTTCTACAATGCTTGTATAACTGACATGCTTTCATTTGATGTTAATAGACTCAAAACTTTTAAATACTTTGTGTGTGACAAAGTGATCCTAGGGAACCTTGATGTCTCGGAGCTTTCTCACTGGATGAAAAAGCTCTAATATTTGTAATCATAATCTAGTAGAGCCTGTGTCACAGTGATGGTTCCCAGCACAAGTTCACCCCTAAGATTTGCACGGCTGTGTTTTAATTCCTAAAATCCTTAGACTTTATGTTGCTTTCAGGATGATAATTTTGCAGTTCTTACTGAAGATTCCCTACCTGTACTCATGGTGGTTTTGTGGGGAATACAGCTTGGAGTCACTAACACTGTGAATGTCCTGAAGCAGAAATCAAACTTACCTTAACTGTTCCCTAAGGTGTGTTTTCTATATGCACGTTTGCAGTGCACCCTCTTTATTGCTTGCCTTTGCAAGTCCATTTATGGTTACCAGGAGTTCTGAGATTGGGAAGAAGTGAAAATATGGGCCAAACTTCACCCCATTTATGTAACAGCAGTCACAGTATTAGACTGTGTGCCCTATTAGTATTGCTAAGACAAGCATGCTTCAGTGTCATGTACCTATAAACACTGCATCTTCAAGAACAGCTAACAGTAAGCAGACTTTCTGGTTTTCTGAAAGACTGACTCCATTTTGAATTAAGGCAAGCTGAACTATCAGCCTATTAAGTGGTTTTAGATTAAACTTAGAGTCTGGTTCAGATTTTTACAGTGGAAGTATGGAATACTGAGAATGGAGCTTGGAGTGGAAGAGAGTTTAAAATACTGTGGAAAAATATTAAACACCTCCATCTACTTAAACCTTCTTGTAATAAAGAAGGCAAAAGAAAGACGTATCGCACAAAATAAGGTTAACTGAAGCACAGTAGTAACTAGACTGTTTTTCAGTTGTGACCTAAGTATTCACACAAAATTGGTAATAGCATGGTCAGACTGAAGTGCAACAGTTCATTCTTCAAAATTTAAAGGGAAATTAGCTTTTTCTATGTATATCTAAGTCGCCAGTCAATGGAAGTCTTTCTTGTAAACCATAAGAATCCAGAGGGTTAAAGCCATGTTTTAACATACTGTTCAGTGAATGGGTTCCTTTGCTTTTATCGAAGGAGTTAATGGCAACAATATGGCTATGTTAGAGGGAACTTCCCAGCTGCTCTTCAGTGAGTACAAGAATTACATGTTCAGTTGCTTTGTTAGTTACATGATAGATGTAGCCATATTCTAGGGCTCCTAGCAGAAAGAACAGATGAGGGCAGGGATGAAGTGATAAAAGCACTGAACACACAGAGTAGTAGGAGCTTTCTCTTTCTGTTCCACAATAAAAAGATGTCTACTTTGATATGCTATGATCTAAAAGTTAAAAAAAAAAAAAAGGTTATCTCCAGGTATTCAGTTGGGACAGGGAATATTTGGAGATCGGGAGTGTCTTGTCTGCAAGTCCCATTAGGGGAAAAGGCGCAAAAGAACAGACATTTGTTGTCAAGTCCGCTACAAGAAGCAGAAAGAAAATTCTATTTCTCAGATGTGGTTATTGCAGGGATTGTGATAGTTCAGCTGAAGAATTATTTAAATAGTGAGAGAGAATGGAGAAAATGGGAGGACAATACAAAAATTAAGACAAAGATATGAAGGAAGGGAGAATAGAGCTAAACATAATTAGAGGAAGCAGAGAAACAGAAAACTTGGTTAGTCTAGGAATTATATGCACTAAAATAAATAAATTTCAGTGCGCTTTGCTGTGGTCTCTCAGGAGTCAGGTGATGGTTATATCACATCTAAGACTCTTCTTAGAAGATGCTTGAAACTTTTAATGCAAAGCCTGTTAGTATCCCCATAATTCATGAGTTCTGACTTCCTTTTCTTCTTTTCAAACCTGGATTTTGTTTTCTCTCTTTTAACTGCTTCCCACAATACTACTCTTCTCAAATTAATAACTTCAGTAGTAGAAAAAGTGGAAAAGCTGTATAAAGGCAAAGTTGTGTCTGTCTATAAAAATTTTGTTAAACTTGTCAGACAACTGATAAAATATAGAAAAGTGTGTTGTGAAAGCAAATATGCTCCAGAGTGGAGACAGCTTGGAGTTACCTGATTATTTTTCAAAATAGTTACTGCATTTTTGAAGTATTTTCATTTTTCGCATGCCTCAGCATGTAACATAGGATAATTTGATAACTGAAGAATTTATTGGGATAGGCTGCTTTATAGAAAACTTAGATTCATTGGACTTTTTCCTGCATAGAAATGAAGAGAAATGAGGTTGTTTCATTAGTGTTGTAAACAGCTTGGTGGTGTATCTGTTCAGGATTCATTTATTACTCTGCTTGAAGCTTTTAAGAGCATGCAGAATGTGACTGTAGCTCCTTCCTTTTGTTTTGGGCTGTAAGAGTATCTTCCATATTCTCTTACGCTATTGATACTGTTGTCTAAGTGTGTTTATTGTTCTTACAATATCTTCAGAAGATTCTCTGATGGATTTGAAGGACTTGTACAGTTCAGGAAAATACTTTTTAGAAGCAATATATGTTTCATTTCTGGATAATGACACACAGATATATACATCTTAAGACTTGTAAGAAACCAGCTAGTATACAACATTTTATTATTTGATAGTTGTCTCTAAAGCTGAAATGCAGTTGATGAGCTTGTTTTTTAAGTCATATGAATGAAGAGAGGTCTTCACGCTGTCTCCTTTGTTGTCTTGTTAATGGTAATGTTAATGTTGTTCCAGTTGCTATCATTGCATAGGAAAGGATATTTCACATATCTTAGACTTGAAAGAAGACAGATCCAGTAATGCTCCCCTATCTGTTGCATGTCTGTCAGTTATTTTAGTATCCTTTGATTATGTCAGACCCATCTCTGCTAGCTTTTACCATTATCGTGTCTTTCCATCCTTTACTCTTTGAACAAAAACTTCCCTGATCTGCCCAGTTGCACTGCAGCTCGCCTGACAGCCTGCAGGCAACTTAATGGAAGCTCCTTTAGGTTCTGAAAGACAGATGGAAATCCATGTATTTTTCCAATATCATACTTAGTTTAAAACAACTGCTGGAAGTACAGTTATAGTAGTCATTGGTACATGATTTTTCATATTTTAATAGCTTTGATGTAGCATTCAAATGGTAATAAGCAAATGCAAATTACTTTGTGTGTGACTACACATCATCCTTCTTGTCTTTGAAGGGAACAAATGGTTTTTTGTAAACAGCAAGCTCAGTACTAGCCAGCAGCGTACCCTGGCAGCATCCTGGGCTGTATTAGCAGGAGAATAGTCAAGACCTCAAGGGATGTCCAGTTTTGGGTCATCCCATACAAGTAACATAATGATAAACTGCAGTGAATCTAGTGGAGGGCCACCAGAATGGTCAGGGCTGGAGCACTTGCCCGGTGAGAAGGAGCTGAGGGGGGTGTTTGTTCAGTCTGGCCACTAGAGCACCTAACAGCAGTGCCCCCAGTGCCTTACAAGGAGGTCACCAGGAAGATGGAGACGGGCCCTTCACAGCAGGGCATCATGGGAGGATGAGAGAACATCAGTTGAAACAGGAGATTCTGACTTGGTATAACGAAGAACTTTTTCACTACAGCCAAGCATTACTGTGAGCAGTCTCCACCCTTGGGAGTTTTCAAGACCCAAGTGGCTAAAGCTTTGAGGAACCTGGTCTGATTTCACAGCTGACTTTGCTCTGGGTAGGATGTTGGACTAGATACCCCATGAAATCCCTTCCCACCTGAATTATTCAATAACTCTGTTTTGCATTTGCATTGTTGAGGCCTTGTTTTTAAGGGGTAATTTTACTGGGCAGTAAATGGGAAATTATGCAGCAATATCCTGGCCTCTCGTATTTAAATTTTGCGTATTTCTTAAGTCACTGCAAACACCAATACCCTCCATTACATGAATACTTAGGGAAAAGTTGCTTTGCTGTCTATCATTGCTAACTGTAGCACTTTTAGGAACATATCCTTGACAGATAACAAGGTATGCCTGTACTTTGAACTCTGCTTATCAGGAAATCAAACCTGTTATGTGTGATATAAAGGACATACCAATCATTTGCTAAATTATCGCAGTTTGAACCCTAACCTTCTGACCTATTCTGCCAGACTTTCAGTGGGGAGAATGGAGTGGGGGAGCAGACTCTCTGCTGATACAGTAGTCACATACATCTTTTCTTTTTCAGATGTCAAGGAGTTTTGTCTGATGGTCTCCCAGTTAGCCCTATCTCAAAAGATTTGTCCCTACTTTCTCATTTCTCTCCCTGTCCTTTTCTGGGAAGCTTCAGTGATGACATTTCCTTTTCTTATTTTTCCCTTGCTGATCAATTAAAAAGCTCCTTTTTTATCACTGTACAGAACAGAATTTTAGTTTTGATATTATTAATTACATACAAGTTACATTTGTGGAATTAAGAACTTAAAAATCTTTGTGTTCATTTCTGACTGTTTTAAGGAGGTATATGGCATTCCAAGTATTTTTCTTCTGTTTGTAGCTGTCTATGTTTTTAGTGCTTTTTAGATTTTATTTGTTAAAAGGAGAGACACATTTCAGTCTTGCTGTTGTCGCTTATATAACTGCTGTTCTGTCAGTCATTTCACATTGTCTTTTTCCCTTTTTGCATTAATGGTAATTACCTTTTATTAAGTATATATTTACATCTAAAAGTATCTTAATGACTTTTCTATTAAATCAGAGGAACAGCAGCATATACAACAAAAGACAATAAATGCTCTTGTGGAAGGTAGAGGGTAAGATTGCTGATACCTGTTTGAGTTTCTTCTTAAACAGTGTGGAATTTTTTGTTTCTAATGTGTAAAATGTGAATTGAATTTCATGATTCGGACTGTTATCTTTCAGCCTCTGAGTTTACTGGAAAAGTCTTATCAAAGTTGTGTGAGATGGTTAATTACCTTTTGCTCAGTAGTAGTTTGTGTACAGGACTACAACATATCTGTATACCTATTGCATGACCCATAATATTCTTTCAAAATACCTTTGCAATCCAAATTTAATTTTCTAATGTAAACTGCTTATACAACCTAGTTTGTAGAAAGAGTAGCAAAGGGAAAGGATTGGAGAGAAAAGAAAA
This sequence comes from Gavia stellata, assembly GCF_030936135.1. Taxonomy (NCBI): domain Eukaryota; kingdom Metazoa; phylum Chordata; class Aves; order Gaviiformes; family Gaviidae; genus Gavia; species Gavia stellata. The sequence goes on from NC_082594.1 coordinate 45,104,386, forward strand.
GTATATGCAATTTACAGATCGATGTGTTCACAATGTAAATGAATAGAAAAGGTAATAAACTTCGTCAACATGAACATCCAGAGAGTTTATTTCCTCAAATCACCTGCCCCTTGTTCGTTCATGGTTTAGGTTTGACCAATATGTATATATCAGAAGTTTTCAGTAGCTTCTTTTCAGTGTCTGCAGAGGTTTAAAGTTTGTGACTTAAGATATTTAAAAAAAAAAAAAAATTAGTCAAAACTTCTACGAGCTCTGGCAATGAAAGGTTTATGATTTCTTTTGGAGTTTTTTTTGTTTGTTTGTATACTTATACATGCATATTTGGATGCAGTATTCTTTTTTTACGGTGACAGCACTAATGCGGACTGATTAATTAAAGAAAAAGAAAAAAGTCAATTGCCTGGAGAGGTTCTACCGCATATTGCGAATATTGATTGATTGTTTACCTCAAGAATTTCATGTAAATTTGATAGTTTAGTTATAGTTATGTCAAGTGTCTTTAATTATCAATCTTACATTTGTTTCAGCTACTATCTTGAAAAATTACTGCTCTAGAACATTCAGTGAAGGGAATGTATGGAAATATGCTAAGTGCCAGTTGTGAGCTGAAAGGGTCAGTAATCCTACATCAAAATGTATCTGAGCCATGTAAAGTAGAACTACATGCACATATTGGCACTCTGACAACTCCCTGAATACTGAATTAGCCTAGCGAGTAATAATCACTCTACCCAGAATCTCAAGAAAGACCTGAAAATATTTATATTGATTTAACTGAATATCTGATGAAAAATAACTTTTGTGACGAGTGGGAGAGGAGAGTTTTAAAAGATACATTTTTGTATGTTTTATCCAAGAGGAAAAAACAATTCAAACAACCGTTTCAGAGTCTTTGTGTAACTGTTGACTCCAATTTCTTAGTTTGCTTGAGCAATGAAGAACAGTGTTCACAGTGCAATAATAAAAATATAATGAACAATTTCTGTAGCTTTCTGTATCCCTCAAATCTGTTCAGGTATGTTTCATTTGCTACAGTAGCAATTTATTTCAATTATATTCCAGAAACAAAAATACTACTATTATTAAATAATATTTTCATGAAGTAATAATATTTCTGGCAAAGCTAATACTTGGTTTAAGGAGGTAAGTTGTTAAATCATTACTGAAGTTATATGGTAGCTTAAAAAAATAATTATGAAGAGCAGAAAAAACTATCAAGCCAGACAATTCTAAGTGTATGTTACAAATTTGAAATTTAGTATAGAGTAATATTAAAAGTTGATGCTTTTCTTTTTTTTTTAGTGTTTTATAGCAAAGAAGTTGCTGGCATTTTCTTCATTCAGGTCTGTTATATATTTCCATATCGAAACCTTTCACAGTTACAATTCAAATTAGTTGTTTTCTATACCAATCAATATACATTATTGGGGAATAAGTCTCTCTACTATTCCTTGCTTTTTTGTTGATTTAGTACAAAATTCAGCTTTGTTAACATGGCGATTTTTGCAAGGACTGAAGTAAACCATCAAATAAAATTGTGGGTTTGATAAAGTTAATGGTTTGGGTTGCCATAGGAAATCAAAGAGAGCATAAAGTGCACAGAAAATGTGACTAAAGACATGATGAGGTTTTAATAAATATACACTAGGTTTTTTGCTCTTGGATTAAAATATGTACAATAGACAAAACCATATTGCAGAGAAGGGATCCTTTTCAATCTGTCACTTCAAAGGGAATTAAAAAAAAAAAAAAGAAGTATTTATCCGTTTGAGCAAAGATGTCACTTAAGCAATGAGAAATCTAATCATGCTTATTCTGCTGCTTGTCCAGATGTGCGTTCCACCTCAGTTCAGCATGCTTCTCATTCTTTCAAGATTGGAGACTTTTGCCATTTTATGTGCTAGTGCACACAGATGCAAAAGATAGCTCTGTGCAGTGTATCGAGGCTGTGCCAGAAACAATAGAACCGTTCATCTTCTTCTGACTGCTTTTGGCTTGAGGTAGAGGTGCTGGTGTCTGCACCCTTTAGTTTGGCTATGTTTCCCTTTTAGATTGTTGTTCTGTACTTAGGAGAATTTTATAAAGTGATTTCCTTTTATATCTCTTCCCTAGACTTCAGAGAACTCATTTAATAGCCTTCTTGTTTTTAAAAGAGGAATCATTTATCTTTTGGGTGATTTTGAAGTTTTATTCAAGGGATCTTGTGAAGTGATAATTTCAATTTTGGATTCAGAAACTAAATATCTTTGTGCCTGCATCTCTTGAAATACCTCATCTGGTAGGTATTCTCTGAACAGCTGTGTATACTGATGATTTCTATGTTTCAAGTTTGTAGTTTTTCATAGATTTAGAATTCTTCATCCCCAGAAACATAAATAAGAACACAAGGATACAGATCTTGACTTAAGATGTATAGGCAAAGAGAAAAGCAACTACCATTAGACTCCTCAAAATTACCGGGGTGACTCTGTCCTCCTATTAATTTCTCTAAAAAGCAGTTTCTGAGGAGGAAACGGTGGAATTATATCCCATTCCTTCTTACACACTTAAAGATTTCTTCAGATCCTTTCTTTCTGTTAAGGAAGCTGTTATTAATGTCACTATACTGATAAAGTTCAGTTAGGTTATTTGAATGCCTTTTGTGTTTATTTCATTGAATCAAATAACAAAAGAGTTAACTCAATCAAGATGCCGATTACTTAAACCAAGTAATAACAGTCTAGGCAAGTGACTGAGCAAACTAAGCATGCATCAGCAGCAGTGAATTAACACAGAGTAGCAACCACATCCTGTTTCATTTAAAAAAAAAAAAGCATGACAGGAGTTGCTCATCTTTTTTACAGTAGCCCAGAAAATAAGCGTGCACTTTCAGGAAGTGGAAGACTGGGTTCAATGTTGATCAGAGCTCCAGGATTAAGAGAAAACTCCCTAGTGAAGGTTTATCATGAAATTCTCATGACTGAAACGTAAGTCCCAAGCACAGGCTAGGCTAGGCTGAAGCTGTGTCTCAGTGCAGGAGCGAATCTTAAGTTTCACATAGTCAGAGTCAAATAAAAGGAAGCACAATTGCATAGTCCAGAGACAAGGAAACAAAGATGGATTTCAGTCCCTGCCAGTCAGCATGATTTAGCAGATACATCTAAAGCAGACTCATCTTTCGTAATGTTCATTCTTCTAATTCTTAAAAGAGATGGAACACTCATCGTGGTAATTAGATCACTGTAGCTGTCCTACTGGAATAAACACAAAGATAAGCAACTACCTTTATAGTAATTCATCATGATGTGCCTTTGATATGTATACTCTACACCTCACCTTTAACTTTGCTCTTCACCAGTTGTGTTACAGGTTAGTGAGAAGATCTGTGCAGCAGCTAACCTGTTTCTTTCTCTGGTGTAAGGCACAAGAATACATGGGAAGTATGCATGTTCTTATTGGACACTACAGGAAAAAGTGTCCAATCTAGTGTACACTAGGCATTAGTCTAGTTAGGGTAGAAAGAATACATGGGTTCTACATACTGAAGAACTCCACTTATTGCATAGGTCATTTTAGGTTTAGGTGTCCTGAAACTACAGGTAGTGTAAAACAGCTGTTTAACTTGCTGAATCTGGATGTCTTGAACTAGCACTTCCTACAAACTGCAAAATAGCACGTGGAAGTGTTGCCTCCAAGGAAGTTGTTTCAACAGAATGAGGATCAGAGGCCAACACATAACAAATGCTTAGAATGCTGCAAAACACAAAAATCTGCTTTGAAGCAAGCAGCTTTAAACAAAGCTTCTAAGCTTACTCTCTCAAACAGACTTTACTAAACCACATGCGAAAGTACTGTATGTTTAATTACTTGATACGAAGCAAATGTAACATCTGGCAAGAACTTGCATGTTAAATCATATTTACCCTTTAGCATTTAAACTACATGTTTCTGCATTTTATTTTTAATAACAATCTAAAACAGGAATACTGTGCTGAAAAAATTCTCAGCACGTTATTTGGGGAAAACAGATTTCAGCAAACAAATTTTTCATTGTTTAAACAATTTGTAGATGGCATGCTTCATCTTCTGTTTAATCGTTAGATCTTTTTTCTTTTGTTGGAGGTATTTAAATTTGTTGTTACTTAGTGCATTGTTATTTTAGTCCAGATTAGAAATAATTTAACGTATTTGATAGACATTAATGAAGCAATAAATGGTACAAAAGACTGAAAATGCCTATAAAGTTAGTGTAACAATTTCTATAAAACACGTGTATTTAAATGAAGAATTACACTTTTCTTACCCATTTTGTAGTAAATATTAAAGCACACTTTCAGTTTATGAACCCAGCCAGACACATGACACATCAGATATGTTCAGTGCTTCAGAAGCTGAACAATGAAAGCGTTTGAAACTAAGGATCAGAGTTCCTACATTTTCAGTTACTTAGTGGGTAGCGTGTGAACTCATTTAATGGCAAATTTTTGATTGCTCAGAAACAAGCCAGCCAGTTTTCAGTACTAAGGATCAAAAAGAGAACAAGTGAAAACAAGATCCTTTGAGTGCCCGTGTTTGAACTGTAGTCTCACAGTTTGCCACATGTATGGACAGCGTATGTGCAGTCTATAACATGACTGAATTTAATTTAGGCCTATGTAGACTGCTGTTACTCCTTCAGTGTGACTCCAAGTGGCACCATAAACAGTAAGGAAAATTCTGTTCTGTGCTTTTATAGTTAGCTTTGGGCTCTTTGGAAGTGAGGAAGCCTTAACAGCCAGACTCAGTTGCAAAAAGTGAGGAGGTTAAACTGGGATTTGAACCTCGTGGTGAAACAAGTATGGGTAGGATTTGATGAAGGATGCCGAACTGTGAGGGTGATACAGGAATAGAGAGAAAGAAAACCAGCAATTGGAGAGTAGGGGTATAAGATAGGAATAGAAACTGAGTAGGCTAGGAACACAGGTGAGAAGAAAAACAGATGCCCCAAGTAGTAAGAATGAAAGTAGAATTGGAAATCAGGAGAAATCTGAGCTGGCACTGGAACAGAGAGGGAGGAGGGCAGGAACATTAGTGGACATGTTGGGGCTGGAAGTGGGAGATTTGCAATAGGACAGGTTAGGGAGGAAATGTCAGTAGCATTTAGGTTTCTCTGCAAATTTGGCACTGAACCAAAGCACAGACATTTGTACAAATAGGAGAGTATATTATAATTACTCTAAATATCTTAGATCTAGAACGGATCCATCTGTGGAGTCAGGATGATTTCACAACTTACAGGTTTATTTTCAAGTTTAAAAATGGAAAAAATGTCTAAAATATATCCTGAAGAGCCTTAGGTTGGTATTATCAAGTTTGCAAAATTAGAAAGGGTTGGTGTTGTGTTTCATATAATCTTGGTAGGACTTCCTTTGGAAGATTTATTATTTCATAGTATTTACTTGCTTGGCATTCTTCCCTATTATCAAGTTTAATACTAGGATTTGCTACTTCTTGAATGCTTAATTTTACAAATGTATTGTCTTCTAATGTACTTCATTACGGATGTCACTTATCTGGACTTCTGTAAGGCCTTTGACTTGGTCCCCCACAGCAGCCTTCTCTCTAAATTGGAGAGAGATCGATTTGATGGGTGGACTGTTTGGTGGATGAGGAATTGGTTGGATAGTCGCATCCAGAGTGTAGTGGTCAATGGCTCAATGTCCAGATGGAGATCGGTGACAAGTGGAGTCCCTCAGGGGTCTGTATTGGGACCAGTACAGTTTAATATCTTTATCAATGACATATTTTCTTTATCAATGAATATTTTCTTTCCTACTTTACTGTAGAAATTACCTTTTTTATAACCATTGTGTCACTCTGCTTTAGCAAACTTCAGGCATTATTGATTGGTCACCCTAATGGTACATAGACATAATGAAGTTGAGATCTCATTCCAGATGATTCTTACATGGGTTTTTTCAGTTTTTTTCATTAGCTCAATCTGTAATTTCCCTTTCATTCCCAACACTCATTCTTCTGTGAGACAAAAGCTCTACTCTTCCACTGTATCAAGTTTGCTAAAATTTCTTGTTTGAGAAAAATCCTGTACACCCGCATTCTACTATTTTTTTCATAATAGTAGTATTAAAGCATAGGGTGGTTTTGGTTTTTTTTTGTTTTCCCTTAGAAACCATCTGGGCAGATTAAGGAATGAATTTTGACATTGTGTTAGATGCCTACATACACACATGCACATACACTTGTGCCGAAATAGTAGCCAAGAAACCAGAGATACTATGTGGCCAAGTAAAAGCAAATATGACAAAGAAACTCCAAATGGTGCTACACTGGAGGAGTTACTAGTGAGCTCAACAGTGTAATAAGGTCAAAAGAAAACCGACTCTTGATAACCTTACCAGTACAAAACAGATCATGCACATGTAAGCACTTCAGATTTCCAAAATGCAAAGTACAGGGGTTTTTTTTCCGAAGTTACTGTTCATGATTGGGTTCATAAGCATGCTCTGGAAGCACCCAGCTGATTGAGTAGACCTAAAATCATCAGAGAACTACGGACTTCTCTGGAAACTATAGAAAGTAAGTACAGAGGAGTATGCGTAGCCTGTGTTTGTATGTGTTTCCAGTGTGTAGGCTCTGTTACAGAACACATCATTGAACCTCAAGCTAATTTAAGGTTTGAAGCAGTCTGCAGTAAGGCATTGCCATTTATTTTCTGTAAAGGCAGAAGATAAGAATTTGTTGTTGAAAGTCAATAAACATGACTTGTGACTCGTAGATGAATTTCATTTGTGTGTTGCATTGCACATCAGCTGGCTGGATGACATGTATCTTTGTGAAGTTTTACTCATTTTGGAACAAAACAGTCTTCCCAGGATTGTAAACAATGTGTATAGTGGAACAGATTTAGTGTCATGTCTGCAGCCAATCATGTACAAAGTGTGGAGAATGTAAGAGTGCTGAAAGTATTTTTGTGTGGTAAAATGAAAATAGGAACATACAGTCAGGGCGCAGTGATGAAATACTTAAAGTATCAGCGCTTGAAAAGCATCTTCAAGCAAATTGACAGCGGTAGTTGATAACCAGGTAGATAATTGGCATTTAGCAGTTTGTTCTCAAACAAAGTTACTGCACTCAAGTGTCATACTATTGAAAAAGAAAATTGTTTTAAAAAGAGCGACCTTTTCATGAGCTCAGTAGGCGGAATTTCCAATCTCTGCTTACACAGCCTGTGTGGGAACAGTCTCATTCATGCGTTGGACTGTTTACTCATACACGGATGTCCACAGAGTGATTATAAAGGGCATCATAATGACACCTGTTTATTCTGTTCAAGTTAATTCCAGTGAAAATTGCTTCCTTTTTGTGCCTTAGAAACATTCCTACATCTGAAATCCTCAGGGAAAATATTTGAAGTAATCCCCTTGTTTTTGTTAAATGCTCTCAATCCTACCTAAAGATCAGGTGCTAAATGGGGTGGAATTGTGTTGCATGACAGCTAACTAACAGCCATGCTGGGTTAGAGTAAAGGTTCATCTGGCATTCTAACAATTTGTTGTTATGTGACTTTTTTGTGGGAAGTACCATTTTGCATTTAATAGTTGTCAAAGGATTTCTCTGCTGAGTTTATTCAGTATCCTCTTGAGTAAGTGTTAATCTTGAGCATCCAAAACATCTTATGGTAAGGAATTTCACAGCTTTCATGTGTGAAGAACGACTTCTATTTGTTCTCATTTTGCATCTGCTAGCTTTATTAGATGCCTTCTCATTCATCTGTTGGAAAATACAGTGAATAATTGATTCCTATTCTCATTGTCGGTGCCACTCATGATGTTACAGGCCTCTCTTATTTCTCCATTTTCCTTACACCATCTCTTTTCCAAGCTCTGGAGTCCGAACTTGCTAACTAATTTCTTCCATACAGTGCAACTGTATAAATGCATGATGTTGCTAGTTGTCAAAGATAATCCTTATTACCCTTCTCTGATGCATTACCAGTTCTATTATATTCCTTGTGAGGTGAGGTACTAGAACGGTAGTCAGTATTAAGTATGCAGGCAACAGCATGGAATGGTAAAGTGACATGACTTCTGTATTTTCTCTATTGCTTTTACAGTAAATCCCAAAATGCTGGGTTTGACCATTATTTAAAACTGAGCTGAAGTTTTCATGGATTTGTGTAGTGTAACCCCAAGATCTCACTCGTGAATTAAAACAGTCAGCTAGGAGTTCATCATTTTATGTATGTAGTTGGGATCATTTTTACAAGCTGTGATTTACTTTGCATACATCTCCTTCAAATTTCATATGTTATTTAATGCGAAGATTCATAAGGCTTTCTACTGTTTGTCACATCACCCTCATTTTCTACAGTACAGTAAGTTAGTATTCTATCAGCAAACTTTTTTTACCCCTCTTTTTTGAGATTATGTGTTAATTATAATGAGTAGAATGAATGAAGTTCACTTCTAAGTGTAGTATTATTTATCTGTCACCTATAGTTACCTTATAGTGATATTCTCAAAAATATACTTCATTTCTGCTTTTTGAGAAGGACCTGCGGTTCTGAATGACTGTGGAAGTTGATACACCATTGTCTGACATTTCTTCATATCTTTGGGTATGGGAAAAAGCAGTGTAACTGATACCCATGATACCCCAAAGTGATATCCCAAGGGATGTGCCATTGATACCACTGATGTCTCATACCTTTTCTCCCTATCGTTTGTAACACGTGGTGGTGAAGACGGGAGACAGCATCTCCTTAGTATCTCTCCCATGAAAAGACTTCAGGGCATACATTTTTTTACGGAGAAAAAAATTCACATTGATCTAATATTTTTTAAAAATAAGATATACTGTAAGGTCATTGTCATTTGATAGTGCATTAACCACATATTCATAAAAGCCATAGACTGAGTTTTCCACATACCGTGTTTTGTTGTCATTATTGTATTGAATTTTCCTAAGTTTCAAATACAGGTTACAATAGTTACATAGATAACCATACTAATACTTATTAAACTCTTAAAAATACTGTATTAATTTCTGAAATTTATACCTGTAATGAACAGGACTAGCATGTATTCCATGTTTGTTTATTTTTGAATCACTAAAATTTTTTTTTTTTCTTTAGGTATAGACAAACGCAGCTTGGCACAGAAAGCAAAGTGGCTGAACTTCTTCACCAGAGTAAGTTAAAGTCCTTTGAAAGTGAACGTGTGCAACTCATGCAACAAGAAACTGCTAAGAATCTTTCACAGTGCCAAATGGAATGTGAAAAATATCAGAGAAAGCTGGAGGTATGTTATATAAAGAGACGCTTTACAGGGCATTACGTAGTTGTTTTCAATTAGAATTTAAAGTGGAAAAGCTTGGGGAAAAAGTAGCAAAGAACATCCACGGCTGAATTAGTATCTCCACCAAATTCTGCTGTAGCAGAATCTAATGACAAAGCTTATTAAGTTTGATCAGTTCAATGGAAAACAAGACTTAAGGGAGAGGAAGAAGGCAAAACAATCTCTCATGGAGAAATTTGAAGACAGCACCTCGTTCACGTGAGGTGTGTATATATATATGCTGGTATCACAAAACTGCTTATGTCAGTCTATGTGTTTTTTGTAGGGAAAGAAGACAGTTACACCAGAAGAGTTATGGTGAATTCAGTATCATTATTAAAAACTAGGACTTGTAATAGCATTGTTTCATAATAAAAATGCTTTTTATTGATACACAATTCTGGAACAAATTTTTACAGCTAAAGAAGTCAAGGAGAGCATGGTGTATACAGCACTGAAAAGAACTAAAATTGCTAATCTTGTCATGGTGGGTTGACCTTGGCCGGCTGCCAGACACCCACCCAGCTGCTCTCTCAAGAGGACAGGGGAGTAAATAAGCTGAAAAAGCTCGTGGGTTGATACAAAGAGAGGGAGATCACTTACCAATTACCGTCATGGGCAAAACAGACTTGACCTGGGGAAAATTAATTTCACTTACTACCAATTGAAATAGATTTAGATAGTTAGAAACAAAGACAAAAACTAGAACATCTTTCCCCATCCCTTTCTCTTCTGGATTTAACTTCCCTCCTTCATTTCTGACTCCTATACCTCCCCCTCCCTGAGCAGCAAGAGAGAGATGGGGAATGGGAGTTGCGGTCAGTCCATAACGGCTCCTCTCTGCTGCTCCTTCCTCCTCACACTTTCACCCTGCTCCAGTGTGGATCCTCCATGGGCTGCAGCTTCTGTTGGGAGAAAGTCTGCTCCTAATAGGGCTCTCCACAGGTTGCAGTTCTTCAGGGTTCAGGGCACGTCCACCTGTTCCAGCATGGGGTCTTCTATGGGCTGCAATGTGGATGTCTGTTCTGGCATGGTCTTTCATGGTCTGCAGGAGGACAACCGGCGTCACCGTGGCCTTCTCCACGGGCTGCAAGGGAATCTGTTCTGGTACCTGGAGCACCTCCTACCCTCCTTCTCTCACCTTGGTGTCTGCACCAAGGCTGTTTCTCACACTTTTTTTCCCCTCACTCCTCACTACCATGCAGCATTTTTCTCCTTCCTTAAAAACATTTTCCTTGAGATGTCACCGTCTTTGCTGCTGGGCTCAGCCCTGCCCTGCGGTGGGTCCGCTGGAGCCAGCTGGAACCGGCTGTGTCCGGGGCGGCTCCGGCCTCTCCTCACAGAGGCACACGCAGCCCCCCACTGCCAGCGCCTGGGCACCTACACCCCGTGCACCTGTTTACATAGAGTTGAATGACTTGGGCCTTTTTATCTCTACAAGCTTAGAATTTACTATCTTTCAAACATGTACTTTCAAAAATGTATCATATCCTGTTCACCTGTTTTAGTATTGGAAAGGTGTCTAGTATTCAACAGAGCAAACTTACTTTAAAAAAAAATTATTCAGCTGTGCAAAGTTAGTCCAAAGTCATATCACTGAGTCCAATTTGTGAGATTTAAATGAGATTGGCAGTGTATGTCTAAAACGTCAGAATACAAACTGGACAGGACAGAATAAAAACCTTTTTTCTAAGTGCCAGCTATGGCAGCCTTCATTTTTTTGGAGAAGGATGCTGTTCTTCAGGTCCCCGCATTTCTAGTGCTGAACCTGCCTAGGGTGTTTATGAAAAGGAACTATAGAGTGGAAACAGAATTAGAGAGTTTTAGATAAAATTTAATTTCTTGTTTTGTCTATATTGGGACATTCAGATCCTGTCTGATGAGGTTAGTTGTGGTCACAAGCACTGGGAGTGCCAGTTGTGCTAGACTTTGAGGTTGCTAAACATATTTTTCATTGCACAGACATGTCTAAACTTTGAGAAGATAGTTAAATTTGAGTTATATTTCCTTTTTCTTTGTGGCTATTTATTTGATCAGAATAACATCTTGAATATTTGGCATTCAATTCTAGTAACACATTTGGCACTTTCTTTTCTCTTTAGAGAGACTCTTTGAAACCAGTTCTCTTTCATTAAGAAATGTTCTTGCAGAATTTAAATACTTGATGTCTGAAGCTTTTACTTTTGTTCCTTTTGACTGAATTCTTATTTTTTTTTAATTTCCTTTCTTATACAGTGTCAATCTACTACGTTTTTTTCCTTATTCTTCTTCTAGGATATTGATCTTAATAGTGTAGTCACTAGTATCTTGTGGCTCAGCTACAGCTGCTTTGTGAACCAACTCTTGGTTTTATTTGGATTTCAGCACAGTAGTTTCTCTTCTTATGCACGCTAAAACAGATGGTTTATATGTTGCCAAATTTTAACCTATACATTTATTTTTCTGTGACACTAGACCAATCTTTTTATGTTGGAGTGGCTTGTTTCTCTAAGCATTGTGCATTCTTTAGTGGTTTTGACAGTGAATCTGGCATTACTGCCATATACACTGTGCATATATTTCTGTATCTTAAGTTTTAGATTCAATTGTCATCTTCAGTGTTTGGGATTTTTATTTGGGAAGTTAGTATTAAGCTTAGCTACAGTACTACATGATTATTCCTTTACCTGTTTGGGTGGAGTTTTTTTCTGCAAAGCATGTAGATTACTACTTTACTTACCAAGGACTTTTTTATTCCAGTTGGTTTTATGATATTTATGTTGTGTTGTTTTCTATTTTCAAGCACTATATCAAGCTTTAGTTTTTACACGGACCTTCATAACTTTTACTTTTGAATATGTGCTTTCTTGTTTAAACTTAAGTGGATTAAGTATTTACATTAGTCCTGAATGTTAATGGCGTATTACCTTTCAGTAATAAGTAAATTATAAGAATCTGGTATATCTTAAATACCAAATTTTGGTATTCATGCATTTACCATTCTGTAAAGGAACCTTCTTCTTTTAAGTTGATAATTAAAATCTGAATTCAGTTAAAGCAACAAAAGTAAATGCATTTACACTGTTTTGAGTGCTGTGTATTAATTTTTTTTAGCTGTTACCTTGCTTTTCCTAACTCTCCTTTAAAATTCCTGTAGCTTTTTCGGAGAGAGATTTTCAGAATTGCTAAGACCTTAGAAGATAGGCATAAGTGTAATCTGTGCAAGATAATATAGTTGAAAAAATAACCACTTTTTAAAGTATTTTAATCTTTCCTGTGCAAAAGTTACATCAAATATTTAGTATCATACTGCTAAGCATTTTACATGTATTATATTTTGCCTCTTTCATAAATAGCTGTAACGCTGAATCCCCGATCTTTTCATTATTCATTCTCACAGGTGCTTACTAAGGAATTTTATAGTCTTCAGTCTTCTAGTGAAACACGCATTATTGAACTTCAAACACAAAATTCTGAGTTTCAAGCAAGGCTAGATACTTACGAAAAACTTGAAAAAGAGCTTGATGAGATAATATTGCAGACAGCAGAAAGTAAGTTCTGTCACAAATTATATTCTATCTGTAAGTGTTTCTGGCATTATGGCAAAATATCTTGTTTCTCATGGCACTTGGAAAGTATTACAGTGCCTGTCATTCTCCCTCCTTATGCCTGACAATTAAGATGGAGTAATTATTTTGATAGAAAATATTAATTATGGGTTTCTAAATGTATTTGTGAATATGTATCAAAAAAACATGAACTTAAACATACGGTTATTAAAAATCGTATCAGTGTTTCTTTTTCCCTCATTTCTCTTTTCCTTATTCTAATCATCCATAATAATTAGATTATTTTTTTTTAGGATTCTCCTACTATTTATTTATATTTTGAATACCAGGAAACCCTCTTTGTTGACAGACAATTATAGGTTTGATAATACAGTACAATGAGTAATGTGAATTTTTGAATGAATTGGGGTCAAAAAAGCTCTTCTTCTGTTGAACTAATAATAATTAGACATTAAGTAGTTGCTTGTGGCAGATCAGTCTGTTCCAAGTACTGAACTCTGGATTAAATTCAGGCCTCATTACTCTTGAAAAATTTTGTCTCTGCTTGGCAAAAATGACAATATCTGTTCTCAAGCACAGCAAAATTTCTGTGAAATCTCTATTGATTTGATTCTGAGCCTATATGAATCCACAAAGCAAGTAATTTCCAATTTGAAACTATGACTCTAATCTTGAAGTCTTTTAGCCTGTGTGTAAATAGAGGAGGACATTTTAAGATTTGAAACTAATTCATGTATCTTCTTGTCCTTTTCTCTTTCTTCGCTCCTCCGAAAAAGAAGCACAATTTATAAATCATGTTTTCGAGGTAGACGATTATTGCATAAGCTTTATATAAAAACAGTAGTGTAGAGCAAAGTATGTATTACTGGGATGCAATGATGTCTGGGTATCTTTAGTAATTAGACTGCACATACTTTATTAATTTTATACGCTGCAGCTTGTATGTGTTAGAATGGCATGACTACCCAAAACATGCTTATGTTTTAGTCGGTAACGCGTTTTTTTAAGTATATTTATAAACTTGCCTAAGGAGTATTTATGTATGAATACAGAATTTTTGGACCTTACCTTCATTTTTTTCCCAAGAAGATAGAGTTCAGAATGCTGTTTTTTGGTTACACTTGGTTACATTTTCTTATGCATCTTGGGATGGCAGTAAAGTTTTTTACAGAACTAAATCATTCTTGACTTCTTAAGTATGTATTTTAATTACAATTTATATTCTATGCTACAGAATATGACTTAAAGAAATGAAAGTTTACAAATTAACTGTTCTGTTAAAATATAATGACTTTATTTTCTGATTTTTGTTGGAGAAAAAAGGGAGTTATAGTTCAATATTATTTAAATATACTTTCTATTTAATAACAGAACATTGGGTTTTCTTTCTGTTATTATTATATGTTTGATATTGAAAGTTAGGATTAATACTAATTAAAACTGAATTCCAGCACCAAGGTGAACTTCTGAGGAAAATCAGAAGAAATAAAAGTATTTCTTTTTCAAAAACACTTTGAAGGAGAACACAGACATACTCCCCCCTGTATCTTGAATTATGTCCTAGTATTTACATGTGATAAATAGCTAAAGGAAGCAAAAAGTTGAAAGAAAGGAAATATAATTATTTTTCAAATTTAATGTGTTCTGGAAATACTCCAGTCTGTCTTTCAGAGAATATAATATAGGCTGAATCATTGTGTGGAAGACAATTAGAATTTTCTATGGACTTTAGTGAGAATAAGATTTTACTCTTCAGTCCTGTGGTCAAGTCTTTATATTTCACTACCATGTAGTATTATTTTTTTCTCCTTGAGTTATGGAGCCTCTGCTGTTCTACAATATTTGGGGGTGCTGGTGGGGGTTGGGTTCTCTGAACTTTTTAATAAACTGTGTATTTGCACGTGAGGTGGCTTTTGTCATATAATCATATAAGCTTTTTATTTTTTCTTTTGGAGACTGTACATGTGGAAGAGATCACTGAGTTGTGACTGTTATTCCCTCATCATTATGCCTCACTTTATTAATATTGAAATAACACGAAACAGCCTATTCTGGAAACTATCAAGAATTTATGTAGCCACTCCTTACAGCATCTGAGTGGTTTCCACATGAATAATAATAGTAAACTTGCTTGGCATTTGTCTATTTTTGCTTTTCAGGGTAAAATCTTCACTTTGGGGTATTTTTGTTGTAGACTAGTTGTTTGATTTTTCTTGCTTCCATTGGTTAGTAACATCTTAAGAAAAAAGTTGAACTTATCTGTATCCTCACAATGGCACTTTTTTGCTAAGCAGTGTAAAAAAACTGTCATTAGTCAGTGTCCCCTAACTTGTAAAATGTACATTTTACACCACGAAGTCAGGTGAAGAGCCTGGAAAGACATAAAAGAAGATGAGAGAAGCACACACTGGTACAGAATATTACTTTGGCTTGATATCTACAACATTTCCAAATTTTTTTTGTGTTTGTCTTCACGATCTGACATTTACATGGACACTACTGACAGATACAAATTTATAGGGCAGGATCTTACTGACATTTTTCTAAGACATACAACACTGAATTTGTAACCAAAAAGAAGGATTATTACAAATGCAGGTTAAATTATGTTTTATTTTTTTCTGAACCCTTTCATAACTAAGACAGCCTTGAAAATCTGAAGTTCTGTTGCCTTTGTACTGCCACACCAGTAAACTTTCTTTGTCACGCTTACTGGAATTTCTGTATTGTTTTTCATGTAACTAGATATGTGACTTCTCACAAGTGCTCTACAAGAGGCTTTTCTCTTTCTAAATGTGTTTTAAGAATCCTTGTTTAAAATAGCATTAAAAGGGTATTAGACAAGTGAGGAAAGAAGCTATAGCATTGCGCAAGTTGCGGAGAGAAGGTATTTCTGATTTTGAGGCACTTGAGCATTAGGAAAGATGAACCAGGTAGGACTGTCAACATTTCCTAAATTTGTCTCTCCTGTTCCCTACTACTTAATTTATCAAAGCTGCTATGTGGTGCCTGGGCTGGTGTTCATTTGTGCTCCCTCCATCTCTCACACCCCTGCCGCTCTCCCTTTCTCTTTGTACCCCTTTACCCATCCTCTCTGTCTCTTCTCTCTGCCCCTGCCTGCCTCCCAACACATAGACTTGTTCATTTTTTTTTTCTGGCCCACTGTATCTTATGGGAGAGAGGAAACCTGAAATACACGAGCTGAAATATTAAAATCTGTACACAATTTAATCTTGCTGCTATTGGGATTTATTTTCAAAGCAATTCCAATATGGTTTAAATCCTTAGAAATACATTTTCAGAAATCAATTATCTATGGAGGCAGAGACTACTTTGAATATTTTTACTTTGTGTAAACATAAGAATCGCCTTCTTGCCCTTCCCTGAAGGTGGGTATGGCATTTGTTTTCCTCAGGTTATCAGAAATTTCTGATCACAACAGTCTTTCAAAAATGATAGTGAGCAGCCTCACAGTGACACCAGCTCCCTCAGCAACCTGGGATGTGTCCCTTCTGGTCCCATGGACTTGTTTATGTCTAGTTGTCTTAAGCACTTCCTAATTTTATCTTCCTCTACTTCCTCATGTATGAACAGAAAATTAATTCTTTACAAAAAAACCCTAAGCAACCTAACCCTGTACTGCTGAATTAAACTTACACTATTAGTGTGTATTTTGTGACTATACCAATAATATGAATATTCAAGGACACTGAACTCTTTTCCTTTACTTTCGTATTGCATAAGTCTTATGTTAGTCAGAAAAATAAAAAGTGAAAAGCCTGTCAGTGTTTTAAGAAATTAATATATGGCACTGTATTAATGCTAATTGTGAACAAAATTGTTCCACTGAAGTCCAGAATGTTGCACCAACTGAAAATCTAGCTTCTAGAAAAATGTTTGTGCATGTGTATAATTATAAATAGAATTGCTCAGAAGCTTGTAAGTTCTTGCACTGTAATTACGTTCTTCAGCAGTACCTTTCTGCAATTTTTTGCAGTGGAAAATGAAGTTGAAGCTGAAAGGGTTCTCTTCTCATATGGGTATGGTGCTAATGTTCCTACAACAGCCAAAAGACGACTAAAGCAAAGGTAAAAAAGTGCCTCCTGAATTTATTTGTTCCAGATAAAGTAAGTGAAGATATGTGCATTATGTTTTGTTTTAGAATGCAGCCAGTTTGATTAACGTAAAGAGTTTTTTAAATTACTTAAGTATACAGGAATAAAATGAAGACTAGGACCTCTTAATGTGGTTGATGCGTATAAATGAGCATATACGTATTTTTCTAGGTCATTTTAAGATCTCTTTTCCTTGTCTTTCAGAAAGATGAATTTTAGTTGTATAAAACTAAACAGCTGTAAAAAGACTAGTTACATTGTTTACATTTATATAATAGGAAATAAGTTTTTAATACCCTAAAAAAGATTGTATGTAATTGTAACAAAAACATCTGTCAGGAAATCAAGAAGGCCGAGGTTTCAGAGCATGACTATTTCATCTTTACAAATACAGGGTCCGATTCCAGTTATATTTCTTCAGTTTGCTCTGATACCGCTTGATCAATAGATAAA
The DNA here is from genome assembly GCF_030936135.1 of Gavia stellata. Classification (NCBI taxonomy): domain Eukaryota; kingdom Metazoa; phylum Chordata; class Aves; order Gaviiformes; family Gaviidae; genus Gavia; species Gavia stellata. Next base: position 45,121,816 of record NC_082594.1, read on the forward strand.
AGTGGTGTGTAGGCTGAATAATATGCCTCTTGATCATAGTTATTTTAAAATAATGAATATATATTATGCAATGTCCTTAAGAAATAATTGTGACATTTGAATGGCTCATTGTGAGCATAAAGGCTACAACTCACTGTGAAGTATAGGGAATGTGGATTTGTTTACAATATTTTTAAACTGTGACCACAGCAAAACTTTTGCTGTTGTTAAAAATATGTGTAGATAGTATAAAAAGAAAACATAACCTAAGATTGGAATCATGGAATAGTGGGATGATTTAGGTTGGAAGGAACATCTGGAGGTCAGCAGGGACCAACACTATGCTCAGAGCAAATCCAATTGTTCAAGAGCTTGCCCAGCTAAGTTTAGATTTTTCTCTATGGACAGAGATTCCACATCCTTCACAATACCAGGTCAGAGTAATGTGATTTTTTTTTTATTTTTTTTTTAAATTCAGAATCCTGTCTCCAGCCTGGCAGAGGAGACGCCACAATTAGGATAGTGGTTCTCCCAGGATTAGACTCATTCCTTGCACTTTGTGCCTACAATTTGCTCAAATGCAGGAAAGTCAACTGCATAATTTGTGTTAGTGGTATGTGATCATACTGTCTTCTACCAAAATGAGAAACTCCACCATCATTGGTGGGCACACAGAGAAGAGTATAAAGACAGGGCTAATGTACCATAGCTTCACAGTGTACATTTCTAGCATTCAGGAGCTGGAAGTGCAGTTTTTGTCATGTATAGCTGTTTTTTTACTACAAGTATTAGTTTGTTTAGTCGTTTTTATCTTCTTAATCCCCACCTTCTCCATGACAAAGAATATTTAACATTGGAAGTTACTGATGAGAATTAAGGGCAGATGATGGTCTGTTCATGTTTGCAACAAAGATTTATGGGCCACGTACTATTTCTTCTGTCCTTTATATTTGTTTTTCAAGTGTTGTCAATATGATTGTCAATCAGATTAGACCTGTTGTGCACTGAGTTATATATTGCTGACAAAAATAGTAAAGATTTTATGTAGTACTTAACTTTGGCATGGCTTAATTTGCTCTTCCACATTTTTAAGCCTCATCAGATTGTTTTCTTTTAAGATTTATTTTTATATTACATAAAATTGAAGAAGAAAAACAAAAAGGGGTGGGGGGCAAAAAACTCCATAACCCTGTTGTATGTCTGTTTTAGGAGACTGTTGAGAGTTCTATAGTATCATTTCCTAAAACTTCAGTTCCTTCCTCCTCTGTCAATAGTTTGGGAACTTCTTTGAGATTCAGCATAGATCCTTCTTTTTCCCCACCTTACTAGATTCAGTTTAGATTATTTACATATAAAAGAATTCTGCTAAATTAACTTTGAATGGTGAATCTGATAATCAACAAGCCAGGATTTCAGATGTGCTTAGAAGTGGCTCTATCAGAATGCCTCATATACTCCTCTTTTGTTCCAAAAGGCTTTGGCAGATAAAGCCGATTTAATCCTTCATAATGGTGTTGGAGACTTCACAGACTTTTCTTACCTTTTTAAAATTAAGAAGATTAAAAAAGCCATAAAAGTCTGTGTATGGTTTACCTGCTGCTGTTCTGACTCAACGAAGACTGCCATGCAGAAAATGTGTGTGATGCCTTTGGCTCCCTAAGCTTTAAAACAAACTCTCTGTGACACCAAATTCTATGTTTAGAGCCATTAAAGAAACACAGTAGGTTTTTTCTGCTCTCCGAGACTACTTAAGGAAAGATAATCTATTACAAATGTGAATAATCTTCTTTTTTGGAGTCCACTACCAGTCACAAGTGGTGTTCCCCAGGGCTCAGTATTGGAGCCAGTTTTATTTAATAACTTTATCAATGATCTGGATGAGGGTATTGAGTGCACCCTCAGTAAGCTTGCAGGCAATACCAAGTTGGGCGGGAATGTTGATCTACTTGAGGGTAGGAAGGCTGTGCAGGGGGATCTGGACAGGCTGGATCGATGGGCCGAGGCCAATTGTATGCAGTTCAACAAGGCCAAGTGCCGGGTCCTGCACTTGGGTCACAACAACCCCATGCAATGCTACAGGCTTGGGGAAGAGTGGCTGGAAAGCTGTCCAGCGAAAAGGACCTGGGGGTGTTGGTCTACAGCTGGCTGAATGTGAGCCAGCAGTGTGCCCAGGTGGCCAAGAAGGCCAGCGACATCCTGGCCTGGATCAGAAACGGTGTGGCCGGGACTAGGGGAGTGACTGTACCTTTGTATTCGGCGCTGGTGAGGCCGCACCTCGAATACTGTGTCCAGTTTTGGGCCCGTCACTACAAGAAAAACATGGAGGTGCCGGAGCGTGTCCAGAGAAGTGTAACGAAGCTGGAAAAGCATGTAGAGCACAAGTCTTATGAGGAGCGGCTGAGGGAACTGGGGTTGTTTAGTCTGGAGAAGAGGAGGCTGAGGGGAGACCTTATTGCCCTCTACAACTACCTGAAAGGAGGTTGTAGGGAGGTGGGTGCTGGTCTCTTCTCCCAAGTGACAAGTGATACGACAAGAGCAAATGGCCTCAAGTTGTGCCAGGGGAGGTTTAGACTGGATATTAGGAAAAACTTCTTCACTGAAAGGGTTGTCAGGCATTGGAACAGGCTGCCCAGGGAGGTAGTTGAGTCACCATCCCTGGAGGTATTTAAAAGACGTGTGGAAGAGGCGCTTAGGGACATGGTTTAGTGGTGGACTTGGTAGTGTTAGGTTTATGGTTGGACTTGATGATCTTAAAGGTCTTTTCCAACCTAAACTATCCTGTGATTCTATGATTTATTTATTTTTCTAATTCCAGACATATGGGATCCTAAATGAAGAGCTCTTACAAGTTCACAGCATGCATTTCAGTCTCTGAGACTGTACAAAACCACCGATTCAAGCATAGTGCATTGTGGGGTCTGTACCTCTTTGCCTACTTGCCAGAAACAACTATTTCATTACTTCGGACGTAGGTACCTTATACCTGTATTAGTAAATTAAACATGCCTGGGAACATTCTGAAGTATTGAGACCAAACGGCATGTAGTATCCCGCTTCCGTAAAAGTAAACTCTCAGTGTAGGTTAGCTGCATGTGAACTATGTATTGGCAATGATTGATTGCCTGCACTAACTCTTCAGCTATGCCCAGGAGCTATTTGGGAGGAAATTTTTTGAGGAATGCCAGAATACTACCAGGAACACTCTAGTGGTTTGCTGACAATAAATTATCACACTCTCAAGCACTGCGTAATTTTCTGGTATAGTTGGAATCAAAGTTTTCCAGAATAAGATGTCTTTGCAGATTAGTCCCTTTGTCCCTTTGCTTTAAATTTGTCAAAAAAACATATTGAGAAGCATACTTGAAAGACATACTTGTGTTTATTCTTAAATACTTGCAAAGTCAAGTTCACTGAATAGTTGTAGCTGGGAAAATTATGATGGCCTACATTTCCAAAGTTGCCATGGGAAGGTATCCATGTTTCCCCTTGCACTCTTAATAGTTAATGTATAAGAACCCTAACCAGAGATAGCAGAGAAGTGGTTCATTCCTCTTTTGTACTAGATTGGACCTTAACACACATCTCGTCTCTCCTAAATAAAAATTCAAATAACTAGTTTGGAGAACTGATTTCTCTTTTTCTCAGTTATTGCTTACACAGTCTAATGCTTCTTGTAGGAGGAACTGAGAGAACCAACCTTTTAGTGAATGGTATTGAGAATTTCAGGTAATTCCTCTCATACAAGGTGAAAGTAAAAGATCATCTGTGTGAAAGGGTAGGTTTATAACACAAGTGAAGAATATTAAGACTCCCTTTTACTGAGGAGAAGGTGGAGGTTATGACTGGTCAAATTTTCAGAGAAAGTTTATACATTCATCTTGCTTTACACACTGTAGGCCTCAGCTTAAGGGTAAATATAATCTCCCTGTCAGTGTGCTTTAGACCACCTACACTCTTATAGATTCAGTATCATGGTCAAGAACTGGGTAACACTTTGCTATCCATTATTTGGAGACAATCTTACATTTTCAGTTTATGGATGGTAAGCATTGAGAGTCTAAGATCTTAACTGGAGTGACTTCTCCCTTTCTTCAATATATAAGTTGCTGCAAAATGGCATGTATTTGACTGGAAGGATACATCGTTGTGGAGAGCCATTAGTCCAGTGGTTAAGGCACACTAAAAAAGGGGTATTAACCCTGTATATCTTCCTCATTTTTAGAGCTCTGAATTTCCCATGTCAGGTTGTGAAATAGATTGCTGACTAGAGTGCCTAAACACGGAGGGGTACAATGATAAATTCTCTAGATATGATTTTGATAATTAGCCACCAAGCTGCTGAATCCTACAAAGATGGCAGGATTCATTACAGGATACATAAATTTAGGCATCTAATCATAGGTTTAACACAGAGAATCTAACCTCCCATTATAACCAATTCCGTTCTAATCAATACAGTCAATGGAGTTTGGAGTACATTACAGTTCACCATCCAGGAGTCCATTTTAGTGGCATACAGTCAGACTCTACAGATTATATTGAACAGGACTAAATGATTAACAGCTTCAAAGACTAGGTTAGATGTCTGGAAGTATGCTCTGCGACTGCATGCTGAATCTTCCCATTGCTGCCTGTGGAACTATGCTGTTGAATTGATGATAAACTCTTTTGACTTTGGACATGAAACATGCAAGAGGTTGAGGATCTAATTTTTTAACTAGGGTGTTTAAGTAACTCACTAATCCTTTCTCTTCACTTCTAAGTTAATTTGTGGATCTGCATAAGAGTTTCTTTAAAAAAAGAGTGGAAATAACATTTAACTATTTAGCATATTAAATGTCCGACAAAACAACTTTGCCTTTGTCTTGAAAATTATAAAATACTACATTTTTCAGTGTTCCACTACAAAATGTTTATTAATGTGCTTTTTTTAAAAAAATGGTTTAAGGAGAAGCCACTTACAGTGATTCCCTAAAGTTGCTAAAAAGTAAATAGTCATAATTAGTTGAAACATTTTGACATGATTACTGCAATTGTGTAGTGTTGTACAAATTATATAGGTAATTACTTTGTAAAAAATATTACAATGGCATAACTGTGGGAATACTATTTCAGTGCTGTTAACTTTTGTAATATTTTCATTGTTGTTCTAACTTTGACCATTCTGCATGTTTCACTATGTAGTAAATATGTATTAGTATTTAAGCATTCATGAAAAATTAAGGCAATCAGGTTCTGAAATATAAATGTGAGAATTTCTTTTGCATGTTTTGGAAAAAATTCAACTTGAGCTTGCTTTTCATTGGCACAGTGTTCACTTGGCAAGGAGGTTACTGCAGCTAGAAAAGCAAAACTCGTTGCTTGTAAAAGATCTGGAACATCAGAAGGAACGAGTAACACAGATTTCACAAGAGGTAAATTACTGCTACAAAAAAAATCAAATCTGTAGAGGCTATAAACATTGCCGAACAGCTGTTCATAAAATGAAATATTTTCTAAACAGTGTTTATTATCTATTTGATGTCAAAAAATGGCCTCATAATTAACCAAAACTCTATGTTAAACGTTTTCCAAGAAGTTTATATTGTATTTTGAAATGAAGATCAAAAGAGGGATTACTTTACAGGCTAAACAAGAATGTAAGCCAGACAGACAACGTTCTGATTTCTGAACAGAAGACCAGCTAGCCAAACTAGTTTGTTCTGTTTGATAGTTAATTGTTCAATGAATACCTCATTGCCTTTTACACAGCTCTTCCCTTAAATCACTTTTGAAGATATTTCTGTAAATCCTTTTCTACATTGTTCAGTTCTTGAGTCTTTTGAATATACAAATCTAGGGAAAGTTTAACATAAGCTGCTTTTTAAAAAAGCTAATTTTTTTTTTACTTTGTTACAATTAGTTTAATTTCATTATATTTTAAAATTCTGTATGTAATACCTGAAGTCACATATTTCATTGACATGGAGAACAAACACTAAACAAAACTCAGCTTGAGATCTCCCAGAATTAGGGCGAAATAATTTTTTGAAATATTTTTAAGATTATCTTCTTTGGTTCCTAAGAGAAAATTAGAACTTCTAGATTTGCTACTAGATATTGCCACCATATGGAATTTCTAGGCTGACTGTTTCAGTAATGTGGTTGACAGTTTGATTTTTAAAGCCATGGTAGTTATAAATTAGGATAACTACACCCAAGTGCTTCACAATACAAATACTTGTATTTTCTACATATTATAAAGTTACATTAATTTTTGTGTATTTTATATGTGTATAGATACGATTCTATATATATAATTTCAAGACACATGAACAGTGAAGTTTTTGTACAGGTTTTTTTAACCAATACTACAGGTTATTACAGATTCTTCTTAGGTATATCCTAGTAATTTGTATTTGACTAAAACGTATCTTTCAAATCTTCTTGACTTGAAGACATCAAGAGATTTGTGAATCCAATGTTATCCTTGGTATTTTTCTCTATCACTATTATTTCACTATCATTAATAAAATCTATGGTTTATTTCCCACTTAAATCTGTCTGGTTTCCACTTCAATACATTGCTTCTTACCCACAGTGGTTTTATACTTGCTTCTAGATCACTGATGAAAGATTCAGAACTAGTGACCTTAGTTCAAATTTCTGCAAAATTCCACTAGAACATCTTCACCTCATTTTTATTCTCCAATGAGATGTCCTGTAGCCCTTTCTTGATCTTTTATCATATAATTGTACAGTCTAAACCAGAATGTCATCCAGTACGAAGGTAAATGTCTTGCAGATAGCTAATGCACAGCTACTACGCCTATTAACATCAAACTTGTAAGGTTAAATAAAATCTTTTTACTTGCTTTCTATTAAACACACGTCTGGCATTCAGGTTTGAATGCTTCATCAGATTTCGTTCTTCCTTTTTTTTTTTTTAATTTTGCATATGATTATAGGCCATTTTGTTTGATAAAAATTACTTAAGCCATTCTGCTTGCCATCCTTCAATATGGGCACGAAGATTTTACACTTGTTATTAATGGACTGGATATTATTTCATCATTCTTATGTTACACAAACTGATCATCTGACTTATTTTCAAACAGAGGGCAAAAAATTCTATTGAAAACGTCTGTGTTTTCTTCAGCATTATATACAGTTTTTCTGTATCTCTGCCATAATGGGTTGTACTGTTTCTAGCATTTATTTGCTTCCATTTTTTTCATTCTGAGTTCTATGCCTACTAGTATCAACTTTCCCCTTGAAGTTGTAAATTTTTCTTGTAAATCTTCTGTATTTCATATTTTATACTGATTGCTATCTATTATCTTTCTTTATATAGTTAAAGTTCTTAAACTTCTGTTTGCTGTCTTTACTGCATCCCCTGAGCAAAGATAGATAGATTTTTTACTCCAAGCTATCATCTTTCTTGATTTTTTTTTTGTTTGTTTGTTTTGTTTTTTAAAGAGCAAAACGGAGATTCTGTAGACTACAGCATGCTCAGGTACCCCATTATTATTCTTTTGATTGACATTTTGTTCAGTCATCTAGATGAAATCTAGAACGTGGATTGAAAATTGGTGCCAAAGTGATTGAACCAACTTTTGTTTTGAACTTGGATTAAATACTGGTAATTCACTGCAGTATTTATGATACAAATTTTTTTTTAAGCTCTTTAAAGGAGGGAGGAAAAGAAAAAAGATTGTAATAACTACACAGATGCTTTTTCTAAGATCCTTTTTTTGGACTGTCCTCAACCAATTGCTGTTGAGCTTTATAGAAAGGAATCATACTCATCTTCCGGGAAAGTCCAACATTACTAAGAAGAAAATATTGACTTCTCCATAATATCATTCATTTGATGGAAGTCTGATATAATGTGCCTGCTTGAAAGTTGGAAGCCTATGGAAAAGCTCAGCTGCTGAAAAAAACTTGTCAGTCTTCAGCTAGTCCCATTATGGTTTGTTGAGCTTTATTTAACTGCAGGATCCTATCTAATTTCAGGTCTGTGATACACCATTAGAAAATAATTTTCCCTTGAAGTCCTCTTTCTGTTGCTTTGTATAGCAGTGACCTGCAATGTTAAAGTAGGTACTGAGACTTATTTCATACTACGGAAGGTTTGTTGACCATGTCTAGGACAAACAGAATAAAGGAATTCTTATGACCTGATCTAAGAAGGATCCTCAGCTAGTGATAATCAGTTTATTGCCTCTGCAACTCACTTCATGTTGCTCTCAGTTTAAGTGGAGGGCTATTTATCAGCTTCTGCAAAGTAGTGATGTGCAATTACTACATTTAGTGTCCAATCTAAATTTTAGAATAAATTTACTTCGCAGAGGTTTTGAACAACAGTGTCAGAACTGATGGATAGACAGTCTCTTGTGTCTAGAAGGCTAATATGGTCTTTGGGTGACTTAAAAAGCAAATACTGAGTCAGTATACAGTAAAAGTGTTATCCTAAATAAAGAAATTTACTAAGCTGATACATTTGGCTTGCTGCTGAATGACTTTTTCGAGCCTTCATGATGATGTATTTATGCTTTTTGTATGCTTCGATTGAAACATTTTTACCAGAAGCAGGTTTACATCTTACTCTGAAGGAAAGAGTATAGATCAAGCTGAACAACAATTAAATCCTTCAGCTTGATAGAGATGTCCATTCAGGGATAAATAATAAATGTCCAATTGCAAGGTATTAGATTTATTGCTTAAAAGAATGACACAGAAATACATTAAGGCAGAAAGATATCAAAGTTGCTTACAAAAAATAATGCTTTTGCTCAAGGATAATGCTTAATTTATATACATGTGTGTATATTAGTAAAATTGATCTATTAAATGCATTTAATGCTTAATTGATTACAGTTTAATGACAACCTCTTTTAAGTTTATAGAATCAAACAGGCAGCAAAGCACCACCATGGAGAAGGAAGGGATAGTCTTTTTTCATAACAGCAGCATGCATTTTAGCTGGTAAAGTTAGCAAGTTAATAGATGACTTAGAAGCATCAAACCAAGCTTACAACACCTCACTTGTCCTTTCCCACTGAAGTACTTTAATTCTTATCAGTGAGAACAATGAGGAGCTTCACACTGTGATGACAGCATGCTTTGAAAGTTCTTAGACTATCAAGAACAGGATTCCAAACAAGACCAGTTGGATTAATTTTCGTCTATAATGGCAGCCTTAAGGTTATATACTGCAATTTTTTTAGACCATCCTAGAGATTAGTACTCCATGTCTTGGGATTACTTCTTTTTCATGTAAAGACTATTGTCTCCCTGAAAGAGATCTTTCTTGAGAGCTTGTGCTGTTAGAAAAATAATAGCTTTTTTAATTGCTTATCAATTTATTGAAGATAATTCATTTCTTCAGGAAGATTATTGCCTCTTCTTTTTACTTCTCAACAATTAACTTGGAATTTCACTGTGGACTAGGGTAGGTATTCCCTGAAGGAACTACTGTATTTAAATAATACTTAAGGATTTGCATTAATTTGAAGAAGTGCAATGTTATTGCCTCTCATTTCACTTTTTAAAACATGAGGTGGAGTTAACTCCCCTTTTAGTAAGGCCAGTAAGGTGAGCAAGCAAAGTTTTGCCTATATTCTGTTTTTTAATAAATGTGAACCGTTACATTATAAGTTCTTTGCACATTTGACAGAGTATAGAAGGCAGAAGTAAAACTGCAGTAATATTATAATGGAATCAGAGAAAGAAGGACACACGGTCTCATGTTTTGAAAATTGTGAATAGGAGAAAAATCTGATTTTAATAAAGTCCTGAAATATTATTTAAATAGACTAGGTCTATAGGAAGGGTTTTTTTCCCCCTGCTTGTTTGGAACAACACAAAATAGGACAACTGGCTCCTGAGTCTGATTTGACAAATGCAGATTCTTTATTCAGAAATTTTATAAACTAATTGGAAAGCTTAACCATTTTGCATTGAGTTCATTCCATTAGACCTGTTTATATCTGAACTTTAGAAGATTTTATTTTATTTTTTAAAGACTCTAGTAGGTATTCGTGACATATATGTACTCTAGCTGCTGAAACTGCTAAATCTTGATGTGTGCTCTTAATTCTGTACGTATTTTAGTGAATTATCTTGTTGCATTGCTCAAGATGCAAGCCATGTCATGTGAGCTTTTTCGACCTAGTGATCCTAGTTTGTTCAGGGAATACGGCTAGAAAGGTTTATTTCCTACTTATGGGTATGACAGTTATTTTATACTACTCTTGTAAACATACTGCTGAATTTCACTTTTCATACACAGTCATTGATGAGAGGAAAGGGGACTTTTTTCCCACTATTACTGTGTTTCAATTTCCGAGCTGAAAATTCCATTGTAATAGTATACTGTTTTTAAAAAGTCACTTGTGGTCAATACAGTGAACAAACAGAGGCCTTGTCTATACTAATTTTTTTCATCAGTGGAAGCTGTTACATAAAAACTCTTGAAAATTCACATTAGGGAAGTGTAGACAGCAGTAGCAGTGATTGCAGTGAAAATATTGTACAGTTAGAACAGAAAAATGAGAGGATAAGATAGTAATTTGAGGGTAGTTTGTTTTGTGGGGTTTTTTGTGAAATAACAGGTTTGGTTTTTATATTATTATGCAATTGGTAATAATAATATCCAATAACAATTCAATAATGATCAAGTAATTGTGCTTTATAAATTATAAAATTTGTAATAGTAATACTTCTTTTTTTGGCAGCTTGACAGAGCAAATTCTTTGTTGAGTCAAGTACAACAGCCATACAAATACCTCATTGAAACTGTGCAACAGAGAGATTCTCAAATAATTCTACAGAAAGAACATATTACACAACTTGAAAAAGATGTCAGGTAATTAAAATTGCCGTTTCTTTATTATAAACTGAAATTAAAATCACTTATGTGTTTATCATTAGAAATCAGTTATGTTATTGGCCATAAAGTAGGAAATGTTGACACTCCATCATTGACTAAATCCAGTCTTTATGCTGGAACTCTAGCATCTGTGATTCCTCTCTTACTGTCAGAAAAAGAGGTTTTAGGTTTGGAAAAGCAGGAATGATAGTCAGGTTTAAAGTGAGTTTGGAGTTGAGAAGAGCTCTCATGAAGTAGAGGAAAGTTCAGAAGAGTAATAGGAAAGAATGACACACCAGATGTACAAAAGTAAAAATAAAGAAATAAAGTCAGAGAAAAATAATAGACTAGTCCACTAGCAAAGTGTATTTGGGGCATAACTCAAGCAGAGTTCCTCTAGTGGAAAGAGAGGCTCTGATTTGCTGTTATATCCAGCTGTCAGAACTCTCTGACCACTGAGCAACTTCCCACTGTCATAAAGCTTTATAAACTATGTTTGACATCTGGTTCCCAAGTAAGCTGTTATAAAATAACCTGCCCCTTGATTTTCACGGAAGTGCATAGCTGTGTGCCACTGCCCTACAGAAGAATTAGCATTTTAACTATTAGTTGTTTATGTGGTGTCTTGGTTTAGGAAACACATACGGTAACAATTATGAAGCATTAATGTGATTGTATTATGAAGCAATTACATGAAAAATACAGGGTTTTTTCCAACAAATCTGTTGAAGCAATGAAAATAGAAAAAGTAGGACTCACCATAGCTCAATACTTTATCCTACATATCCTACATACTCTCTTACATATGTATCTATTCAGAGTGTTTTGATGGTTTAGGATAGTATTTGTTGTGCCTTGAGGAATACCTAAAAATGCTTATTATCCAAGTAAATCTATACATAAATCAATACATTTATAAACAAACTGAAATATTCATTCATACTTCCTGACAAGATATCTTTCACTGGGCTTAACTTTGATTCACTAAGAATAGATCTTTTTTTATTCCAGAATCAAGTGTTCTTAGTATTTTCCTAGACCTGATATATTAAAACTTCAGAGGTAAATTATATGTTTCTAGGAGATGAAAAATCACAATGTTCTCTATATATGCAGGATCTTTTCCAAATGTGAGTGAAATCATCAAAGAATTGGTCAGTAGCAAATTAAATTTTCAGATTACGGTAACATGACAATGTCTTTCATTATTCATAGTTGTCCAAAAGTCTCAAAAGCTAGGCAAAAAGGGAGTAGATAGGTGAGGTAATTTCTGAAAGTGTATGTTTCATGACATTAAAATATATAAGAAATTAAATGCATTATTAACATTGATTCTCTTGAGGTTTTTATGGCTCATTACAAATAATCTGTATGCCCAGATATTCTTCCTAAATTTAGCCTACAAATTAAGGCACCTAAATTAGGAACTTAGTCATGTCAGCTTTCCTTAGTAGTTCATGGAGGCAGTGGCATCTCCAAAAAGCAATTCAGATTTTGGATAGAGTGAGTCATTTGCTAGAGATGCCTCTTACTCTCCATTAACTATAAAGGGAATTTTTGGCATCTTAAAGTGCCTGAGGTTAAGGAAGAAAATGGATCTGCACCACAGTGCAAGCATTCATGGTAAACATACCAGCAGTGCTCTACTGTGGTGAGCTGGGGTGTGCTCACCACTAGTCCATGTTTCTGTAAATGAAAGTGTGGTTTGGCAAAAAAATATTTTTATCCTTAATGGTTTTGTAGCAAGAAAGTAACACTTACTTTGCACAGCAAACGTTTTGGTAAAAAGTTTTTTCCTGTAGTTTCCAATATTCCTTGTAAATTAAAAATAACTATTACTCCATTATCACAATTTTGCTTCAACTTTGTCATAGTTTCATAGGCCAGTGAAATTCTTGGAAGCAGCCTAATGTCTTAGGGCTTTTGGTACATATCAGTAGTCCCTAATTTTGCTATTCATTTAAAACAGATGTCCTAAATTGTTAGCTGATATTCCCTGGAGAACAGTAGAAATCATAATCTGGTATAAAATTGATAATGTTGGTCCTTTGCTTTTCCATAAGTGAGAGGAAGGGATTTCTAACCAGAGAACCATTACATTCCAGCAATCTTTTGTCATGAGGATAGCATTTTGGAATCTGCTGATGACAGTTTTAAATTAAAATATACTTTAAGTGATTTCAGATTACTTTGTGGACCAGCCTAGCTCCCAGATATTCCAGAACTGAATCAGAATGGGGTTTAAGTAAATTAATGATAATCCCTACCAAATATATACAAAGTGAAGCTCTGCTGGATCAAAAGATTTAGACCACTATTCCTATTCATCTTTCTTAGCTTACTAAACAGCATTTTGTTGGTTTGTGTGTGGAATATTGTTGAGAGGATGAGTTCAGAGAATTAGTGCTCCTCAAGGAGGGCCCTAAATTCTGCAGATAATGTTGGCACTATTAGAAAAGTAATAGTGAAAACACTAACATGGTTTTTGAAGCCTGGTTTCTCTGCATCTCAGAGCTAAGGGAAAAAGTTAATGTTTGTAAAGCCATTTCAAAATGAAATGGTTTTTTCAACCATTAGCTATAATTAATAGTTAATACTGCAGTTCTGCAGTAGCCTTTTTAAGTTGAGGTTTAATTTATGCTACAGTTACACAAAGTACATTATAATTTTTTAAAATTTTACATATGATACATGCATTAGTTTTATTTCTAGAAAGCAATTCCGCAAGTACCAACTAATGGAAAAATAATGTTTAAATTCTTGTTTTCAGACAGACCTTTAAAAATACTAGTGATTTTTTTAATACAAACTTTTTGTAAATCTCATATTTGAGTACCAGATTGTAGACAAATTAACATAATGTTGATATGCCTGCACCCTGACAATCAACACTGAATACTAAGTTTTATCCTCACAGCTACCCTATGCTTGATCATGCTTTTCCTTCCTTCATGTTTAGTGTGCAGAATCTATGGTGGAGGAGTGTTCTTTTTGTGTTGTGTTTTTATTTCATCTGCTCATCAAGAGAGATTGTTCTGCATTATGTAAATCATGGATTCCCTAAGTAGAGTAGTCACATCTGTGTTATCAGGGCCAGTGTTCTGTCACTTCTCACTTAACTTGAGTGTGGAGGGATCAGCAAGGACTAATTTGCAAGTGAATTTATTTTTTTAGACTTAATCCGTAATTGGCTTCTGTGCACAGTGATGAGGGCCAATCTTTTTAGAACGTACTCCTAGGGTGGTTGGGTTCCAGCAGGTTGCCCAGGATGATGAGTCAGTACTTTCTTGCAACCTTATGAATGTTTTGCAGCAACCTGCAGTGCTTTATATTTCCTTGTCTGTTGAGAAGGCTGTTGGTTGCTATTGGATGTGGGTTTGACTCTGTGATGAAATAGACAGTCTTGATGAAATCAGCAGAAGAGGAAGGCAACTATTAGGAAGGCTGTCTATGACAGCGATCTCCTTAGTTTGGGCTGTGGGTGTTCTTTTGCCATATTTTTACCGATTTTTCACAAAATGGCCTGAAGTGACTTATAATATGGTCCCTTGACAGGCAACAGATGTGTTCAGGATTCTCGACACTGCATCATTCTATGAAAGTGTCATTTCTGACATCAGTTACTTCCGTAAGAGGAGTGGGACAGATTCAGGCAGATCATTTCGAAATAATACTCTTGAAGTCCTGCAGATCCATCTAAGCTTCCTTCCAATGTGGTCATCAAAGTTCACTTTAACCAGAGCAGCTTACATGCCTTCATCCTTAAGCGTCATACCTCTAGAGCTAAGGCTGTCTTTCAGACCCTCCGTAACAAAACGTATTGCTCACTTGGAAGGCCTATTCAAATAGTACACAAGGTTGCTTGTGTCAATAGCTGTCAAACTGCATCATAGAATCATAGAATGGTTTGGGTTGGACCTTTAAAGATCATCTGTTCCAAAACATGATCCATCAATTCCAACTGCCCTGCCATTGGTAAGGACATCTTCTGCTAGATTAGGTTGCTCAAAGCCCCATCCAACCTCTCCTTGAAAGGAGAGGAATAGTCAAAATAGGTACCAGACTGAATCAAGGCCTTAAAGTAGTATATTCCACCAGAGCTGGAGCTACTTTGGTGGCTTGCCGAGAAGTGTGTTTGTTCTGGACACCTTTCACACAGCTCTGTGGATCTTTAGCCATATCTTCACTAAGAACTGCAAGAGCTATTGTGGTTGGGGTAAACGCTTAGCTGAGCAGCTGTCAGTGTTGGTTAGTTATTTGCATGAACAACTTAGGGACCCATCTCCAGGTTATTACAAATGTGTGACGTTACTGCGTAGATTAAAGTGTGAAGGCACAAGTGTATTACCACTCAAAGATAAAAGGAGAGGTTGTTTCGGGGTAATCGAAGGTCTGTCAGATGTTGCCCACATGTCTGTACACTATCACTCTCCTTCCCATCCCCTTAGAATTCTCTCAGGCAGGCCACAGGCTGTGCTGGCACTTGGCTGTGGAGAGAACTGAGGTGGCCCTGAGAGCAGAACACCTCGTGTGCTTGTGCACTGAACCATGCACCTGCAGATATGCTTCGGATACAAAACCTCTGGTCTTGAGTGACAGGGCATCTGCGGGGTGAATTTATAGATGGTCCGCATATCTCAAAATACTCTGTTAAGTGACCTATCATTTATGTTAGTCCACATAGCGCTCTCTTTAATAAAAGTACATAGCGATGGTTAATAAGAGCAGTGGTACGTATGAGGATGACTCCTTCCTACTGCAAAGAAATCTCTCTAGCATACAGTTCTTTAACCAGAAACGAAAACATCACATTTAGCACTCCTTTTGTAAAAAAGTGTCTTGTAACTATGTCATGCTGTGGGAAAACAAATCTCCGAATTTCATTCTTATGTGTGTAGTGAAGTAATTGTAGTTTTAGTACATAATTTTCTGCTAAAAGCATCTAGGTTTATAAATAACTGGAGACATTAAACAGGACTTTATTCATAAAGGGAGGGTATTTATTTTAAATGCAGTTACTCAAATTTCTCAGTACCAACAGCTGGTTTTAAAAATGGTTCACTTACCCAAAAGCACTCAAAAGCCTAACTGTACAGCAAATCTAGAAGCAGTACAAGAATTTTGCTCACTAAGAAGCCACGTACTGAAATGTTTCTTACCTAAACATTTTGGGTTCTTTAATTGCCATCCAAACATTATAATGCTCAGCATACAGTGTTAGCTGAGTATTTCCCATCACAGAATGAGCAATGAGCTTTTTATGAAAACATTACCATTCTGTGAAATAAGCATCATCTGTTCCAACACTACTGCAGTTTACCTGAGAAATACTCCAAACAAAATTTGTATAAATATATTTATTTTTTTCTACAAATGAACATTTTCTGACCTGTATTACAACTTTTAAAAAGATGTTTCGGTTTTGGGTTTTTTTAGGATTTGAAAAAGTAATTTATTTTTAATTCGGACACTACACAGGTGAGTTTTTAAGCCACCTGAAGCACTCTAATTAAAATATGAGAGATCAGAAATTTTTCATATATTCTCTTCTAAAGAACTTTTATTTGCAGAATTTTTTATACCTCCCTCTTTAACTACATGACTTAAAAAGAAAATTTGACTTAGACTTTAAAAATTAGCTGTCTGCTCTGAGCTATTCATCTGTAATTTGCAGAGAAGGGATAGCTGCACTATATGCTTATATTATATATTCAGTTTTATGTACAAAACCTTCACATACGCTATTTCTGTGTTTGATTTTTTGATCGTAATATTTGTATATGAACATAAAATGCAAAAAAAAACCTCAAGGTTGGACTTCAGTTTTCAACTTCATCATGCTGTAACATGACATTAACAGAAAGGCACAATCCTTATTTCTTACAGCATTTGCGGTACACAGTTCACTGAAAAAGAAACTACTTTTTTCAAACTGAATAGAAGTAATAGTAAAAACCAGTAATATATAAAACCATGTTTATTTAGTGTGTCCAGAATAAGCATATTATCCAGAACATCTAATAATAGAAGCTTATGAACAGGATAGTCGCTAGTATATTTAGACCAGAGAATTAAAAGATGGTTTAATTGCCCAAATTCAGAAGGCTTTAAAAGTCTGAGACTGGGAAACGTTATAGTCTCCTTTCTCCAGAAAAATCAAGTCACCTACAAATGTCTTATGGTATCCAAGCTACCTTGGCTTTAGATCCAGAGTAAAGTGAAAAAAAACCAAGCCAGTGGTTGCTATGAGCAATGTGTAATTATATGACAAGTGTATTCCATGGTAAGTCCTGCATTCCTGGTACCTGGATTCATACCTGGCTAGGTTTTGAAAGCACAATGGAATGAAACTGAATCTCCTCCAAGACGTTCTGGTTTCTTCTGGAAACCCAGGCACACAGAAAAAGCAGGATCCGCACTGCTTTTCAGTTAATTCTCCAAGCTAGACTTTTGGGACCACAGTCATATGGTGTACCACAAAGGGCACTTTCTCCACACTCAGGATGGAGCAGTCAGTGACCAGAACTGTGGAGCACAGCATGGTTTATGCTTGCCCTGCAGTGTAAAAACAGCCATTTGTGCTGTCAAATAACTCCAGGGATATTAGATCATTTAAAAACAGTCCATTTCTCCCAAGTGTTCACATGTTTTCACCCTAGAACAAGTCATTGGAAGACTTCTTTTAATGCTTAGGACTCTAGTACTTTAATACATATCTGTATCATGAAAACTTAAAAGTATGGTTTGTTAAAGATGGTCAAGAAGGTCCTGTCTTTTCAGATGAAAGTTATAACCCTGGAGTTCAGGTGTGAGAAGCTGGTTTGTCTAGTCTTACAGATTGTGGTTTCAGAATCATAGCAAGACAGTTAAGGCACTCTATCGCCAAATGGAGCGGTCTCATCCTTACCTTCAGCTGTGGGTTTCCACTGTACATGGTAAATCAAGTTGTTCTGGTGATCCACGTGAAAAATAACCTTTAAAAAGACTCCAGCTTCCATCCAGATCAGTGAAGTGAGGTCAGCTGAAGTGAACTGTAAAGCTGCTCTCTGATTTGTTACACTGCCAGTTAAAACTGGATTAGTTCAAACTACTGTTTGATGGAAGTGCAGGGTAGTTTAAAGGTAGAACCTCCTCGACTGCTGATATCCAAGATGCCCATTCAGAACATTTCCATAACAGGGGCTGAAATGGTCAGTCTTCCTCCCAAAATTGAATTTTTGAAGGAATTTCTGCTTTACTTGGTCATGACAGGTGTGAATTGATAAACATTGTATCTGGTAACACTGCTTTCTTGCGTTGTTAAATGTATATATGCCTCTTTTTCAGTGTTCTTTCAGAAATATATGAATTATTTCCTTCTGTCTGCAATGATGAAAAAGCATAACTGTTGCAAAACTACTATATCTGAAGTCTGCATGTGCTTTGGTAATTGTATATTCATACGTATGACAGAAAACACATGAAGTGGTACTGAATGACATAGCAGTCTAATTCCTATATTTGACCACAAACAAAGAAAATTAGAACCGCTCCACATAGATCAGTCATTTCATATTGTTTCAGAAGGTATAACTAGTATGACTAGAATAGGTTCTGTTCTGTAGATGAAACTGAACTTTGAACATGAACTTCTGGTGTAGTCATGAACACTGTTTATGCTTATTCGGTACACTATTTAAGGCACAAAGGAACTTTTATTATTGCTTCTCTAATAAGTTTGTGAGTCATTCTCTAAAAGGATTGGTTTATGCTGTTAGGAAGTACAGAAATCCAAGAAAGCCTGACATATCAGTAAGTTACAACACATGAACCCAGGAAAAAAAATAGTACAGCAATTTCATCATGATTAAATATGTCACAGAAAAAACTCTTGAAAATATTAAAATATCTTTGTAGTTTTTCATAGATGTTGCTACTTTCCTTTTAAATAACTCAGACAACTAAGCAATTTGGCCAAAGCATGCAATTTTTCTGAGAATTAATGAATGCCTAGAAGGAATTGACAGTCATAATTTACAGTACAGAGCTTGCAAGGAACTGCCAGAAAATCTCTGGGGCAAAGGATGATGTTGCTTATTTGAAACAAGCGGATGATACACAGCCAATTAAAGAAAAGGTTGATTTATTTTGTTGATCATTTCTGGATTACATACTGGGAATATTAAATAATTTGTGCTTGCAACATATGTAATTGCTCCGTTCCATTCATAAAATTTTAATACATTTGCTTTTGAATTTCTGACCTGTATTCAGTACTACGTATTTGCACTCCATGTGCAGAATTGCATTTTGCATAGTTGTTGATTTATGTTATAGTTCATATTGTACAATCTATTTAGTTAAGTCATGATAATGGCATATATAACATTGGTCTTCCAAGAAAATCTCTGTGGCTATTTAAACAGACTAGATTACATCGTGGCATTATGTATGCATTAGTCTGAAGTTTATTGTTGGAAACTGATGTTGGGGCTAAATATGAAAATACGTTTAATTATATTGAATTGCTGCCTAGAATCACAATGTGTATGCTAAACATTTCAAATGTTCATATTCTATAGCTAAGAAAACAAAGAACAATTAAAGTTAAACTTGATGTGCTATAAAAGCATGCCTTCATGCTGAAACAGTTTTCATACTTGGTTCACAAGACAAACTTGATCCCATGCATTCTCCTGAAATATAAAATAAAAAATGGCAAAACGAAATTCATAATTTCTGCAGAAACTACACAGCTAAAAGGGAGAGCTGGATGTTTTTCTTCCTTGTATTTGATATTTTCTAAATACGGTAGAATTTGTTGAATTCTAAATACAGTAGTATCGAAAGAGGTGATACTTAAAGAACAGTGTGTGCTGCTACTAGTGATGCATACAACAAAGAAATCCACATCTTTATATAGAAGTGTAGATATAAGGAGCCTTACTTTGCTTATAAAATGAGCTCATTTTGCCTAGAAGAAACCAAGATATAATAATAGAAGATTCTGATAATTCAAATTACCCTTCAGAGAATCAAAAAACCCCCATATTTTATTAAGATTTTGAGTAGTATTTCTGTTCGACTAAAATAAGATTTTATATGTAACAGTGCATTCAGACCCATTTATAAAAATCCCAATTCTTCAACATAGAGAAGGATCATTTGATACAATTACTTGAGCAGATTTTCATTGTTGCCAGTATTTAGCTTTAGAAAATGCATGTTTCAGCCAGAGTACAAGATTAAAAGAGATTATCTGTTGCTATTATTGCATTTCCTATCCTCTTTCTACCAGTCTTTTAAATAAAGAAAAGACAGCTTTGCTGCGTGTCAAGAATCAAATGGCAGCAGATTTGGAGAGACTTCTAAATCACCGTGAGGTAATCTTCCTGTTTTAGCATTACTACCATAAGCGCGTTCTTTGTCTCCTCAGGCTTAAACCGTGGGAAAAAATTGGTTTACTTTGATTTGATTTGTTAGGTTTTTTGTTTGTGTCGTTTTCAGAAACACAGGTGATCATGTCAGGCACCCAGGAGGCTTTCAGTTGTACTTTTAGTTGCTAAATTCTCTCTGTTGACTTAGTCTCACTGTTCTTTCTTTTATTATGCATACAACAGACAGGCCTTGCAAAGTGTTTAGCTATTGCAAGCATTTAACAAGTGTTTAGATAAAGGTGATGAAGTTTATACACATGTAATCTGCAATGTGTATCATGCAATGCCTGCATGTGACACAGTATGCCGCAGGATCTCTTCCTGCTCCACAGTTACTGAGACCAAAAACCTGGACAAAACATTACGCAATTAATTTCCAGTACACACATCTGAGTTTCTTTTCTACTCCAAAGTAGGATCTGGGGAGAGGAAACAGGACAGTAGACACCCGGGTTTCCTCCAGACAAGGGTCAGGATACTTCAGAAATACACTCTCAGAACTAAAAGTAGGCAAAATCTTGCCGTTTAGACATAAATGCACTATACGGGGGTTCCCAAAAGGCTTTTGTCAAGATTTCTCTCTAAACAATTTTAAGAGACTAACATGTCATGGAGTATGAGAGAAATTCTTTCTGCAGATTAAATGTCTGAAACAAAGGATGGAAATAAATGAAGTTTACCAAAGGAATGCCATACACAAATGATCTGAAAAAGGGTGAATAGTAATGTGGAAAGTTTGCTGAAGCTACACAATACTGAAGATATAAAACCAAAAACTGACCATGAGCAGTTGTTAAATGATCTTCTAGAGTTCCTGAATGATTTGGCAAGGATTTGCAGAGAAAATAAAACATTAATGAATCAAAAATTATGAATGTGAGGAAATACAGTATAAGTTACATATATGCAGTGATGGGACCTCAATAGCCTGTTACCTGTTCTGTCATAGAGTCATTATATCAATAGTTCTACCCTTTCAATTCTTGATCTGGGAAGAGAGAAGATGGGGATATTCCTTTCAAGGAATCTGCAACTCCCCTAAATTATCCTGAGATTGCATTATCACTCATTCTAATACCATTATTGCCATAGAAAACTGACTATCCATGCACCTCTTGAAGTCCTCTCCAGAATTGTTCTCCTCCATCTCCTTTTCCTTGCTATTCCCCCAAACTCCATTCTTAGATCAGTAAACCAAACCCCATGTCCTGAATTGGTCCAAACTAGTTTGTCTCTGCTGACCAGTTACAAAACCATTTTTTGTTAGAACCGAACCAAAACAATTTCACTGACAGCTGAGTCTAAGTGAGCCTCAACTTAAGTGAAAACTGAACTAATTCTGTTCCCTGAGTGCAGATCTCAAATGTGAAACAATCACCTTAAATAAAAGTAAAAAGAAAAAGAGTTCTTAAGTTGTTTACTTTCTGTGCTGAATTGCACTGTGTGTTCATCTGATGCGATTTTCTCCTAGGTTAGTTTTTGCATTTAACTCTCTGAATTGATTGTAGTGCTTGTGAAATTCCATGCATAGAGATTATACTAGTCTAATTACAGAAGAGAGTAATTGAACATGCTTCCCCACACTGCAGGTGTCGTTGACCTGGCAGGATCATCTGTAGGTGCATCTAAAGTAATCATACAATAGCTCTTATTCCACATTGTTTATTTAAATTTCAAATTCAACACTGAGACTAAGGCAAATGTTCGCTTTGGGTGATATTTGGGTTTGCTTTTTTCTTTTGTTTTTTGGTCATCTTTTGTTTGTGTGAAACCCACTGATCTCTATTAATGTAATAGAAAACATTTAAAGCATTTCTAAATAATGTGTATGCCTTATCATTATATTGATGCATCATCATATCATTATATTAATGATATGAAAAATACTCTGAGGAAACATGACTTAATTGTATAGACACATAGTGAGTTTTCTGAATTTCCAATGTGATAGGCTGTTGGCAGGCTAATTTCAAATTAATTTCTTTCAAAATTTCCTGTTCCTATTCCTTCTCTCCCAAGTAGTGCTGCTCCCAAATAGTTATGTTCTCAAGCAGTTATGCCTTGGGTGCCTAGTTTTAGTAGCGTCATATCAACCAATGTGCATTGCTGATTAAAATAAGTAGAAAGTGATAAATAAACATAAAATTTAAGAATGTTTTGAAGAAAACTATAACAGTTCTATCTAAAAACTATGCGACATTTGTTTACAACCAAACAACATTAGCCCCTATGACTACCCACATAAACTATTCCTGATATGCAGCAGTTTGCTTCTTTGTGTCATTTTACCACTTAAAATTTCCAAACTGTGGCCAACGATGCAAGCAAGGCTGAGTGAGGCAGGCTTTATAAAAAAGAAAGTAAATACTTGAGTCTGAAACAGACTTCATCTTGAATGTTCCTCATACCCTGGATGTTATGAAATTTAGAAAATACTTCCAAAATTATTACAGTTTTGTCAAATTTCTTTTTATATATGTTAAAAAGGCTGTATGAGTCATGTTTTTTTTACCTAACAGTAATAATGTTTTTTCAAGTCACCTATGCAGGAAAGGATATAAATACTGAAAAAGAAACATTAAAAGTTGCATGTTTGAGGGAAGAAAGTTATTAAATGCCAGTACGAGGCACAAAAAACCCGTAAGAAATATAAAAATAAGCTGAAGTTGTTTCAGGAAAATGTATGAAAATAACGAGTATGTGTGTATGTTTAACTTTTGTCATTTCTGTTTATTCCTAATGCAGCCTTCTATTTTTTACTTTTAATGCAGACCTCTTCCAGTAGTTTCAGAGTTTATGAATTTCTCTAAAAGCCAATTATCTCATGTATTGAAATCTTTCTACAGGATAGGACAACTTAGTCTACAGTGAATTAGTCTTCAACTAATTTTTTTTTTGCTATCTTAATAAAAAAGTTAAATATGCAGAACATCACAATTTCACAGTAAATATCCCTGCTAATAGAAAAAGACAATCCAAATTTTCTAATCTTGGGCTAATAAAGACTTGACTTCATTTAGACAAGGTATGTGTTTTTAAATAAAAGTAACATGCAATCTGTAAATACAGATATAAGCAATTTAAAAAAATATGAATTATGGTTTTATGTGTTCTGTACATGTTATCATGCAATATGATTACTATCAGTCTTGTTTAGTCATTGCACATACTAAACTGTCATGTCTCGTTAGGAATTACCTTGTTGCCCTCATGTTTGCAAGTAAAAACATTAGAATTCTTGAACAGATAAACCCAAGATATTCATAGTTAACATAAATTGAAGTTTAGGTATGTTAAAAGTACAAGCAAAATGCCAAAACAAAGTTAATGCTGTCTTAAAGTGACGTGTTTCAGTAAGTATACAGCTTTGACTTAAAGTATTCCAGCCTGTGTGGTCTCAGACTGTATTAACTCTTTTTAATGAAATGTCAGAGTTTGAGGTGTTGGGGGTTTTTATTTTTATCTGTTTGTGATATCAGCTGCATTCATAATGCTTGCTTTGGAGGTAATTACAGCATTTTATACGCTTTTTAGATGAAGAAATACATTGATGCTTAATCTTACTTCTCTTTTCATGCCTTTTAATTTTGGAAGAAAAAAGTTAAAGATTAAAGTCTGAATCTTGGAAGAATTCATATAGAACTCTTAAGTGAGCTCTTTTATTACAGAAAAAAAAGGACACTAGATGTTCATGTAATAAAATAGTTCATTATTTCAAATTAAGTACACTAAGCCAATTGATTATTATTATATTTTGCTGTGGGAAATTAAAGTGAAAATTGGTCATTTGACTATACATATTCTAAAAAGATTGGGTCCACCCATACAGGAAAAAAATTGAAGCTTTTTTTTTAGGCTATATTCTTGGCCCAAATTCGTAATTGTTTCTTGGCCTTCTATTTCCTTTTTTCTGAACTAATTACTAAATGAATGTGGAAAACTTTTTAGTCTAGTTTTTCATTTAGATTATTGAGAATCAGCTGGTATGGTAAAACTTCTTATCTTCATATGGGTAAATGCAAACTTCACTATTTGAGAGGGAGTTCAATGGCATTATTGTGAATGATCAGTATCCAGGATCATGCTGAGATTTTGTACTTGGAGATTCATAATAAAGCCTTCACAGTGCTACTGCCCTCTTTGAGCTATCAGAAGGAACTGAGGTACGCAGTATTGTGATGCCATTTGTAAACCCCTCAACGCATAATAGCAAGTACAGTTAGTACAGCCAAATTTTTCAGCTGATTTCAGACTGAGAAATTTTATATGTTTTGTCTAGATAACCAATAGGGTTTTTAATTGTTTTTCCAGATCCATCAGAAGAGCATAAAACATTGTTTGGAGGAACAATGGGGTCTCCTGTTAATACCTTCTAGTAAACAGTGTTCGTTTTTTAAAAACTGATACTTCAAATCCAGATTTTTTTTCCATTATTATTTGTAGTCTGTTCTCTTTTTAATCAGCTGGACTTTACACTTTTGACCCTCTATCTTTAACGGTGGATAACCAAACCACACACAAAAAAGACTTGTGGTCTTGATTCTTCCCACTCTAACTTCAGCACTTACCTTATACCGGCAGGTGTGGACCCTTGTTGCCCTAGTGTCTTTGTATAGTCAGGGGAGCACAAGTAAGAAGGATGTTCCATCAAAGCATAAATCAAGATGAAATTATATGTTATGCACGAGTTGACCCAATAGCTATAACAATGCCTTACCTTTTTGCTCCTGATTCTCCTTCTCTCTCCTCCTCTTGCACCAGCTCTGGCACATCTCTAATGCTGCACTGGGACCATTCAGATCACTAAACAGAAACCTAAACTGACCAGAAAAAGAAACCCACAAAAGTTAATTGCTGTCTGTTAGGTTAGCAGTTTGAATCACCTTTGGAAAGGGTCCAGCAAGGAAAAGAGCAAGTAAAAATATTTATAAATCAATATTACTTATTTGTGAAAAAGAGGGCATTTTGTGTCCAAAACTTCAGATTATAACACACTAAGCTTCTGTGCCATCCTTTATCTACATCCAAACTTTATCCTTTTGTACATATAATGGGAATCTATAACTTAAACACACTGAAGTGCAGTTCTCTGTTAAGTGCTAAAGTTAAGTGGGATGAATCCACTAAATCTTTTTCACTGAAGCTCTTGATCCGTGATTCCTTTTATCTGGGTTTTTTTTCCTTCTCTTCCAACAGTCAGCCTTTGACTAAAAGAAATATTTACCATGAGCTCTGTGGTCTTGGCACTTCCATTGCCTTTCATGCTTGATGCAGTTGTTAGTATTTTGGAACATCAGAAGTGCAATTTTAGACTTTATCCATTGGCTTGCAAACTTCAGATGAAAACTTGGATGAGCAATCTGTCAGCACTCAGATGTTTGGCAAGAAGTTTTAGTAATCATTTTCTGAGGTTACATTTAAGAGGTTATAAATTTGCTATGCTTTGATGTATGGCATTGTACTATTTCTTCAGATACTTAAGATGCAGACATATCATAGTAAAGAAAACCAATAATGTGCACAATTAAATCTATTTATTTTAGCTTTTCTGATTCAAAGTGCAGAGTGTAGAAACTGACTTCTAAAATCTTGAAAATTAACAAACTGTTGTTTATGTTTTTAATGTGGAGTTCATAATCCATTGGGTTTTGGGGAAAAAAAACAGAGTAAGTATAACAAATGGAGAAGTTCTTATTATGTTTTAAATAGAAATATTCTAGGAGGCATGAAAAGGAACAAAAATGAGACAGTGGTGTAAGAGACACCAATAGAAGGCTTTAAATAGGTATTCCTCTAAGTGCTAAGATCAGTTTCAGTATATATGAATACAAGGGAGTTAACTTAATTTACACTAGTTTTTTTTAAACTGTTTGAAATCACCTGTGTGCAATGCAGTCTGGCAGTACAGTAATTTTTAATCTATAAAAATAGAACTAATACTGTGAAACTATTTTAGTAAGAAATGAAAAGGTAAAATTTATGACATAAATGGTGCAAATGAAGGCTGTTTATAATACTTATTAATTTCCTATAATGCAATTGTTTATGCAGACATGATTAGTTATCAGCACATGAATATTATATACAGGTTTAAAAGATATGAAAACCTGCTGATATTTTATCTCCTTTACACATCTGTGCACTTGTGGTACACTAGCAGCTGTGCATACAAGTGATAGAATGTAAACTTGCTGAACTAGTCACCTGCCTTATTGACACATTCATGTGTTACTGTGCCAAAGCTCTTCAAGTGAAGTTAGCAACCAGAAACCAGGTTCCGGCTATCTGCTGTGGGACAAAGTAGAAAACATGTACTAGTAGTTTAAATAAACCTACTTGATATCAGTCAGTTAAATGGATACAGACACATGGGGTTTGATTGCTATTTGTTTACTTAAATCCAGTTAGCTTATGTCAGTAAACTGTTGTGTCACTCTAATTGAATTGAATGCTAAATCTGTCTAATGTGTACCTGACTTGGTATGAATCTTCAACTAGACTGGGTTAAAATTTATTTAGGTTAGCCATTGCAAGCTCCTATTCTTTTTAAAACATATTAAAGTATAAAAAACTCTTATTGAGCTGTTCTTGCAGAGAATAGTCTACCAGGTTAATAAGATGCTAATAGCCTAAGTGTTATGTTGAACTTATTTTTCAGTTGGCAGGTCAGAAGCTTTCCAAATCTGACGTATAACTCACCATTCATGAGTAAACCTAATGGTGGTTTTTTTTTGTACCATGTCTCTCATCTCCTCTTCCAGGTTTTCAGGTTTTCTTAACAATATGTCAAAATAATCCTGTTTAGTAACAATATTTCTCTGGCTTTCACCACAGTAACTGAACACCTCACAAATATTATCCTTGCAACTTAAAGCAGAAAAGTATCATTACCCCTGTTTTTTAGAAGCAACAACCACAATGAAAGAAATGGTGGTTTGCCCAAAACTCCCCAGAGTTTGTGGTAGATGTTTAGAGTTCATGTGTTCTAATACAGCATCTTAATCACAGCCGTTCTTCTTTCCTTACATGTTTCAGTTCAAAAGCCTGAAAAGAAAATCTCCTTAGTGTTTATTTTTCCTATCTAGACAGAAATTAACTCTTTTCTCTAAGTCATCTTCTTATATATGAACTGATTGCAATTTGGAAGTAGTTTCAAAAACAAATTACGTTTTCACTTTGTATCGTTCCTAGAATTTACATTCATTTTTTTAATCCACGTCTCCTGAAAGAAGACCCTTTCCAAAGTCCTGTGAGTCTCTTAAAAATGAAATCTAATGATTTTTTAATTTGAACTGTAGAATGGATATTTTATATTTTGTTTTCATAATCGATTTGCATGCACTGTATTTTACATGCACACTTTGGAATAATGGTTCTTAGTTTGGTTCTTTACTTTAGAAGTCATATCTGTGCTATTAAAGGCCAGGGACTTCTCCCTGTTCCTGGAACTAAGTGGCACTGCCAGACTGGTTCCATACTGTGTATGGCTATTGTCCTCCAGACCAGGCTAGCCATGTCTACAACAGTCTCCTCTAGGCCCATGTGGTGGTTCTGTTATCCTAACACTGAGCTGTTACTTCTGTTGGATTTTTTGTTTTAATTCAAAGTATCTGCAATCATGTAAGGGTTGAATATGACTTGCAGGCATGTGACATGCTTGAGTATGCAAAGCTAGCTGGGATAGTGTTGGGAAACCATGTAGAACCAAAGGAGACAAATCTGGTTCAACTTCACCCATCCTTCTTTTTGAGAACAGTCCAAGGAATGAACTGTTCCTAGAACCATATCTGGGTGAGAGCTAGTTGAAATCATCCAGAACAGAGCCAGGGAGCAAGGTAATGCTTATGCAGTATAGGTTGGCAGGGTTCAGTGCCCCAGCTCAGTCCTGGCACTGTTCTGCTTAGCAGCCCTGATACACCGAGATAGATTGGGTGATGCTATCATTAGTTACTTTTACAGAATTCTAGTCGTCTTTATTTTCAGTTCGTTCTTTAAAAAAAAGTTTTTAAAAAAGTTTTTTTCTTCTAGCTGAAAAAAAGAGGAAAAAAAATCACAGCAGGCTGGAGCTCTTACGTGAGTGAGATTAAAAATGTAGCTTGTTTTGTCCAAGCAAACAGAGGATCTGATGGGGTGCAAGAAAAGGCAATAAACATAAGGCAGCGTTGTGTAGGTAATAATTAAGAATAGAGAAAAAGACAGAACAAATGAGAGAGAAAGGTGAAGTTAAGAACAGAAAATAGTTATTTCATTATCTTCAAAATGTAGCAAATATGGCTTCTTTTTTTCTAATAAATGGTTGCCAAATGCATTTTCCAAGTGTGTGTAAAATTGGAGAGTCCACATGATCAAGCAGGAGGAACAGCTACTAATTAGTCCTATTAGGCATGCATAGTTTGTTAATGGCTCTAAGAGTTTTTCAGAGAGCTCCTATAAATGATCAGGCTGAAGTTCCTGAGGATTTATATAAATCTTGATGAATGTTGGGCATTAAACATGGCCACGGGAATTATCAGAAGCATTTGCAATTCCATGACATTGTTCCAAAATTTTAATGTTTCCAGAGTCTGAGAATCGAGTAGTCTGTATGCTTGCACATATTCAGCTCATGCCAGTATCCTGCACAAAACCCTGTTACTCCTCAATAGTTATCCCATTATCTAGCACACTTCTCCTCTTTTGAGGAGAAGCAAGGTCTCCTGAAGTATCTGTGCTTTACCTTACTTTGACCAGTTATTCCTCTATTCTCATGTTTATCTTTCTTAGTTTTGTATTCCCCTTGGGGAATGCCCCTCACTGCTAAATTCTCTAACAGTTTCATTTCACCTCAGCAATGACCTTGAGGATTCCAGATGAGTTTTCAGCATTTGATTATTAGTCATACTTTAAAGTATGGCTAATACTATCCTTAGCTGTAATTAAGTTATGCTGAAGAAGTAACCTAGGACAGAAAGCCAATGTATTGGATTTAGGAACCTGGAGAGTAGCTACAGCTGCCATCTGCAAAAAGCAGAGGTAGAGGGAAGTTCAGAGGCTCATAAAAAGCTTTGGAGTCAGAAGGGGGAGGGTAGTACGTGTTTAATCAGGGATGGAAGCTTACTGGATAAAAGGAGAAAACTGCTTTGTTGGGGGAGAGGGGAAGGAAGGGGTATCTGCAGGGGTTGGGAAGACACAACTGAAAAGAAGTGATTGGTAACAGGTGCCTTCAAACAATCTCTAGCTCTGCCTCTTTCCCCTCTTTTCTGTGTAAAAGATTGTACATGATAATGTCAAAATTATTTGTGTTTCTGAAGTGAATGACTTCCTGCTCATCTATGTGCTGCAACTTGTTTTATATATAAAAAATGCTGATGTACAATGCTTAGCTCTCTTCTTAAATGTTAAGCCACAGAGTAATTATCATTTTTCTTATGCTACGTTTATGTTCCAAGATTCTAGTTTCTATTAATGTTCTGCGTATTTTCTAAGTAGATTACAGGGACATTTCTGCATCACAAGTAAGCCCTGGAGCTATTCTCAGCTTAAAGCTTGGAGAAACAAAGTGACATTTACATTGCTAAACGAGTGTAGAGACGTTTCTGGCTCATTTTTTACAAGGAAAATCATGCTCCGAAGCAGTATTTCTCTTTTTTGTTATCTATTTTGTTGCTGTCAAGCTTTAATAAAACTTGAATTCCAAATAGTACTGAATTTAGTAAGAGGAAGGACTTAACAGCTGGGTACATTCATTCTTTTCTTGGATCTGTATGATTCAGAATGTCTTACTAGTTTTCATATATATTCTTTAAAGAATTATCTTTCTATTCACAGTGGCATACACTAAACAATTGTGTACTAAATGGTAATTTCTACTCAACAATTCTTTTTTTTTTTTTTTAGACTCTTAGAAACCATGATCATAACACAGGGTTTAGTAATGTCAGTTGATATAAGTCAAATATAAATACATTTTTTGGTCTCAAAAATAGAAAGTTTCATAGGCAAAATGTAAATTATTTATGGAATATGGGATGGAATTGGCATGTGTGTTTTTAAATTACATATTTTTGAGAGAGCCAGAATCAGTTAAAGTGATAAACATTTAAACAAGAAATTATTGGCCGTTGAACAATCTGAAATTGTTCAGATTTTCTGAACATTTAACCTATGTTTTGTTATATTCATTTTTCTGTATTGGCTATGAGTATTTCCATCACATTCTGCTGCTTATCCAGCTGTGTAAAATTTTTGCTTTCTTTCACTTTATGGTAGCATTTGAACACTACCAAGTGGAAAGTGAATTTAAATACTCTGTAAGAAGTACCAAAGACAGGGAGAATCAAACTAAAATGTTACCCTCTCAGAAAATACAGAAACTTCTACATAATAATTTATGCGAACAAGGCTGTTTTGACATATTAGCATTTTTAGCTTCTGTTTCATGTGAGTAGAACTTACTTAAGGAAGCATACTTTTTATTAAACTTGAATTTGAGTAAATGAATGTCACAATGGCTCAGATTAAAAAAATACTTGGGGATTTAGTCCTAGTTATAATTGCAAATATGTTGCTGATAAAAAGTGAAAAAAACTTTCAGAATTTGACGTGTAAGTTCTGAATTTTGAGACAAATTATTTCCTGTTTTTCTTAAGAAGTTAGAAAGATCTAACTGTTAAGAACAAATTTCAAGATACGTAAAAACCTCTGCCTATTTCAGCTGTATCTAAAAAGACAGAAGCTGTTCACTCCAATGACTGGGCCATTTTATTGTTGCCACAGTTCTAATGCATTCACCTTATAAAACTGGAAGTAGATTGTAGATCCATATAGTCACAGATCTGTTGGTTCATTTTAAGGTTTTATATGCACTGGGATATGGAGAACTCCTGAATTAAACATAGTGCAGAGAAGCTATCAACATCCTGCATATGGTCTGGCATCTTTCCACTACCCAGTTGTCAGGTTCATTTTTTTAATTAGGACATTTCATACTGTCTTCCAGTTTCCAGCTTTATAATGTGTATCCATGTGCCTAAGATGACCATATATGCAAATCTCACACCAGAATTCTTGGAGACTTCTGATATTTCCAGTATAGAATCACAGAATCACTACAGTTGGAAAAGACCTGTAAAATCATCAAGTCCAACCATCAACCCAACACCACCATGCCCACTAAACCATGTCCCACAATGCCATGTCCAGACATTCCTTGAACGCCTGCAGTGATGGTGACTCCACCACCTCCCTGGGCAGCCTGTGCCAGTGCTTCACCACTCTCTCAGTAAAGAAATTTTTCCTCATATCCAGCCTAAACCTCCCCTGGCACAATTTGAGGCCATTTCCTCTTGTCCTGTCACTCATCATTTGGCAGAAGAGACCAGCGCCCACCTCTCTGCAACCCCCTTTCAGGTAATTGTAGAGAGCAATAAGGTCTCCCCTCAGCCTCCTCTTCTCCAGGCTGAACAACCCCAGTTCCCTTAGCCACTCCTCATAAGACTTGTGCTCCAGACCCCTCACCAGCTTCATCGCCCTTCTCTGGACACGCTCCAGCACCTCAATGTCCTTCTTGTAGTGAGGGGCCCAAAACTGAATACAGTATTCAAGGTGCGGCCTCACCAGCACCGAGTAGAGGGGCACGATCACCTCCCTACTCCTGCTGGCCACACTGTTTCTGATACAGGCCTGCAACTGAGGATGCAACTACGTCTAATACACTCTGCCTTCCATGAGGGATTAAACCATGACTTGTGATGTTTTCTTAATTGCATAGGTGGTTGTTAAAATCTTCTTTGAGCTCCATTATGCATGTAGGTTCTACTGCTGATAGGCACAAGCCCAGAGCGTGCCACTGTTCAAGCTGAATTTGCACCATTTGTGCCACTGCATCCTATCCATCTGCAGTCATAAATAGTGGGATGGACTGACTTACTATTTGCTTCATTTTGCTGTCACATCAAAACGGAGCTTCTGTAGTGTCTTTCTACTGTTTCACACTTTGTCATCATTGATATTAATGCCCAGTGTTGTTAATTCTGTGCTAATAGTGTTGGTCTTTTTTCCACTTTCAGCCAAAAAAGGGAGACAAATAATTCATTCCAGGTTATAGGCTACAGCCCTTCTGCAGTGTGTCTGTAGCTGTTTGGCAGAAATAAAACCCGTGAAGAACAGTTCTAAAATAATTCTTTGTGTGAATTGTCAGTGCTTCTAAAGAGGAGACATTCTAGGTACTACTTTTGCTCAAGAGTCTCATTCCTTGATAATGACACGTATATGTCTCCTTTCTTTAACTGCACTCCAAAGTTAGAGTATCATACTCGGGCATTTTTTTTGAAGTGCTGTATGTAAGTCATTGCATATGTTGAAAGGTGGAACCAGGTTCTATTTCAGTCCTCTGGTCTGTTGTTCTCCAGAAATATATCAGTGACTTGATATTCTATGCCAACAATCTGTACAGAAGGCTCCGTTTCTTTACCTCCATTTTAAATGGTGAACTCCAATGATATTAAAGAGTATTACCAGTGTAAAGATGATCTGAGAATTCATTTGTCAAGTCAAGCAGCAAAGTAGCAGAGATGGATTTTGCCTAATTTTAATGTAGATGTCTACATTTGAAAGTCATCTAGGGATTTATAGTCAGAAAAGAAAAACAGGTACTGTTATGGTGTGATTTACCATATCCTCATCTAAAACCAGCAAAATTAATTATAATCTATTAATTTCTCACCAACGGCTATATAAAGGAATCAGACAAGCTAGTTTGCCTGGGTTTAATTATTATTACTGAAGATATCTAATGGTCAATGTGAGGAAGCCCAACCAAGTATCCAGTTGCATGTTCCAAAGCTGAACTGCAACCAGAATTCTCACAAAGATCTCTCTCCGTCTTAGTATCAGGTGTTAAATGATACAAGTTTCCTTACTTCCACAGAAAATCTCAGTAGGAATCTAAAAGGGATCCAAGTAAGAAAATGCATGGACTTTATAGAGGAAAATATCCTTAGTATTTTCTCTACCATCACTTTATATGCCCTGAACACCCTGAGACAGACAACTGTGAAGCCAGTTCCTTCTGAAACACCTTGCCCTACCCTTTTCCAGATTTAGATCACTTTCTTTCAAGAAGGAGTTATAGGAATTATAAATCGATTATTTATTTTTCTCTGAATGCTCCCAAGAACATTTGGATATTGAGCATGAACTTTTAATTCTTGAGAGACTGAGAAATCATTTCTGAAATGTGTTCTTTACAAAACACTGCCAAATGGATATAGCATTCTTAAATGCTGTTTTAGGTTTCTCAAATCAGTATTCTTTAACATACCCATAACCTCATTTTCTGAATGCTGTTTTTCCGTGTGCTGACTTCTTGTTTGAAGACTACAATAGCTGCCTAAATGGAAGGATATGTGCATGTGAAGACATATTGCGTTGACTGAGCATGAACATGTTTTTCACCCCAGTATGGCTGTCTTCCCTCACTTGCATGTTCTATTATAGTTATTGTTTTTATTGTTGTTGTTGTTTTAGAAGTTAGTATAGCCAGAATAGTCACCAGACTGTTAAACCTACTATTTGGCTCCCACATTGAGAAGAGTCCAGTCTCTGGTCTCAAGGTGTCGTGCACTAAGTCTCTTATGAAGCAGTTATTTGTCCTTTCCCCTCTATGCAAGGGGGGCTGTACGGTCAACTGTTCTTGGACCTAAAGACAGTGCTATAATCTCTCAAGTTTCTCCAGACTGGATACATATTTTTATTTTAAGTTAGAATTTAACCACATGGGGGCCATATGGCAGTTAAAGTCAGGAATACAAGCTTTCCAAAGGAGGTCCTGAACATATATGCTTTACTGTAACAGTACAGAAGACTTACAGATTGGGGATGGGGACACACATCTAAAATCATCATCTTGGTGCTTGACTCACAAATTCTGAGAGACCTTAAGTTTTGATCAGCATCTTTGAGGGAGGCAAACCTCTGTTTTTATCCCTCCTTCAGCTGATTTTTCTGGTTTTGTCAGTGAAATTGGTTTTCTTGTTTAAAGATCATAGCATTTAGCGCCTTTCCTGTGTTTCCATTCTTTCACTGGGAATTTATGCTGTTTTCTTCTCTGGGAACACTTGTCAGTCATCAAAATTCAGTGATTCTGCCAGAACCTGATACGTTTTCTAGGACAGAAATTTCTTGTTCAGCTTCTACAATACAAGTTCTCTGCTTCAAAAATGGAGTTCTAATCCAAGGTGAAGTTTGCAATCATAAATTCTATATGTAAAGCTAAAAGTAGAATACCATTTGTCATGGTAAAGGTTCAGTTAACTGTACATGCTATTGTTAGGGTCACTTTTGCTTTAGAGGATATTTATCGGAGTGCAGTAACCACAGGCTTTACTGAATGAGGAAGGAGCCAGGTGGACCTGACACCCATTGGCTTCTTCTGTGATGATTTTAGTGATATGAAAAAACATTAAATTTACCATCAGAATGAATTGTCTTCAGGCCAGAAAGGTAGACGTCTCTTCCTACTGAGCATTTCCAACTGCTCAGTTTGATCAACGTAAAGTTTCTGTTTAAGATTGTTGTGTGGAGATTATTTGAAGGTGCAAGACATCCCTGCCATAAGAACAAAAGAATTGACATTTATGTAATTGATTCCTGTAAGCCAGTTGCTTTTTCTTGAGACTGTTATTTTGCATCTGCTTCCAGAGCATGATATATAAATTTATATCATTTTAACTGCTTATATAAATATACATATTTTTGATAGACACACATATATAATGTTAAGTGCCTTTGCAAGCGTTTGAGTGCACAGAGAGCATTCTTTCTCACTTTGATTATAGTTACATGACAGAGACAGTAAGAAGAAAAATCTTTATGCTTGTTGACAATCCACTGAAAAGAAATGGAATTACTATCTTGATAAATATCTATTGCACTTAATGTAGGCAATTTTTTCATATACTTCATCAATTATTTACTTGATAAAACACCATTCCTTTTTATGCCTCAATCATTTTCCATATCAGGCAATTCTTTTTCATTTTGTTTTGATTATGTAAGTTATGATTTTGTTATAATATTTAATATTATACTAATTTTGAATTTTTGTAGTACTGAATTAGGAAAATGTAAGATGCTTTTCTGGTACATGTATGTTTGAGCATGTATCAAAGACAACAAAAACAATGTTCATAGAGATCCCTTTACAGTATCTATAACTCGAAATACATTTATATTTTATACTGCTGCATGCCTTATTTTTGTGTTTGCTTATCTCTATCTTCTAGTTACATTGCTAGCTGAAGGAATCAAATTTTACTCTTCATATTCCCAAACTGATCTTCAGTTTCGATTTTTCTAGGTACTATTTCAATTATCCATAATAAACAGGTAAAAACAATTCTAAATAAAATACAACTTATTTTTACTTGCTTCACGATCAAACATCATTATAAGGATCTCAGATCCTTTTTTACTTTACCTTCTAAAAATGATTGACACTTCTTTGGTTTGGTTCCTTTAACACTGTTTTAAAGCTTGATGATTTTAATATGTTATACAGTTTTTGCAGACCGTAAGAGTTCCACAACAACAGCATTGATAGCATTCAGCCTAATAAATTAACAAGGTAGAGTTAGGGAAAAATCCCAAAACAGAAAACATTTTAATTAATGAACATCATGGAAAAGATTGGTGCCTATCCTTTGTCTGTACCTAAATATCTCCTTCTCTGTTTGTGTATTGGCACACAAAATTGCTTTTTCTATTTTTAACTAAGGGTGTTGGACATCACAGTACCAAAAATAAATGGAAATAAGCAGTAAGTTCTTCAGATACTATTTACAATGCACTATGTGTTACCTTACCTCACCTCCCACTACATTGTTTCCATTGTTCTCAGTCCGTTCATTCAAATCACTTATTTTGAATTCTGGCTACTTTCTGGTTATGCATGCAAAAGTTTCAATGATTCTTTTATAGTTCAAGTAATCTTCATTAAATGTGAATTAACATGCATAAGTAAGTGGAATAGAGGATGTTAGATTGTTCTAAAGTATGAACCTATGTATGTTTAGGAAAACCTACACGAGTAGACGATCTGTGGTGTGAATGCCTGTTTTAAAAATGCAGTTCTTTTTAACGCAGCAATTCGATACGTCAAATATGTGTGCAAGGGGAATTATGATTGCACATTGGCTATTCAGGATGAAAGTTGTTTTAGGTGAAGCAGAAGGCTGAGAAAAGTCAATAATAAGGAGAGTGAGGTGAGAAATATATTCACCTTATGACAACTAAATTTAGGTATCTAAATGGAGGTGTCTGCAGTGAGGTAAGCATCTTATTTACTTTGTCAGTAGCATCCTAGTCAATATGAATAGTGCTGTTACAACACGATTCAGCTGACACACCAATAGGTGTCCACTTCTGAATGAGTTGAATCACTTTCCAAGCTACACTGTCTTTAATGGAAAATTAGATTCCTAGCTCATGTGTAGATACTTAAGTTTAGACACTTAAGTTTAGGTGTTATAAGCTTGAGTGAAATGCCACTTAATGTGTCACACAGCTTATTACTTTGGGTTTTGGCACTTGTCCTGGTAGGCAGAGCAGGTTAGCATCCTTAACAAAAATTCATCAGGTTTCTGTGGACAGACTTTGAAAATACTTAATAATGGAGTATAGCCCTGATACTTGTTTGTATGGGTGACACTCATTGTACATAAACGGTGGGTTTGTGCCAGCTGCATACCTTAATTTTTCCCTTGTTTCATCTTAACCCACCTTTTTTTGCAAACTGCATTGTTTCCATGTATCTGCACTGCCACATCCCCACAGAATATTGTGTAAGCAGGGAGTGGGTGCTTGTGTTCCCAGAGTTTGGGACAGTAAGGCCAAAGCTGTAAAGCCAGCACAGAGAGGAGCTGGGTGAATTCACTTAGAGGTGTTAGTACTCATAGTCCTCCCGAAAAGGATTGCTGTCTGGCTTTCCAAAGCCAAAGCCCTGAGACCTGGAAGCCTCAACACAGTGACGCACAGCTTACATAGCATGGCTTGCTTATACATCCAGGAGCCAGCGTGGCAAGGACCAAATACCTCCACAGAGAAACTGGGACATGCAGAGCTTAAGCAACACTGTTTCTACAGTGCACTGAGTAACTGAAGTGTTAAATGTAAGTAAACGATTTGCATAGGTCTGCCTGGATATAGGACTGTGGACTTGACACAGTAGAAATGTATAAAAATTTTAACCATCCATTTCTCTTCACATCTTCCTTTACTTAGCTTATCCTGAAACTAATACATGTCCTTCTACACAAAAGATTCTTCGCATCCATTTTGAACCCTATACCTGCTTTCCCCTTTTTTATCAAAGTCCTGTTCACACTGGAACAAGTTCACATATTTCTGCTAAGCATAATCTCCAGAGCTGCTTTTTCCTTGCTAGCTTTCTAGACCAACTTGCCAGTTCTTAGGATTGGAAAATACTATTGAATCGTGGTAGCATGCTAACAGTAGCAGGTAGTGGTAATGAGTCTTTCTTCAGGATTTAAAAATGAAGCTAAAAATTGTGTTCAGGAGGAGAGAGGTCTAAAGAGATGGGTAAAATTATTGCAGTTCAAGACAGAACTGTTTTTTCAGTATTTCCCCGGCTGAAAACAGCAAACCTCTTGCAAATTTGTTGAGCCAGTTTTCTTTTCTTGTTTAGCAGTACACATACCAATGGTTCTATTGGATTCAGTGTTTTCTGTGCTATTTTGCCAAGTTTGTTAAGGTCTTTCTTGCTAAATGTGGAAGGATTTTAGAACAAATATTAAAGCAACTTTAGCTAAATTCTCATAACAAATTTGGCTGTGATGCCAAAATAATTTATTCATTGTGGGCTAATTCGTCACCCCCACTCCCTGTCAGTCCTTCCCATAGCTTCATATTAGAGAATTCTCCTGTCACAGGGGAAGCTCGTGTGAGAGCTGACTCTCCAGAGCCTATTCCAAGTCTGAAAACAGACAGGGCTGTGAAGTACCGGACAGATTCTGTGAAGTAGAGAAGCCCTTAGACTGCCAAGTGGATCTTGACACAAGAGAATTTGACCCTACACATACGGGTTTCAACTCTGTTTCTGAAATAAATCTGTGTGACAGTTTTTGGGTTTTGCCTTGTTCAAACGTGCAACTATTTGGTCCACAGAGTGAAGCGGTTTAAGTATAGGAACAGCACTTGTTAATGTCAAAACTTTGTTTATGTACGATTTAATCTCCTGTGATGGTGTATTTATTTGCTATATACTTGCTTGAGTTATTTTCATCAAGAAATTCTGTCTATGTGTCGCTTTGGCAACATCTTTGCAGAGTTTACAACTTTGAAAAACATGTTGGCATCAACTATGCAGTCCTTTTAAACAGCTGTTCTGCAGTCATGCTGTTTCAACATGCCACCACACATGGCTGAATTATGCAAATAGTTAATATTAAATAACTGAGATACAAGAACAATTTGTACACTCCATAAAGCTGGTCTGTGGAGTGTAACGTCCATTCATATAACTGAGTTAGTGTGGGACAATATAAAGGCAACAACATGATTCTTTTGACTTTGTAACTTGTATTAAAGGCAGCAGTGGACAGAGAGAAGGTATATGGCAGCAATGTTTTAAAAGGCTGAGGGGTTTTTTTTTAAACTCATTGCTAATAATGTGATGAGAATAGAATGTGCATTAATGTAATTTTCTGGCAAGTATTAAGAAATAGGTAAGATCTAACAAATATTTGTCATTCAGCTATGAGTTACCCTGTTCTGGTTGAGAGATAAGATAGAATGTTAATTATATAGAATGCTAATACATTAACAGTATTGCTTATTGAAGACAACAGCATTTGTAAAAAGTAAGCAAACAAAAACATTAATAGTTAAAAAAAATGTAAAATTGTCTTAAAATTTACTTTGAAAGGCTTTTCTACTGACCTTGCTGTTCTAGTTCTGCAATAATGAATGCTCTAAATAATAATGGAACAATAAATAATAACAGTACAATAAAAAATAATAATAAATAATGCTTTAAATTCTGAAACATTTTATAGTAAATTCTGAAACATTTTATAGTAATGACACTCATTATATCAGGGGGGAGAGAACATTAGGCATTAGGTGATGCAAGGTGACAAAAGAAGATGTCCAGTTAAAGTCACAAAATACTATGTTTTTTCCTTTCTCACTCTGCTGTACATTTTGAATAATCTGTTTTGTTCAGCTAAGTATTAAGAAAAAGTTACTTTTTTAATTAATCCAAATTGTTTACAAAGCAAATTATTAGAACATCCAAAAAAGTCTGCATTCCTATATCTTCCTGTTTTTCTTTTCCCATGGTGGAACTTTCATTTTTCACAAAATTTCTTTTCCACTCTGATCCCATTTTTGCAGTAGGTCCTCTTAAGTTTTTTCATTGATTTTTCTTTTCTGATCTGGATATAAAGACACATGCATATTTCTAGTAATGTATTTATAAGACTTCTGTGCAAGACCTAGCGCTCAAAAGTACAATGGTCACAGTCATTCAAATTAGATTTGTAAACTCCCTCAGCCTGACAAAACAAACTCAAAATAATACTTTTAAATTAAATGGAAGCTTAAGTTAGAAGAGATAGTGGGTTCCTTATTACACAGTAAACGTTCTATTTTACAGCCTTTAAGCAATACAAAATTTGAGTTGTATAAATCCTATGTGCCTTTTTTATTTTCTTACTTTTACTAGTTTCCAATTAGTAATGTTATTAATTATGGCAAGTATATATTCATGCTTGTTAGATTTACTGATCCACTTACACTTTTAGTTTGGTGAATATAAATTTATTATTAACAAATAAATATTTAATAGGTTCAAATGTAATTTTACTGAATAACTTAACATTGTTCTTTTGTGGTTTTATAGGAACTAGCCACAATGAAACAGATTCTAATTAGTCTACATGGTAAACACTATGAACAAAACTTACCTCAGTCTCATATTGATGTAAAAAGTGTGACTACAAAAAACAAATCAAACCCTTCAGTAAAACTGCTGCCAGAACATGAAGAAGAAAATGTGTTTACACCTAAGCCAACGTTATTTGTAAGTACTATGATAAGTGCCATAAGCTTTTTTGATAATTCTCCTCACTTTTTAAAAATAAAATGTGGGTTCATACTTCAAGATGATGTATAATTAAGTCAGCTGAATACCTGCAGATTTTTGTAGGAATGGTCCACGTTGAGGAGACACATTACAGCTTATGAAGTTATTTAGCTATTTGGTAGTATCTACATCTTAAGTTCACAGCAAACTAGATTTTTTTTTTTTTTTTTAAAAAAGCCATTATAATATTACAGTATTAAGAGTGGTTAGAAAAATGTTAATAGCCGAAGAGATCCACAGACTATGTATACAATTTTAAATCTACCCTGATCATGTATGAGTTGAGTGTTTGTATATATATCTTGAGCAGGAGTGAGGAAATAGGTGTATTTATATATAGTTATATTCATGTATATATGCATATTAATGTGTGTGTGTAAATATCTAAATATCTATAAAAAAATACATGCCCAGTATTGATATCATGTCTGTTACTAAGGATACCTGATATTATAAACCCCTGTTTTATTCCTTTAGAAACTAAATGCTTGGATTTAAATACTTCAAATGGCCTGCTTCAGATTTAGTGCCTCTAGTATTTGAAAGCTTCATGAAAATGGTTTAGAAGTTTCTGCCTATGACTGTGTCTGAACTGATAAATTTAAAAGAGCCACGTCACAATGCGGAATCACAAAACAAATCATTACTCTTATTTACACTTCTTCAGGCTACCTTTCTCTAGAGTAGACTGGTTGTATTCACACTGTGCTATGTGCACAGCACACTGTGCATATGTGCTATTTTGGTCCAAATATGCATCTGTATTATTTTTTTACTTTTCTTTTTTTTTTCCTGGTGGAGACTTTAAAATTCAGTGTCTTAAACAATATGAGGTTTGTATTGCAGCACATCAGATATTGTTTTTATAATACAAAATGTAGGAAATGGTTGCATCTCTTGGACATGGTGTGAGGGCATTTGGAGATTTTTAGGCATTCAAAATTTGCTTGGATAGTGTTATGAGACTAAACACAGGCATACCCAGTGTTGTCTCATCCACAATCCTTTCGGTAGTGCTAGATCATACTGCCCGAACTTTGTCTTTGACAGAGCTATTCAGTGATCCAAAACAGAGCCAAAATGTGAGCTAACAATTAGGTTGTGTAGATGATTCAGGGTTTCAGTGTTTAATCTGTTCCATAGAAATGGTGTAGGAATATAGAAAAAATGCTTTTACATTTAGAAATTGTGACCAATTTCTCTTTGAAAAATTCTAGTCTTTTCAGGAGTAGGGAAGCAAAAATGGGCAGATGGCAGGGTTTCTTCTTAGATGGGGAAAGAAGTTAGTAGTCCTGTGAAAATCCTGCTAATTTAGGTCAATTTCTAGAATTTTAAAAGCTTGCATAAATAGAGCAAATTTATTTTTGTAACAGAAATCTTCAGAATGAGAGAAAGATGTAGATTAAAATGTGATGAGAATCCTCACCACAAGGCCAGCT
This sequence comes from Gavia stellata, assembly GCF_030936135.1. Taxonomy (NCBI): domain Eukaryota; kingdom Metazoa; phylum Chordata; class Aves; order Gaviiformes; family Gaviidae; genus Gavia; species Gavia stellata. The sequence goes on from NC_082594.1 coordinate 45,163,645, forward strand.
GAATAAAGTTGATTTTTAAATTGAGTAGTTATTAAGTCTTGGAGGAAAGAACAAACAAAGAACAGACAGAAAACAGAACTAGAAAGGGACAATTTTAGCGACAACAGACAAAAGAGTACTCACTAACGCAAGAGATTATACCCAACCCTGGAAGTAGAATAGTCCTTACTTTTTTCCATCTCCACTTCTTTAGTTTTATTAGTTTTACTTATTTATTTATTAGTTTTATTAGTTTTATTTCTCTATACAACCAACCACTGAAGAATGTTATGCACTAACACACAAGAATGTTATGCAATCCTGACTGTGCGCAGTAGCCCATAGGATTATGAAGGCAAGGCAAAGTTGCTCACAGGTAATTTTCTGCAATTAAAATACTTCCACACTGACAGAAAACTGCTGAACTCTTTTATTTTTAATTAAAAAATTTTAACTATATTTCTGCATAAAGTGTCGGTCAGTTATGGCACACCTAAGATCTCTTTTCTAAGTTCCATCCCCTTCTCAAATGGGAAAGTCAGATGCTGCTATTTCAAATGAAACCTATTTATGGCATAGTTGAGGCATGTTTTCATTGCGATAGCTACTTTAAACAAATCATTTACTGCTTACTGTATAATCTGCTTTCTATGATCTAAAAATAGGGAGGGTTTAATACAGATATGTAGTAATAATAACCTTAAGTGCATAGTCTTGTTTTCAATTTATTTGCATTTAAGTGAAGAACTCTATTATCACTGTGCACTACATAGGAAGGAAAGACACTTTAGTGTACATTGCATGTTTTTCTTCTGACTTTTACTGTCTCTCAATTAAAACATTCTTTATTTTACAGACAAATAAAGAGGCACCTCTATGGTATAAGAAACTGCAGAAGAAAACATCACCATAGCATTTTTCCCAAATTATTCAAAATAATCCTTTGGGGAGCTTTTCTTTGAAGAAAGTTATTTTCCAAATAATGAGGCCCTTTTTACCATAAAAGCAAACAACTGTTTTGTTTTTAACTGTTCTTTTATACCTGTGAAATGATCTTATGCTTCATAAAATAATTTTTAGATCTGTCATATGAATAAAATGTGGATAATGTATAAAATGTGGAAATAATGCATGCAATGATTTTACTAACGCATATTTGAATTTTAAAAGATAAATAAACACTAGCATATTGTACGCATTTATAATCTGGGCAGTTAAAGGGTGTGTTTTTCAGAGTGTTCAAATTAATGCATGTTTCAGCTTTTTTATATTGTTTTTCTTGTACCCTGTGTTTCATGCCACATTCCTTGCAACTGTTCTGGCTCATAGAAATTTAAAAAATATACATGAGATGGCATCAGACTATATGCCACTTTCTATGAAGGAAATTCATGTCAGGTGGAAAAAAAATTAATTTCTCATTGGCCTTGATTTGTATAGTTTGTCATTTGATGTCATTTGTTCTACCAAATAGGCATTAAAAATATTCTAAAGAAGCAATAAAATACATCTTAATTATCAGCACTGATACTTAATGGGCTAGATACACTTGCTTTAGTGTAGTTACATCTGTGTAATAATAAAAATAGAACCATGATGTGTGAGTACTGTAGCATGTAATGGTGAAATGGGAGAACTTGCCATATTTAATTGTATGAAAATAAGCCCCATCTTCGAAGAATACAGTCTACTTATTTATTCCACTCCACCATCTATTTAGACTATAGTCTCTAATATTTTAAAGGTCTCTGGAAAAGGTCTCTAATATTTTAAAGCACTTTTGACTGCATATGGTACATTTCTGTGTATAACATAAATATAGATCATATTGTTTAAGTGACTGTATACTGAAAGTATTGTTCACATTTAAGAGGAAGCTCCTTTTTCTTACTTCCTTTTTCCTTGACAATATCTTTTCAACTGATTCATTTCTCCTACCTAGACATAAACAATAATTACTATATAATACTGAGCTGTATCAAGCTTATGATTCCTAGATGCACTTTTCTTCATTTTCCAAACAGCAGTTTGAAGTACAGCAATACTTCCTCTGCTCCAGGTAAGCTTCAGTTTCTTTGATTTTTTTTTTTAATAATTCTGAGAGAGTGAGGTAAAAACGCTAGCAATAGCACATTACAGGATTAAAACTATCATTCTGTGAGTGAGGGAGGCCAAGTGTGTAGACAAAGGTAGTATCTTTTATTAGACTAACTGGTGTTCACTGGGGAAAAAAAATATACAAACCTTTGGGCTCACAAACCTATCTGTACAGACATTCCTGAATAAACTTTGGTTTCCTGGTCTAGGGTTTTATCTAATTTGTATTTTTATGTGAATAGACTCACTAATATGTCTTTCATGTGAAACAACTCCTATATGCAGATACTGATTTTGTAGTTTGTCACAGATATTTTATATGATTTACAGTCCCTAGTTTAACTTCCCAGACTATCTTGTTTGTCTGTTATCACCCAATAATTAATAAATTGTATGATCTAGAAGGACTGTGAGCTATTTTAGGCAAGATACTAGTTGGAATCTTAAGTATTCACAATTTGTTCTCCTATAGTATCCTTACAGACAAATTGGTGAGATATGGACTATAAGGTGGGTGGAAAATTGGCTGACACACCAAGCTCAAGGAAACGTGATCAGCAATGCAAAGTCCAACTGGCAACTGGTGAATAGTAGCATCCCTCAGCAAGTTCCTAGGCAATACCAAATTTGGGGGAGTACTGGAGGGCAGGGTCTCAGAGGGACCTCAACAGGCTGGAAATTGGGTCAACAAGAACCTTATGAAGTTCAGCAAAAGCAATTACAGTCCCACATCTAGGATGGACTAACACCATATGCCAGTACTGGCTGTAAGCAGCTTGGCAGAAAAAGACCTCAAGGTCCTAGTGGACAACAAATTGAATGTGAGTCAACAGTGTGCTAGCCAGCCACATCCTGGGTGGTATTAACAACAGGATAGCTAGCAGATGGAGGGAAGTGATCCTTCCCTTCTGTTTGGTACATGGGAGACTACATCTGGAGTGTTGCATCCAGTTTTGGGCTTGTTCAAGACAGACACTGACATATTGAAGTGACTGAGATGATCAGGGACTGGAGCACCTGATGTAGAAGGGGAGGCTGAAAGAACTGGACTTGTTCAGCCTTAAGAATAGAGGGCTTAGGGGGGAACTTGTTGCAGTCTCCAACTACCTAATGGGATGGTACAGAGGCAACAGAGCCAGACTCCTGTCAGAGGTGCACAGTGATAGAGTAAGAGGCATTGGACACAAGACAGAGCACTAGAAAACTCAGTTAGCTATTATGAAAAAATGTTTTTACTGTGAGGGTAGTCAAATACTGGAACAGGTTGCCCAGAGAGGTGGTGGAATCTTCATCCTTGGAGATATTCAGAACTCAACTGGACAAAGTCTTGAGCAACCTGGTATAATTGGACCTGACTTTGAGATGGACTGGATGACTGATTTTCAGAATTCCTGTCCAACGTAAATTACTCTGTGGTAATATTTCTAAATATACTAATATAAGATAGTGACATTAATTTTCTTCTTACCATTCAAAAGACACAAAGTGTTTAATTCTTCCATGGAAATACAATAGACAAGAACATTTTGATGCTTCCAGAATGAATTGTGCGTTGTAAATTTCTGTGTCCTTCAGGCAGCCTGATTTTCTAGGAAGGCTGACAGAAATTTAGGCTGATTTGTGGTGAAATTTTATTGTCATTTAAACAGTTCTTCAGATGACAAAGTGACATATTGTGGCAAAGTTGGTTTGGTTTTGTTTTTTTTTTTTTTTTTAGAAAATTACCAACCAGGTCGATCTTTAAAATTGCAAAAATAAAAGTAATTTGTTAGCATATACTGATAACACATAATGCTGTTGGTAAATTCTTGCAATCCATGTAGTCCCTGTGTAAATCTCCTCAGTATGTAATTTTTTTTTCCAGTTGAAGACTTTGTATTTCTCCTGTGTCTCCTCACTAGACTCCAAGGCTATAATTAATTATCTAGAAGGAGACCTTCTGAGCTTTTCATGTGAAAGCTAGAATGTCACTTAAATGTAACTATTCAAATGTGAAATACCCTACAGCAAAAATTAATGAACCTTTTTGCTCTTTAAGTAATGAAAAGGTTCAGTTGCATTACCTGTATAGCATTTTTACTGATGTTATTTCCCACAAACATAGTTCTCAAATGAATTATTCCAAAATTCTTCTTCGTGAAATGGTCTTTGCAGTTTCCCATTGTCAATGATGTGTGAGTCAAAAATAATGGAGTAAAGAGAAAACGTCTAAGGGTAGTCATGCTTGTAAGCAACTTGTGACTGAAGTGTACAACCCACATAATCATCCTCAGTTCCTCTTTTTCAAACCAAAGGGAGCAAAGAGAGAAAAATGTCTATCCACTGCTACATTTCTTGGTACATTAAGTTGGTGTTACTTAAGCGATAAGTTTCGTAAGTAGATGGGCTGAACAGGAAAGAAGGAAGGACAGTTGGTTTAGAGCAGGTTAGGAATTTTTTTTTAACAGTATAATTGCTTTCTCACCTTCCTGTCCCTTGCTAGAAGCAAAGAAGCTCTAAAGCATCAAGGAAATCTCTTGTTTGAGGAAAAAACTGAAAACATGAAGTTGCTGGTTTTAATAAGGACCTAAACTTTTAAGGCTTGTTGCTGAATCCTGTGGTCATGCTTCACTGGCATGGTAGATTCTAAATATTTTCTGTTCAAAGAAATGATAAGTCATTGGGATTTGTTGTCTTCCTCATCTTCAAGACTTTCTTTACAAAACAGTGATGAAACCTTGTAAAAGAGGAACAACTGTAAATTAAATATTAGTTGTCTGAATATTTGTCAATATCTCTGGGACACGATTTGCTAACTCTTACACTTTAGCTGTTATTTTCCGTTTCAGTTATCCTTTGGTATGATGTCTAGTTCCAGCAAAAAAGGAGCACTAAGTCTACCAAACCTCTGACATCTGCAAGATGGACAGGTAGAATTCTTTTGCTCCTGGTGTGTATTCATCAACTTCCACGTCTTTGGAAGACATGACTCAGAGAGCATGACTTTCTAGAAAAAAAATACTACTTTTTGAAGAAGTGTTTATACTGTTATGTATATGCCTCAATTGTCAGTGTGTTGCAGGTTTACATGAAAACAGATTTATACACAATGGTTTGAGTCTGTAACAGCCTATCATCTTTCTGGGTTGCTCTCATTACAGAGGTCTACTTGAGGAAAGAATTTATCTCCCTGTTAACATTACATTGAACAGAACACATGCCAGACTTTAGTGAGTCAAAGAAATGTATACCTGGTATTTTCTTATACCAAGGAATATCAAAAATCTGTATTCATTCTCGACCTTTGAAAATGAAACAAGTATCTCTAGAAGATCAAGTTTTGCTTAGTGTCTTTGGGCAATGTTATCCCCTTCTTAAATTCCTAGGATTGATTGGGAACTCTTGACCTTTAAAATGCATACTTCTGTAGCTTAATTAAGGCAGTTACACTTACGGTATTTCAGACTGAAGCTGGGCAGCAATCAACAGCAGTACAAGGTGCTAGCTCTTGGGGAACAGCATCACTAGCAGAAACAGACAGCAGATGGGAATTATGGAAGAGTGAGTGGAGGGTATTGCAGAAGCTTTTAGCAGCAGAAGTAGGTACAGCTCCACAGATGTTAAACCCTCTGCAGCTCTTTAAGCCCTCTGCTGACAGCACAAGAACCACCAGCTTCGTTCCACAGAGTTAATTTTGCAGCGTTCCCTGGGTTTCTTTCCTCACTGATAAGTTTTCCATAACAGTAAAGACCCGTTTTTTGTTTCGTTTTGGGGTTTTTTTTGAGAGAGAGAGACTCGTTTTTCTCAGGACATTGGAACTGTGTTCAAAGAAAATGGTGAATTTTAATCAGCTTACCCTTTAAAGGCTGAAGAGGACAAAAAAACCCAGCAAATTTCATCCCCATGAAAGCAGGAAATGGCAGAAGTATTAAATGCAAAAAGTTAGGATTGATCATGAAAATAGCTTTTACTCAGAAACTTACATGTTTTCATAGACTGCATGCCCTTTTTGAAGATACTACAGAAATAACCACTGTAAAAGAGAATGCTGCTTTGATTGAAGCAATAGAATCAACTTTGTTTGACCATGAATAATTGAAGTCTTTGTGTTAATACTTCTTTTAAGGAGTAGTGGATCAGTAAATGTAACTTAATTGCAGGAAAAGTCTTATGGATGGAATTTATGACTGTATTTCAATGAAAGTCTTTTCATTTTTCCTTTTGGTTAAATAGAAGAAGGATTACTTAGATTATTCAGTGTTGCAGCTGAAATTGTTAGCAATTCCCAGTGCTCCTTTTTATCGTGATTTTAGAGATACATATTGCAGCATGCAAGACTTTCTCTTTTGCTTTCTTACTCAGTTCTTTAGAAGAATTTGTTTCTTTGTGCATTACTATAAGGTAGAGCCTGGCAATGTAGTGCTCGACTTTCAAGAGGGAGTTGTCATCTAGAATTTATATGTGGATTTTAAACAGGATTGTTACATAAGTGCAGTGGCCCTTTCTAAAAGAAAGAGTTGGAAATATTCTTACCGAGTTCTGAGACCTTGAGAGAGGGTCCTTTCTGTGCCCAGGCTTTCTTGCGCTCCCCATCACTGGTATAGTGCCATGCATACAGGAGACTTGTCACTCTACGTTTCACAGGCCTGAGGTTTCCAAGCATGCAGCTCCCAGTGCCAGTGGAGCCATGTAAACAGAGATTCACAAGTTGTCATCCGGAGCTATGTGTTAGATGTTCACACAAAAATTAGTATCACTCATCTCTTCTGTGATACTGTGGAAAGTGTAAGCAAGGAAAAAATACAATATTTTTGTGCAGTCTATTCACTTGCCACCTTTTCCTTCTCAGGGGTTAAATTATTTTAGCATATAAATAAAATTCTAGTGAGTCTTCTTTCTTGAACATTGGAAAGGAAACATGCTGCAAGTCCTGCAAGGATAACTAAGTAAGTCCTTTCTTTCAGATACTTCATCAGGGATCTTCTGTGTTGAGATCTCGGGTACTGACCAGACAATTCCTAAGAGATCATTAGGCACCACTTCTTACACATTAATCTTTATTTTATTAACTTGTTACTTAAATACTAAGTCCCCCAAATCCACTCAGTATTTATGAGTAAAGGAGTACGTGCCTCAAAGCAACAACGAGCAGTAAAGGGACTAACATGTCAATGACTTGAGTCTTACTGAATTAGCACATTCCTTGTCATTTTGTGTCATTTCTTTCATTATTGCAGTAATTAACTTTGCAGAATTGCATTTGTTCCATTCAGCAGGAATGGAGAACAGTAACAGTGTTTACCAACAGCAGGAGGGAGCTTACCTTTCTTTCTCAACCCCGTAAAATCTCTGCAGGCTAATCTCAATGCACAGCTAGAGTGTCCTCCTACACAATGGAGACTGTCTGAAACCTCCCTTAGGGAAGCCGAAGTGAGCTGATTAGATCTGTTGTCAGTGAAAACCAAATACCCGAGCCTATGAAATATAGCGGTTTTTCATTCTGACGTGCCATTTCAAATCTGTACAGGCTAAAACCTTTGTCAGGTAGTTTTACACCATGTTAGTAATTCTGAGATAGCTGAATGACTTAAAAACAGGTACAGAGTATTTTCAATCCATTAAACTCTGTGAAATTACTAAGAAACAAACTATATAAAATTCTTACATTTCCAGCTGCAGTAACATCAAGAATCTTTGACAATTCACTATTATTCTTTTGTAGTTGTAAACTGAAATATTATATATAAATACATATACATTTTTAACATAAATGTGAGTTAAATTATTTGGGGTTTATTATATCTACTTTTAATACAAAGCAAAATATTTTTCTGTGAACATCCATGTTTAAGGTGCTTTTGGTTATGAATGAAATGCCAATAAAGTATCTTGAAATTAATTTTATTTAAAAATATAAAGATTACTGTACTGCATCATATTCATGGGCTTGTCTGATCTACTGTCCTGTCTCCAGGAACTGTCAGGTTCATGACAGAAACGTGCAAACTCCCCATGGGCCAACAATGGACAGCATCACATTTCCCGATTTGAATGACAGCCCTAGTTTTCATAAAAATATACAATATCTTTAATATGCAAGCTTTCAGGTTCACTGGATGTTTCTGGAAAGAGGAATACCTGATACACCTTCTCAGCTATGTTTTTTGTTATTCTTTCATGTAAGAGATTTTCTGTGTTCTTTATTCTTATCACTTCTATCTCATTTCTGAAAACATAAAGATGTAACGGTAAGGTTCTTAAAACTCTGCTTTGGTGCCACTCAGCCATGGAGGTCCCAAAAGTACAGATATCTCAATGACCACCTAGACTTGTCCCAGTCATGACAACGCCAAGTACTAACCGTGCTTCACTCTGTATGAAATGCCAATTGTCAGGTTTGGCAATAAGAACAAGTATGATTCTGAACATGTTATTTATTGGACCAGAAACTGGAACCCAGTCTGAACAGAACTGGCAAGGCTATTGGCTTCACAGTACTCTATAGTTGTTACACTCCTTCCATAGCAAACTGAGTATGTTACCGTTTTCCTCAGGTGGTGGATAGGATTGAATCTGATCATCCTTATTGGGTGTTCACAGAAGTTAACTTTGGGCAAGATAATGATGGAAGCATTTCTGAAGAAAGGAGTGACCTTCAGCCCTTCAGCTTTGGAAAGACACAGTCAAGGCAAAACTCAGACCTTCTGATCTGTTAGCTTGAAGCACCTCCTACAGACTACGTAAAGCTCCTAAGTACTGACAGGGTACTGAATTTAATATATGCCTCTTCCTTCTTCATCTTCTGATGTCTACTTTAAAAATACCAGTTTTCTAGTTTTTATTTATCCCATTCTTAAGCACCTAACTTCATGAAGTAATAAGGAACCTTGGACAAATCTTGGAGAGTATGGATACCGTGACTACTTCAACACTCAACTTTAAAAAGGTTAGCCCTTTCTTTTCAGTTTTAGGTTGCCAGGAAGAGTAGATTTAATCCAATAAAGCAAATTAGGGGCCACAGCATTTGATGGAGGGTGGATATTTAAAAATATAATGCATTAATGTTTAACAAAGTATTTGTAGAGGAGAATGCCTTAAGTTGCACAATTCAGTGTGAAGAGGTAACTTCTTTGGCTATGGTGAGAATTACTTAGCTTTCCGTAAGCACTGTTTTCACTCCTGCATTCAGAGTAGAGGGAAGCAGGCATTGCATCACACTGTCTCTCAGTGTGGTATTTCTGAAAAAAACACTGACATGAGACTAGTTTAATGGTACCACACTGTCCTTGGGATAAAGAACATACAGCTTTTTTTGTTCTTAAATTAGATACCAGGAAAGCTTATTGCCACTGTTTCATACTATAAATAACATCACCTGGATTGGAAGTGCTGCAATGGATCATTGCAAAATGCCTCTGCTGATAGAACACTGGACCAAGCCAGTCTAACCTACTGTGATTAATAATTATCTCATAGATGAATTTCACTATGTTCAAATAATTGTTTTAATGTAAGATTTAAAATAACAGGGATGGATTCAGACGCGGTATTGATAAAAGACAGTTTATGCAATTGCAACCTGCTCTATTCAAATGATCTGGCAATGCTAACATGAAGCAGAAGGAAAAGAGTTAATGTTCTCTTTATCCCTTCCACTTTTACTTCTTTCCCTTTTCAGTGGAGTCATATCTGAATACAAAACTTAAAATTTGAAGAACTGTAGTGCTGCATGGTAAACACCTTAAAACATGTAGAACAAGATGCGATTTTTATCGTGGTCCTACCAAAATACATGTTTTAATATTAGTTTGTTTCTCCAGTGCAATAAAATACAGGGTTTTTTTTTCCACAGGTTACATGCAGTTATATAGGATCTTATGGCAATTTGTACCCAATACTGTGTGCCAGATTTATGAATCATTAGGCCTTACTCTTGAATTGCACAGAAGCAAGATTTTCTAATCACTAAAAAAAGCTTTGTATTTTGTTACTCTACGAAGTTATCAATATGCAATCTAGAGAGAAAGAGGCCTTGTTTTGTTAAAAGATTGAATCAACTTTTCCTCTACTTTATCTTATTTATATCTTTCAAGCAGCACAGGGATTAAGATGTGTTGTTAAAGTCTTGCCTCATCCAACTTGCCACATTAGTTACGAGTTCATGCGTAAGCGGGCTCCATAGCTTAACTAAGCATGTTATGAACCGGTCAGGTAAACGCATTTGAAATGGGCTATACATTCATGAACAGCAGTTTTCCACACCATAACACAATAGACATAGACCAAGCTTTCATTAAGTCATCCAGCAACAAGAATACTTATGGGTCAAATGTGAACATTCTAATACATAAATATTTTTACCTAGAGCTGCTCTAGTAAAAAAAAAAAAAAAAACAGAATATCATTAAAATGGAGAAAGGTTTTTTACCTGGTCTCTTGTTCTGAAAGTAAACATTTCTTTCTACTTATTTGTTTTCTTTTTTAATATTTCAAAAAGCATTTTCAAAAACAAATTATGAAAAATTGAACTTTTAAAAATGATTAGTATATTACAAGTGAAAACTAGCTAAGCTGGTTGTAGCAGATGATTGCAATTTAAATCTCTCTTTTTGGAAGATAGTATCCTTAATTAACTGAATAAATTAATAACATTAAAATAAGTGTAGAATAAAGCTGGATTGAATACTGAATATTGTATTGCATGTTTTTCCAACATGTTTTGTAAAAAATAATGTGAGTAACACTTGAAGTTGCAAGTGCTAATACGTTAACAAAGCGTTTCATGTTTTTCTCACTGAAAAATTACTTATTTCTGTTCATCAGGCTCTAAATATTTTCAGAAAGGCAGAAAATAATGAGGGAAAAAAGCAACATTGTGTTAATTAACTGTTTAACTATGTTGTATGTATTTAACATAATCTACTACTTAATGTATGTCTGAGAACTGAAATTACAAAGCATTCTAAAGGACTTCGAAATCGAATGCATCTGCAGCTCATGGGAATAATATAGTTAGCTAAACTAAGGTGAGATCTGTAATACTGTCCTATGTTATTAGACTTTCCACCTTCTATAACATTGATTTGACTTTTTTTTTTAAATGGACATCTTTCATATGTTACTTGTTTGAGAAGAGGGACGTTTCTGTGTGCATGCATTTGGATAGATGTATATCAGTTCTAAAGCCCTATTGTGAATAGACATTTGAGACATCACCGGTAATTACTGTCATTTTTCTCCTGTCATCTTCTTTCTAGTTTGTGCCAGTGTTGGCAAATTGGTCATTTTCTGACTATGCCTTACCTAAGTAAATGAAACTAGACAAACTGTGTGGAGGCAGTTGCTTCCTTGATGGGAGGAGTTTACCATGAGGCAAATAGAAACCATGAAGGAGGATGCAGCTGCGCCTTTTCATTACAGTACGCAATTAGAAATACAGACATTTCCCCATCCAGCAACATGAATATTGTCACCAACTCTGTAAGCCCTCAAGTGAACAGGAGATACATCCAGCAACATGAATATTGTCACCAACTCTGTAAGCCCTCAAGTGAACAGGAGATAGGACTCATGTGCAGCCACATTTTATCAAGGTTAATCAGGCTTCTCGTAGCAGAGGACTGGAGTCTTTGAGGTTGGTAGTGTTTGGTTCATTTATCTTTCTTATTGGTCAACTAAGACCTTGTGATGGTCACTACTGCAGCAGATGTTCTGGTGAGTTTTTAGCTTCACTGGTGAGTCCAAATACATTCTCTGACTTGTGGAGTTTTGACTAAGATCAGAATTTTAAACATTCTCATGACAAAATGATACTCCTATGGTGGGATTGGGATGAAAAATCAAGTACACCTTCAGAAGCTTTCATGGGAAGCACCTTTCAAACTCCTGACTCATCCTTCTACTGCAGCCTGAGGTAGGTTTTTGTAATCTCTACTTTGCTGTTACCCTTCCTGGCAAGTGACATCCAGTTATTCAACTCACTATTGAAAGATGTTTAATGTGTCTTCAGTGGAGGTCAAACCTCACTTAGTCTTGAGGCAGATGCATGGAAAATCAGTACTTGCTATTGACATATTTTGAAATTACTTGCTCGTTCCTAAACTTCCTCTTTTTTTCAAAAAATGCCAATCAAGCTACCAGGATATGTTGAAAAATGTAATGGTCATCTAAGTTATCACCCTTATCATTAAGCAAGAGAGAAGCCTGTCGTAATTTTAATATCCTCTGACTGACTGAAAATCCTCCTTTCGCTGCTGCTGCAGCCAGTTCTGATAGCAGAAGGGCTGGTTCCTTCCTACTGTTTTTTTTTCTCCCCAGGGGCGTACTGTTCAGAGAGACAGGAGATACTACCTAATTCTTCGTGCTCCTTTGAGTTGAGGTGACTCCTCTGAACAGATCATGGAATTGGGGTGCACAACAGCAAAAATGAAGCAACAAAATCACATTACCAGTTTACTTAAATTGCATTAATTAAATTTACTTAAATTGCATTAATTAAATGCATCTATATTGCACATAAGTTTTAAGCGTGTACTGAAAAGGTCCTTCTAAAGAGCTATCAGTCTACAAGCTTGTGCACATGAACTACTAGGACTCCTCAAGAGGTAACTAAGAAAAGGAAGCCTATTGGCAATAAGTTTAAGTTTATTATACAAGCTTTTTATTTTTAATGAAAAAAAAAGGCGGGGGTATAAGTAGCAAGGACTGAAAACTGCATTCTTAAAATGAGTACCTCGGTTTACTGTATGGTCAATACAGAATTAAGGCCTTCAGAGGGAAGTAGCGTCTGCCTCCATCTGGAGGCCTACCCCTCTCCATTGGCTATACACAGACTATTTCAGCAGACACTACAAGTGGGTGCAGGCTCAACAGCTAAGTAAGTGTGAGAGAGTGGATTTCACCCCCTGCTGAACTGTGCATGCTCAAAAAGATTGAGCATTTCAGTAAAACACCCTCACCAGTGCCAGTTACAGTACAACAGCTCTACATAAGGTTCACCTGTTTAGGCATTTAAGATTTACATCCTTCTTGGCCACATGAGGAATCATCTTGAGCTAACTAGCCATTATTAAGCCAAGAACCTTTTCATGTCTTCATATATATCTATACTGGAAGATGTATAGTTTAGAAGCATCCAACATACCAAGGAATCTAGGGATTTGTTGTTTCAGTTAGACAGATTTCCCACCTTCATTATTTATTTCTCCCTCATGCTTAATCTCCTCAATAAAATTGATTAATTATTATGTTTTCTTTAAAACAGGTAAATAGCTTGTTAAAAAACAATCCCCATAAGACCTTATGCACCAACCTGGCAATATTCCATCTGAAGAAAGTTGAGACTTGTCAATTAGGAATTTTAGTCAAAAATGTTGAGCTGAATCAAGTGATAAACTTTACAAAAATGTGTTTTGGATAAATTCCGTTATCTTTTGTGACCAACTTTATTCAAAGGTAGTTCAACAAGGTCTTCATTTTCATAAGCATATAGAGTGGCATAAATTATATTAGCTTTCTATTTTAATAAATCCTCACATTGACTACTCACATTAAGGTGCTCAAATTGATGTCACAATGCAAATTTATAATTACTTGTATAATTTAGTTTACATTTTCTTTTAAGTATTGGTTGTAACTGTAGCTTTCTTAAGTCTTCTGGAACATGTCTAATAGTCTAACAATTACTGAATATTAATCCTGAAAGCTCACTTACCAGCTCTTTTAAAATTCTTGGTGTGAAGTTATCCAGACATTGTCATCTAAGACCATTAATAGTAGCTGTTTTAATATGCTCTTGAATTACTGTTGAAATGGAAAATATTTTGTATACTACAAATACATAACCTATTATTTTCCCAAATACTGCACGTGAATATTTAGCATGTTTTTTCTCTTTGCTTATCAACAGTTCTACATCTTTTATCTAAAACCAGACAATTATTAGAGTTCTTAATACATTTCATGGACTTTTTTTAGACGTTCTTTTCAATGCAGGTCATTGACTTCTTAGGCATCTTTCTCCCTCCATATTATTTTTCCATAATCACTGCCGTCAAAGTTATATTTGCTGTTACTAGTTCTTTTCCCAGCTGTTGAGTATCTATAATTATACTGCTTTACAAAATGCCCTCTAAAGAGGCAGAAGGAAAGAGGTCGTTCTTTTGAGGGAGGGGTGTTTTGTTTTGACTACATTCTGTGGGATTGTAGACTTTGAGGACTGTACTCACCTCACTCAGACTCTGCCTAATTATTCAGTGGTCACTACTTAAGCCTACTATTTATTTCACCTTTGTCAAATTAGGCCTTTTAAATTACCAAGTCAATATCTTTTTCGGTCCTTTCTGCTTATTACAGACAGTATGATTAAATAATAATTTTGGGATGTCCACCAAAAGTTTCCCTTTTTTTGACCAGTTATCAGATGTGATGATTATAAACTTGTCTAGTGCAGAATTCTCCTTTGCAAGATGCAAGCTTTTTGAGTATAGAGACTACCGCTTAATTTTAGAAATTGTGAAGACATTAGCGCCAATAGCATGAGCTCTACTGCAACACCACTTAGGGTATAGCTACATGACACACTGAAATTTAAGTTCCTAGCCTTTTTCTGAATAAGGCAGTTCATGTACCACAGGGAACATAGCCAGACAGGGTCATTAGCTTCTCTGGATAGTCAAAGTGGTCTGTCAGGGTCTCTGCAGTGCTCCCAGTATTGCAGTAACCAGCACACTGTACCCTGCAGGTATTATGCTTGAAAGTCCCCAGGATCTTCCTTCTGCACATTACAGGCAGTTGATTAAGGAGCTTATCCTTTCTTCCCCTGCTTGAAACAACGCAGCATAAGCAGTGAAGGAATTTTTTCTGACCACATCCCTTAATTATTTTTGCTTTCAACATCAGGATTTAGTTCCGAATGAGTATTCGCTGCCCTACCTCATTATGCTCCTAGAGATTGTTAAACAAGTAGCATGTCATTGCTTTAATCCCCTCCTAGCTCGTCCAGCCAGACCATCCCCTCTGCCACGTCCAAGCCTGTAAAAGCTCCATCTCCCACCTGGAGGACCAGTATTTCACAAAACCCGAACTGCTCCACGTCATTTCTCTAATCAGGAGATTTCAGCCAAAACATGCAAGTATGGCAGTTTCACAGTTAGGGTTTGTTAACAAATTTTCAGCATAAACACTCTGGAGCCAAAAATGCTTTCTTTAGTAGTAAAGAATGTGGGTTTGTCTCATATATTCAAGCAGTTAAGTGTCAGCGTAGGACCACCCATTGCTAACAAATGTTGCCAACAGTATTTGCTTTTATAAAGCGGGCAGCCTCCACGTTGCACAGTGGAGGTGGAAGAGAAGAGTGGTGGTGGCTCCCACCAAACTTCAAAGTGACAGGCAAACCACCTTTCCAAAAATCATGAATGTTATTTTCTAAGTATGCGTTTTAATTAATCTTGCGTAATTACCCCGTGTACAGATTTCTGCACTAATAGTACATAAATAATTGAATTACATGCTTAAGGAGCATGCTGTTGGAGTTTCTGGCCCTACCGTGCAACAAGTCAGAGCCGAGCAGCTGTATGACAACAGACGAAAATACAGGAAACACTTGTTTCTTAAAGCTGAGTCAGTGACTGTTGTTCTCAAAAAGGCCTGTTGTAATAAACAGCCTCCAGTTCAGATATACGTTAAACCTACAGAGGTCAAAAAATGGGACTGGAAACAATAAAAGATTTTTCTGTACTTCCTCTTCTCAGGTGGGCTGAAAATACTTGAAATGTACCTGGAACTGAGAAATACAAGGCTGTTACCCTAAGTTATTAAGACTGCTTAAAATCCGAGTAAAGATTGAGTTCAGCTACTGAGTAAGATGTCTTGTTTCCTCCAGACAGGTTGATGATTCTTAATCCAAGAATTCAAGTAATGAGCAGTTGAAGTTTCCATCTTGAAGCATCTGTTCTGCCAAGTCAGCACTGGCCTTGATAAATAGCAAATCAGACTGATGCATGCAAGTGTATACACACATGCTCAAGTTAAACTTGAGGGAAAATACTTGAACAGATCTCTGCATAGGCAGATTTATATAATTAATCTGTAATTAGGCTTTATACAGTGCAGACTGACTCAGGTCAAAACATAGAAAATGCAGACATGGTAGGATCTTTACCTGTTGCTGCAAAAATTTTTTTCAAAGGTTATTTGTGGGTAAGTTTACATACCTTCATTTAGTTGTCACAAACCTTCACTACTATTCTAACTTACTCATCTTACAGTGGAAGAAAAATATGTTTAGCTAAAGGATAAAAACAAACCACAAGTACAACTGCATCTGGGTGCTTTTAGTAATCTTAGCAAACTTCAAACATAACTTTAAAACTTTTGCCTCATTTTTAACTGTGCAAAAGAGAAGCTTGCGTACACCACTCATTTTGTAAATATAAAGTCTGTACCAAGCTTTGCAACGGTGACTCTCCCTTGGCCTGAGGAGTAGAGGAATTGGTTGTTTCGCTATATCTTTATTTTCTAAAAACTGTCAAATCCAGTTCTCTGATGCTGGAGTCACTCTGTTGAGGAGGTTTCTACTTGACATGATGTGCCAATTCAATTCCAGTGGCAAGAAATGCCAAGCTGGTTCAGGAAAGTATGCCCTTCACTCCCAGCAGTGCAGCAAAGAAATCCTGAAGGACTCCACGGAGAAAGGGAAGCTTTACACAACTGTCCTAGGGTATACAGGGGGCTTAGCAAAATGAAAACTCACTTTCTGTATGTGCTTCACAACAAAGCCTTGTCCAAGGGGAACTAGAGAGATTTTCCTGACTGTATAACTTTGCCTGTCAGAGCTAAAAGGTGGAACTGGATGACTACTGAAATATTAAGAGGGGAAAGAAGTCAAGATGAAGTGTATTTTTACTCAAAACGCCAGGCTGAATTTATTAGGGAGTGCCATTTGTTATTTCAGGAAGAGTATCCTTTTCTCCACAGGGTCTATCACAGTATTTCCAGTAAAGTGAATGAAAAATGGGAACCGGGCTTGCCTTTGTGTAAGCAAAGGGAACACCTCTGTAAGCTAATCCTGAAATGGCAACAGATAAAGGTACACAGCAATAGACTATCATTTCATGATTTTCCACATTCACTTCAACAGAAAGTCACCCTGCTACATTCCTCATTGTGGTGGTGCTGTATTATATAGCGCGAGTGGCATTTGCAAAGCCTGTCATGAGTTAAGATGGTACCTCGTGGCTAGTGCAATCCTGTTTTCAGTGGAAAGTTAGAATGAGAAAAATAATTACTTTATTGAGGTAAAAGGATTGTAGTGGCTCTCTTTTGAAAGGCAGAAGTAAGAACAGAAACCATTTCTTCCCTTGGAGAGACAGAGTCTAATGGGTGGCAAAAAGTACAGATGGCTACGGATTTTGCAAGAAGAACATTTATTTCCACTTCTCTAGTAAGTTTACATGAAAAAAGGAGGTGGGTATTTGCTGACTCAGAACAGGCCTCTGAATATGCTAAAAGCTCCTGAAATTATTATCAGACATCTTCCTATGGCCTCAAGTCTGGCTCAGTTCAGCTGTGGTCCTCAGGTTTCCCTCATCATTATGAAACAACTTGTCCACATCTTTCCAGTCCTTCCCTACGCCTCCAAACAATGCATGTGCAGTTCCCCATCAACTCTGGCCCTCCTCCTCCCCACCAGGACAGCGAAACACAAGTACCTTCCCATCTGGCGGAGCGGATGAGTTAGGAAAGCAGGGAGGCCATCTCCATCCATCCTGTCCCCCCTCCCACCCAGTGAACTCCTTTGCTCCCAACCCCTCTCCCACAAGGCAGTGCTGTGCTCCACCACTGCCAAGCTCCCGACCGCCTGGGACTTGACATTTGTTCTTGTTTTCTCCTGTCTCCCCTAATGGGTATAGCACTACTAAGCGAAGAGGAATGCACAGAACAAGAGAGTTCAAAGTAATTGAGTCTACATTCATTCAGAAAGCCTGGATCCTTGCCCACTCAGAACCTGCAGCATTTACATAGTTTCAGAAAGTTTAACCCCTTTTCACTGAACCTGGTAATGCTCTTTCGAGCGCAGAGCTTGCACTTCTCTCATCAGTGACCAAAGATGCTGGAAGGTGTCCTTTGCGTATCCAGCTGCTTACCACTCAACGTCTTATTTCTCCTTCTTATTCTGCGGGACAGTAGCTTAAGACCTTGAGTTGTCATTTTTATAAGATGCTCAGGGAACTTACCGTAACTCCCGAACACTTCTGTTGAACGTCTTACTTACACAAAGAGAACTGTGCTGGGTTTAAAAGAGCTTCCTCGGTTTTCTGCTGCAAATTTGTCTGTTAAGCTGTAAACTCACTTCTAACTTTGTCTGCAAAATCAGTGAAGAAACAGAAACATTCCAAAATTATTGTAACTGTAAACTTGTATTTTTTTTCTGATTATTAATTCTGAACAAACTCTTGTTTCAATTTAATTTAGGAGATTATGTTAGTTGGCAGCTTGTTACTGACTTTAAATTGGTAAATAAAAATTATTTGTTCAAAGAAGTATAAAATCTAATAACAAGGGAAATTCTTAAAACAGGTTAGTAAATAATATTTTTGTCTGAATCTAAGCATTCACTTAGACTGTCTAGAAGCTAAACAGTGCAGCACTGTGTACGTCAGATAAGCAGCGAACCTGAGCAGGAACAAGAGTCGATCTGACTTGCCTGCTTAATTGTTAGTGACAGTAGAAATGCTAAAGTAAAAAAAATTGCCCTTTAAAAATTATATATTCTTTAGTTATCTTCCATTGACTGTTGCTTAACAAAAAGCTGTAGGACCAGGCCCATCATTAGCACAAAAACATGGCGATGGGATGGGATTTGTTTACCTGCAGTTCAGACCTAATTATATCCTTTTTAAAAAAATTAAAACACATTCAAAGCTGCTTCTGAAAATGTTTAAGTATACACAGAGCTTTACTCAGCGATACCGTTCTAACTAACCTGCCAAAGCGTTTGCCAGAGCAGGCCCTTTATAAACATACATATATAGAACAAAGCAAAACAAAAAAACAATTTTGAAATTATCTGTTTATCATTCATTTAATCAGATGGAGGTAAAACATATAATTAAAGTATGCAAGTCTCAGAAAAATTTCAGTTACTGCAGCCATACAATTTACATAAATGTCTGAAAGTTACTAGTATATGCACTGTATCAGATGCTGCCTAGCCCTGTATTGTGCCTGATCTAAGAGAATTACAGCCAAATTAAGTTCTGGACAGTGTAGTGCAATATTACTAGTTTTGCATTTTTAAAGCTGTTACAGAGCAGTTTATACCAAACTTGTCATTTCAGAGGGTCAAAAATGTAGTTCAAAGCCTAACTGGGTTGAAATAGGGCACAAGAAGGGCATTCAAAAAAAGTAGTTTGAAGCATAACCCTAAACTAGGGTTATGTGAAGGGCATTCACACAAAAACAAAATATGATTTTAATATCTGTTTGTTAAAACACCTGTTTCTAGGCTAGAATGGAGAAAGAAATGCAGTGATGAGTCTTCGGAAAAGGACACTGAAGTCGCATATTGTATGAATCTGAATACGCATTAGTGTTGGATGGAAATTAGCCTGCGTGACTTTAAACACTATGCTGACGGGAGTAGCCGGATCTATGTTAGCAATAACAAGCATCAAGCGGCTGCATATTGCTAAACAGACAGTTTGTGTAAAGAAATGTTATGCTGAACTCTTTCCCGGTTCTGTAATTAGCTTTCTGCATGCAGGCTCTGAGACATCCTACTCGCTGTGAACTGGAAGGCAAATGGGAGGAGTGCCAGGTTGACCAGAAAAATGCTTTTTTACGTTTAAAAATGTGGATTCGCACCTTCTCTCCTTGCAAACCGGGAGCGCAGGGCTGGCAGGGCCAGGAGGAAGGTGGAAAGTTTGTTTTTCTCCCAAGGCTCCACTACATGCTGTACTTTCCCCATACAACGTGAGTCCTTTGGTGTTGTACAGACGGACAGTGTCCCTCCTTTTTCTCCTCCTTCAGTAAAACATGCGGGAGCTTAGCTCACCGTTCTGTGTCTACGGGGAAATATGCTTTGCATCAAAACCACACCTCAAAACAAGTAAATAGAAACTTGCCTCATGGGGGGGGGGGGGGGGGGAAGAAGAGACAATTGTCGCTGTCTTTTCCTCTCCCCTTCTTCCTTCTCCTCTGAGATATTTCGGTAACAGCATTTTCACAGCGTATGGTGATGTATATTGCAGCGCTGAAATTTATTAGCAGCAGGTTTCGAGTACGAGTTGCCTTCGGGACAAAAAATAATAAATTTGAATGACTGCCTTTGAAGATGAAAGGTAGGAGAGACGGTTATTTTAAAATGCCTACATTAGCAGCGCTTCTTTAAAAGACTATAAATAATAGTAAAGCACGAGAAGGGCCTCGGCAGACCGCCGCACTTGTTGAAAACCCTCTTCCACCTCGCTGCGAGCACCGCGCCGGGCGCCCCTGCCTGCACACAGCCCCTGCCTGCGCAGGGCGGCACGCCTGCAGCCACCGGCCCCTCCGCCGGGCACCTCTCCGCGGGGTGCTGGGCCGGCGGCGCAGCGCAAGGCCGGGGCCGGGGCCGGGGCCGGGGCCGGGGCCGGGGCCGGGGCCGCTGCGCTCCCCCGGGCCGGGCACGCCGCGGCGGGGCAAGGCAAGGCAGGCGCGCCGCGGGGAGGAGCCGTCCGCGCTCCCCGTAGGCAGGGCAGCCCGCAGGGCCGGCCCCCTTCGCCGGGCTGGGTGGGGTGTAGGGGGGGCCGGGGGTGGAGTAGGGTGAAATAGAGGCGGGCGTGTGTCACCGGGTAGATACCCGTGGCCAGGTACAGGCGGAGGCACTGACGACACCGGAGTGGATGCGCTCTTGGGCTGGGGCTGCTGGGGAGTGAGCGCACGAGTAGCCGCCGCCCGCCCGGAGCCGCCCGCGGGCCAGTCCCCCTGCGCCGGGGCGGGCAGCCCGTCCGCGCCGCACCCGCCGCCGCCAGCCTGCCTCATGGCCACCAGGGTGCTGACCATGAGCGCCCGCCTGGGTCCCGTGCAGCAGCCCGAGGAGCCGGTGTTCGCGCAGCTCAAGCCCGTGCTGGGGGCCAGGGAGGCACCGATCTTCCCCGGGGAGGACTTGAAGCAGCAGCAGCCGCCGCCGCCTCAGCAGCAGCAGCAG
Organism: Gavia stellata; assembly: GCF_030936135.1. Classification (NCBI taxonomy): domain Eukaryota; kingdom Metazoa; phylum Chordata; class Aves; order Gaviiformes; family Gaviidae; genus Gavia; species Gavia stellata. The sequence continues at coordinate 45,184,886 of NC_082594.1, forward strand.
CAGCACCCGGGGGGCGGCGGCGGGGGTGGTGGCGCGACCCTGCCGGCGGAGGAGATGGTACAGGTAGGCGGCGGCCACCCCCCTCACAGCCCACCGGCCATCGCCCCTTTCCCGCGGCGGGGCCGCCCGGGCGGGGAGCGGCCGCTGAGGAGCGGGCGGACGGGACTGGGTGGGGCCGGGCTGCGGACCCCGAGGTGCGGGGCTGAGGCGGTGGCGGCGGCGGGGTGTGCGTGCGTGTGAGAGCGGGAGCGGCCCCGCCCCACCCCGCCGCCCAGCCCGCCTGTGCGGAGGGCCGCGGAGCGGGGAGGGCGCCGGGGCTCCCGCCTTCCCGCCGGTGGAGCGCGGTGAGGCGGCCCGGGGTGCGGCTGAGGCGGCCGGGGCTGAGGCGGGGCGTGGGCTCCGGCGGCGGCTGACGGGCCGTCGCGGGGCGGGGTGGGGGGGAAGCCGGGCAGCCCCCGCGGGTGTGTTGAAAGCTACAGCTGCTGCCTGTGCACTTGCCCGGCGGCAGAATTAGAGCGGCCGCCTGTCCTCCTCGCCCACGCAGGGAGTCATGTTCGGGGGGGGGGGGGGGGGGGGGAGACACGACACACGGGGCCGGGGGGGACTTCCCGGGACTTTCTGCCTGTCCCAGGAGGCTGTTTGGGAGCGGATCCACACGCAAACAGCTGTAGGAGCTAAAAGCGGGAGGCGCCGACCGCAGCCGGGCTTCAGCCCGCGGACGGTGTTCACTCGGGAAGCGGCTCCCAGCGCCCGGTGGGCCGGGACGGGCGTCCTGTGGGGCACCGGCCTCCCCCTGCGCCGGGGCTGCCCGCGGCCCCAGCCCCCGGGGTCGGTGGGACGGGGGGTCCCGGGGAGCCCCCGGTGCCGGGCAGCGGTCTGTCGGGCGCTGCGTTTCGGCGGTGTCTTCCCCAGCGAGTAAATAACTCCCGTCTTCAAAGCGAGCTGCCCTCGGCTCGTAAACAAGAGCTGGAAAAAGTAGCCTGGCATGTCGGGGCAGATCCAGATCAAAGGGACGGGAAGGCGGCTTGTTTGTTTGTGGTGTTTACCGGGGGTCTTTGAAGAAAGGTCCTAAAATCCACTTTCGGGCAGAGTTGCTGTTTGTCAGCCGCTTTCTCTTGCGGGGTGCTAAACGGGTCTGGTATGAGCGCAGTCTTGACAGGGCAGGGGGGAATGTAGCATTTGCCCACTGGAGAGTGCGTGATAAATGTTTTGCCGATGACTGTACCAGTAGTGTATCGAGCTCCAGCCACCCACGGATTCCCTCGCACCACTACGCTAAGAGAATGATTTCCCAGTAATTAAAGAGCTCTCCTAGGACCGAGGCATGGATAGGGACATGTTTATCACGCTATTAGCCAATTATACACTGCATAGATCTTTTTTTTTTAAAGTGTAGTCCCAGAGACACTTTACACAAAGAGCACTCTGACGCCGTCGACCCGTCTTCTTTTTATTTGGTATTATTTATAAATTTACACTTTGATGTTGTATTTCTAATCAAATACCTTTCATTTAAGGATGAAAAATCCTGAAAGTATAGAATATATATATATATATATATGAACATTATTTGAAGTATTAGCATTCAAATAGCCAGCTGAGGATGTGGCTTTTAGAGTTAGCATTTCAAAGAGAAGCGGGTGAAACAGGCAGTCACCCTGCTCCAGCAGTGAATTCCAGAGCAGGAGATCTGCAGATTAGGCACAGCGCCTGTCATTTCTGCACCTCACACTGTCTTGTAGGCATAAAAGATGAAAAGTTCGTCGTATGCTGAAACATCAGGTCAATCTTAATGCTTGCTCTGCGTGAACGACTTGTGCCATGACTTTATCTCCTTGTCCTTGATGATGCTGATTAGTGTACCGATTATAAAAGACAGGTTTCCATTAGCGTGAGTGTTTGTAACTTCCTCCGTAGGTAGCTTGCGGCTGGCTGAACAGTATTGCCTTTTATTTGCAAAGCCTCACGCGACTTGCATGCCATCATCTTTCTTAGTTGGTAAGAAATCATGTGGATTATGGTCTGTTTTGTTTTTGTAGACAAGATGTGAAATGGAGAAATACCTGGCACCTCAGCTCCCGCCTGTTCCCGTCATCCCCGAGCATAAGAAATACAGAAGAGACAGTGCCTCGGTTGTAGACCAGTTTTTCACTGACAGCGAAGGGTTGCCTTACAGCATCAACATGAACGTCTTCCTCCCCGACATTAGCCACCTGAGAACTGGCCTGTACAAATCTCAGCGACCCTGTGTAACCCACATCAAGACAGAGCCAGTCACCATCTTCAGTCACCAGAGCGAAACTACTGCCCCTGCCCCTGCCCCCGCCCCCACTCAGGCCCTCCCCGAATTTACCAGCATCTTCAGCTCCCACCAAACTCCCGATGTGAACAACATTTTTATCAAGCAGGAGCTTCCTACTCCAGATGTCCATCTTTCCGTCACACCCCAGCAAGGCCAGTTATATCAGCTCTTGAGCTCACCGGATTTAGATATGCCCAACACTACTACTCAGGCAGCCGTGATGGACTCCCTTAACAATGTCTCCATGCCGTCAGCCATGGCGGGCCTTAACACGCTCTCCTCGGCTGTTCCACAGACTGCTATGAAACAGTTCCAGGGCATCCCCCCCTGCACCTACACCATGCCAAACCAGTTTCTGCAGCAGCAGGCCACTTACTTCCCTCCTTCGCCCCCAAGCTCAGAGCCTGGAAGTCCAGACAGACAAGCAGAGATGCTACAGAATTTAACCCCTCCTCCCTCGTACGCCGCAACTATAGCTTCCAAGCTGGCAATTCACAATCCAAATTTACCAGCAACTCTGCCCATAACCCCTCAGAACATCCAACCAGTAAGATACAACAGGAGAAGTAACCCAGATTTGGAGAAAAGACGTATCCACTACTGTGACTATCCTGGTAAGCAATCTGTGCCAGAAAATCCCAGCTCTTGCAATAAAAAAAACCTGTGATTAGTCATGGATGAGGTATAAGTGGTTTTCTTTAGCTGTAGTCTGTACCTAGGGAGAACCAAATAATTTCTTGTCAAAATAGAATTTCTCTTCTTTATTGTTTTATTTTCTGTGACACACTTTCACATTCTTTAAATAATATATATCCTTTTCTTCATGTCGTTTGTAATTCTCTTAAACACCTGAGCTTATTTTACCATGTTACAAAACTTGTAGTCCATAGAAAAAAACCTTAAAATTATGGCCTTCTCTAATGTAAGTCAGTGTGACCGTGCAGCTCCTGCTCCACTTTTCCAATACTCGCGATGGAGCAGAGACTCAGTTTGTCCAACGCAGTACAGCTCAGTTTGAACCCGCTGGCACTGAAAGAATCATTTCAGCTCCTGGTAGCTGAGGCCACGGCCGTATCTTTGCTGTTACGAACGGGATTCAGCTGCCTGCATAAATCCATTAAAGCTACCTCTGAAAATTGTCCACAGATGGATTCCCTTCCAGCCTCTCCTTCTTCTGTGCTGAAGGGGAAGAGAGGCCTGACTATAAACTGTGCCTCCATGTAGTACGTGATCCCAAATACAAGACGCTCACACCCATCTGAGCACAGAGAGGAGTTGCTGCTCATTGTTGATCTCCCCCTTTACCAACATAACTCTCAGCCCGTGTATTGCCCGTTTAGTGTGCCGTATCATAAATGCTCAGTGGAAGAGTGATGCTGAGCCCTGGGTAACAGTGACACTGAGTCTGGCTTGATCAAATCCTCTAGGAAATTTTTTTAAAACTAAAGTCCCCCTCTGAGTTGGTGTCTAGCAGGTGTTACTGTACATAGACTGTAGCAGCTATTGGTCTACACTGCATTACAAGGTAGTAAGGCTAGAAGAAACAGCCGCATTTTTCTATGTAAAGCAACATATCCCTAGGAGCTTTCTATATCAAATTTTACTTCTAAATCATGATGGTGCCAGAAGGTAGTAAACTTAAATGTTTCCAGATAATACCATAGTACTGAGTGAGGAAGTTTAAACATAACATGGAGCGTTCCTGTTCTCCCTACTGAAATGCCTCTCTGCTTTTTTACTTTGTTTTGTTTTAGGCTGCACAAAAGTTTATACAAAGTCTTCTCACTTAAAAGCGCACCTGAGAACTCACACGGGTATGTACTCACTCTCTCACTGTCTCTTGTTCGTTCAAGGCTTACACATTTTCTGAGAAAGCAAGCATGTTTGATCTGCCATCTTTTCCCTGTTTTCTTTAGAGTGGGGTGGGTTCAGACTGGCAGTTCAGTTAAGAAAAACTTAAGGTTTGGAAAATGAGAAAAAAAATTTCTTTTAATGTGGTTTTGTTAAACCTTTTATAATACAAAACTCAAAATAGCTAAGAATAAAACAGATGGAAACTTTCCTTTTCAATCTAAAATGCCATAAAGTGTTAAAAAATGGACCTTTTTTCTCCTTGAATAATAAATTAAGCATAGTAAACATGTTTTAGTTTTCAAGATTTAGCTAAATAGATAGAATTTTCTGGTTTGGGCTTTCTCTTTGACTTGTTAGAATTATTTAATCTTAGAATTTTTCAGAAACATCATGAAAACTCCCATTTGCTTCGTCCTTAGCATTAAGTGTGCTTTATTATTTTTTTTAAGACAAGTGGTTCTATATATTTCTTTTTTAAAAAAAGACATAATTTCAATTCTTTGCTGGTGAAAGGAATTAAAATGGAGGAAATTAAAAGTGTCAGCGCGTCACACTTGTTTTCTGTACCTCGATAAAATTCTGCCTGGAGCTGCAGAGGCAGTTGCCGTTCATGGGCCTGTGCCCGAGCGGAGCTGGGGACAGTGTTGCTTGTGCATGGGTGCAGGAGCCATCCGTGCAGAGGACAGCAGTTGGGAGGTGGAACCGCTGTAGGTGCTCTTGCTAAGCGTTCACTTGCTGAGGCAGGGGAAAGGAGGAGAGAGGGAGATGGGGAGAAAAACATAGCTCACCAACAGCGCGCCTGAAACTATTTAGGACAGTTCTTTGCTGGGATCTTAGTACAGAACTGTTTATGCTAAATCAGTGAAAAGCACATGACTGATTTTGTAAGGAAATCAAATGATAGGGCTGCAACTCCTGCTTTTAAAACTGAGTATTAACCCCATCTCTTCTATGTTTGGACCTCAATTCAGCACAAAACCCAAGTCACAACTTCAAGCAACTCGCTTGTTGAAGCAGGCTGTCAGCGCTATGGCTGTGCCGTTCAAGTAATGGGGCTTCACCTAAGTTTAAACCAAAAGTCAAAACAAAACCTAGCATGAGCTATGATCTAACAAAATGTTTCACTGTCTCTATGGAAACAAGGCCTTTTATTCAGCAGCTATTTTGAATGGATCGTTGGATTATTGTAAAGGAACTGAGGATCTCCAGGCTAAATGGCACTATGGAAATTTTGTTTTGATAAATGAAAGAGTTACCTGTGTTGCATTCACAGTAAAAAAATAAAAGCAACTGTGCAAAGATTATTGCTTTGCATTAGTAATAGACTAAACACGAACACTGTTAAAAATATTTTTGATATATATAATCGCTCATTACCAGCAAGCTTAGTAAGAAAGGAATATTTTCATGAGGCTATAAACCTGAGTAATGTCAGAGAGTATAATCCTGTTGCTCTTTAATAAATAATCTGTAAGTTTAAGAGTGCGCGACTTCCACTTATGCACTTTAGCCAGCAACTAAATACCAGTTTTAAATATCTCACTTGCTATTATACAATAACTAGGAAGAGAGATAAAAGCAAAGCTTTAGTCTAAAAATGAACATTACATAGTCATAATTTGAAACGTACACTTTTCCTTTTTTAAATCAATTTATATATTTTTTGTGCCTGGAGTAGTAATGACTTTAGGGTTTATAAAGTTAATACTTGTGTGCATAGAAATACATACCACATCGCTAATACATATTGCTTAGGGTCACTAATGTTTATTGTTGCCTTCACTTTTTTACCTATAGATATTTGACCTTAGAAATGTGGATAAATGTGCAAAGGTCAGAGGAGCTGATGTATTCATGGAAACAAGAATGTTGTTTTAGATAAAAATCTAGTGAACTTAAGCAGGTCTGTAATACAAAGGGTCTTCTGGGGAGGTGAATGAAGGGATAAACTGTCAAAAGCGTGCATTACATGCAAGAATGTGAGTCCGTATCCTGTTACCTGCATTATTTCAGAGTTTGGATTAGTTTAACTCTCTTGAATATTCACTTAATACTTGAAGATTTCCAGCACCAATTCTGATCTCTGCCTTAACATATGGTTGAAATCTGTATTACCCAGTACCGTGGATCGATCTAGTGAATGTTAAAGTAAATGGGCGCAAACTCAGGGAAACCTGTGAAGTTGCACAGATCCTCCAGGAGTGTAGGGGAATCTCTCTATTGATCTCCAAAGAGAAGGGCTCAATGCCGAGGGCTACATTTGGGTGTGTGCCTCTGTGCACCCCATCGCCCAGAACTATGAATTCATACAGCACTATTGAGCTTTGATTTTTTTTATTTTCTTTTTTATAAAAGACTCTTGTGACGCTTTTACCTTCAAAGTCTAAAGCAAGTGTCACGTAATCCATTTTAATAAAGTTGTGTGTGATATTCTTTCAAATCCCTTCAGGGATAGCAGACCTGTTTAGCTGGCTAAACCCGTTCTTTAGTAATCATGGACCACTGAAGTTGTTTTCTCCTTATTCTTAGTTTCTTAACAATACCTTTTAAAATTGGCTGCAGTCTCCCTCTCATCCCAACCAGTCCCCGCCCTTCTCAGCAATCTGTCATCTTAAAATAAAAGAGCCTGCAGCAAAGTTTGTCTGCCATTAAAAGTCAAGACAGACCTTATGGTTTTCCTTTGTATTGGAAAATCTCAGCCTTTTCACAGTATTTATTTAGCAGCCTTTCTCTTCTGAAAGGCTTTCACTGGGTTTAGTCAACCTTTTTTGAGAACAAACCTAAGGGAAATGTTGGTTTTTGATAGGTGGAATGTAGGCTGTAGTCTTTTTTCCAATTCAGATATGAACACACTGTCAGACTTTATAAATTACATTTAAATAAAACTATAGGAAATGGGCAAGAGGAAAATCTCTTACATTTTTCTTAGGTGTTCCCAAGGTGTTTACCTTACACCAAGTCAGGTGGTATAAGCTGGCATAGTTATTCTGATTTAATGTAATTACACTGGACTGTTGCTGTTGATTGGGAATCCAGTATTCCCGTAACGAGATAAGCAAGGTTAATGTATTTGTACCAGTCGCTGAAGCAGGCATCCGTTTTTCTTTCTCTAGGTAATGCTTCAGCATTTGTAAATTCTGAAGTAAATTTTAGTTGTTGGTAAACTGGTAAAGCCAAAATTGAAGATGGACAAAGATTTGAATGCTGCAAAGATACAGGACATTTTGTATCCATCTCCATGCAGTTCTGGAGCAGACGTCTGGTACATTTTAATGCATTAAAACACTTCAGTATGGTATCTTTACTTCATATTACTTATTCCTGAAACAGGTAACATGGTATTCGGTATGCTGAAGTACCTGTTGGAACATCTCTCAAAACAGATTGGATTTTTTGACCTTTTGAAACAGGGATTGTCTTTGAAAATAATTTTACCTGTTAGTCATGGAACAAGTTTTGTTTCATAACTGGCATTGTGCAACTATGGTATACAATGTGCGAGGGGGTTATGCATTTATTGCGGGCTGTCCAGCAATAAAACCACCTTAAGGCTCTGGCATCACAGCTGTGTCCAACATGAAAAACGTGCCAAATGTCAGTGAGAAGCAGTTACTTTTGTGTTGTAGATAAGCCTCCTTTGGTTCCTTTTCTGGTATCTGGGTATATACATAGATCTCAAGTGACCCTTTAGAAACAGCGGTCCTATAATTTGTCCTGTTAGATTTCTTTATATGCTAAAAATTTGGACTGTGGAAGTTGAGCCTTTGATCTGCAGGCACCTAGAATACCCTACCTGTACCGCTGCAGAAGAGCTGCTGGCTCCAGGGTGGCTTTTTTTTTTATTATTTCTGTGAACAGCTGCACAGTTCAGAATTGTGTATGGTTTTAAGAGGAAAATCTGTCATTGTTTTGAACACATCGAGGCACGCACATTGAGGACATTTTCCGTCTGCATGTTGGTTTTCTGTATACAGAGTCTTTGTACAGACATGTTCTCTGGTCACATGGTGGGCTTGCCATTAATAGTTTCTAGCATTAACTGCAGAACTATTTCATCTCTATCTATAGATCTAGTTTGTATTTGGTGATGGGAAGTGGAAGCCGAGATAACTCAAGAGAAATGGCATTTCTCTAAATGAGATGCACTCAAAATACTTCCACCGTCCCTAGTTATTTCAAATGTTTATATAGGCATGGGACAGCTGCTGACTTGTGTGATTCCTCAAGGTGTTAAACGTTTTATTTTAATTTCGATCTCTGCCTCACTAGATCCAGAATTAGGCTCTGATGGTATATCAGAATTAGAACCAGTTGTGTGCAATAGACTTCAGCAGTCCATAGGACTTGGCACTCCGAGTTTACCATAGCTGTATATGGATGCTTGTTAAAGGTGATACCATATAGAATTGCCTGGGAATTCAGGACGCCCGTTGTTCAGAAGGGAAGACGAGCGGTAGTTAGACTCCTGCTGGAAAAAAAGCACCTTACGAAAACATGTATTGACTCAAGTCATCCCCAGACTTGGTGTACAAGTAGGGAAGAGAGGCCCCAAAAGACTCCGCCTTGTTCATGGTTGCGGCGTTCTATGTATGTAGCAAACCTCATCCTGGAAAAATCTTTGCATCATGAAAACAGCTATTAAGTAATATTTCTGTGCAGATTCTGCTTCTTTAACCTGTTAGATGAGTCAGTTGCACAGATTATACTTTAAGGAGGTGTCAGTAAATGCCATCATTGATAGAGACAATAAGAAAGAATGGAGGGAAGTTAAATAAAGCTGTTCACAAAGTGCATTAAAGTGCAGTGTTGCTAGACACTGCTGGAGAATATGTTGGTATCTTTTATTTATGAATTCTGCTAAATCCATTAGCTGCCTGTGTGAGAAATGGAAGTACATTATTTTCCTGTGCAAACCACAGTTTAAGGGAAAATAATGCATTTTTTTCCAAACACTTTGTGAATGATTGCAGACCTTGGGATTAATTGATCCGGTTCTTTATCTGTAGTTATAACCTAAATGAGACATGTTTGAATGTGTTGCTCAAAAAAGGGTGAAATCTTAGCAACATAAATTTTAATTAAATATTACTGGTCATTCACATCAGCGTCCAGCACACAATTTTTATGAAGGAGGAATTAAATTTCAAGGTGTCAGGTGAGGGGTACTCCTGTTAGATTTTTAGATACTGGAAAGAAAAGCCTAATATTTTCTTTTTGATTAAAAGCCTAGAAAGTCCCTCTAAGCATGAAAGCTTAAAAAAACTGTTGTTTCAGTCAGTCGCTCCCTGAGAGGATTAAACTTCAGTTCCAGGATATTTGATTCCTGATAAGGAAACTGTTGACCTAAGAGACCGGCTTTAAATATAGTTCATTTTGAGACCGCCCTACATAGGCTAATATAGTCCCAAGATTCACAGCAATTGCCGGTGATTAAAACTTTCCATTATTTGATTAGACATTCCTTATTTTAATTAATTTCTGAGCTTGACTGGGACGATTGACTCCTGGTTCCAGGGTAGTGTGTTGTTTGTTGTTTGTTAGATGACCTGCACCTCCCATTGGTGAAAGATTAGAAACATTTAAGTAATGTCCTAGTTTAGTCTGAGTATCTTGGTAGCAGCATTCCTGTCCTGTCAGGCTGCATTATTTATATTCAGTGATCTCTAACAACTCTGATTAAGGACATATTAAAACCTTTGATTTTGGCAAGTGTATAGTGCTTCGCTTTGAGTTAAAATAGCTTTAATGTATTGCTTTCAATTTTTTTTTTATGTGTGTGTGCATACAGTAGATGGAAATCTAGAGTACGTGTTTAATAAATTCCATTTTAAGAGCACCTCTTATCTGACTGTACAAGAGCCAGTGTTATTGGTGTGAGAGCTAAAGAGCTGTTCTTGCACCACAGGCATAGATGAGGAAATGTGTTCTCCAGCACAGGACTTGTACACACAGCCATGCACCCCAGATGGCATGGATTTCTTATAAACCTACTTAAAAAAAATTCCTTTCCTCTTTGTTTGCATATCTCCTTGAAGAGAGACTACCTCTGTTAAGACAGAATGTTATGCCAGAAAGAAAATAAACCATTGCACAGGCCAGTCAAGATTCCCCAGTAATCCCTGAACTGCGTAAGACAACACTTAGCAAAATGAGAGTGCTTCAAGCACTGGTTGGAGCTCTGAGAAGATAGTGCCTTCTGCGCCTCTGTAGTCAGAAAGTGAATAATGCACAACTCTTTTGACCGTCCTCTTTGCTTACCGGTCAGTTATCATTTTTCCTGTTCATGCTTTTGTTAGAAAGAGATCAATTACTGCTTGATTTATCAGCGATTGGACTTACAAAGCACAACAGCTTTCTGTTACAGGATTTCTTAAAATGCTATTTCGTTGTAAAGTAGTACTTAATGGTCACCCTCTAGCCATTACTATACTAGGCAAAGGCTTTATCACATTTAAAAATGTGCAGCATATGTTATGCATTCTTATCACTGGTGGGCTGGATGTTTCAAGGACTAAATTTATTTTGTCACTCACAGAATAAGCTGGACGTACCTTGCATGCCGTCAGCCCTCTGATCCATCTCCATCTTGAACAATTGAGAATTTCAGTGCACTAAAGAGCTTTTGAACACCCGAGGGATTTTTTTTATTTTGAAATTTCAGCTTTCTGCTCTTTCTCGAAGAAAAAAAACCCATCTTAAAAAGGGCAAAACCCCAACCAACAAGCTGCTTTTAACAATGGCTACAGTGCTTAGTCAATGGCAGAAGGAAGGTCTAATTTTAGGTAAATGTTGGGAGCAAAAAACTTCTTTTGAATGAGTGCAGACATACACCCAAGCAACTACTTTCAGTTCCAGTTAGCCTGGAAGAGACCAGAGTTTAAAACTGTGGTGCCATGAACTAGAGGAAAGCTATTTCAAACAAACTAAAACAGAGAAAAAACATTTCATTTGTTCTTGTTTTTTCTAAAAATTTGAGGCTATAGCTTATCAGGGAGCTAAGACAACTGATGTTAAGATGTGAAAAATTTGAAAACAACTGCACCAGAAAACTTTGAGACAACATAAGTCTTTGTAATAACCTGTTTTAAAACTGGACATAATATAGGCTATCTACATAGCTGGTGCAATTATGGTGCAGAAACTTCTGCTTTGCCTACCACCTTTTTATCACACCTAGTTGAATATTTTTTAAGGCCGAACACTTGCCACTAGAAATAATTTCATAATAAACACAAATAATACTAAAACGATGGAAAGAATGGCAGGGGGGCATGTCTTTATACTTTTATACCCTTATGAGCTGTAATCAGGTGATGTCTTTTCGGAGTCTTTGAAAAGTGTGCTGCTTTTTCTTCCTCAAGGAAGTTGCAAACTCACCGATCTGACAGAAATTTCTGATAGGAAATAAGAGAAGTTGCAGGCGTTGGCTGGTGTGATACCTGTATTTGAATTTCTGCATACCAACAGAGTTATTTAACTTTAGGTTTGAAAATCCGGCCCTTGCTGTTTGCAGCTTTAAATATAAAGAAAGCCATCCTAGCAGTGAATTGCAGAAGTAAAGTCACACAACTCTTTGGTGAAGTAAGGAAGCTTATTTTCTTGTTAATGGGGAAATTCATCACTAAAGGAGGTTTTCAGTGAATCGTTTTTTTCCGAACAGGATTTTAAACAGAAACATTTTCTCGAGCAGAGGCTATGTGTTGAAGATAGAAGATGTCTTCAAAATGAGCATCACCCCCCCACTGGTGGCACTGTACCTGATCCAAATGAGCATGGCCACGATGGACACTGCCAGTGGCTAGAATTAGTGTTAGGAAAGCAATCAGTGTATTTCGAAATGACTGAATCCCAAGAAGGTATAAATTAAAGGGAGAAGAGCTAATGTGGTGTGTCTCACTGGTCCAGAGCATTCTCTTGTGGTATCATCAAGGATCCCAAACCTCAGGATCTGCCTTGGGGTAGTTTATCTGTTGAAGCGGCTGGTTAGGTTAGCATGTTGTATGTGGATATCCAGACATCTTTTTGACATCCTTGCAATTTCTCAGCATTATAAATATTTTTTCTTAACAGACAGACACGTTGCAAACAAAATAGTCTCCTTTCAGGTTAAAATCCCTTATCTCTTGCTAGGTGCTCTCTGTAAAAGAGCTTCCAAACGAAACATTAGTGCTTAAAATTTCTGTGCTGAAGTACAAGTCTGTTTCTCATGCTCCACAAATGTATTTTTTTTAAACTGGAGAATGGATACATATTAACAGCTCAAGAACTTAAAAATATATTTTGTGATGTATAAGCCTAGCAAAATATTTTAGATCAGTGATACTGGGAGGAGGTTATGCAGAAATCCAATTAAACTTATGAAATCCCTATCCTGTTGAAGTATAATTTAAAGGAAAGCAGTTCTGTTTCCCAGAAGTGCTGTGTATAATATTTCTGGCTTGGGAAGAAAGTGTTGGAGTGTGCTATTTGGCTGGAAATCGGTACCAGCTTCCTCCATGGTGTTTTAGTTGAACAGTGTTGACATTCTAACAAATCCCGTGGAAGCTCCCCTGAAGTGGAGGAGTTAGCTGTTTTCTTGCTTTTACAGTGAAATATCTGTTTGATACCACGATCGTGTTCCAGTAACGGAGCCGTACTGCCTTCGTATTTGATGACCAGTGGCATTCTTGGTTTAACACCCTATAGAAGCCCTAAATTGCTGGAGGAAAACCAAATATTTCTGAAACTTTACAGCTACTGTATTTCGCACAATCATTAAAGTAAACAAATCTTACATTACTATGTAGCCAATGAAAACAGTGGATAAAGGGTTCAGTGTCCCTTGTTGTGTATACCTGCTTTTTTTAAAAATAAATCTTCAACCCCGGATTTCTCAGCGCTTTAAAGTCAGCATAGCAAAGAAGTAGGATCGCTTCAGAAAATATGTAACGTGAGGCTCTTTTTCCCTTGCCGCAGGAACATAAACCAAATTCTTATTTCTGCTAAATGACAAAAAGCATGTGTACAGGTTGAGAGAGAGAAAATACTACCAGCTAGTTGTTCTTCTGCTTTCTTTAAAGGAGTGAAAATAATCTCCACCTTCTTTTTCTTGCCCCCCTTCCTCCTTGCCCAAAAGGAAAACATTTGAAATTGATTCCGTTCTTAAATAGAACTTTCCAACGGAAACTAGCATTACAAACATAGATATTCAGTATTTTACCCCTAGGATTTATTCAAAATAATCCGGGCCTCCACATTGGTGCTAAAAATACATTTTCCAGTTCTCAGTGTTGGCCAAAGCAGGGGTTAAAAGCAGCATTCTGGCTTTAATTTCCAGTACATAAAAGTAACACTGTTAAAACAATCTGCGTAAGGCACTAGCTTGTTCCCCTCTGTGCATCCCCTGAGCGCTGTTGGGTTTAGCTCAGGTCTGCAGAAGTCAGCCGGCAAGGAGGAGCAGTGCTGTTCTGCATGGCACTGCCTGGCTTTTCTTCTGAGCAATGCCATTGCCTGGGAGGATTTGTGGCTGTGGCAGGCAGTTAAGTGACCATGACAGTGGGGTAAGTTTCTAGATAGTGTCTCTGGGAAGCTGGGTCCCCTGGAGTTTGGTGGGGGTCTGGCCATTGGATTCAGCATTGACTTGGAAGCTGTGGTGCCCAGCAAGGTACAGGGTTCACCGCTGCCCTGACTGCTAGCGGTTCGTATGCCAGGAGCCTTCATATCACCTGCTGATGCTGCTCGCAGGTTAGGAAAAGTTTTAACGGGGGGCAGCAGTTTTGTTTGGACTCAGACGGGGTCAGGTACCACCTACGCGGGACAACTTTCGAGACTGCTTTTCCAGAACAGTGTAGCGTGACACACAGTGAAGTTTCACGTACTTCAATACCTCCTTGACACCAAGTTTGGAAACTGTGATTTCAATCTCCTGGTCCCCATTCTGGTCTGGTTTGGTCTAGGTACTCCTAGGCTTTTGTTCAACAAGTGCTATTTCCCCAGTCTCTTTACCATTTCTTTCATTTCCCATGTAATTTTGCAAAATGGATAAGCAAGTGTTTGGAGCATATGGAGGCCTGACCATGTATATGGTCTCTCTGGGCAGTTAGAGTGGGAGGATCACAAGATTGGGAGTTTAGCATCAAGTATAATACGACAGTTTTAAGTGAAGGTTTTTAAAGAAGAGTTTGAAGCTTATATGGGGAAAGAGGGGAAAGAAAGGAGAAAAAGAAATATGCTGGCTTTACATTAAGGTGTTTCAAATGCAGGAGTAATGCTTTTGTGCAACCTCCGTGTGTGCACGTGTGTTTTAACACAGTGTTCATGGAAGATCTCCCTGGTGCTATGCCTGTGGATCAGCAATGCAGTCTTTTACAGACTGCTTTAATAACCGAGTTTAAATGCATTAAAGATGATGTATATGCTGCAAAAGATCCCTCACTGAATAGAGACCTTTCCTGTCATTTTGCCATGAAGACCGAATGTGTTATCTCAACTGGCTTCTTGGATGTTAGAAAAGCTTTACACACTGGGTTTGAATGAAATCTGTATTTTAACCTATAGTGTATGTTGCATGAAGCAAAAAGGAGACCTGTGTAGTAGATCATTCCAGTCTTCAATCAGCATCAGGCAGAGTAAATTCAACTGTGATAGAAATTTGTAATAATTTGTGTTCTTATTTGCCATCCACCAAATAATTTTGAATTCTATGAGAGGTGATGCCAGACTCTAAGTTTGCTTTTCTTAAGGGATGGTATATTTCCACTGTGATTTCAATAAATCCCGGTCACCGTTTATGCAAAGAAGTGGTTGTTTGGCTGGGTCGTTAGTTTTCCTTGTAGAGGTCTGGTTCTGTTTGTGACTGTGCTACTACCAACATGAAGACACGTCCCCATTGTGAGCAGAGGGTTGATTCTGCTCTTGGTAGTAGATGGAAGGTTACTAACTAGTTGATCAGAAGAAGCAGTAGAAACTGCCAGACAAAACCAGTTTCATAATTTCATCTGAATGGTAAATTAGCATCTCTGAAGTAATGCTTTTGAGTTTCTCAAATGGTGTTCTCTGCATAACTGGTGCAGAAGGGTCTGATTGCAGGATACTGGCTTCTGTCCTTCTTCCGTGTGCTTGTGTGATGGTAAAAGAGGGGAAAGTAGGAGTCACTCCACAGTGCTATAGGATTGAGATTGTGAGGGCAAAGGTCTGAGACCAGTGGAGAGGGATAAAGTCTTTAAGACATGTTGGAAAGGACCTTTTGGAAAGCTCAGTCTTGGTCTGATTCTGCTCCAGAGGAAGCTACTGCCGAGTGCTTTGATAAACTCGGTTTTCTTTCCCTTTTTGCCAAATGGTTCAAGTTAATATAAAGGATATAGATAGCAATCGACTCTCCCAACTGAAAGGTGTTTTTGTCAACCAACGTCAACCAATAGCCTATAAATAGGTAGTCTTAGCCTCTTTATTTATACGAAGCTTACTTGTACGGTGACATCATGTCCATACGAGCTCCCGAGCAGGTGTATGTACATGCTTAAAGTTCTGGTTTCACACAGAAGTCATCTTGGCTTTGTGGCTTCATGTTTCTCCCATTTCAACAAACAAATCTATAAATTATAGGCATGCTTAAAATACCCCATTTATAGTTCTAAAATGGATGAACGCAAATATTTTGGGTGCTTGGGCCAGTGTATTGAAGACTAGCTGGGTACTTCAAAATTGTATTCAGAGCTGCTGTAACACAGCAGTTTTTCAGAGATGCCGTGCTCCCCCTGTGTCAGTATAGACTGATGGTGACAACAAGCACTTGCCACCTCTAAAATATGGCTATTTAAGCACCTGATTGTAGACATTCAATACTGAAAATGGGTGCTTTGATCTTTTAGGTGCTTTCCCCTATATATAGCTAGCCCAAACCAGGATACCGCAAGTTTTTATTGCCTCTGACATTTTCGAAAATACTATCCCCTTTGTATTTGTAACACACTGTCCCCCTTTCTTCACACATCAGAAGCTCTTGAACAGATCTGCACGCTACAAAGAATCTTTACAGAAATCTTCCTTCCCATTTCAGACCTCTTTAAAAAAGCTCTGTATAACTTAATTTACCCATTTTTAAAAGGTGCAAGCTTAAGATACAAACTAGACCGGATACTCACGAGAGACTGCTTTTTTTTCCTACTCCCTCTCATACTGAGATGAGTGTAAGGGAGCGTATTTCAATCTGATGCAGTTTTTTTACCTCTGTGCATTTCTGTACTGTAGCTGTGTCCAATTTGTATGTTTGAAAGTTTTTTACATTTTACCGAGGTATTAAATCACAGATTCAAGAGCAAAATTTGCTGAAAAAACAAAGGAGCTGTTAGTTTGGAGCCTATTGAATAGAGCTGTGAATAATAAGGAAATGTCAACTCCTGTTTAGTTGTTTATTTCTTCTTTAAATTGAACAGCAGTGCCATTCCATGTGATACCACATCAGTTTTCTCCCAAAAACAGTCTCATTTCTCTGTGCTCCGTTTCAGGTGAGAAACCATACAAGTGCACGTGGGAAGGCTGCGACTGGAGATTCGCTCGCTCGGATGAATTAACGCGCCACTACAGGAAGCACACAGGGGCAAAGCCCTTCCAGTGCGCTGTCTGCAATCGCAGCTTCTCCCGCTCCGATCACCTGGCTCTCCACATGAAGAGGCATCAGAACTAAAAGCTGGACTTGTCGTTGAGGCTGTTTTGTATCTATGCAATTTCCTATTGACTCTCAACATACAACTAAAATTAGTTTAATTTTTGAGTATGGGTTATCCATTTAAAAGAAATCTCAAAAGAAACTGGAAATGTATATTTTGTATATTTATGCAGAAAAAAAGGAAGACACTGTATCACAATACCAGAGTGTTCGGTCGTTTGTTTGCTCTCATGATGTATATGGCTTTAGTCAGCAGGTTTCATCTCTTTAAAAGTATTATGTCTTGACACATTGCATCTTCATACTTCTTTTTTTCTTTTGCGGTGTTTTGACCAAAGCACTGTCATTATTGTGACAATGTTTAGTAAACGAATTAATGAGAGGCTGCAGATGAATGAACGCAGTGGAAGAGCCATGAATTTTAATCTGTCAGCTTTTTACTGGACATATTTAGTACTTGTGGGTTTTTTTTAAATGTTAAGTCATTCTGTGGAGATAAAGTACATCATAGAAAAATTCATAAACAGCCATAGAACAAAACATTTTGTTCTGTATGTTGCATGTTTGCTATGACAAAGATTTTGTAAATATGCAAATCCGCTTTTTAAGTTTAATACAAAAGTTTTCTAAGAATCATCTGAAAAAAGCAGTTGTTTTACATTTGATAACACGGCACATTTACAAAAAAAGTTATTTAAATACCTCTCAAAACAGTACCAATTTAGCTTCATTTTTCTTAAGAGGAATGAGCTAAGCATTCAGATGTTTTGTACCTGTTAACTCAAACGGTGTGCACTGAATATTCAAAGCAGGATTTTGTTTTCAAATTGCTTAAAAGGGCAAAACATTTAGAATTAACTGTAAAGTCAATGTTGGAAGCTTAAATAACGGGGATGGTTACAATGAACACAGAATGTTAAACCTCTTACTATAAGCTAAACTTAGTATCACTTTAAAAAGGATTTAGGATGCAATTTTCATATACAGACATGTTAATCTGGTTCAGCACCAGTGTGATCTAGTTTCATGTGGATATTGCATGTAATTTAGTAGAAGGTAAAGGATACAGTAATTTTGTTTAAAATTACAGTGCAGTTTAGTTAATCCACTGTTCAGATTGACACACGCAGGGGAAAATGTACTGCTGACAAAAGTAGCTGAAACTCCACTGAAGTCAATGAGGTGGTGCCCTTTTATGCTAACAATGACTTTGATCCACAGTGTTCAGCCTTGAAATAGTAGATGAAGGGCCAAAGATGAGGTTAGACCATGTGGGATTTGGCCAGACAACAGGAGAAAACCAAACAAACCTACTAAGTGTCTGGACGTCACAAGCCGTAATATTAAGCTGTCAACCAAAGGCTAGAATAGACAATCAAAATACCAAAAAAGGGTCTTGCAGGAAAACCTAGCTTTGTTAAAACTGTTGTTTGTCTTTATTTATTTGTGGTATATGATAGACTCTTTTTTTTTTAAGACAATTTTACATGTACTTGATAAATTATAGTTTTGTTTGTTATAGTTAGAAATGTTGCTCTTAATGTAAATAGTTGACAAACGATGTAAATAATTTTGTAAGGCTTCAAATGTTTATACGTGGAAACACATGCATAAATTGGTTGCTGTTTTGCTTCTTTTGCCTCCCCCCTACCTTATTTTTGTATTGTGGTATTTCCTATGCAAATGATGGAGCAAACAGCTGTATAGTTGTAGAATGTTTTGAGAGAGAATGAAATGGTTTATATATAAAGACTCTTTTTTTTTTTGCAAAATAAAACAAAGTGCCTAATGTGTGTGTGTGTGCATATGCGTGTGTTCTCTGTAGCTCTTGACAATGAAAGTTCTGTCTTTTTGCACTGGGAGCTGGAAATCATAGCAATATTAAGCTAAGAATGTCTGTTCTTCATAGCAGGGATTGTCTCTTTGGAAAGTACCTGGCACTCCTGCATCCTGCTCTGATGAAAATAATAAATGTGAAGGGATAAGTACTTTATGATGCTTTTCTGCCATCAGAACTTTAAAGGGAGTGTACAGTAGCCTGAAAATGGTTGCAAAAGTCCTTCCACAGTAGCATGGTTGTAAATTAAAGGTACCTGTTGGGTGCATAGAAGAAGTATACCATTTCTCTCCCACTTTCAAAATGAGTAAAACCTATTCATGCTTGTCTACAGTGTTGCCCAAAAGAACTTTCTCTCCCAGAAGTTCCTTTCATGCCCTGGAAAGACAGGAAGGTCCCATGGCAGCGCTATACAGTGCGCCCCACAACCAATGTCTCCTTTTCAGTATTTTTCCCTTGGAAGATGGAAGTGTGGTCCAATTGAAAAATTCAGGTCCATGTGGACGTTGAGATCTGGGTTACATCTGTATTCTCGTCCATTCCTCCAAGCGTAAAGAAAAAGGGCACGCTGAGCTTTTTTAAATAGATCTATCTTAAAACCAATACAAGATTCAGTTTAAATTTCATTTACTCTTCCAGATTATAATAATCCAATTAAGTCAACTATCAATTTATTCAAAATTCAGTTGCTGTCTTGTAAACTCTGGATCCTAAATTCTTTCTCGAATTCCTCTGTTCTTTCCTTACAACCTAACTTTGATTTTTCTTTAATTGATTTTTCCCTCTTAATTAGCCTCTCCCACACGTCAACTAATCCTTCCTTTTAAAAAAATACCTAGGATAGCATTAACAACGTCAGTGAACTTCTGGTTAATTACAAAGAAAATCTGCCTGCGCCTCCCCTAACTGCACAACTGCAAACGTAAGAGCAATGTTTTGGAGAACAGGGAGCCATAACTCCCAGAAGCATTGCTGCGGCGTTACCCTGTTTTGACCCAGCCATTAGAAAAACACCTGAGTTTCTTTGGAGCGTTTCTGCTTGGAGGGGAAGCTGGCAATGGATGGGGTAATCACTCGTGTGCCATCACTGCGAAAGAGAGCTACCAGAGCTTATTTTCCTGAGCGTGGGGTGAAGTGAATAACAGTGGCGTCGCGGGGCATTCGGAGCCACAAGCCTCCCTGTTTCGCTCAGCCCACGTAACTCGTGGCAGATTTGGGGTTGGACCAGTGGTGGGTTTGGTAGCTCTTTCTAGTCTTGTGCAGCGAATCTTCTCTCATCCTGTGTTTTGTCTCAAGTCTGGAGACAAAGGCAGCGCTCGCTTCTGCATTTCTCATGTCTTTCCACAACGAAAGCCCGCTGACTGCATGGTTTCAGCCTCCAATGTTGCCTCATACTTGTTTTAGATGTCTCTATTGCTCAGCTACCTGGTTGCATAAACCAGCTTAATGGCTTCATATTAATCTCGAATGAAAGGCCATAATTAGGCCCATCTACTTCAGCAACGTTTAACCTAATACAAACAGAGACAGGCACAGCAGAACTGTGCACCAGAATACATTACAAAACCAAAGGTAGAGGAGCTTTCTTCACTGGCAAGCACTACAGCCACAATGCACAGTATTAATGTAGTAGTTCAACAGCACAGCTGATCTCAAAACCTGCAAGAAAAAGTAATGTCACCATAGACCCTGCGCGGTTCATTTAAAGCAGTTGGCGCAGAGTCCCCCAAGGTACTGAGGCCACCCTCAAATTCAGCTCTCCAATTATCCTTCAGCACCTCAATTATTTTTCCACATGAAGAGGGAAACTCCAGTTGGCCAACTGGCTTTTCTGGTGGCCACGAGAGCACCTAGTCCTCCTTTTAACCTGGGTGCCGAGTTCCTTCCTGTGGTTTTCAATGTGAGTTTAGAGCCTGATCCTCCACAGAAGTGCCTCTGTGCGCACATGGGAACCTTGTGGCCTTCATTACATGGGATCCTTGCTCGGATCCTTGTTTTAATCTGGTCGGGACGGTGCCACGAGGCTCTGCCATGCTCTACAACCACAACACTGGTGTTGCTGTTGACCTTCATGAAAGAGTCCGGCTCAACAACTGACTATTATCCGAAAGAATGTGGTGAATTACTCATGTGCTGAATAATGCATCCTGGCACTTCGAGTGTCTTAGGACAGAGGGAATTTATTGGCCACTGTAGGTAGCATAAGCAGCCCGATGGATATGCTTTTAATAAAGCAACTCGCATACTTTGCTTGTGTTTACTTATTCCTCTTCTCCTCCACCACTAACCATTAGGTTGTTGTTGTCATCTGCTGTGTTTCTAGCACCCTCACCAATGGTGCTTGTTTGGGATTTGGGATTTGAGCTGGCACAGACCGCTGGAGAAGCCTGTTGCAGACTAAGCGGAGTCCGGTCTGTCTACGGCGAACAAAGGCCCGTCTACGGCAAACGAAGAGTGCTGTGGTTCCTGAGATTTCTTTGATGTTGTTACTGTGCTTTTTAAAAATAGTTATTGTTTATATATAAATATGTATGCAAATATATATTGGCACGTGTGTGTGTGCGCGCGCGTGTTCATTTGCATATTCAGTTCAATTCTGAATCCTGGCAAATACTTGCTTTTGACGACGTGTCACGGCAGCGAGCTCCACAGGATAGCTGAGGAGCAGACAAGGGAGGAGAAAACGGGTGCTCCTGTGTTTCCGTGCCAAATTTCCAAACTACTGGGGAAATTTAAAGGTCTGTTTTCCCTGCTATGTGTACTGTACTGAGGAATAAATGCAACAATGAATTTCTCTTTCCAAGGAGCAGGTTATTTCATACAATCATAGAATGGTTTGGGTTGGAAGGGACCTTAAAGATCATCTAGTTCCAACCCCCCTGCCATGGGCAGGGACACCTTCCAGTAGACATCAGGTTGCTCAAAGCCCCGTCCAACCTGGTCTTGAACACTTCCAGGGATGGGGCATCCACAACTTCTCTGGGCCACCTGTTCCCGTGTCTCACCAGCCTCATGGTGAAGAATTTCTTCCTAATATCTAATGTAGATCTACCCTCTTTCAGTTTAAAGCCATTACCCCCTGTCCTATCACTACATGTCCTTGTAAAAAGTCCCTTGCCAGCTTTCTTGTAGGCTCCTTCAGGTACTTGGAAGGCTGCTATAAGGTCTCCCTGGAGCCTTCTCTTCTCCAGGCTGAACAACCCCAACTCTCTCAGCCTGTCTTCATAGGAGGGGTGCTCCAGCCCTCTGACGATCTTCGTGGCCCTCCTCTGGACTTGCTCCAACAGCTCCATGTCCTTCTTATGTTGGGGGCCCCAGAGCTGAACGCAGTACTCCGGGTGTTTTCTTTATTTTGAAGTCTTCTAATTTTGAGAGAGACAGACAGAGACAGAGAGCTGTGGGGAGAGGGAAGGGCAGTTATATTGCGGAAACAAAGCGAATTCACACTGAAAAAGAGAGTAACTCTTCAGCTAGGCAAGCTAAAAATGTGAGTTATGAGGAGAACCTGTGCAATGAAATGAGGAGAACCTGTGCAGATGGAAGCAGACAGCATCCTGAAATGAGGACTCAGATGTAGCTTGTCAAAGCAGACTTCCTCCTCTAGCTCCACTCTTCCTTCCCAGTCTCTGCCTGGACCTGTTTCTGCTTCCCGTCAGTCTTAGGCTTAGTTCGTATTTCCCATTGCTCCCACAGCTCCAGCTACCGCTGTGGCTCCTTCCCACCCCACCAGCCGGCTGCTGGTGCCGGGCTCAGACCAGTGCTGCCCCTGCCCCTGCTTCTGCCTGCACGTGCCCCGCTGCTGCGCTGCTCCCAGCCAGGGCATGCGTCTCACCTAACCCAGGTTTTAATTTGTGGCATAAAGAGCAACAGCGCGGCTTGTTTACTTTCTGCCAGTCTCCCTGCATTGTATTGTATAACTGGGGCAAGCTTCCTTTCTCTTCTTTATGTACAGTGCTTGTGTCAATATATAGGACATGCTATTACTACGTGCGTAACAACTTTTGCACCCAGTGTGATCTTTTTTCCGTGTGGGGCTTGGGAAGCTGATTAGAGCCTTCTCCTTCCCGTGGGACCGAGAAAAGGCATGTGATGCCGAGGGGGATTCTTGTACTTCTGAGGCAGCAACTCAGAAACGTTCAGCTGTTCAGCGTGGAGTCATGGGGTTTCCAGCCTTGCTTTTTGTGCTGACCTCCCCATTTTCCTGCCTTACTCTTTTTTTACTGTGGTAGAGTCAGTTCAATGGCTTCGGCTACAGGAAGCTTTAGGAAAATGTGGTTTGCCTCTTTCTCAAGAACCGAGAAGTCACATTGGCTGATTTGCCATCTCCTCTGCCTGGGAAATCAAAGTCTGAAGTCTCTTCTAAATAATATCCCCAAAGGCCATTTCTCTTCCCAGCCTCAGTTGTTGTTTCTGTTTATACTTGTTTTGTTTAGCTGGCTATTGTTATTGTGGTTTGTCATTATTTCCAACCCATTGGGGTGGATCACTAGACCAAAAAAAGGACGTAGGCACCCTCAGAGACACCAGAGTCCCAGTCTCCCAGGTCAGTACCCACGCTGCGAGGTTACGGACTCATGGCTCTCTTTTTCCAGTCCCACAAATCCGGCACTCTCTGCTGCCCACTGGACTGGCCTCGAGGAGGATGAAAGCAAACACGCTGAGCCCTCTCTGTGCCTCTGAATAGCCCATGGTCTGGTGCGTCTCCTGGGAAGTTGAGGATGTTGGCTTTCGGCTTTCTCAGGCCCAGGAGAAGCGGGTACCGCATCTCCTCGCCACCAGAGGATTGTCCTGCTTCATAGGTTAGTCTATCAAAGAAGGGCACCATCATCAAATTCCTTCAAGGCAGTGGTTTTGCAAAAAAAAGCAGCAACAGCCTGTGAGAAGCCTCATCCTATACACATGCAGAAAGTGAACCAGAAGAGTACCTTTGACATTAAGACCCCGCAGAGGAATTAGGCAGGGCAATACCTCATTTCTGGATCCTGACCAGGGATGAGCAAGACCTGAGTCCCTAACAGCATGAAGTCTGAGGCTCTGCTGCATATCTGCACAAACACAGCTCTAAGACCGTGAGGAATTTTAAACTCATAAATTTATCGGTGTACAGAATTTAACCTTTAGGGTTAAACATTAGCAGAACGAAGGTTTTCTGGATTACGTGCTTACATTACACCCCACCTCAGGTGCTAAATCCCTTTTAAGGGGATCAGACCTGATGTTTTGCTTCAGTGAGAAAAAGCAATGTGCAGCTTCAGTAACTCACATCACCGGGGAAGGCTTGAGAAATCTGTTTCTGTGGGCTGCGTTGGCACCAGAGCCATACTTGAGGTCTGGGTCTGTAGAAGCAGCCTTCTCCCTTGGTAGTGATGGTGCAGAGCTGGCACCAGGTGAGCACCGTCAGCATCTTGTAGGTGACTCCAGACACCTTGTATACTTCAGGCTGGACTGGGAATCTCCATGGCTGATTGAAATGACATAGTGAAATAGGATTTAATTTGGAAAACGGCTGTATTTAAGCATGACACAAAAGAAGACCTAAAGTCTGAGTGTATTGCTCTCAGGGAGTTTTCACAACACATTTCTGGATTCCAGTCTTTTAACCTGCAGTCTCTCCTGGGGCCAGGTCCAGATTTGATCCTTAAAAAGAGGTTTATTTTCCAGTTTAGTTCAAATACAGTGATACCCCAAGAGCAAAATCTGTGAGGTTTCTACTGCGGAAGGTGGCAGAATCCTTGCAAAATTAACACCATTTGCTCTGTAGCTGATTATCAGTAGGAACCTTACGTGGCCCAAACCTTTCCCCTCAGCCCATCTCTGATGAATTCCTTAAATGAACACTCAAATTCACAAAGCGCTGGTAAGAAAAAGCAGTAGAAATGTGTTCAGATATGCTTAAAGTTGGAATTGGTTTGGCTTGTTTTTTGTTCTCAGTGTTCCCAGCCAAATAACGAAATAGCAGCCATTTTCTTATACAAATATTTGTATGCTATTACTAAATTTACCTGTGGCTTCCCCTCCACCCCAAAAATTAATAAATCGCTGTTTTCCTAACGCTGCATTTGGTTTTTCTCCCGTGCTGTTATCAGGCTAGAACTAAGAATCATTCCTCCTTTGAAGAAGCTCAGACAAATGGGTAAGCCAGGCTAAATGTCCCCAGGGGAAAACTTACTTCATTTCTGAAACATTAACAACAGCAATCAAATGAAATGTGAGTATTTTCAGAGTACATACTGTGCCTTAGGACATTTAAGCTAATTTCTTGAATAAAGGAACTTTTCAGTAACCTTAAAGAAGCATACCCTGAAAAGACAGTTCTGAATACCAGCTATTTCTGACATGTACCATCTGCAAAAAAATTAGGCTCAGGGGACCCGCATATTTCTCTTTTATCATCTTTGTGAGATTATTTTGTGTATTTACGTTATTTAGTTTGCATACAGTGGCTGGTAGATGTTCCTTCATTTGCTTGTGGCTGGCATTTCTGGTTTGTGATGGTCCCTTAGAGGCACATCCTGCTGTTTCTTCTCAGTGTTACTCACTTTGTCCCTGCGGTGGGGAACAGGGTGTTAGCTGAGGTCTGGTGGCTGAAAGGAGGGAGGATGACCATCTGACCAGTCTTCAACTTGTTTCCAAGCAAGTATTGTTTTCATGCAAGTACCACCAGCCACCACTGCCATAAGGTGCGTGGGTCAGTGCACCTTACCATGCCTGGAGAAACATCTGGGTCTGGCACATTTGCTGATAAAACTGAATAAGACTGAACTGTAAGCTATTTGCACATCTGTGGTTCGGGATGGTTTGGCCCATGCCTGGACAGACACCTGATTTGAATCGTTTTCCAGTGCTCAGAGTAAGTGCAGAAAGTTCCCATCTGCTCCCTCTCTGACTTTTACTTCTTAATGCCACTGGGGAATTAGCAAAATGGACAAATGGGGTTTTTTCCCCCCAGGTGTCTCATCCTTGGCATTTAAGCATAAACATCGGAAAAAACCACCCTTAGCAATTAATGGAAACAAATCAGTCTTACAGCCAAGGCAATGCATAAAATCAGCCTGCAAGCAAGTATGTATGTTTATGCCGGGAAGTTGGATAAGCAGCTTTCTCCTCACAACAGTGTAGTTGCACAAGCATTAAGCTCGAGCAACCATGGCTGTGTCTGTACTAGTAAATTAAGCGTGGTCGGGACCATTCCCTGGTGCTGAGGCTGATGGAGATGGAAATGGCCGCATCCATACATACCACTGGCCTCTCCTCCCCTCTGTGCCCTGCACAGAAACCGCCTGTTGAGCACGGCCCTGGCCCATGCCAGCTGTTGGCCTGCGCTTGGCAATTGTTTGGGAAAGTTGGCCCCAGCTCCACTGTGCCAGGCACTGTGCTAACAATTAAACAGCACAGACAATTGCCTTCCAGTGCCTGGGAACGTTCCCCGGCACTGTTTCATTTACCAAGATGGACGTTAGCTTTGGAGTTCAAGCTTTGACAGATTCAGCTCGGCTTCCCCCTGACTTTAAAAGGAGGGAAGCAAACAAACAAAAAAAATGGCATTCAGGGGAGCAGTTCTGCTGCATGTGGTCCTTCTTAGAGCCTGAGAAATATGCAAATACACAGGCTCTATTGATTTGCTTCAAATTACTCTGCACTGACAATAGAATAAAGACAAAAAGCAGAAATGACCCAGAAAATTGCCTTATTATTAAGAAAAGGGAAAAGGATTTTTATTTTATTTTATTTTATTTTATTTTATTTTATTTTATTTTATGAGTGACAGAGCTTTAGGAAGAAGTCTAGTTGGGGGGCTCAACTGGGAGGCTCCTCAGGGAGCTATGTAGAAAACGGGGGAGGAAATGTTCAGAAATGTTCCTTTTAAAAAAAAAAAGAGAGAGAGAAGGAGAGAAAAGAAGAGGTCTAATCCCTTTGAAGGTTGCAGTTTTATGAGAGCTTTGTCCTTGGGAACTGTGCACCAAAGATGACTAGAGCCGCTTCAGGCTTTGCAAAATTACTACAAACATAAGGTGAGTGGCTTTATCATAAAATTGGAGTGGCCATTAAAACTTCAAAGGAGATGTATGACCTGAATTTTACCTGTCACAGTCTGGAGTATTTATTATAGGAAGATTTGATTCCTTTCTTTAGTTAACAACCTGGTACTCACGTGAGGTCGTGGGCCAGATTATAGTTTTCATTGGTGGTATGACAGATTAGATGTTAATATTTTATTGCTCCTGACCTTGGGAATCCGTAAACCATTGGACAGGTGAGAGCTGAAAACAACCAGCCTGGCTCCTTTAGGAATGAGAGCATATTTCTAATACCTGAATGTGGCCATAGTGGTACCTTTCCATTGACTAGCACCCTACCAGGCTGACTTTGACAGCACACGTCCCTCAGAGGATCCTGGGGACTGTAGTCCTTTAGGAGCCCCATCAAGCAGCACCGCTGCTCATTTACTGGCAAACCTTGAAATAAGAATACCCCAAAGGAGGGGCAGACTCCGTAGCCAAAATAGTAGAGAAAGACAGTGTGATAAAGCCATCTTTTCCCAGCAACATCTGTGTTTTTTCCCTTCCTACTAAATCTGCTGGTTGGCTCTGCTTGGGCCAGAGTGATTCTACACCATGTTGTCTCATGGGCACAGGCAGCCCCTTCCCTTTGTTCTTGATGGAGCTGCCAGATCCGTCACCCCTTCTACTGCCTTGGTGCCCTCTCATTTTCAACCTTCTCCTTTCCCTCTTTTGAAACTCTTCCCCAAAAGACAGGTCTGCCTGTGGCTTCCCACCTTCCTTTCCAGTGGTTTCCGCTATTCCTCTGCCTGTCTGCCCGCCCCCAAAAAGTACTTGTAACGGCCCTTTTAAATGAGCAATTGCCACACAGACCTCTGGTATCCCAGGCTGCTTGCATTGCATCTTAGCAGGCATCTGTGTGAATGTGCTTGCCTGCAGCTGTACTTGTAAATGATCAGAATCATTTTACTAATACTTGCATTAGACTGAGATGCCTATTGTTTTAAGAGAACATAGCAACAGCATTTTAATAGTACTGAAGTGGGATCCTCTGTAAAACTGTTAATCTGCACGTTCCAAGGTTAGTGAATTAACTTCTGCAATATCCTAGCTGAGGAAATAAAAGCATTAAGAGCTACCTTGATTGAAAGACACAGTATGGCTGTGGCCCAGTTGAGAGCAGAACCTGTGGATCTGGTTTCTGAAGCAAATACTAACCCTTGTAATTATCTGTAAATAATTTCCTAGATCTAGATTAAGATTTAAAATTGGGATTTCAAGGTACCTTAGTGCCTAATCATGGGCAATGGTCAAGATGGCCAGCTTGCTACTACTGCCCTACTTCTAAAGGTACCTCTACAATCAGCCTAAAACCGGTGCTCCTTTTACTTATGAGGAATAATGATGGTGGTAGCCAGCTTTTGCATAAAAGACTTGTTGGAGGACTACATTCCCAAGGACGCAGAGGTCCACAAGACATTTTACATTATTCCACTGTTGAGGTCACTACTAGCATGGCATCCCTAGCAGCCTTGCCCAGGTAGACAAGGAAGGGTATAAGGACTCCTTAGGAAGGAAGACTGTATGAAGGGAAAACTGGATTTGTGTCAGCTAACTAATTCGGAAGCCCATGACTCTTACGGTGCACAGAAATAAAGTAGACATCCAATATCTAGTTGTTATGATTTTAAATGCAAAATTGTCTACAGACCTCTCTGTGACAGGACTGGCTCAGACCCCTTCCAACAGCGGGATTAAACTTGCAGATAAGGTTGCAATCTTTGAAATAAAAAAAACAAAACAAAAACAACCCAAACAAAAAAAAAAAAATTAGCAATCTAGAGGTGCAAGCCTGTTTCCCTAGCTGAAAGCTAGACTCTCTCAGAGCCATCCACCCTTCAGCACTGAAGTAGGTGGGAACTGCAGGGTCTCCTGGGCCTTTGATTGAGATGTCTTTATCTAGTCCTGATGGATTTCTCTTCACCTCCACAGTAACGTAAAAACCCATCACCTCAGCTCCCCTGCTCTGAATCACCCTCTTTCCCTGGTTCTCCCCCATTATCTCCCAGTCCTAGCACCAGATTATCCCAATCATTCATCGCCTGCCTTTTCCTCCTTCCTTTCTCCTCCCAGTCAGAGCTGTGGTCACAGCGGCCCTAGGCACAGTCTGGCTGGTGGCATGGTGGGATGCCCACCGTAACCAAAGTCATGTCACCGCGCTGCTACCAGGAAAGTAATTTCCCCTTCCAAGACAACAAGGGAGAGACTCAGCCTCTTCTTCCTTACCACATCAGGCCCATTGCATTCCCTCTGCTCTCTCCTACCACACCAGTACCCCAATCCCCTCACATAAGGAAAGCCCAGGATTAAATTGTTCCACCAGCAGCTAACAAGCCACAGCAAAACTGGCCTGGCTGGTTGGAGACCAGCCAAGTAGCAATACAGTGGATCATGTGTCATGGGTACTTATAGAAATGAAATGTCACAGCACTCAAATAGAGAAGGAAGACTTGGTCTCAGGCCATGAGGTGTAAAAAAGCTTTATTGGAATCTTTTCTAGTTGAAACTGATCATAAACTACTTATTGCCGCTGCTAAAAGGGGCCTGGCAAGCATCTTGCTGGGAAACAAACAATATATATTTTTTTCAGTTACAAATGTAAGAATTGCAAACTGGATGCTAGCCTAAGTGAGACTTGTGAAACAGATAGATTCTCTAGAGCATCTGGGAAAAAATGCAGTGGAATAAAGTTCAGAGGTAGGTTATTTGCATTGCAATTTTATTGAAAAGCCTGTCTGAGACAAAATATGCAGTGTGACTGCTGTATATAAGGATGTGATCCCAGAAAAAGGAGCTGAGGCTTTCAGCATGATGTTTCTGGGAAAGTCTATTTCCAGTTTCTCTTATCAGTGTTAAAAGAAGCTCTTAGGACTAGTAGGATTTTGGTTTAAGGAGAATGAGCCTTAAAGTGTTATAATGAAGATAAGTGTTTTAAAGAATAATGTGAGCAGCAGGAAAGCAATCTAAGAAAGGTGCAAGAGACTGCCTTCAGACGAACAGAGAAATCTGTAAAGGCTTGACCTGTGTTTTTGATATGTAACAAAGAGGTGAGAGAATCCATATTCAGTATTTCAAGTTAGGGCTAGAAATAAAACAGGCTCCCTGACCCAAATAATCATTATTAAGATGGATGCAAAAGCATACATTAATTTAGCAAGAACATTCTACTTGCAAGTACCACAGCCAGGCAGGTCATCACACATACCAGGTATCTTTTTACTGGACGGGGTGCATTGTAATGTTCGATTGTGTGTCACAGGTCAGGCAGAAATTAAATAACAGGATTAAACGGACAGTGGATAACGTCAGAAATAGGCACCAGTTGCATCCAGCCTCTCGCCTGATGTCTGATTCCCTGCATAGTTGGTCCCAGCCCTCTCTGCCAGGACTTGCTACGACCCAGCCTGGTCACACAACTCCAAACTCTTGGCCTTGTCAGGCAGTCTGCCCCGATGTCCAGCCCACAGTCTTTCCGTGCTGCTAAGCCATGTCCACTCCGCCCCCATGCTCCCCCCAGGCCTGCTTCCCATTCCCAAGGTTTTGCTTCAAGAGTCCTCCAGCTCCAACACTTCATCTCTCATTGTCTTTTCGTATCCTGCCTGGTCTTCCCTCACGCCCAAACTGCTTGTATCCGTGAGCTAACCATGGTCATGTAGTCATTGTCTTCCTCTTTCTCAAGCTCTTTATCTAGACTTGCTGTCTGTGTTTACACCATTGGACCCAAGAGTGCTTCCCAGTTCCCATGTCTGGATGTGTGCTTAGTCATGCCCTGGCTCCATGCTGGGATGGAAACCTGGACATGTGTGCTGGATGGGAGCTGTAGCGTGCCCCAACAGGCCCAACAATTCAGATGACCAGGAGATGAGGGCCCAAAGATATGCTGCAGACCAAGTAAGCACAGATGCAGCTGCTGTTTCTCAGCTGGCTGGCTCTCTAGTCCCAGGTCCCAGTCCAATTTTCCATACTCAGTCATCGCTCCTCGTCTCCACACCCAGCCAGCCTAGATTTCTGTTCCCTGCTTTGGGACCATCTCACAAAACTTCTCCCAGTGGATCCCATTCTGATCCTCTGATCTGACTTTTATCATCTCACCCTTCAAACCACATCTCTGATTCCTCTTCCCGCTGCCTTGGTTCCAGCAGCAGTCTCTCAGAGGATGCAGGAGAGGCAAGTTTCTTGCTCTTGGCTCTTGTACATGATCCCTTGCCACTCCTAACCATTGCTACCTGTCACTAAGTCACAAAGAAAGTCTACTTTCCTTTAGCTCAGTTGCTTTGTGGGGACACTCAGTGCTTGGGTCTACAGGGGCCATGCTTCCACCTCTGGTCCAAAAAGGATACTAGAGCCTGGTCATTAAAGGTCTGATGCCAAATGTATTGGACATAGTGTTGACTAGAGCATAAGCAAAGAACTTGGTTTTACATATGCAGCGAGACCAGAGTCCTGCACAGGTGACCTAGAAGCAGATACCTGCCCAGACTTACATGCTGTGCCTGGGACCATGTTTGTGCGGCACAGTCACATGTAGGAACTTGTGCGAAACTCAAGCACGTTCACTGACTCCACAGGATTTCAGCCTGAGCAGGCTAAAACACCTGCTCAGACAAATCTCTGAGCAGGTGCAGACCTCAAATTTTTCAATTTCCTGAATTTGGGTAGATTTTCATAGGGGCAGGGATGTTGGCCATCATTGCTGGACTTCTGAGGACTGGCTGGAAAACATGGGAACCCAGGGCTGTTTAACAGAAAAGCTCAAGAATTGCTTTAGATGCCAAAATGGCCAAAATTAATTTCAGGAGTAGCAGGGGAATAAAAAGAACACCCTGCAGGAGATAGACAGACACCGGTAAAATTTCAGGCCATATTGTTACATTTTGTTAGATGGTAAGCAATGCTACCTCAGCTGGGAAATGCCTACATTTGTGCTTTCAAGGGCTCTAAACGTGTGGGAGAAGACAGAAGACGAAGAACAAGGTGGA
Source organism: Gavia stellata (assembly GCF_030936135.1). NCBI lineage: Eukaryota > Metazoa > Chordata > Aves > Gaviiformes > Gaviidae > Gavia > Gavia stellata. The sequence continues at coordinate 45,216,564 of NC_082594.1, forward strand.
TAAAGCAGTGCCCGGAGGTTTCAAAAGGGCAGCGCTTTGTGGGACTTGTACTATTCTGCGCTCTGATCTTTTGCTGCTGCAGCCAGAGGCCCAAGCACCAGCCATCTTCAGCCACCAGCCTTACACTGTGTCCTCCTGGAAGAAGCTGGAGAAGGCAGCTTGTGTGCTCTCACCACCAGGCTCCGTTCCAGAGAGGCTTATTTCTGAGCTGCCCACTGGATCTGTGGCTGCACCACGGCTGCTGTGAATCCATGAACCACCACTGCCTGTATTATTACCCGCCGGTTTCAGGCTACACGCAAAGACACGCCTGTCTGGTGCTGTGTATTTTTGTGAACCTAGGACACAAAGGCTTTTCCTCTCAGCATAGGATCGCTCTGTGGGCGAGGGTGCTCATGAGAAGCACTCAGCTTCCCATATCTCTAGGACATATTTAAAAGAGTTCTTTAAATGTTGATCTCACCTGGTCATGGCCTTTAAGGGACAGCTCGAGGGCAGAGTCCTCAGGATCACTAGCAGAGCATTCAGTAAGGTCACGGGGGTCTGATCCTCAGCGCTTCATCTCTGCTGCTGGGGGGCAGTTCCAGTCCCGGGCTGCGCTCACTCGCGCTGAGCTCTGCTGGGGTGCCATTGGGGCTGCCTGTGCAGCTGGGAGCCGGTGTGCACCCATGTTTTACCTCATTCTGAAGTCAGGATGTGGCTGGAGCGTGCACCCAGACCCAGGAGCTCAGAGGGGCTCCACACCCCCCCCCTCTCAGGGACCTGCCAAACAGCTGATGTTTGCTGAGGGTCAACTGCTGCCTCATTCCCTTTGTGAACAGATGTCGTTCCCAGTTCCCCGTTCTGTGTTTTCTTTTTTTTTCAGTGAATGTCTCCCCTAGCTCCTTGCAGTCAGGCTTCTTACACTTCATATTCTCTTGGTGGTTCCTTGGCTCCTTTGATGTATGTATGAAAGTTGATGGAGCTATTGTAGTCTACCAGCTGACCAACACAAAACACCATGAAACAGCCCAGATCACATCCCGCATCCAAATCAGCCTAAACTTAACAACACCAAATCCTTCATACTCCTTTGGCTAGTATGGCCAAGAAGAGCTGGGACTTTCAGCTAGATCTGTCATATCAAAACGAAGCAATTTGCAGTCTCTTTGTCCCATAGATGTATCAGGTTCTAGTCTGACTTGAATGGGAGAGGTATTCTTAAGACTGCTTTTGTTTATTTATTTTCAGATGCGCATACCACAAAAATTAGATTACGGTTTGGATTTTGTCACGGCTGTCTCCTGCAAAGACTGGTTCTCTCTGTAGCAAGTATTTTCTGGAGGGTTTCTTCTATTAATTACATGCTGCCACCCACTTATTTCCTTAAGGCAGATTTTGCATCCGTGATTTCCCTATGAAGCTTCCTTCCTTTAAGGTAGTACATCTCTAAGGTGGGCAGACTGACAGCGTAGAAAAGGCTTTCACAATCCAGGGTTCAAAACATTTTTCTTCTGCCACATGGAGAGATGGAAAGTGCACAGACCGTGTGACAGAGAGCTTTAATTCACCCTGTGCTAATGCTGGAAGCAATTGCAAACTGAGGTCACAGTGGGAGAATCCAGCGTTGCCTTGATCCTGCAATCCCACATACGCTTGACTTGACATTTGTAAACAAGGAGAAGCGTAAGATAAACACACAGCACTAAGGAGATGAAAATCTAGAAGTTTGTTAACATAATTTGGTTTTTACCGGTTAAATGGCAGAACGGTTGAGGCATCTCGCTGAGGAGCTGGAGATGTGAGTGCGAGCCTGGGTGCAGACTGCAGTTAAGAGGCACTTACAGTCAGCCACCTGTATCTGGACGTCCAGCCATTTGGGCTGGAAAGTCAGATGGAGGGCTGCCTACCAAAATACCAGCATCGCGTCAGCCTCACGGGCCAGCCACACACAGAGACATCTCTAACCTCAGTGTAAATGTCAGATTTGCTGTGCAGCATCTCTCTGGTGACTTAGTGAGCAGTGCAGCAAGGGTTCCTACGTACCGTTGCTATATGTCTTCATGGGGAAATCTGGGAACTCTGGAAACTGTGGTTCTGCGGTAACTGGAGGTGATCATAACCTCTAATGAGTTTGTCACTGCTTTTTAATGACAGATTTGATGATGCAGGATCTTTTGGGGCATTCAGCTCACTCTCTCCTGCTTGGCAGCCCTTGCTTGCAGTAGCGCTGTGTTTTCTTTTGTTTCTGTTTATCTTCCTCTCCCTAGCTTAATGAATATTTATTTATTCTGTTCAGCATGGGACCATTTCTGAGGGAAGGATCAGACAACCCATCCGCATACCTCAGGGATCCCTGGCTGATTGCAGGGATGTCTGGGAGAAGGTGTGAGATGTGTGCCCTCCCTCCACCTCCTCGGGCACACGAAGGGGTGGAAGCAGTCTCTCAAGTGCTTTAACCGTGAGGTACTGAGCACAGAAGAATTTGCTACCACATCCTTTGTCAGCCAGGCTTGGTGTTTATTGTCTTATTTGCGCCGTGTGCCCTGAGCCCTGCAGGTAAAGCAGAGAGGCATGGCTGGTGTGTGTGCATCCCGTGAAGGCTTCGCTGCTGAGCTGCTTCACACAGTCCTACCTGAGGCCCTCATCACCTTGGATGCAAACACATTACCTTCAGGTTTTGTCTCTCTTGTTTTGTTGTTGTTGGGGTTTTTTTGGTTTTGTTTTTTTTTTTTTTTAATGGAAAACATTTGAAGGATTAACGGAGCATCTCATAGCTTCAGAGCCACCTGAAAACCATCTTTCCCTTCCCCCTTTCACATACTCTGAGTGTAAACTGGAGTGAAAACTCAGCCCTTTCACCTTTGCAGGATGTTGATAGAAAAAACAGAAACATTTTTAGCTTTTAGATTGGTATATTCATTTTAGTTCTCCGTCCCTGCTCTCATCTGCGCTTTAATCATGTCAAAGCTTTGTTTGGAGTAGCTGTGGTTTAAAACTGGAGAAGGAAATATTCTGTTTTTGCAAACCTTGCATGCAGAAAATCTCCTGCAACGTGATTGTCAGTTAATGCTTGGTGACTTTATTTACAAATACAGTTCAAGAAATCGAAACTGAGTAGAGCGCGTTTTGACAAATACGTTAAAACAGCCCTCCTTTGAGACAGCTGACTTTGAATTTTCCAGCTCCCTTTTCCAAAACCAAGAACTTATGAGCTGAGTTCCTTTTTATTTTCTGGTCATTTAAGTTGTGCTTCTTCCCATATACTGACTTCCCAAATTGTATCAAATCATACTGTATATTACCCGGAGTAACCAGGGTTGGAGAAAAAAGGTAGAAATGTACCCGAAATGTGTGAGTTGTCTGCAGACTATTAATATAGGAGACTTCACTATATTGCTAAAACCACAGGGAGCTATACCTCCTATAGCTGCCCTTCCGTTTTTTGTCCTCAGGTTGCACAGCTGGCCTGAGCTGATAGAAACGCTATTCTGAAAAGCACAAATAAAGCTATAAATCCACAAGTGAGAATTTTAATGAATTTAATCTGGAATTTAATCTCCACACTTAAAAATGTTCACTCAAGAAAGTTATTAGTTTCAGATTTTTAGTAGAAGAAAGTACGAATATGTATTTGTATAACTCACAGTTCTCCACTCAGTAAAGCTACACAGAGGCCCTGATGAAAATTATCATTGAACAAGATTTTTAGCTCTCCTAAGCACACTAACATAACAAGTGAATTTGCTAAGGAAGCCCAAAAGCTCCTTAAATAAAACTGAAAGGAAGCTGTAGCACCTCTGCTTAACGATAGCAAACAGAAAACAGTGAGAGAGCACTTGATGTTGAAATTTAATTTTCGTCACCATGTATTTATCTGAGCTGAGCTCCCACTCTTGAGTGATAAGGAATAACTAATCATGATTTAAGCATTTCTTCAAACCTAGCAACCTGTTGAACAGCTTCTTAATGTGCCTATCAATCACTTGGAGATAAGGATAGTTTGCACTCATAATAGCTAGTTGTAAAAATAAATAGAAGTTACTATAACTAGTTCAATCAACAATGGGATCTTTGAGGTCAGAGTGGAAATAATCAAACAGTAAGTATGAATAGGCTGTAATTTTTCTGATTAACAAATGTTTCGCTTGTCATGTGATCTTGAGAGGTGCTCTTAGCTTCTTAGAGGACTAAAATACATTTCAGAATGTATGTATTTACATTAGGGGGTTAAACAAACGTATGCACATACCAGTTACTTTCTAAAGCTATCTGTGCATGTAAAGCTTTTTTTAATTCTAAAAAGTATCTTCATCCTAAAGTTAAATTCTCAACAGGCCACTCTACAAAGCATCCAGGATAAAAAAGGGAAATCTAACAACGTGCAGAAAGTACTGTGGAATGCAAACTACAAACTACTGACATACAAAATAAACATATTACTCACATCTCTCTCATACAGCTGAAAATATAACAGCTAACAGGAACATATTACATCTCAGCACCAGCTGCTGATCAAAATAACGGTGTCCATATATAGCTACTAGTTGTGTGAAAGGAGTAAGAGAACTGTATCTATATCCGTATATACATCCAAATCAATGACATCCACAACCTGAAGACTGAGGAGACACTGACCCTAGCTTTATGAATCCAAAATAAATGCTCTGATCACCTTCTGGAGGCACCTGTCTTTGACAAGATTATATACACATCACAAGCTCCTAACTTCTGGTACTTTAAATTGCACCTGTGCTACACATCTCAAATAGTAAACGTAGATGACGTGAATATAGCTTTCTTCCGTCCTCAAAAATACATGGTCTTCCTCTATGCCCTGTGATAATCAGTGCAGTGATTTCAGACAAAGGTAAATACGTCTGTAGCTCATATGCTGTGCTCACATATGCATACAACCTGGAAACATGTGCTCTTAAAAGGTACAGAATCACAGAATCACTTAGGTGGGAAGAGTCGTTGGGAGGTCTCTCATCCTACTTCCTGCCCAAGGCAGGATGAGACACAAACTCAGACCAGGTTGTTAGGGTTTTATCTGGTTGGGTCTTGAAAACTTCCAAGGGGTGGTTATCTTTACAGTGATTTTTTTTTTTTTTTCCTTATAACCACTCCGAGCCTCCCCTTTTTTCAACTTAAGGCCACCACCTCTTGTTTTCCTGCCACGCACCACTATGAGGACCTGGCTCCATCTCCTTGCTGGCCTCCCTGTAGGTACCGGGACTGCTGTTGGGTGCCTCAGCAGACATCTCTTCTCCAGGCTGAACAAGCCCCACTCTCTCATCCTCTCCTCACAGTACCAGTGCTCCCAGGGGAATTAAATTGCTGATGGAAATCCCTGTGTTGGCAAGAAACCGCAACATATTTGTTCTATCTGTTGATTACTTCTAACCTTGTTCATTCAATCACGAGAGGAATGACAGACAGCACTTGACAACTCTCTGGGATCTTACATGGTTAATTCACGTCAGCCTTTTCTCCCTGGAGAGGAGAGTGCCCAGTTCATCACAAAGTAGCATACAAAGTTTGGTCTGATTCTGCAAAGCAATGAGAACTTACAACTTTTGTATGTCTAAAACCTCCCAGCAGCCAGCCCTCTGCTAAACACAGCGAGGGTGTTGGCTATTTCGTGTATTTCGGTATTCAAAAGGAAAAACCAGTCAGGAGAGAAGGAACTACAAAGGAGCATTCTAGAGGAAAATTTGCTTAAAGACCACAGAAAGGATGAGATCTACTGATGTCTAGGAGGAGCAGGCAGGACTTCAAATACCATAGAGTCATCTTGAAAAAAAAAACCCCTTTCCGGAACAGCAGATTGTGTGGAACTCACTTTATTTACCACACAAGATTTGAATCAATTTTGTTTAAGGAAAAGAGATGTTCTAAATGAGATGCTGTGACTACTTATCTGTCAGTCACTTTGATCTATTTTGACTCATCTCTTTTAACTTGAACACAACATAGGACTACAGCAACAGTAGCTTCCTTAGGAGTTGATTAAAGAAAACAGAATATAACAAAGAGATGAGCAAATCTCCAGCATTGCAGGCAGTTTAGCTGGGACGTGTCTTTTCAAAGAGCCATCCAGTTTTTATTTAGGGGTCTCAGGTAAAGAATCCTCTTGATCCCTTAGTAGATTGTTCCACTCATTTATTACTCTGATAGCTGAAAAAAGAAAAGGTGTGTCTATCCTCTAAACACAGTGGTTAGTGCAAATGTGTTCATTCAAAGGGTTCAAAACAGATTTTTAGATGAATTTTCCAAGATCTCATTTGTGGGAGTGTGTATGTATGCTTGATTTAAACCCAAGTCTGTCACTCTACACTTGTTTTTTGTTTCATAAACTTAATAAGACCTGTAAGTAAATTAGGTGGGAAATTACAAGACGCCACTGAGGACACACATAAATATAAACTATTGGCTTCAAATAATGAGATCTTTGAAAAACATGCTGAGTAAACTTATCAGTATTCATACAAAGCCACACAGGTCCCTGGTAATATAATTCTAAAAAATGTCTTCCCCTCAAGTAAATAAACTTCAGGTCCTTGACTACTTGTAAGATTTTGAATAGCATAATGTGAAATATTGTGTTATTCTGTGGTGTTTGAAATCGTGTGAGTTGCAAGTTTAAAAGTTTAAAGGTTTCCCAGAAATGCTGGTCATAAGGAAAAGGATTAAAGAAGCAAAATATAGAACTCGTTGAACTTGTCTCTATTTTAAACTGGAAGGATTATATCTGACAAAGCCTTTTGTTTTAAAGTAGCCATCTCAACAGCAGCAGGAACAGATTGGGTTACTTAAAGGGCCACTGACAACTCAGGGGAAACAAACCCCTGTGACAGGATGCTTCAGTGTCTGAACTGTGTGTTGGATATCATCTGCTGCTTTTGTTCATTCCTCCCTCTCATCCCATCACCTTAGCCAGGCAGTGATTCAATCTAAGAAGGCATGGAGCAAGAAGGAGAGAGAAATCCCCTTCCTACTGTTTCCACCCAGGTTGGTGAGTTCCCCATCAGAGACCCAAGCGTGGGAGCCTTGGGGGGGATGCAGTGGACCCCAGACCCATGCCGCTGGGAGGCACAAGGCAGGTGCATGGCAAACTTCTTCTGCACCAATGGTTGAAAAAGAGAGATGACCCCGCCTCAGACAATTTAAGAAATCAGACTGTTTTTTGAGGTATTTTGATGGAAAAAAATGGGTGGTCTTGAAATCGTTGTCTGAACAAGGGCCACAAATCCGAGACAATATTAGTTAACAAATGAGACTATGCAGTGTGGCTGGCTATTTCCCCCTTCAAATATCTCCTTTCAGCTAAGACGAGGGCCTTGTTGATGTAGGCTGTGTCTGTGCAAGCTAAGGGCTCGAGTCAGGTGCCTGAGCTTAGGTGTCTAGTGCTGTTCGATGAGCCATAGATGTGTGGTGCCATCGGACACCTCAGGGCAGCCTGGGCAATCGCATGGGGCTGGCCGATAGAGCACGGGAGTGCTGGGATGTTTTGGAGGCCACGTGAGATACCTCACAGAACCTTGGAAATACCTGGAGACCACAGTCCAGGCAACTGAATTGAGCCCTAAATGACAGTTTGAAGGGGTGGGATTCAGCTCCAAATTGTAGACACCTAAACTTGGGTGTCACTGCAGGCACAACATGGGAGCCAAGTGTCTGAGCAACCAGCACGGTCAGTGGAGTTTTAGCCAACACAGTTAGTGGGGTCTAGAGAGCTATGTGGTAGGTCTTCCTACATGGTAGATAGGTCGTCCTCGCTATAAGCTGAATAGCTTTCTGTATGCTCTATTTTTTGTAGATGAGCGGATATACAGAGTTTTGAATGAACTGCCTGGGATTACACGGAATATTGGGGAAAAAAAAAAAAAAAAAAGCCAGGAATTATCTACAACGATCTATGCAGGGAACTGAGCTAAACCGGAGGCTTTTTTTTTTTTTAACGAGCTGAAATTGAACCATTAATTTGATGGTTTTGTGGAATGTGGGTGGCACCTGAAGAAAGTTTTTCTGTTTATTGATTTCACTAAAACATAATTACTTGTAGTAGGGACACATTCAACTTGCAATGGTTTTCACTCCCCAGAAGCCTGCACAGCAGATTGAGTCTCATCCCCTTGTTTCCCTCCACCTGACTCACTGGTGCACGCAGCTCAAGTTCTCACTCCTGAACGGTAGCACTGATTTACCGGGGAGGGAAAGAAATGTCCAAGTCCTCATTTTCTGCTTCCCTGCTACATTGTCTGAGTTCTCTGTGGGACCCGAAGTTGCATCTCCTTACTGACCCCTTTCCTTACATGAAGAGAAATAATTAGGGTTATCAGGTAATGAATTGGTCTGACTTGGAACAATTTCTATGAACATGAGCCCCAGCTGGAATCAAATAAAAAACTCTGATGTTATTACTTCATTTGGACTTCCTGGTTTTCTTCTTACTTTGCCAACTCAGTCATGACAAAAAGGAACCAAATGGAGGTTTTTCAGCTCATTCATTTCTTGTGGGCTTATCCATGAATGCTTAGGTTGTGTCTCTGTCATCTGGATTTCCAAATTGCTTCCTGTTCAAGCTTTGCATAACCTCAGGTTTGCTTGGGTCCTTCTATCAAATGCCTTTAGGCAGTCATGGCAGAGGTGTCATCAAGGTTAGCCATCAGACTACTACTCCCCATCAAAACTGAAAGGAAAAACTGATCAGTGAATTTACCAAAAGATAAAATGCAGTTTATTTAAATAATTCTGCTAAACAGTACACCCACAGTGCACAAATTTTGCGGGCCTGTTGAATGCCGAGTCTTCCTATGACTTCAAACATTGGAAAACTGACGTGTAGTCTTTTATAACTATGTGCTTGATGCAGATGTGTCTGAAGATTTTCCATAAATAAGTACGTGAAATGTGACACCTTGACCAATTCCGTGTTTTAATTTCACTTTTAAGCACTAGGAGTAGATACTCTTATGTGGTACTATGGTGATGGGCTCCTGAAAATATCTACAAAATATAAATTTAATTGTCCTGTTGCAATAATAAGACATGTCAGTTTGTCTTTTACAAACCATGAAACACAATCCAACATTTTCCTACTATCTTACTATTTATTCTAGGTTTTGTGGCTGCACATAGTGGTAGGAAAAGGGCTTGTGTTGTTATCTAGGTACTAAACAAATTAAACGTAAAAAAGATAGGACTTGTATGTAGGTTTGACAAGAGTAACAGCACACTTTAGAAAAGCTCAGGCATTCTGCGTTGTTGGGAGAGCTACTGTCAGTTCTAAAAGTTTTAGCCCACATGAGGAATACAGGAGATGCTTAAGGAATGACCCAGAGTTCTTGATTTTTTAAAGAGATGCTAACATCCTGTCACTTAAGAGTAAAGTGTGCATGTGTGTATACCTGCACAGAACAAGTTTCTTTCACTAACAAACACATGTGTTTCCATACTTCCTGGTCATATTGTCCCCAAGTGACAGAGACACCCATTCTCCTATATCTGTGTGATCTGGGAAGGACCATGGCTAGGCAGCTGGTTGCTCAGGAGGCTGTGACATGGACATATCCACAACTGGGACCAGCAACTACTCAGCTCTAGGACACTGATGAGAGTATGGGAGGCATATCAGCAGTTGAATCTCATAACAGATTGGCCTTTTCAAGAGTAATGGTTTGGGCCACGTTGTGGCTGCTCTTTCCCACAAATTTTCTGATGGCCTGAGAATAACAAAAATGCTTGCTTTGTTGTGTACAGCTTCAGGTTTCACTATTAAGAAACACTGTGTTTTGACAAGATGTCTCAGCAAAAATCAATTACTTGGGACCCATGTATGCATCCAAATATTTTTCATTTGATAAATTCGATTTTGGAAACAATTTGCCATTGCTGGGTCACTGAAGAGCTTTCAAACTGTAACTGCAGAGATACTGAAAGTCTTACTGCAGCCCACACAGTTCAGTGAAACAATATTGTCATGATGTTTTCTGTGAATCAGGATGAATTTCTGGGGCAGGAGGAAAGGATTTGAAAAGGATAATTAAAGCGTACTTCTATGTGAGATGCCATCCCTGACTAATAAAAACATAAACCATTACATTAGTTCCAACTGTCATCCTGGCTTCCCCTAGTCTTATTTAGATAAGAGATGTCAAAAATGTGCAAAATCTATGAAACAAGGCCCAAAACTTGAGTCAAACATCTGTCTTAATGGTAAATCTTCCCACTTCTAAATTTAAACTAGTATTTCCAAAATACATTTGTGAATACATTTCTTATTTAAAAGCAAAGAAAAATCCCCTATATGGATAGGCTTCAAAACTCCCTAATTATTTCTGAGTCTTGTTATAATCTGTCAGATAATTGTTTGATCTTTCACTCTTTTAAGTCAATGTCAAAACTCTTACTGAGTTTAATGGGTTCAGAACTCAGGCCGAAGTAGGGAATTTTAAAAATACAGACTCTTGGCACCGGGTACCATAATATTTCTGAAGGCGTATAATGTTAAAAAGGCTTTTTAGCAAGCAGCAGACTAAATTTCTTTGAAGTTATTCAGCCTATTGGGCATGTGAATGTACAACAAGCACACAGTATGTTCGCCCATTGAGGACTCTTGTAAAGTTTTAAATGATAAAAATTCCAAGTGCTGTAAATGCTGGTTGAAGCCCTTGTTTGCTTTCACAGTTCTAAATATCCTGATTTTTCACAAAAGCTAACACATAGTTCTCTCCTGAGTACAGAGCTACATCTACATTATGGGGACAGCTCCATTCTTTACCACCTGTCTAAGTTTGAACATCACTTTGTTATTTTGAGAAGTTATTTTTCTAAGTTCAACTGGCTGAGTGGATTTTGAAACATACCTTTCAGCAGGAGCAGTCAAGAACTGACTTTACATTAGGACCTCACCATAACACTGGATGACTCTTTCATTACTATGACATGAAATTAAATTTACAGCCAGAACTTGCAAGAGGCTTAGTGCCTCCTTGCAGTTGCCTCCTTGGTAGCTTCTGGTGGTCTACATAAGGAGGCACTTGCTGCACATCTGTGGATCTATTTACTTTAGCTACTTAGTGTTCGGGAGAAGTTATTGTTGAGGTTCAAATCTGCCTTGTGTCTATAACTGGAGTCATGCAGCAAACATGTAAGAGTACCCCACTGGCAGTGTGGGTGCAAAGTACCTCCAAAAGGGGGAAAGCACACCTTCCCTATGTCCTCCAGCAGTTTGCACTCTGCACAAGTGCATGAATCTGCCAGCAACCTCAAAGCTGTCCGGGGAGGCTGCACAGAAATACACTTTGCATTGCCCACTGAGTACACATGTGTGGTGTCACATGCCTAGGACAGGCAATTACTATGAAATTTATTGCCATAAAGATGCTCCTAGAACGAAGATGGATCACACCAAATCAAACCCTGCTCCTCCCGTTTTTTGCACCTCACCAGCTGGTCACAAGAATGCCCACAGTGTGACAACTCGCTTGAGGAACACAGCAGGTGTCTGGTCTATCTGTCTACTTGTGTTTAATTTATTTCTTTAGCTCTGTGAGGCAAAGATCTTATCTCCATTTATGGGTAAAATCCTGTGGGGTTCTCAGTTGAGCAACTTCAGTTCTCATTTAGGTCTCTCATGTATTACACATCTTCTGGGACTGAGACCATTACACTTGCCGTGAGGAGATCCTAAGCCAAGAACATGGACAGATCCAGCACAATATTCATCAAGACACCAGAGTATAAATAGTGCATCAAGTAGATTGCAGAATCATTCACTGTATCTGAATTTATTCCTGGAGTAAAGTTTTAGGTGTTATTACAGTCAAGATACTGAAGTGGCTTGTATGTTAACTAGAACCCCATGCAAATTAATAAACAAAGCTTAAAATTGCACTGGGCAAATTAGACTTGCAGAGTTGCCAGGAAAACATTTTTAATGGAAGGTGTGTCTTTAGAAAAAGGAATCTGAACTGGAATCCTTGGGTGTGAAAAGGCTACCCATCAAACCTTAGAGAAATGGTCACTGCAGGCAGGAATGAGGAACATGGTCAAGGTGTTGCGATGAGACTGTGCTGGTTTGCGCTGGAAATTGTCTCCAGAAATCTAAGCCTTGCACTGCTGAAATCACTAAGAGAACCGACTGTGGTTTGGTTTTTTTTTTCTGGAAAAATAAAGCAATGAAAATCTCTTTGCTAAAATTTTGCATGTCAAACTTTAACCTGGGACTGATTTGGCTTGTCAGAGTGAAGCCTCAGTGTGTGTGCTCTGGTAACTGAAATACCAAACTGCATGACAGACACTTCCATGGAGAGGGCAGATGGGTCCACAGTTACTGCACAATTGCCATAGCTGCTGCAGAATCGGAAGTTGTGTAATGTTTGGAATAGGAGGATAGTTAGCATGTCTACATGGCACAAAGCACTGCTTTGCAAAGCTACCTCTAAATGAGTCGGAAGTAGTCCATCTTCGTGCAGCTCTCTCCTCAGGCTAATGAACTCTGCCTCTTGGCAGGGCTAATTAAACCATATGAAGTGCTATGCTAATATGGCTAAATTGTGTTCGCTACCCACATTACACAGTTTCAAGTCAGGTTGGCTATCTCTGCATTAAACTACAGTTGTGGCTGTGCCAAGGGCATCAAAACACCCTGCAAATGTGAGTCTCAGAGCTTGACTCTGCCTGTCCTCCTCAGAGAGAGTTCTCATTGCAGGCAGTGGGAATTTAGCCTAAGGAGCCCATGACTGGGCCTTTAAACATTCAAGACCAACATTTTGAATAATTGACTCTCTCATTTGCCTCAGGATATTATGATAGTTTTCAAAGGCTGGTTCCAATATAGCAATAAGCCACAACAACGTGTGTGTTAGTATGCAATCGGTGCATGCCTTCAGTGCATTGGCATGGAGCCTTTACCACCCAAGAAGTATTCCCAAAGTGATCCAAAGCCTACTGAAATCTGTGGAAAACTTTCTATTGACTTCAGTTGGCTTTGACTTCCATTGACTTTAACAGGCTTTGGATCCACCCCAGAGATTTCTGTCCCTCATGTGAGGACTGTTTACATGAAATAATCATTAGATAAAATATACAAACAACTCTTGGAACAAGGACCAACACCTAGGACTCTTCTCCTTGGCAATGGATGCAGAGTCATACCCTTTCTTGCTTTCTCTCTCTAGGTCCCTGTGTTTGTTTTTCGTACAGCCTGGCAACTTCAACACAGCAGTGGCTGTAGCACTCCCTGCGGACTTGGAAGATGGGTAGCTGAATCTCTCCAGATGGGAAACTACCATAAGCTCTGTATCACCCATCCTTCACGAATGCCCTAGCCGCTAAATTGTTGTATACAAAGCGGTTGTTGGCAGCTCTTCTTTTGGCTATGTTTTACAAAAAGTGGTATGAGCCACCCTGTTGTATAGAGGCAGATGGATCCAGATAGTGTGCAGGATGCCTTAGGAAAGACCAATGGACCAAAGTTCCTCAGGTTGTGGATCCTAGTGAGGCTGAGGCTTGAGCAGGGGCCAAGCTTCTCAGCTCTGTCACAGGGGAAATATGCCTGGGGCAGGATTCTAGGTGTGTGGGGAACTTCCTGAGACAAAAAGGCAAGAATTTGTGGAAGAGAGGTGCCTGCGGTGGTACTGGGAAGTTGCAGGCAAGTAGGCTTGGATGTAGGTGCTCACATGCTGGTTAAGCCCCATGTTGCAGGCTTCTCCCAGTTCTGGCCCAAGTTACTCATCATCGCAGAGAGTTCAGCGCGTTCAGCGCTGCACCAACAAACACAAGGCCTTCTCCATCCATGGTCTAGCTTGGCCTATGGCAGTAACATCTGGGTACATACTCAGTTTTGTTTAACCTCCTGTTGAAGAAAAATAGAGATGGAAACCTGAGAGTCTAATTCCAAATAAAAACTCCAGGATTTGGGGCTATCAGAAAACCTTATTCAGGTATTCCTCTGGCACTGAAATTCATTTTTATTGTGGAATGGGAGCTTCTTGATGAGTAAACTTTGATAATTGGTGCTGCAAAGGTTGTAGAGATGATGATAAGATCTGAGGTTATAGGAATGTAGTAGCTGGTGATCATGCAAGTAGAGTGGTATTTCCACAGACAGATTAGTAAAAATATCCCAGTAGGAAAGGAATTAAAACGCTCAGAATTCTTTAATCAGTATCCTTACAGAGTAATGATTTAATAAATGTATTTCTGATAAACAGATGAGTTTTTTTCAAATAATTTCATCTACAGGCATATTATTAATGTATTAACAGAGAAGCAATTATCCAATAGAGTGTCTAGGTAACGTGTAGTTAACAATTAATGTGCTGTTAATAATAGTTAATATATACTGTTTAGTTAAATACACACTCATTAATCAACACAGAGCAAGCTACAACAATGCTAAGTATTAGTGCATCGGTGTATTGCCAGCTTGGACAGTGGTGTTAATTACAGGCCAGATGTTGATAATCTTCCTCAGATCAAGGAGTTACTTGTCCCATCAGTAGCCTCAGGGGATATTTCCACATTCACTCTGACATGCTCCCTGAGGCTGCTCCCAAGACCACATGCGCTGAGTCTGCCTCTCCACTAGTAAATTAAATGGTGCTGGGGCACTGGAACTTAAGTCATCAGAGCAGTCGCTGACATGCTTTTGGCCTGGGCCATCAAGCACTCCCCTAAACAATTCCCTGGCATGACTAGGGACTCAGAAGAGGCCAGGGACTGTTCCCAGGTGGCCATCTCAGTGTGGCCACCCTGTTTTGTGGAGTAAGAGACTTTAATACTGAAGGCATGGTACACCGTGAGTTGGACAGTTTTGGTGGTGGAGAATGTTTCCCATGCAAGTGTCATTCATTAGTGTAAGTGCAGCTGGGCTGCACAAATCGTAAAACATGCAAGCGCAGCCCCATCGGTGGCTGAAATCCGCTTTGCAGTGTCCAAGGGACTCCATCTCAGTTCACAATCCAGCTATGCACCGCATAGCCCACTGGCAAACAGGAACTGGGGCGGTCAGAGACAATCCTCTTTCCCAGCTGCATGGGCAACCCCGTTGGTGCTTGTAGATGCTTCTGGAGTGCTACAGGTACTGTAGAAGTGTGCAAGTGCTTTTCCCTTTCGTTTGTTGCAAACAATGGGTTGTAGCAGTTCAAGCACTTGAAACAAAGCCCATGGAGGCCCTTCAAAATAGGATGCAGGTGCATCCGTTGCACCCTCTCGTAGCACACTTGGATATCGAGTGCTAGTTCAGTCTGGTGTGTTCAGTGTGTTCACTCATCTGTGAAAAGTCAGTTGTGACCGTAGTGCTCTGTGGAACTGAGCCTGAGGTAACCAAACCAAATATTGTCTCTTACTTCAAGCAGTATATAAATATGTATACATATATACGCATATATATTGCTGACATGTAGCAACTGTTGATGGACCAAGTTTTGATGCTGCTGTTAAATTGCACTGAGTAGTTAATCAGTGCCCTATTTTATTTTTTGACATTGCTTTCTACAGGTTGAAGACGTTTACCTTTATAAGAAGCAGAAAGTTGACAGATATAGTAGATAATTCTGTTATGCCTGCTTGGAAATGATTAATGCTAGACTTTTGAACAGGTCTGCCTTGAAAAGGAAATGTCACCTGTTCAAACGCAGCTTTGTATGTTCTCCTGCGGTAATGTATTCAGTGCTTATCAACATGCTGATCTGCTGGTAGTTTCAGGGAGTAAATGTGAGTTTCAGCAATTGAAGCCCGATCCTGCAGGTGCATGTTCAGGCAAAACTGCCATTAGTTTTTATGAGAGTTTGTCTTATTCAAAAGTGCAGGATGAAGCCAGCAAGTGGGTAAATGAAATATGTGAACGCAAGGGTGGGTTTTTATTACTCAGAATACATTGATGTGCCTTTGAGACCTCCATCCAAAAATGTTTGGAGTTTGCTTGAATTTTTCGTGCAAAACAGTCATCGGAACATTT
Organism: Gavia stellata; assembly: GCF_030936135.1. Taxonomy (NCBI): domain Eukaryota; kingdom Metazoa; phylum Chordata; class Aves; order Gaviiformes; family Gaviidae; genus Gavia; species Gavia stellata. The sequence goes on from NC_082594.1 coordinate 45,232,513, forward strand.
TTATGATTTATTAAATTCTCATTTTATTTCCCTCCCTTCCGGCTGCTTAATAAAGAGTTTCCAGCTGTTTGCACTTCCATTTGACAGATAAACTAGACCCTTATTCTGCAAAGCACTCAGGAATATGTGTAACTTCGACTGTGTGAATGGTATCCTCTGATTGTGATGAGCTTTCAGTGGGCTTGCAAAAAGCCAGCTTTCCGTAAGTACTTAGGTGTCTAAATATATAGATGTGGTGCAATGGGATTTTTAAAGATGCTTAAACATGTTCCTCACTCCCTCTGTAATGATGTCTTTAGTCATCCATGTAGTAATTAGAGAATAGCCATTGCGGACCCCACTTGTACAGTAATATATTTCAACAAACTGTAGTTTCTGTAGCATGGGAAATTAGGAGAAACAGGTTAAATTTAACAGGAATGCCAGGAATAGAGAGAGACTAAATAACTGCAATACTTGACTGTCATATCCTCTCTAGAATTACATTAACCATCTACAGGTTTATTACCACACTGCCTCTCAGATGTACTAGGACCCCACTGTTTCTGGTACTAAGCAAAATAAGAGGTCTTATGATCTATCAAGTTGTTTGAAGAACTCAAACTGTTTCTTCTGTTCATGATTCGCCTATGAGCTGTTCACGTTTTCCATGAATTTGTCCATTGTTCAGGTTTGTATGGAATTTATTTTCTGGGAAAAGCCTATTAATTAACTAACCAAGGAACCAAAGATTGGGGCCAAAGGGCCAGATTTTCAAGCACTCACTAGGGAGAGTTCTGTTTATACATATTTCATGGGAGGGGTTATAATTTCAAAAATAATTGTGGTGGTTTGGAATTTGTAAATGCTTTGGGTGGATATTGTTACATACTAAGTTTTTGAAGTAACTAACATTCAAATGACATTCTTAGTCATTTAACTATTCAGTATTTGAACTTCTCCTTAGAAAGTAGTTTGACAAATACCAACACCATGGAAACTGTAATATTTATGTACTAATCGAATACAAATAGAACATTTCCCCTACCACTTATCTTTGTACGGTGTAGACAGTTCCTCATTCCAGATCTGTCCCTCTATCTATCTATCTATCTATCTATCTATCTATCTATCTATCTATCTATCTATCTTAACCTTGCCATATTCAACTCTTAATGCATATTACCAGCATTCTCTCAATAAAATTTTTGTTCTACACACTTCTCTCATTGATCAGTTTGCATATCAATAATGCACTGATAGTCAGTTTGATCCTTCGAGTTTGACACAACTGAAACTGCAATTCAGTATGATTCTTTTTTCTTGCAAACAGGTGAGTTTCCCAATTTTCTAAATTCCTGCATATTTTTGTGGTATTCAGTTTTTAACTGGATTCACAGGTTTTGAATGAAACCAATTCAGTGCTCGTGTAGACATTTGAAGGCATTTAGGTGTTGCTGCTGGCTTGTTTGCTTTTTTCACTGAACACTGCAAAATCCACTGAGTTAGAAGAACAAAAAAGGATCGACAGTCTTTGTTGGTTGTTACTGAAAATGATTAGAAAACAAGCCTAGTAAATTTCTTTTTAGGGTGTATCTACACTTCAATCAAGGCTATCACTGTAGCCAGTGTTAATATTACCACACTAGCTGTAAATTAGGTAGCAGTGTTTCTGCTTGGGCCAGTCACACGAATATTTACCTGGCCGAGATATACATGCAGCCTGTACTACTTCATACTGATGTTGCTCTCACTCAGTCTGGTTGGTTTACAGTTAGCTCTGTCCTTCCTGCGAAAGCTGCCATACTATCATCGAATGTCCCCTAAGAGCTGTCGGTTAGCTGGAGGTTAATCGATGAGCAAGGAGAGCTGGTTTGATAAGCAACTGATAGCCCAGAAATGAGGGTCTGGCTCTGACCGGCTTGGGTGATTAAAACGCTATTTTTAGAATTAGGAATACTGCCTTCTAGAAACATTGATATTAATAGTGTGGATTGCAATAAATATACCAGAAGATGATCATATTTCTGCTGTAAATGCAATCGTTCAAAGGATCAGTGACACAAGATGATTTACTTGTTTTCAAATGAGCCCGGCTGTATTGTATTTAATCAGAATAATAACAAAAACATAGAAAATACATTTTAGGCCTAAATCCCAGAGATTCCATATATCCCCTAGACCATCCCCTGGATAGGATAATGGGTCGGATGAAGTGAAGGAGAAGAGAAATCCTTCTCTAGTGCAGAGTGACAGTAAAGCTGCCTGCAGACCTTACGGGACCAGTGGATGAAATAGCCAGTGGACCTTAGTACCTCCCATGTCACTGTGCAGAGGATATTCAAGAAGAAAAGGAGGGCTTATGGGAGACCTGTTGTCAGACTATTTTATTCTCTTGCCATGTGTCCTAGTACAGTAATGTATGTTCAGTTCAGCCTCAAGAAGAATGCACTCTCCGCCTGGCTTTTCTTATCATTCTTGTCCCTCATGTGATGTAACAGCACCATTCCCACTGTTGGAGACTTTCCATTGCTCTCCTGGAAAAGTCCTAAGGACTCCCAGGTTATGCAAGCAACAGTCTGATTCACCTCCCATCCCTGTGTAACGCTGAGCCGAGCCGCATACCCTGTCTGAAGAACAGAAATCTTTACCCAATCACAAATCACTCATTGATCATGCATCACACACAGGCATAAGTTATTATCTAGTTTAAACTATCTACCAGGTTAAAATATGCTGCCTTTCACTGCACACAGAAAAAAAAATAGTATTTTTCAAAGAATCCCTGAGAAAGTCCCTTTAATGCATTAACTGCCAGGTCCTGAAGTGTCATTCCAGACACTGATTAAAGTACAAACTAAAAAATAGTGGTTGTTTGATGACAATCTCTATAACGATGCCCAGACTTTTTGTTTCCTCTCTTGTTCTGTGTACCAATATGGACCTAGTGTAAACAGAAACATGAGCTTTCATTACCTTGCATTCAAGCAGCTGCAATAAAAACTGCTAATGGAAGAGGAGGAAAGAAGAAGGAAAAGATCAAATGCCCTAAAAGATATTTACACAACATAAGAGTTTTGTGACCATGAGATACTATTTTGAGGTTACGTACTGGGAGTGAAGAAAGAAACTGCACTTTCAGGAAACTTTGTGACAAGAATAGGTGGGAAAATAATTATGTTGCTGACCAGCTTTCTCTTTGTACAGACACATTATATGGCAAATGCCAAAGCAAACAGTTTATAAGTGAAGCCTAGGTTTTATTCATTTGCTGTCTGATCAGAAGTATTTTACATACCTGTAGTATGACTGTCTTTATTTTATTTTTTTCTTTTTTAAATGTGGGAGGTTTATTAAATCACTGATAGGAAAGTTCAGGCATTTATTTTAGAAATTGCTTTATTTTAGAATTTTGTTTCGATCATAAGGACTGTTGCATGATTCAATGTGAAAATATTGCCTTAATGTGCCCTTTTCCTTCTTTGAGTGGATAAGTAGCCTGCTGAAGGGTGGGGGAATAGCAGATAAATATTTTGGTGAGACTTTTTTGACACCGCCTCTCATGTTGTCATGAACAACGTAAGGAAACACAGTCTATAGAAAATAATTGGAAAGTAGGACAGCCTGAAACATCTTTCTTAAAGAGTAAGCATGAGATTCACTGCAAAATAGTGAAGTCCTTCCAAGTGGGGGTCCTTGCAGTCTTTCGTCCTGGTCTCAGTCCTAATCTGGGTTTTCATTAAGGGTCTAGACAACGGGCTAGAGAGCATGCACACACCATCAATTTGCAGATGGCATCGACTCGATGATGCTCCAGGGACTTTGGAGGAGAGCTTCAGAAATCAAATGGGCAAAGTGGAGGGATGGCCTGAAATCCACAGAATGAAGCTAAGCAAGGGGAAGTGCAGAGAACTACAGTTCAGAAGGAAAAATCAAACACACACAAAAAATGGAGGATAATGAGAGATACAGCAGCACAACAGGAAAGGATTTGGAGATTGCTTTGAAGCACAAACCAGCTAGGAGTCAGCAATACAAAGCAGTTGTGAACAAGACAAATTCAGCATGATGTGATCAAGAGAGTCATCTGTAAGAGATGGAAGGCAACTGCTTAGCTCTGTTTAGGGTTCGTGAAACCTCAGCTGGAAGACTCTGCCCACTTTTGGGCGCTGCACTTGAACAAGGGTGTAGGCAAACTCCAGGTGAAGGTAACAAACAGGGTAAGAGGTTTAGAAAACATGACATACGAAAGAAGAGCCATAGAAAGAGAATTGCTTGGCCTAAAAGACTGAGGAGGGAATGTAAAAGTCTGCTACAGTAAGAAGATTACCATAAAAAGATAGATTCACTTGAAGGAACTGAAAATCTCCTTTTTTGGAGGCTTTTAAGGATGGGTAGAAAAACGCGTGTAAGGATGATCTGGGCATGCTTACTCCTCCTCAGCAACCTTGAGGTCATTTCCAGACTTATGTTGCTTTGATTCATTGACCCACCCCATAAAACTGCATCTGAAATCTAACATCTATTTTTAAATAGATTATTAGGAGAGTTTTTTGGGTGGTATATTTTTAGCATGGCACCCTACCATTTTTACCACAGACAGATAATTTTGTAATTCTGATGCCAGTGTTTTCTTAGTACTTGATGATTTTAATGAATATTCACACTGAAGCTTTAGGAGGCTTTTTCCAAATCAGAATTATGTTTCAAAGGGTTTCACTATAATGTTATAGGTGTTTGTTAGATGGCAAATGTCTCTTTAATCTGTTTCCTCACAGATACTTAATCACAGAGGGTAAAGTTTTAATCTCTCTCAGAGAACAATTGTAACGTTTGTATTTCATGTACATAACGATATTTATTTGTAAAATACATGATTCTGAATACTTTTTATTTATCCATTTCCTTCAGTTTCCAAGCCATATCTCAAAGTATTTTTTCACTGGCACTAAGGAGGTTCATTTGCATCACATTTGCTTCATTTGCATCACTTTGCACTGTTTCTTGTTTCAGAGCACTTGCTGTTTAAACATACAGTTACCTACAGCTAGTGACCTCTGGATGCTGCCCTCAGTATAGTCAGTGAGACAAGGTTGTGAGAATAACTGACTTTCTTGTTATCTTGATAACACTTTGTTGTCATTTAAGAATTCATCTTAGATTGATTGAAAATAAAACGTGCTGTGCAAATTTCAAACTGAATTTAGCATTCTACTTAAAAGAAAACCAAAATGCTTCATTCATTTTTGTGGCAGAGGAAATGGGGAGTTTTGCTTTAGAAAAAGGTTGTGAATGTGACAGTAATTTAAAAAACTTTTTGACTTAAATCCACATTTCTTTCAACGAAAGTCATTGTGTCCCATTATTAGCGCTCACTACAAAATCCGTTTGATAGCAGAAGAGACACACATAAATGAATCACTGACAGAGTACAAGGTTATGCTCACTGTAATAATAATGCAGGCTCTGTTGTGTGGAGTTACGTGATAAACTGTCTGCTTTATGACACGTGAAGGGTCAGATGTTGCTGAGCCTGATGCGGCCCTGTTGCATCATTTGCTGCAGATTCATGGACAGAGGAGGTTCTACGGTCACAGGATGGGAATTTTTTTTTTTTTAACTTAGTGTTCAGTCAGGATTTTGGTACATTCTTTGTGGGCTGCACATCGACACACACAACAGACTTCTGCTATGCTAACTAGAACCACAATCAGCCTTCACCTTCCCTGCACTAGTGAGAGGCCTGTGTCCGCCTTCCTCCCAGCGGGGTGGCTGCAGGTCCTCTGGAACGGAGCTCCAGACCCAGCCCAGCCCACGGGCCAGGGATTCCCAGCCTGACCTAAAAGGGCAGCCTGTTCCCGGAGGGACGGTGGCGGCAGAGAAAATGTTGCAGCCCTGGGGGATGAGCGAGGCAGGCCGTCTGGCAGCGCGGCTCAGCAGATCTCTGAGGCGTGAAGTCACATCAGTGAAGCCACCCCACAGATGTCAAAGGGACTGATAGATTATGTACGTGTGCTGCCCCACCTTTCGGCTTCAAGCCACCACAGGCCAGCATGAGATGCTTCCTCTGCCCAGTGAGATTTTACCAGGGATTCCGCTTAAATTCCCTTTCCACCAACCCGAACTTGACTCTTTCTTGGGAAGAGGTCACGCGCAGTTTCACACACCTGCAGGGATCTCGGGAGAGCTGCTTGTTATTCCAGCCCTCTCGCCTGGGAAGGAGTGTGTACACCAAGGATGCTCCTCCTGTGGTTATTTTCCCTTTCAGGTGAGGGAGGTGAAATTGTTTGCCTGGTATATACCATTCATCTTCCTCGTGGTAATGGTCGAACACCTTTTTCTTGCTGTTGGCTTTCCTCGATGGAACCTGCAATTCTGCACAGCTTTCCTGTGTATTTACCCAGCCTGCAGGGCACCATATTCTGGTTTCATTTTTCAGGTTTCTTTGAAGCCGGTGAAGCAGGACTGGCTCTTGAAAGTGCAGAGGTTGGCATCCAACCCGTATTCATACCGTGTTGCGCCGTAACTGTGCAGATTATACCAAAGGATACATCAGGACCAAATAAGACATTAATTCACTTCTTAGGTCAGCAAGAAACCTTTTTTATTTATTATTGCATGGATTTTTATCCACCTGTTCATCCCAAAATTTTAGCAATAGATTTCTGCTGATGATTTAAAGTCAAACCTTGCTATACCACAGACCTGAGTAAAGGGAAAGAAATTATTTGTACTTTACAGTTTCTGCTTGAAAATTAACAGAGATTCTTCCACTACTTTCAAATCAAAGTAATATTTTTCCTGAAACAAGGCAGAAGGCTATGGTCACATCTGAACAAAATACAGAGAGTATGTATTCTGTGCTTGAAACTGTCTACACTGGTGAACGTAGCTGGTGTAAGAGTGATCTTCCAAGGCTATGGCCACTATAGACAGGCCTCTTGCTGGTATGTCCATATTTGTCAAAACCTGGAAATCCCACATACAGTGACAGAGCTGTCCTAGCAGAAATGCAGAGCACAGACCAAGCCCTGGCTGTCCTGGTAAGTCCAATGTTGCACCGAGGACATGTTGAGGGAAAGTCCTACTCTGAAAAAAGAGAATGAGCTTGACTGGGGAGATGGGGGATTTCAGCAAAAGATTAAGGAAAGGACCAAAAACTCTCATACATGCATTCAGAGCAGAACATAAGCAATTTCTGTGACAAAGCACTGACAAACCGTGAACAGTCAAACATCCTGCATCATTGACAGGTAAGCATACTGTCTTGCTGCTTTGCTGGGGTGTATAATATACTCTTCCCACTATGGCAAGAACATGCTGTATCTCATCCTTCATTCCTGTTTGTGTATCCATCCTCCTTTTCCTGATCATTCTGGCAGAGCCATGTGTTTTCCACACTTCCCCTGCCTCATGGACACTGAACATCATTATTTTCTCCGTGGCACTAATTGCCTGAGATGCTACAACCTCTGCCTACATTGCTGGAGTCCTTCTGTCATTTTCTCAACAAGCACTTTAGATATGTTGTCAAGAAAATGGTCAGATAAATTCTTGAAACTGGTTAAAATTTGGTGATCTTTGAACTATGATACCTCATCCTTCTGAGACAGTGCTGGAAGGTGAGGGTAAATTTAGGAAAGACAATCTGCTTTTTGCTTTCTTTATTTGGATGACAGCTGCATCTGACCTTGTTTATCATAACACTTTTAATATACAGCAAATAATTATGATGGTGAGTCTGAGGTGATTCTTCATACTCTCCTGGTGTTTCACTGAGGGTTGGGTGGATACATGATGCTGATTCCTCTTCCTTGCCAGTTGCTAAACTGTAGTAAATCTCTGCTAAAGAAGAGCATAGATATCTTCCAATACAGGCATTTGTCACAGGAATTTGGAAGGGGAATGAGTTTGGTTCATGCCAGGTTTCACTCAGAAGGATAGGGTGGTGCTCAACCAGTGCATCTATGTTAACAATTCAGTGCTCTGGAGAAGTGATTGTTTAGGTGTAAATTTGCCTTGTGTCTGTTCTTGGAATCGTGCAGCACACATGTGAGTGCACCCCAGGAATCGAGGCTGAAGCCAGGCCCCAGGACTCCATCCAGAGCAAGGTACCTCCAAAAGGGGGAAAGCACCTCTTCCCTATGTCCTTCAGCAGTTGACACTCTATGCAAGCACACAATTCTGTTAGTAATGGCAAAGCTGTACAGAAATCTACTTTGCATTGCAATGTACACCTTGGACAGTCAACAGGTATCAACTTCATTGCCAGAATCGATGTGTTATGGAATAGGTCCAATACACTGTCCATGTTGTGCCACAGTCCAAACACTGACAGCTGACTCTAGTGGTAGGGTAATTCAATGTTGCCAGAAAAATGAAAATGAACACAAAATGCATGTTTCACTGTAATCAAAACATCATCTCTTTGTTAACAACCATTTTGATTATGAAGCAATGATCACTTTCATTAATGTTGTTACATTACAGACAATGAAGTCTAACCCTTACATTTTGACTGATTTCGTGTACCTACACAGCTCTGGTGGTTGTTACCTGTTAAAGTGCCTTGCATTGTTGCAGGACAAGCTGTGTTTTAGATCCTCTTGCAAGACCTTTTCTACCAAAGACCTCTGCTCTTTCCCTTTTTTTTTTTTTTAAACCTCTCTCACAATTGGAACCTGCTCTTTTTCCTGGCCCCTGTCTATTGTGATAGAAACTGTCCCCCTAACAGCTCTATGACTGGACCTTGGACTGGGGAAGTCTACCTCTGTCTCCTGATCATAACCTAACTGGGTTTGACGCATGTACAGAAACATCTCTTCAAGAGTTTGTGTTGAATGCCTTATTCAGGTAACCCATGTATTATTTATCAAAAAATGTATAACAGTAAATAAAGATGTCAAAAGACTTGCATGTGTTCATCTAAGCCTTAGTCCTTCCTTGTGTGTTTTCCATACGTTCCTCTCAGTCCTGTCCCACTTCTTTACTACTAGAAGAAACAGATACCCAGCAACTGCTGCTCATCTCCCACCCTTTCTACTCCAGGCAAATGGTTTTAACAGGTTCAAGTTTCTTTGATCCTGACCTTGGAAAGATCCATCTATAACCTATCATCTGGAGCCAGATGGTAGACATTTCACTGTTAGCGGTCCCTGGTCTTAAAGACTCCTAGGTATCCTTTCTGGAAGACATTAATCTTTGTCATGATCCTATTTAGTATTTGTTTTTCTTAACAGTCTCCTTTAATTCTGTATAATCAAACAAAAAATATCAAACAGATAAAATGAGGTACTTATAAGAGTCATGAAAGTAATAGAGATATCTCATTCTTTACAACAACCAAATTAATATGAAGTGCTTCACACACTGCAACCTTACAATCTGGATATTACACAAGTAAAAATAAATGCACACACCCATAAAACTAGTAAAACTGGCTGTTGCAGCTACACATAGTTCCCCGTGTTCATTAAAATTCTATCTTTATTGACTTTATCTTGATTGGCATGCAGATCAAAGTGAAAACGTAATAAATAAAAGAATATACATAATGGAATCCATGGAAAGAAGCTATTCAGAAGATAATTCCAGTAGGTAAATTTCAATGCAGTATTAAAAACAACAGTGCAGAAGCATTTGAAACATAACACGTCATAGACTGTTGAAGGGCTGGATCCCGAGGCCATTACTCACTTGCGTAGACACACTGACTTCAAAAGAATTACTCACCGTGAGTAAAGATAGTTGGAGTACGACTAAACAAGACAGTATTAGCTCTTTCGGTGCGGCCATGTAGCTGAACAACAGCTCTGTGTGAGCGTGATCCTGTAGGCAATACCCAGCTTAGTCCATAATGGCAGCTCCAGGACCCCTCTGGGATGTGGTGAGCACCTGTGTAGGGCAGAGGATCCCTGATGGCATGGGAAGTGGGAGCACAAATATGCATAAACACTAAATAAATATGTTTGCCTTCAGTTGTGCCCACCTGTGCTGCTTAAGAAAATATTTTTCGTACTTCCCTAGCTCTGGCTGGCCTTGCACAGCCCATGCATTGAAAAGTGAGCTGGATCAGCCTCGTCTCATCCATTATTAAGCAAATAGTTGTGCTTTACTGAACTGGGGCCCAGATTTCCATAGCTGAATTTTTATAGCTGTTTAAATGTATGGAGAAAGAGCAGTTTGACTCTCAGATGTCAAGGATGAGTTTTTAGGGCAAGCAACAAAGAACAACATTTTTTTTCACCTTAAACTGCTAACTAGAGTATTTTGATGCAGTCATAGGACATGAACATAAGGCCTCTTAACACTATTTTATTGAAATTTTTATTAACACAATTACACAAGTGAGATAAGGGATGCTTTACAAGGTTAGTCACAAAAGGTGAACAAAACAGAAACTAGATGACAGATTCTGGGCATCAGAAACTAGAAGACAGGGTCTGTACATCATAGGTTATTGAACAGAATTAGTTCAATCCAGAGTATGAGAGAAAGAACATGTAGGAAAAAAATGACCAAGGAGAAGCCTAAGAGAAAGATTTCTTAAATAAATTTAGAAACCTAACTGGCATCAGCAGCTGCTGTTCGCTTCCACTGTTTGAGCATTGGGAACCAACAAAAAGATCTGGGTATGCCAGGTTCTGCTTTTCTGGAAAATAAAATTGAGGGAAAATTTCTCCCACTTTGGTCTTTCATCCCTTTTATGTTTGAGCATTCTTATTACGTACACAGTATAACCAAGAATTAGCCAGGCTGTCGTGCCATAAGGATGAGTTTCAACAGAGAAAAACATTTGTCTGTGGTTACAGACTGGCTCTCTGGGAAAAAAAACAAAACAAAAACTGGTTGCGGCAGTACGTACTGGAACTTCTAAAAGCAAAGCATAAGGCTAAGTTTACCTGTCTGCCGACCACTGCCTAGAGTGTTTTCCCAGGTCCCAGCTAGTTTATAACATATGGTTACCTGCAGTCATGTGAAAGTGTTTTCAACCAGCCTGGTGAATTATTGGCAGCCACTACTGTTTTACACAAAAAACATTTAATGCTATTTTGAAGTAGGAGGAGGCAGCATCCCCTTCCTCAAAACACTAATATATGTTTTGAGCCAAATCCACTGCCTCTTTGACCCAATTTTATGTTCATATGACTCAATCGATCCCAGCAGTATTACATCCATGTGTCTTTTTGGAATAAAACACTGTAGTGAATCAGTCTCCTTTGCTCCTTTCTTCTACATTTTTCCACCACCACCATGAGACATTCAAGGAGATTTTCCACATCTGAGAGCTTTCTGAGTAAGCAGTGGAAGATATTGGCATTCATAAAACCCTGACAAGCATCTCGGGGATTATAATGTCTATAATATTGAAAAAAAGCCACCCAGTTTATTTCAGTACATGTTTTTTTTCTTTTTCTTGTTTATATTTTGTGAGCAAAACTAAATCTGATTCCAATAGCTGAGCGGAGCCTTCTCATTAAATGAAAGTGTCTCCCCTAGCTCACTGAAGCTCCTAACTAACTGACACGGAAGTTAGCTGCATTATGTGGGCTTCAGGCCATCCTCAGCACAATCAGTCTTCGTCAAGCTGAAACTTGCTGTGTTTAGGCAGGTTGGGATTTCTAAACAGGTTGTTCAGCCCTATTTTCTATGCTCAGTTGCCCAAGGATTTGTTTTCTTCCAAGAGCAACAACAAAGTATTTGCCTTACAAAAGTTTTGAAGGAGTCTATCATTTTGAGAGCTTTTTCTAGCCTTAAAATGGCAGTTCCACTAGGACAGACACCAGGTTTTCAAGATGGAAGGGGGTCTGCAAACTGCAAAGGACTGGCGGGCTGTTACCTCTGGCTTTTCTCCTGAAATTTTGACCTTTCAGGTATGCTGTGACACAGCAGCAGTTTGACAGGATCTGGAGGTCTAACTGAGGATACTTGAGGACTGAGGAAAGATTCCTCTCGAATGTTAATACCGTTTCACTTGATCATATTCATTAACAAGGTGCTTAGAGCCTAGAAAGGGCTTGACTATGTTTACTTAAGCCTAAATAAAGATTAATATCCTTTCATGTAGTGTATATGTTTGCATGGTATTTGATGTTGTGAGACTTTGGTACAAAACTGTAATAAAATGCTTTTTCAGCATGTCATGTTCGGTAAACATATATTTACTTGAAAAGAAAAAAAAAAGAAAAAAGACCCAAGACCTGGAGAGGACGTAAACTAGCGAGTCTGTTGGCATCTCTTTCAAAACAATGAATAGTAACAGTCTATGCAAGGTATAGTTGCTTCCCATAAAGGGAAAAAAAACAAACCAAGCATATGTTCATATAAGTAACTTAAAGATAAAATGAAGGGTCCATCTCAATTATCAATACAGATCAATACAATATAGATCATGTAAGGCTTTCTTTTGCTGTATGTCCTGTACATGCTAGAGACTGTTCTTAATGTAATATGTTGAGCTACACATTTAAGCAGCACTGTATGAATAAAAGATAGATAAATACCCAACTTATTCAACTGTATCTTCAACAGTTATCTTCACTGATGGAGTCAGCCTTGTGCCTGTAGACTCCTACGATATTCTTAGATATTCAACAGCTATGCTGCCTTCACAAGCTTTATACTATCGTAGTAGTTCAAAGAAGAAGAAATAAAAATCCCAGAGTTTTTAGACAGGGCTTTCAAAAACTCGCAGTAGCACTTACTTACAGAGTTTCTAGTGGTAGCCATGGACTTACGTCTTCAGATCTACACGAGTCTGTGGTACTCTGTATACAACAAATATTGTATCTGCTGGAAATGTCATGCCAGTCCTAATATTTTTTCTATCTTCAAATTCCAATCAAGAGAGGAATTTGGAGGTGTTAAATGCCACATGGTGTGCCTAGAAAGAGACAGTCCTTGCCACAAAATAGGAGAAAAAAAGTACCGTTATCCCTGTTTTATAAGTACAGGCTTTGAGAGATGAAAGGACCTGCCTCTGTTATTCATGGAAAGATTATCATTGACTTCAGTGGGTGTAGTATCAGCCCTATAGCGGTATGAAACTTGGCTCCTAATTACATTAGGCCCACGTAGGCTTAGTTTCAGCCACAGTTCATTTTTGTCGTCAGGTTGTTAACCTGTAAACCAAAGGTATTTCAATTGCTGACAGAGTCTGACTTGTGGTTCTAGGCTCCCAGGATGCTTGACTAAGAGAAACCCATGTCCAGTCACGTTTCGTTTGTGCTCCAAGTGTTTGGCTTCCATCATGGCTTGGGATGGCCTGTTCTCTGCAGATTAAGAGGAAACAATATATGACGCACAGGCTTGTCTCACTCACTTCAAAGTGTGAGCAACAGTGACTCACCCACCTCCACAGAAATCTTTAAACCCTGTGCTGAGTTTCCTATTTTTCTTCTTGTGTCATAGTTAGCATTGCTGTCTTTTGTTTTCTCCAGCCTACGTTCACCAGCTTTGCAGAATTTTGAATCCAATCTGGCAATGAGGCTGGGCTTTTTTTTTTTACTGTGCCTTTGGGTTCCCATATTCTTTCATAGTTTACTTAACCAAACAGCATGTGTTTAAGTTTCTCAGTAACTCCGGGTGTTACCAAATAAGAATAATCTGCATAATATCAATGTGAAAGGGAGGCTTGTTATTCACACTTCGTTATCATCTTGTCCCAACAGACAGCTGCTGTCACTGTTTGCCCTTTTCAGTGGAAGTGGGCTAAATTCATCCTAGTCACAGACGGGGGTAGGTGGCTGTGGTGCAGTTCCCACCCATTTGGAAGATGACACGTTAGATTGAGTTATTCTTTTACAGAGCAGGGAAGCTTATTGAACAGAAAAAGTTAATTAACCTAACTGAGGACCGAACTGGTCCATGCAGGACATAAGCTGGGACAGGAAGAACTTCCATAAGTTCTTCAAAATATACTTCACTAGGAATAACATGAAAAAACCCAATAATTACCTTATTATAAATGTCTTGCCAGATAACACCACGGCTTCACCGGGAAGGATTTATCTGCTCTCGTGCTTGCAGTCCAATGCCAGAATTCAATGAACCTGGGTCACCCATGGCTGTGTAGGCTGTTCAACCTGTAGGATAGTATGCAAAAGGTGGATACCACCACCACTGCTGCTCCTTCTCCTACACCACTGTTTTTGAATTAAAGTGACCATGGCACCTCTGCCCTGTGCTGAACCCAGTGCTGTTGATACGCATTAGACATGATCTAAGCATGCCCAGAAGATTGGGATCCTTAGGCAATGGAATACCTACTTTGTAAATCCCAAATGCACTTGGTGAAACAGCAGTCTATGTATTTAGTTCAGTCAAGGTGTCAGTGGCGTAATTTTAAGCATCAAAGTAAATTTTGTAATGGAAATTTTGAGTAGCTTAGTGGGGCAAACGTTATTGGGAAAATCACTTTTCTCTTTCTTTGATGAAATTCTCCTTGGCTGCACCATAAGTGCTTAGGTGTTTTATTTAAATCTTGCTGAAGGCACCTGCCTGTCTGAGCTTCAGCTCTTCTGGGTGTCCAGACCTCTGCTTTGGCACATGCCCAGAACAGTTTAAGCAGCCTGATAGCTATCTCCCACCTAAGAAGCTAGGCATTCCTCTGCTGAAGTCTCCTGGGGGGCTCAAACCTGCACACATTCTCAGAAAAACACCTAATGCACACCCAGAAGGCTCCTTGGAAAATACTTTGTGGGTGCTTTTTTCGAACAGACAGTGAAGGAGGATCTGCCACCCACCTTTCATGCAATACTCTGTGGTTAAGCCATTCGCTTAGGAAGTTAGACTCAGATTCAACACTTTGCTCTGACTGAAGGGGTTGAAACCAGCATTTCTCCAAGGAAAATGTCCTCCCCAGGGGTGACATTGTTTAGAGGGGGAGAGATGGGGTTTCACACACAGTCCCTACTCTTCCTCTTGAAGTTGTTTTACTGTGTAGCAGAAAAGTCCAGAGTCCTTGGACAGGCACCTCCACAGAGGTGCATTGTTCTGTAGGCTGCACAAAGTAGGTTTAGGCAGAGCTCCCTCCTTTGAGGCCTGTTTATACACTTTTTGTTCAACAGCCTTTCAATTCAACTCAGACAAGTAGGAGATCTGACACTTAAAAGACTGGAAGAAATTAAATCCTGGTCTCGCACTTTGCCTTCTACAGCTTTACTTGTACTAAATAGACAGCAACATTTCCGTCACCAGCACATTTTGGGAGTGTGCTTTTGGAAAGAGGAGATGTAGGCACCTACTTACAGGTTCTGGTCTGTGAATGCGAAGTAAGACATGTCTTGGTCTTCGTATTTGCTGTAAAGTAGCTGAAAGTGCCTGAATGTTGAATATGGCGAAAACGTAGATTGGAATCCTGTCTTGGGGCAATTGACCTTCTCTATGCTGTGTACGTAAAGCCTCATAGATAGGTTCTGGTTTCCACTCCAATCGCCAGCCACACAGGCTACAACTACTTAGCTTTCATTATCCTTGGTAAGACTTAATGCCAATTTGAGTTCCTTTCCACCTTAACCCACAGCCCAGTTCTTTCATATAGTGATATAATTTTGCTGTTTCTAGGTCCCCTTGTCTTTCTAGAGCCCTACATTTCTCACTTAACCTCAATTATATTTGATGTCTTTTGTAGACAAGGTTTTCAAATCATTCACAATGGCAAGAAGGTTATATTCTACTGTATCTATGGCTTCTGTCTTTCCTCTTTTTCATGGATGTACTTTTCTTCCTTGCCCAATAACAAAACACGAAAGTGGATTCTTGGTGGAGAGTGTGAGGTCTTTACATCCCTGCCAAAGCAGAGGAAACCCTAGGGAAATCCAGAAAGCAGGAAGCATTAGGCAGAGAGTGCCCTGGGTTTTGATATCCAGTGGAAGCTCTGCCTCTGAAGTGATGGTGACAGCAGAACGTGGCAACAGCATAGGAGGGTCATGTCTGTGTGGGGAAAGGAATGGTTGGCAGGAGCCAGGAAGCTTGGGGCAAGGGAGTTCAGGTGAGAGACAACGGGTGAGAGGTTGAGTTGGATGGACAAGAAAAACCAGGGCTTTGAGTTACTTGGAATTTGGGGGATAGTCTGGAAGGATGAGAAAGACTATGTGGGAAGTTCACGTAGGAGGGATTTTTCTGCAGAAGAGCGGAGGGAGGGTTGGAAGTCAGGACATAGTTGACACTTAAGAGAGCAAAGTGCAAGATCTGGGAATTGTGCTAGGGGAGGAAATTTCCCCTCAGGAAAAGGACATCAGATGTATTGGGAGTTGGTGGAGGCCTCTGAGGAAATATGGTGACTGGGAGACGACTGCTTTGGAGGACAAAAGGCTCTGAGATCAGACTGAGTAGGACTAGGGGAATAAAGACAGTCTCTCATCTTTCCCTCCTTACTACTTCCACCTCCAGGGTCCTCAAAATTCCTGCATGGGAGCAGCGATGCATACAAAGGACAACAACTTCTTCCTGCATCAGGCTTTGATTGTGAAAGGACAGAGCTGTTTGAAGGTAGTGACTATGTGCATAACCTTTTATGTCTCTGGGAGACTCCAGTACAAAAAACAGAGCAGTTGTGGCATCTCCATCCCTGGAGGACTCCAGCACTCAGCTGGACAAGGCCCCGGCTGAGCTGATCTAGTGTTCGTGGTAGTTTCACTGTAAGTTGGGGGTTGCTGTAGATGACTTCTAGAGCTCACTTCCCACAGGGTTTCCCATGGTCGCTGGTTCAAGGAATCTAGAAAGCTTTTAGTCATAGAGGCATCCTTAGCTTTGACACCTGATATTATACCAGCCTCCTTCCATTTCCCTTTATTTTTGCTCAAGATGACAGATACGTGTATCTGCATTATCCCATAATGTTGATGTTCCCATAGGCTTGCAATAGTGTGTTCTGAGTTCACATTTCTGTAATAATATAATTCAGAGAATACAAAGACAACCCACGGGATTTATGTGCCTCTTGCTGAATTCATCTTGCAGTTCAGGCATCCTTCTAATCTCCCCATTTTGTCCCTCAAAATCATCACTTCTGCTTGACCTACCTGTAGGCCAAAGGTCAAGTTAACTTGGCTTTTTTCCAGATCCTGTTAAAGGCCATTTCTGAAGTCATAAATGTAGTTTGCTGAAGAATAAAGGCACACCTTTTCCTGCATGGATTGGTAATATAGCTCTTTTGCAGTGCTAACAGCTGAAGCTGGTGGGACGATCCAGACCAAATGTACTTTCTTTTCTAACGACATAGAAGCTTTTGTGGAATCAGGAAGATTTTTCTTATGTTTCCTACCAAAAAAAAACCTCTCCAAACCAAATGAAAAAGCAGGAACAATTACACTATTTCACTGAGCTGTTTTGAAAACCAGGAGGTATGAGATAGTGCCTGCACCTGCACTTGGTCCCTCCAGCTTCAGCCACACCACTGAGGCACTGGTGTTATAGCCCAGCCACAATGGCTCCCTCTGCTCTTGTGGAGCCACCAAGTCTCCCTGCCACCCTGAGAAAGTGCCCATCTTCCTCCTGCAACATTATAGGGAGTCTGAGGTGACTAACCCCCTAATTTACATGCCTTGCATAGGTGATTAACGTTAGGTACGATGAATTGTGGCTGCAGTGTATCATTGAAACATCTTACCTTATTTTCCAGATCAAAGTATCTCGTGTTTTTGTTCTGATGAAACAGCTTGGTACTTAACAAGAGGAGCACGTAAACATTCAACATACTAATTAGAGAAGCCAGCAGTTTACTCTATCTTTCCATTATCCTGCAATCCTGTTTCAACTAATATGTTATGGCATGTGTTTTATTATGGACTTCCACAATCGAGCCATAAAATTAAATATCTGTAACAGTAGTTGTATAAATGATATTACTAACAATGAGAAATTTTGGTTTGGACTGAAATCAGAATTCCCCTCCAAGTTAATTTTTTAAATAAAGATGTAAAAATTTTCATTCTGTGGGAATTTTTAAAATGTTTGGTTTAGTTGTGACTCAGCACCAAAACAAATTTTGAAATTATGTTCAACATGACCAGTGTTCATAGATTTAACCAGCCTTTCTGTCCCAGCAACAAGAGAGCCATTCAGCTACCAATTCTCATCTTTAAGACTGAGTGAAAGTAATGAGAAATTCCAGTTGTCTTTGCTGGTAGTGGGTCAATGGACTGCATTACCACTAAACTGCTGGATACTACCCAAATCATTTGGCTTTAAGATGCAAAAGTAAGCTAAGTGTTTAAGGATATGATGAATACTCTTCAGAAAAGTTCTAGGTCAACATATTCTAAATGGATAATAAGTATGGCTGTTTACCAAAGCATTTTCTAACAATAGAAAGAAAGTCACCAGAAACTTATTCAACCTTAAAAAAAACCTAAAAATGAAAAACCTTACATTGGTTTGAATAGAATATGAGCTGAAGAACACACACAAAAAATCCATTTGTGGTATTTTTTGACTATGCAGTGTGCAACTAAAAATGTTACGATTGTTTGCAGAGTATCTACTACTAAACTAAACAAAAGCATGCTGTGACTTGATTGACCTATGCATCAGTGCATGCCGATCTATTTGAGTTATTTCATAGTTTGGGAACGTTCTCACATAATCCTATATGTGTGCTTACTGCATTTGTTTTTTGAGTTAACTTGCCCTTCTTTTGAATAGTACACAAAATCTTCAATGTTCAGCTGGGAAAATGATTTCTAAACAGTGATTCTCAGTAAAAAAGCAGCTCTGCTGCTTCTCGTTGGCAAGGGGCTGGTACTGATATCACTGAATTTCTTGTGAAAGTCCACTTTATCTGAGCAGCAAGAAATCTCTAATGCAATGTTAAGAGGAGATGTTGTGGTTCTATTACAGATAACAGATTCAAGTCAGCAGTGGACTGTGCTCAGGACTATGTAATCAAGGTGGTTTGTAAGTTGAGCAACATTGCAGCCACATGCAGAGGAGGTGGCTTGGCATTTGGCAGGAATCTCTATCCTGCAACTGTCAAATCCACAATCACAATCCATCATGCAGAATAATGTCTTCCTCCTTCCTGTTCACTCCCCAGTCTAAGCATGATTTTCCACCTTGAATGCAACCCATGTTTTATTTTATTGTACACAATCAGATACACACTATGGTATCATTAGAAAGTAAATATTTATTAGTCTTCATTAACCGAAATACTCCCTGTATTGGCGTTTGATCCTTGAAAGTAACCATTTATTTTACATGTTATGGTATATATGCTGTAGTGTGACAACAGATGACAGTTGTTGATTTTTCAATAATGCCCACTGCCAGGGTGAATGAGTACAAGGTGATGAGATAATCCTTATTCCTACTCACTTGTCTGTGGCAGAAAAGGGATGGAAATAGGGAAAAAAGCAGAATTCCATTTCAGGATTTATCAGTAAGTATCTAAGGTATTCCTGAGAAAGTCTGCAGCCCTAATGAAATAGCAATTTTTATCACCTACAGGAAAAAAATCACCTGAATGTCTAAAAGTGTTTTAAACATTATAAGCTTCTGGTAGCAAATATATTAATATAATCTTTTTTTTTTTTATCTCTAATAACAATAAGTAACATTTAGTATCATCTTGTAGGAACTGCCTTAAAAAGAAACCCTTGATATACTCCAGATTCTTAGCCAAATGAAAGCTTAGAAAGACAAATGTATTTATCAGCAGTCTCCAGGGAGTGAATTTTATGCTGAGTTAGAATGCAATGACTGGCAGTAAATAATTTTCCAGTGGTAAGATACTTTCTTTTACTTTTCAGTGCTAAGACACTCTTTTTTTTTCGCTTGATCCTTTTGGGGTTGAGAGCAGAATTCCTCCAAGCCGTTTGCAAATTAGGGTCTGAAGGAGAATTAGGAAACAAATGTGTTTACTGAGTAAGATTAAGTCAGTGCATGAGCAGGGGAACAGGAAGGATCATAAACCAGAGAGACCAGTTCAAACCAATTTTCACAGAACTCCTCCCTTTAGTAACATTACTGTAAGTTACAAATATTACCTCATCAGAACAAATGATTATTTGCTAATCCATGATTCAGAAGGCCAACCATTGTTAAACAGCACCCTTTGGAAACTGGTTAACCCTTTGTGCTCCATTTACTACATTACCAAATGTAAAGACGTAAAGAAGCTATGAATGAAGTGTGCCGAGAGGCCAGTGACTATGAAATCGGTAAAATACACATACACTCCCTTATACAGAGAACTGGCAAAAGGTGGCAGGTAATCAAACCTGGCACAAGAAGCCATTAGCACAGTCATAGAACAAATGCAGTGCAAAAATCTTGCCATAATCCTGTTTAGTTAATGTATTACATCGCTGACAATTCATTTTCTGGAGACTGTGCTGAACTTCTCATGAAGAATGTTAATTACCGTAACTTGTTTGATGAGTACATCTGTAATTGGGGAAATAGACTCTGGCAACCACAGTCACATCATATAAAGACACTGATATCTGCATCTGCTCAGACCTCTAATTTTTTTCTATCCCAGCGAATACTCCTGTTAGAGGACAGAAATACCTCTGGAGATTAATGGATGCATACAGTGTACAAAGGTGTCCCAGGAACCACAAGCAGAACATACCACCAAAATCAGAAGATAGGAGAAGCAGCTGTTTAAGGAGAGGTCTTTATTAGTGTTTTAGTTTGGGTTGGGAGTGCTACTTTGAGGGGAACCTCCTGACTGCCGCTACCTAGTATAGAATCATAGAATGGTTTGGGTTGCAAGGGACCTTTAAAGGTCATCTAATCCAACCCCTCTGCAATGATCAGGGACATCTTCAACTAGATCAGGTTGCTCAGAGCCCCTGACCTGGAATGTTTCCAGGGATGGGGCATCTACAACCTCTCTGGGGAACCTGTACCAATGTTTCACCACCCCCATCGCAAAAAATGTCTTCCTTATATCTAGTCTAAACCTACCCTTTCAGTTTAAGACCATTACCCTTTGTCCTGTCGCTACAAGCCCTATTAAAATGTCTGTCCCCATCTTTCTTATAAGCCCCCTTGAAGTATTGAAAGGCCACGGTAAGGTCTCCCCGGAGCCTTCTCTTCTCCAGGCTAAACAACCCCAACTCTCTCAGCCTTTCCTCATAGGGGAGGAGTTCCATCCCTCTAATCATGTTTGTGGCCCTCCTCTGGACCCACTTCAACAGGTCCATGTCTTTGTTGTACTGAGGACTCCAGAGCTGGACGCAGTACTCCAGGTGGGGTCTCACCAGCGTGGAATAGAGGGGTAGAATCACCTCCCTCCACCTGCTGGCCAGTGGAGCTTTGGTTTGCATCATGGAGCCTCTCAAAGCATGCAAGCTGAATTCCTTTTGGATGACGCTAACTGGAAAACATGCTCCAGAAGGCTACCTAACACCCTCGAATTGCTAATGGAAATTCAGTCAACAGGACCAAACTAGAACTAGTCTGATGTCAAACCCCTGAAATATGTGCAGTGTACACATCATTCTGCAGTACCTATTCCCATTGCTCTGTATTTGCTAACACAGATGTAGCCTTAGATAACTCTTAGATAACTCTTCTTCAGAAGCTCACTGCAGAGCTCTGAGAGGAGTCAATAAATGGTCCAGAACCACTTCATTGCAATTTGCAGCTATTCCATTTGTCTGCAATATGAGTGGGAGAGTGCCCTTTAAATTTTTGTCTGCTGTCTTAGAAAGATGTTTTGTTGTTAGAGCCCTGAGAGCCTTCAGGGATGTCCTTTTATTTTGGTCACTTGTGGGTGAGTATTCTGCTATGCACTGTTGAACATAATTAGGCTACATATGGTGCTGATTGGGGTTTTCTCCATAGCACCTAATTTCCTTTCTTCTTCTTTTTTTTTATGTCTTGGTTTCCTTTGCTCTTTCTGGTGTTCAGAATTAAAAATGTAGTAAGAGTATTAAACGGTCCTGAAAAAAGTATGCTTCCTTTTAAAGAAAGTTCCAACGGACACTTGAGCATTAGTTGATTTCCTTGGGGCAGAGTTCGCACTGTGTGTGCAGATGATCCTCCTGACTTTGTGTTTTGTTGGTTGTTTTATTATGCCAGATAGTAATGGCTTACATTGATGTAAATGACTGTACAAAAGATGTAAATTATTTCACTTGATAGGGGATTCTTCAGTTTCTGTGTAAGGATTTTAAGTATAATTGCAAAGGAAAAAGCATATCATGAGAAGGATGTCTGAATTCAGAATAGTCCCAGGTAAGTCAGGATAGGTTAGTCAGAGAAGTGTCCACAAGCCCCAAAACAGATGAGTGTCTGTTCCCATCAAGTCTGAGTGCGCAGGATTCAGCTCAGCCAAATTTATGGTGTCTGCAGTGTAGATATCTGCACCCTAATTAGGTGTTAAGCTCCTATTAAAGTTAATGGAGAGTTTGAAGGCTTCGTAAGCACAGTCTTCTAGTGCCATTTGAGATGCCATCAAGAATATGAGATATCTGAATGAAGCCTGCAGATAAGACCTAGGGGTGACCCATGCTCTTCTGGA
Organism: Gavia stellata; assembly: GCF_030936135.1. NCBI lineage: Eukaryota > Metazoa > Chordata > Aves > Gaviiformes > Gaviidae > Gavia > Gavia stellata. The sequence continues at coordinate 45,254,969 of NC_082594.1, forward strand.
GCAGCCTAAGGGTGACAACACACAGCATCTAACACATCAATAAGACGTCTATGTTTAGGAAACTGAATTAGATCTGAGCTTTCCCTTAACTCTGATGGGAACTTGGACAAGCTCAGATATAGACACCTGTGTTGCAGAGCTTAAATTCAGGCAAGTTGAATTCTACCCAGTATCTCATAATGAATGCAATGGAAGTGGTAAACAAGTGCTGGCAGTAAGAAGAACAGGCCTATTCACAGGGAAGAAAGGACAGAGGTAGGTTGTGGTACTATTAATGAACAGGAATGGCATATTTACATCTGCTGGAAATAGAACTGTGCAAATAATGGATTTTGGGGTTTGGTGGTTGAACTGAAAGTTATGCAATAAATTCCTTTCAGTTAACCTGAAATAGATTTTTTTTTGTGTGTGTGTGTGTGTTAACTAATATAAGGAACATGTGTCTCCTCTGGTTTATTAGCAACCAGGAACTAGATTCTATGTAGCCTGTTGTGCGTGGTAGCTATATTCCTGTAGCTGTGGATTAAAAAGCTTAGAAAGGATGCTGGGCAGGAACCACTGGATCACGAACTGAAAATTGCCATGCAGCGATATGACAGGAAATAAACAACAATGTTATTTCACAGCATGACTGGAAAGCTTATCTGCTATATTACATATTTTATGGGTTCTACTCTGCAACTTTTACCTTGGATTACATTCACTTGAAGTGCCACAATACTTATTCACCTATGTGAGTGAGCAAAAGTGATTCATCACGCAAAAAGATTGTGAAACTGGGCAATATCTCTTATGTATCTATGTGTTCACCCGTCTCCAAAATAATAATCCAAAACCCATCATTTGAAGGTTATATGAGGCAGATTCTTATGCTCTGACATCAGATTTAGACCTGAAAGTTTGTCTGGTTTAATTATATTGTTAAACTGGTAAAATATGTCAGTCTAAACACGCTATCACAATTTTGGAAGTGCTAAAACTGCTGCAGGTTATGCCCATTCAGGATCTAGAATAAGCTATAATAGCATTAAAACTTACATGCCAGCATAACTATGTTTACACCAGAGCACATAACTGCTGGATTTTACCTACTCCGAGTGAAATGGGAATGCTCGAGTGAATAAAGTGAACAGACTTTGAGTCCTGATCAACACGAACAATCTATATGGAAAAAAAAAGTAAAAATATCTCTGTTATTAAGTTCATACCCATGAGCAGTTTAAAGCTACAAATGTTTAGGAATATATAAGTTGAATTTTTCAAAGAAGATACATGTTGATACTTTGTATTATCACACGGAAAGTTGTGCAGTTGGCAGCAAAAGTTGCTTTTCCTTCAAAAAAAAGAAGTTATATTAATATTTACTTGATTGTCTGATAAAAGTAATACTACAAAAGAATATTGCAAAACCTTGGAGGCTTGGCATGCTTTTCTATGTGGGTGGAAAAATGTTGTGCCGAAGCCAAGCTGGGATGAATCATGAAACTGTAGCATAAAAAAATATACTAGAAGATCTATATTTTTTAAAAAAGATGACAGCTAGAATAATAAAGCTGTGGGCCTTACTAGTATATGCAACATAAACTTGTTGCTGAAATAGTATTGGATAGTATATTACGCAGGACAGGCTTTGGTTGCAAGGACAGCAGTAGGGTTTTGGCCTTCATTCACAAGTTTAGGACCTGAACTGAGGTGTTGAAGTTAGGAGTCCCATTACCCAAGATCTCAATAGGGACAGGATTTCCTCTGCCCTGTAAGTTCTAAGGGACATATTAAGGGGCATATTAAGGGATATAACTTCATTTCTTTCACTGCATATTCTATATTAATGATAAATGTCAAAAAAATGCCCCACAGGTTAACCCAGCAGAGGTTGGCAGGTGGTGAAGTTTCTTTACCCTTTATGCTTCTCGTGTCTCAACACTTACGGGACAACTTCAGGGAAAGGCACACAAACTTTGATTGCTATGTTGACACCTCATCTGTCTTCCTATCAGCATAATGCCATAATTACCAGGTTGAAATAAAGACGCATGTAATGCTGGGTAAAAATAAGAGTGTGTTGATCTCATGCATAAGCTTCTGTGCATGTATATGAAATGATGCTGTCTAAAAGAAAGGCAGGGACCATCCCCTCGCCTGGAGGCCAAGTGATGCTGGCTGGCTTGCATCAACACTGCCTAGTGCCAGTCCTTTTTACAGCAGACTCATCCCAGAGACTGCATGGAGGGACAGTCTTAAGGATGGGGCCAAGGGGTCAACTAAGATTCAAGCAGTGTGACCATCAAGAATCTGCTGAATAAGTTCACTAGCAGATTGTCTGTGTAAATGTACCCATTGTGATTTATCATACATAAACAGGCATTGCAGATAATCCTATTCTAGTTATTAAAATGTATGTTATGTAAATGTACCATATACACTTACTTATTGACTGTTCTAGTCCTTTGTTTCTACTTTTTATAACAATTATAACAAAAACATATTCACCAACCTACAAACATGGAACTATGTTTGAAACATTTATTTATTTGCAAAATTTCGTGATATTTTTAGAATTCAAGACGAAGCACTTCTTTGGATGGACCAGCTTAAGAAAAGAGGAAGCAGAAATATCAGTTGCACAGAGAATTAGCTTCACTGGTGTACTTTAGGGCCCAAATTTTGGTTTCTTTTTGCAAAAATGAGGTGAAGGACTATTGAAACATCTTCAAGGAATTTGCTTTTAACATTCCAATGAGAACAGAGTAGTTGGGAACAAAAAAAAAAAAAAAAAAAAAAAGAAGTGTATACTCCTTTTTGAAAGAAAACAAAAAAATAACAAAGAAGAGCAGACAGATCAAAACCCAAGTAAGAGTATGTTCAGAAGCACACATGAACGGAAGGAGCGGGATGTGCTTGTGCCCTTGCAGCTGCTACTTGCAGCTACATCTCCCTACCTCATGCATATGCATGAGTAAGATCCCAGGGCTGTTATCACTCACCCTGTCTGGATCTGAGGCTGCTCCCCAGGCAGGCTCATTTGTCAAGAGCTTTGGCTGGGCAGCACGAGCTGCATTTGGCCTCCAGGTCTTCACTTGAGGAATATTGCTCCAAGGTCCAAATTCTGCTGCTCTCTCTGTCATTGAACAGTCCCTTATTTCCCAATCCATTCATTATCTCTCAGGTCTCAGTTTGGCCCTCAATTAGTAACACAGATAAGGTATTATTTACATTATACTGCGATTTTTATTGACATCAGAGAAATTCACTCTGGGTGACATCTACATGTGCTACCTCTAACGACTGAATGAATGAGTAGTTGTGAAGGGGCGGGGGAAATTGAAGAACAAACTCTTGAGCTCCATCCTTGTCTACATAACTGAAGTACAGCAAGCCCTGCTCAGCTCTGATGTACTTGCGCTTATGCATCCACTTAAATATTTTAATTTATTTTACCATTGGTTATTTATTATTGGCTTTACGAGTCCATAAACGTGAGCTCACTTTAAAACATATGACTGGACTAGGATGCCGGTGGTATTCACTATAAATGAAAATTCTAAGCTTTGCAGAGCTTATATATATGTTCAGTATAATGTATAATAGACCCTTTTCTCTCTTTTTTTTTCATTTCACATAAAGCTAGGAAAAATGTGTTTCCTATCAACATTTTTTATAAGAAAAGGAAGCACATTTTAAAAATATATATTCAAGTAACACTAAAAAGAAAATGTATAAGAAATACAAAGGCTAGAGAAAATAATTAATCACAGCATTTCTACCAAACAACTTTTTTTGTCAGCTGTATTCAATCAATACAAAATTGGTGAAAGAAGACAAGAAAGCATATGGATAGATAGAACATACTATCTGTAGTTAGCTAACAGTAACTATAACTGTACCTCCAGTCTAGTACTGTAATCAACTGCTTCTATCATCATTGACTGTGGGCAACATTTCTTCCGCAGAAGCAATATCTCCACTTTCCCTCAGGAAATTCCCACAGGACTTTCTGATAATTTTAATTCTACTTGTTAGAAATTTCATACTGTTTTCTTTCAGAAATTTTAATTTGGTCTTCTGTGTTTGTAGCATATTTGGCAGGAGATGAGGTTTTACATGTTCATTAAAAAGCAATCCATCCCAAAAGCCCACACACAATTTCTCTCAGAGCTTGGTGTTCCCTATTCTGCTCAAAGATAAAATGTGAGGTTCAACTTTTCACATCTCTCCCAGAACCCAGGATCAGCAATCAGATGAACAGTGAGTGAAATAGTTTGTATTCGCCTATGTCTGAATGAGCTACATCAAGTATTACCATTGATTATTCTCACGGAAAGAGCCTAGAGCTAGAATCCAAAGTTTTGCTAAGAGGTGTCTTGAACATACCTCTGCCCTTTGAACATTTTCCCTTTCCTAAGCTGATACCGTAACTCCCACTTAGCAGTGGATTCCTTGGTAGGAAACTTGCTGGAAAACAACAACAGAAACATCAACCAGAAGTTCCAGCTAGTAGACATAGTTGTAGAAACAACTAAAATGGGGACAGCAGACAACAACTTCTATGGGAAGGAGATTGTGATATTGTATGCATAACCCTGACATGATAGCAGCCCAGGAATAGGTAGTTACAAGGCAAATTAATTTCCCAGGCTGTGACCAAGTGAGACAACTAGAGACAACTGCTAAAAAACACAGTCCCAGTCAGAAGCATTCAATAGTTTGAGGTTCTGTAGATTATCAGGGAGGTATGTAGGGTGCAGGAAGCTGTTAAAAGAGTGCAGAGAAGGTGTAATGCAAGAAGCCTTCCTAAATCATTTGTTTGTGCAGTGCTATGACTATGATATAAACACTTTCCTTCCACGTCCACCTTTGTCAGTGGCCTCGGGTGGCTAAAAGCATCAGAAATGCTAGGCCAGATAAGACAAATATCCCCATAGTTCTGTTTTTGATACCACCCAGGAACAGTTGCTTAGAATAAGTTTCTATAAATGAGTAGGGTAACTATTCTTAACATAGCTTTCTGGATTTTTATGATCAGAAGAGCTTGGAGTTGTATCCAAATCATTGTACTGAACAGCCACTGACGAACTCTTCTGCCATGGTTGTTTAATTCCACTTTGAACCCATTCATGCTTTCATCCCTCTGCATTATATGTAGTCAGGCATTGTATGAAAAAGTTCTATGACTACTAGTAGCTTAATTAGATGGCCTCCATTCTGTGATTTTTGTGGGAATAGTGCTTCCCTAACTCACAGTATAATTTCTGTTCTTCACTAACTGTTCTTCAATGTGAAGAATCCTTTCTTCTGTAGTTGCAGTAAGGGGTAAGGAACATAAAGAAGAATATGTAATAAATACAGGTGTAGTAACTGGAAGCATGATGAGTGCTCTGAATGTTGTGCATATTGCTACTATTAGTCATCCATTTAAAGAAAAAAAAAGCTAATTCTTGGTCCTATTTTTCTCATAGGAGAACCAGATTCAGGGAGGGCTATACAAGGTTTCTGTGTTGTGGTCCTGTCCACCTAAACCCAAACACTGGACCTTAATCCAAAGCAAGGGCTTAATTTTCTTGTGCAGTCAGATGCCTATGGAGTCAGTGGCTATGGAGGAATTTCAAAGGGACATCCAACCTGCTTAGGTTAGTCATGTCTCTCCATGTTTTTTTTAATGTTTGAGGTATTGTCATATTGGTCACTGCTGCATATTCAATTACTAGGTGTCTAACTCTGCACACATCATGTAAGAAACATAGAACTTTAAAACTTCTGCTTCAAGAACCAGAAACACTAAATAATGAATTTAGATCACTTGAATATCAGGTCTTTTTTCTAAATTTTTTCATGAAATTTTATTTAAAAAGAAGCATTAGTACTCCAATATGAAGTCTGTGCCATTAGGTACATCAGGAGCCAATCCACTGTAAAGTTAATTTTGCATATTTAACTGCATTTACATTCCTGGGATTTTTTTTTTTTCCAGTGACAGAACTACATGACATACTTTGTTAAAAAAGTAGGCATTAGAATATGTTACCTTGTAAACATTCTGAAATTCTGGGGTTAACAGGGAAGATCTCCACTGATCCATATATGTTCTAATTCTGGTGGGCCTATCCCCCAAAAGAGTGAGCTTGGTGTCCCATTACTATTATTGGCCTTTAAAACTACATCTGCACTGTTACTGCCCTTACACCCCACTGAAAGTTATGAGAGATGGAGCAGGAACAACTTTCCTTGCATAGTCTTGCTATGACTGTGATTGCCAGACAGAAGCCCTTGGCAGAAGCCTCTTCTTTGAGCAGCAGGAAAGCAATTTTTTTAGGAAATATTTAGTTACATGTTTGTTTAGTTAGAGATAGTGTTAGTGTGTAGCATCCTGTTCATCGCATCAAAAAGAGGAAAAGCAGTTTTTGAAATGTTAGGTCAGGGCAATGTTTTTTCCAGTATTGAGGGTTGTTCTATAACTAAGCAAAGTATTCTGATTTCAAGAACTGCCTTTCTCGCCCTTCAGTGATGCTAAAACAATGGTCCACAGAAGCACTTTTTGGTCTTCAGGAGAGGCATGTTCCAGAAGAATGTTCCATCTCCCATTCCTTCCCCAAAAGGTCATATGAAGCTGAAGAATATTGTTGCAAAAATTTCCTTTCAGTTTAGAAGTACTGGAGTCCATGCTCCACTTCAAAGCTTGCCACAGACCCAGTCCTTTTTAGTAGTCTTGATGTGAGCTTTGGCTCAGACCAGGCTCCTGTGTGCCTTCTATTAAGAAGGTTCCAGGGAACCAGAAAAGAAGCCAAGTCCTCTTTCACACAATGTCCTGAACGTGGTTGGAAAACGCATTTTTCCTCAAGGGACTGAAAGGGTGGATTGCATTCCTTGGCCTCTGGAAGGGAGAGGCTCCACGTAATTCTCAAAAGGTAGCTCATGGCTCATACTTGGAAGGACAGCTGTAGGCAAAAATAGTCGCGGCAGCAGTGTCAGCCTTCCCCTAGAACAGGTTTTTTGGTAGAGGAGCACTGATAACACGTCACTTAGCTCTGTTAACAGAAGAGTTTGACCTCCAGGCAGAATTTCACACTTGCATCCTCTGCAGTGCTGGGTCATGTAACTGTGCTTGCTGAGCTGCACTTGCCTCTTCTATCGTACACAGCCTGTGGTATGCAGCTATAGTAATGAGCCTTTTCTTAGTGCTGAAAGGAGCACCTAATTCAGCCTGTTGAGGTTATCTCCTCCATGAATGAAACATTTGTCATCTTCTCAACATGACAGTGAAATATTCCCAGTTCACTCAACTAATTCCTGCTTTTAATGACAGTACTTGTAGACCCCAGAAAAGGATGAAGGAGTGCTTGCCATGGCACTTTCCTACTAAGCCACCTGCAATAAAAATTTCCGAGCTAGGCCGTCAACACTGAGGTGCTCATGTAGTTTAGAAGGGGAGCTCTCCTGTGGTAAGCAGCAGCTCCAGTGAAGAAGGGAATGACAAGGAACATCTGCAGAATGATGACCCTGTTTGTATGCCTGCACTGTCAAATTACCTTCCAATTTTTTCCCCATGTTGGTCACACATATTTGTTAATTTGTTTTCAATATCTCTTCCAACTCATTTCCTCTGAGATGATAACCAGTGCTGGGAATAGTTCACTTCAGGGACTGATGTCAGTATGGACATATGTCCACCAAATTTGTTTCCCTCTGTCCTCCACAGTTCTCCAAAACTGTGTCCAAGTCATCCCCAAGTGAATATGTGCCATATTGCCAGACACGTAACACATACCCTCATAATCACCCTGGGAAAGCACTGTTCCACTGGCTGTAATGCTATGCTCATATCAGACATCGAACTGAAAAAATGCACACAAAAATCATTAGTATGCCTTAGAGCTCCAAGGGAGCTGTGGTGTTCCCACTTGACACAAAGGAGGTCCAAGCCAACATGGCCATGAGGGACCCTGCAGTACTTGGTCTGTTGGGCCACAGATCTCTCTTTTGAGAGAATGCCTTTGGCATATGTGTCCCGTGAACCCCTAAACCATCCCTTTGTTAGCCTCAAAAGAAGCTTGAATTCCTGAAACCCTTATCTTGGCAAGACAAGTAGCAAATATCTCAGTACTGTTTTCTTCAGGTGGAGATACTAAGGAATTCCTAGAGATGACGCAGAGAACCCTGTCTCACATACCCTTGGATATCCTCACGTACTAGAGTTAGTTCACCTGGATAAGCTGGTTAACAAATGATTACTGAAGCTAGTGAGAAATCTGTGTTGGATGCTGACAAATGTAATACTAACCTCTAAAACAGATACTGTTAAGAAACTGTTATGAAATACATGCGTTTTTATCTTTTCCTTTGCCCATGAAATAGGGAAATGCTGGCACAGTAAGGCCACTGAATTCCATAAGGACAGAGTAATGTTTATGTCCCACGTTAAAGCTTTTACATACTGTGGTCTCATCCTTACTTTTGCACCAAATTACTTATTTAGTTATTCTTTTTTCAAAACCTGACTCTGACACAATAAAGCCAGATGGCATATTCTGGTTATACACACAGCTCTCTTTAAAATCAGGATAGGACCAAAGTTTTCAGTTTCCCCAATGTTGTTTGTCAGTTTCACAGATAGGACAGAAAGTCAGACAGTTAGCCAGAGGCTATTTAAGTGGGTGTCTAATTGCATTAAGTTTGTTATGAGCTAACCAGATTAGATCTACCCATTCAGGTTAGAGATCATGCCACCACCAGAGTGCCGGCAGCTTCTGTGGCTTCCCTGAGAGGTGTGCGTATCTCTGAAATCTGGAAGAGACTGGGGATCAGGCCATAGATTTATACAACATTGTTCCTTGGTCAAAAATTTTAAATCTGAAGCTTGTGTTCACAGAGCTGACCCGTAGCCATTATTTAAGGCAATCTCCAAGCACTTTCACCTCCTACACATCAGGTCATTGCTTCTGAGTCACAGCAGCAGAAAGCATAAGGATGTCAAGAAAGGATATCAGCTATGGAAATTTCCATTACTAGGGTTTCCCTTTGGCAGAATAAAATGGCTGCAGTAACTGTGAGGATTCTTTGAGATGTTGCCCAACCAGCTCTCCTTCTCACTGCTGTGGAGTTTTATAATACCTGAATTCTGTAATGGTAAAAAAAATTCAGTGTTGGAGCTTTAGGGTTCAGGTGCAGGCTCAGTGGATGTGGCTGGCCAAAATAATAAGTATGTGAAATTCAGACATGCCAAGAGTGAAGTGCAAATGGACAATGCATCTGAAACAGCCGTGGTTACTGCAGGGTAAGTAATGACTTCAGCTTGCCAAAGGGAAATCCTACTCACTGAAATTTTCCATAGTCTTCATCATTTCTTGACTTTGTGAGAGCTGCACCAGCTCTAATGAATAATAATTGCAAGGTGAACCTTTGATTTTATTATCTGTTGTTTGCCATAAGAATTTGAAATCTAGGTGTTGACAGTGACATACAATAAAATCAACTGACTTGACCAGTCTGGTCTCACTTGTGAGCCTGCTGAAAGGAACATGAAGTTTAAATGGTGCAATCTGCATCAGAAAATCGAAAAGTAAAATGAAAACCACCTCTTTTTTTTTTCCAGACTAAGATGAAAATTAGTTGCTAACCTCACTGACAGCAAATAATGGTTTCTGCATTTTTCTTAGATGTTATGTTATTATTGGATGTATTTTCAATGCACTGTATGAAGTAATGCTTAATGTTTCTTAAGAAATAAGCCTGGGGCATGTTCATAGTTGGCATGGTGGAGAATATTTTTAGTGGAAGAGGGTGGTAGTGTGCTGATGATGTACATGATAAGATAAAGAGAGAAAAAGTACATTTTTCTGCATGTTTAAACTTTTTAAATTAGAAAATGTGATCAACTCAATGTGATGATTCACTTGAAAAATGACACTGGGAAAACAGTCCTAATTTATAAATTGACTTGCCTTTTCTACTGCCACTCCCATAAAATACAGGTAAATAGAATGTGCTGTACATGCTCTGAGAAGAACCGTTCTTCCTCTTACTATTCTGTCAGTGTGAAATTTCATATGTTGATCTTCAGCCACGCCATTACTACATCTTACAGGAAAGCAAGAGTAGATGGGAAACTCTTCAGGAAATGAATTGTGCAGAAGGAAGCGATGCTGATGACTCACTAGGTTGTATGTTTCATTCTGAGTCAGAACCAGTCTGGTGCTTGGCAGGCTCCTGAGGGTGCATTTGCTGTCAAATTGCCACTTTTTGGGTGAACAGTCAATCCCACAGTGCTTTTCAGAGTTATGGCTCTTGTGAACTCCCAGTTTGAGGATTACATGTAGCCTTTCCTCCTTAAAATTCTCCTGCAGTTTGGAATGAGCATTGTCTATGTCTCCTCATTTTCTCTCTTCTTTTATCACGTCATGTCACCCAGTGCCTAGCACTAGTTGCCTTCTTTCTCACTGACATGTCTGATTCAGAGACTGTTGGAGTCAATCAAAAGTCTGTAATGACCTCAGCAGCTTGTGGCGTAGGTCTGAAGTATTTTGCCAAATGACAAAGGAAGACGCTTTAGTTATCAGATGCCTTCTTCACTCTACAATGCCATCTTTAAGAAAAAGACCATCAGCCAGTACCTTAAAATAAGCACTTTAACCCCAAAATTAGATTACGTAGGCAAAAGACTGCCCCTGATGTACCATGCAGCCCTGCTGACACAGGGTGTGTTGTACTAAGCTCCCAGAGCTTGTGTTCAGACACTGATTAGCTTCTCTCAGCATCTCTTTCTGAGATACACTTTCCAATACTGGTGAGGCGCTCTCTTTTATTTATATCTCCCTATGTGTTTATCTGTTTGACAGTTGCTGAAGTGAATGTATGAACTCCTTCATTACCATTATACACATAAAGGCATATTTTATGGTAACACATAGACAGTATTATTTCCCTATTTCAGCACTAGTCATAAAATTAGTACCTCTCCTTTTCTTGACAATTTCTCATTGTTTCAATAATGAAGTTCAACATTACTACTAGGACTTTTAGATGACATAGATTACATGAACTTTTCTATTTTTGCCAGTTATTGTAGCTAAGTTTGACATAAACGCATAACCTTCAAACATACTATTGCTTGCCACCTGTTTCAGAAAGGCTCTGGTTGGACAAAATTCTGTTTGCATTTTGATAACAGCGGTGACTTACTGTCCTTTCCTGAATACTGGGTGTTCAGACAAGTTGTTCAAGTTATTTTATATGTGTTGTATACACACTATGTATTTATATAAACATGATTTCCTTCAATCTATCACACAGTCCATCATGATGAATATAAAGAAAACCTGTTCTCCCAGCTCTGCAGATGGCAGAGAGAGGCATAACAGAGGTTAGAGCTATATCAATATTAAGATCGTATTTAAACAGTTTGAGCCACACAGATGGTAAGCCTTGACTGGGCCTTTTAGTTCTTTTAAACTATAGTCAATATGGGTTTTATCACTTAGGGGAAACAGTGAAAGGTCTTTCTTCAACCTCAATACAACCATTGTTCTTTGGACAGATAGCAGTGTCATTTATAGTACAAAACTCTGCTCTCTTGGAAGTCCACGTACTCATGATGCAAAGAACTCTTTGTATCATGATTAAACCCCTACAGATTTGGAGCTGAAAAGTTTTACTCTAGCACCTTGAGCCAACCGTCATATGAAGGTGATTTCTTTTAGAAGTTGACTCAAAATTTGATCACCATACATAGGATTTAGTTGCCTCAACATAGTTGCCTAGTGCTATCTGAGGTAGACTCAGATACCTAAGGCATGTGGATATCCAAGACACCTGCATGGCACTAGCAGATATAGGATATCTGTGCCATTCTGCAGTAGCAGCTGTTGATCAGGCAGGATAACCTACTGTGTTTGAATGGTGCTAAATATCAATGTTTAAGCAGTTAATTTGAGTCCCATGGGCAGGATTCTTGTCACGGACTCAGGTTACTGAAGGCAGCTGTCTTCACACAGGTGTTTACGTGGAAGCCTGGTGGTTAAGTTCCCATTATAGTCAAGGTAGCTCAATCTGGGTGCTCACAGGTGGGGCATTTGTGGTCACATGCAGATATCTTGAACACCCTAGGGCATCTCATATGGTTAGAGGCCCAGTGGTTATGTCTGTGTACTGGTAGATGAGACAGGACTGTTCTCTGGTCCTGAGGGCAAGTGGCAAGATGTGGCTCACAAGCACATAGCTTAAAGCTCCTCCATCCCCAAAACAGTGTTACTGCATCCACAGTTTCCTTAAGGGAACAGTCCTTGGCCCATGCTATCCTCTAAACCATGTCCTCTAAACCATGCCCAGGCTCCTTCTGGCAGGTTACAAGCCTGGACCGAAACCAGACTAGTGTGTGCCTTAAAACATAAAACGATATCGATGCTCACAGGACCATGATGGAGCCCATACTTGGACCACTTTTGAACATCTGGGACATAACAAGAATGTTGTTTCAAGCAAATCCATTTTTTCCATCCTTCTGAGAAAAGTATAAAATTTATTTCTACTTTAAAAACTCGAGGTATTAAAGCCTAATGTATTTAATTCTCAATTTTGACATTTTCTCTGTTGAAAAGCTTTAGGAAAGCTCATTACCTTATATATACATGGAAGAATTGCTATATAAATATAGCTATGATTATTTCTGTAGCACCACAAAATGCAACAAACAGAGCACCATATAGCCTTTAATGATAGCATTTTATAAATCTCATTTTATAAATAATACCATTTCTATATTTCTAGCCCCAAATCATAACGGCTTTATGTATTTTTCTTTCGATACATAAAATACAATGTTGCAAGTTAATCAAGAATCTATTCCAGTTACTTTTCGGATGTAGCTCTAATGCTCAGGGACTGCATTTCAGAGATGCAGTTCCCACCAAATGTCATGTCTTGAGATCTTGAGAACATGTACTCTTGAGACCTAACATCTACCTAAGTGAACTAGCATAGAGAATAGGAACAGGCACCCATACTAATTCAGCCTGCCTCTAAACAAATATTTTTAGCTTATAAGCAGGGCTGCATTATTATATTAGTATGTATTTTCCAGTTCTAGAGTGAGCTTGGAAAGGTTCAGAGTGTCTTTGCATAATAATCCATCATATCACGCGAATAAACTTTTAGTGTCAGTTATAAATTTAAATTGGGAGTAACTTGGGGATTTCACCATATGAAAATAGTGTAACTAAGAGAAGATTCAGGTCAGTGTTCTCTTAAATTAAGGACTATTTACTCCCCTCTTTTCTGAAAATTACTTTGTTGCTGTATCTCAAGATTTTATTATGAACCCTCATGATAGTTAATATTTTTCTTCAAACTTCACCTCCCTGACATATTGTACTTACAGAAGAATCTCAGCTCTTGTTTCAAATTAAGTGGGGTTGCAGAAATGCTTGAAAATGTGAACTCTGTATAACTCAAATGTTGTTGATCTAGGTAAAAGGGAACTTTCACCACCGTTAAGGTACGTCATTCACTTTTTCAACAGCCTTGTGTAGTTCTCATCAAGAGAGAAAAAGGAAGAATTCATTTCAGTTTAAGATTTTGGCAATGCAATAACTTGATGGAGGTATTTGCATTAAAAAGTTACTGAAATCTTAATTTCAGACAGAGAATTAGTAATAATTGACATATAAAATGACTTATTGCCAGCAAAGGAAATAATTTATTAACAGAATTGTTCACTGACAGTAGCTGCAAGAAGTTATGCATGAAATCCTGATTTAATTCCAGAAGTTAGTTACACTACAGTGGAGGTGGCATTCTACTTGCTAGTCTAAAAGAAGAAAAAGGTACAAGAGACAGTCGTATTTGCATGCTCTTCATAATTATGTGGTTAACTGGCATGCTCATCACATTGGCATGCCAAAATGGTGACTGCATAATGAGATACTCTGGCAAAAACATGCATTTTATATAACTGCAAATGCATGAATCAATCTCTTAGTTCAAAGTGTTTTCCCCCATTATTTTCAAAAAGCAAGCCCATCTAATTCTGCCTGAGGCAGGAGCTGTGCTGCTGGGCATAGTAAAACCACGTATTGTTTTCCCATATAACTGACTTGTAAGCCAAGATACTGAAGGGCACATTTCTGAAGCCCCCAAGGGCTCCCAGTCATACTGGCAACACACTGGCCCTTTTCGATGGAGGTGTCTAGTTTCTATCTCCTAACCAGTCTCACCTACTCTGTTTGTTCACCTCTTGCAGATTGCTTTGTGATTGGCATCCACCCCCCTGCACGGCCATGCCAGAACAGTGAATAAACAACGGGATACCCTGGCACTGGAATGCATTTTCATAATGATGAAAAATAAGGATTTCACAGACGACGTGACTCAACTTCCCACTTCAAAGATGAGTTAGCTGAAGTCTTTATTATGGCCAGACAATGCCCAACCCTATGTGAGAGAAGTGGGGGTTAAGGCCAAAACCGGCTTACTCTCCTGGTGCCTCTCGGCACAGTCTGGGATGGAGGCAGCTCGCAGCCAGCAGAGCTATCCTGTGTGCCTACAGCTGACTGGGAACAAGTAAACACAGTCTTTTGGATAAATGGAGCAAGCTATGCTGCCCTACTCTCTCAGAGAAAATCAGGCAACAGTCCCTTTTGGAGACCAAGAAGCTCAGCAGCAGCCTCCCACCTAGCTCACCTGAGCTGGTTCTTTCCCAACCTCTTGCCAAAATGCCTGAAAGATACCATCTCTACCTGAAAGAGTGGCAAAGCTGTTGAAAAGTTCAGTTGAGTTGTATTAGGGCTTGATTCATAACTGACTGGATATAAGGACTGAGAGGCTTTTGCTAAAAGCAGTTACGTGGATTAATTACCCTAAGGAAAAACCTCTTTCTTTCTATGGACTTGTGGAGGAGAAAATATATTCTTAACTTACACACTTTATTTACTAAAATTAGGTGAGATCAAGCTATGTAGCACGTATTTCTGTTTACCAATTGGGAAATAATGTCCCATTGCACCTGCACTTACTTATCTTTGATGCTGAGATGCATTACTCCAAACCGGTAGGAGTAGAAACAGAGAAGGATATCTGATGTGGTAACCTGGAAGTGTGGTGTCAGACGCTTGACTCCTGAATATTTAGGAGCACTGTTTCACTCATAGTTTACACGGTCACGCTAATTTTTACTCCAGCCCCATAATGACTGTGTAGTTTTGAGAGAAAGCATAAATTTTGACTGACATTAAATAAACTCTGACAACACTAAGATAACATGTCTTAGAGAGCATTTCAAGGTAGAAATGTTTCAAATGTGTGTGATAAAACAATAGACATATCATGATAATACAAAGAAATTAATTTTGTGGCTCTGGTGATTAATTATGTTAACTCTGAAGGTTTATGGCATTCCTGAATCTCAAAGAGTGAATTACAGCCTTTTATTATACATAGGAAGTTTTTACAGTTATGTAAGTGAGAAGCTTTTGTAGTCTTATATTCCAAGTATGATTTCAGGAACGATAGCAGTACTTTGAAACTGGGCTTCAATAATTTTAGAGAAATTGGTGTGCATAACAGGAAAGAATGAAACCAGGTTCCCAGCCAGTAGCAACATGATATGGGACATCATAGGGTGAGCGGCTTCATACTCCTTGTGCCACAATTTTAATCTTTCAGTCTATTTTTATGCACCTTGTTCACCTCTATCTTATCTGGAACTCTTTGCAGGCAGAAGAAAATGTGCCATGCTCATGAATATCATTATTACATATGTTTTTCAGTGAAGGAGCTTGAGGGTCAGCATTAAAAGTGATGTTAAGGACAGCAAGATAGGCCAAAACACACAGAGATACTACTCCCTCTGTTGCTTCCTGCAAATGAGGAGTGAGTGGGAAAGAAAAGGAGACAGAGCCGCCAGCCACGAAACATACATTACACTGGGTACAGGGTCACTGCAAGGTTAATCCTCCTCCTCCTTATCCAGGACAAGGTTATTGAAGAGAAGCATCTTTTGATCTTGTGGGTCATCCCATCACCAAGCAGCTCCATGGTGTGTGCCTGAGGCTGCTCGGCCAAGCCCTGCTCCATACAAGGAGCCCATGGCAAACCACAGCTTAGCCCTTGGAGCAGGCCATTGCTGTCACCTGGTAGCATCATGTCCCACACGTACCCTGTTTTGCTGAAAGGGCAGACTTAACATGTAGGTCATCTGAGCAAATGCATTAGCCACACTCGAAACCTTGTGGACATCATTTCCCCCACCACCCACGAGTGAAAGACCAGACTGTGTCCAAACTGCAGGCGCGTGCAAGGAGACCAACGTGTTAATGCCATTCAGTTTCAGGTACCTAGTTACCTTCCTCTGCTTCTCCATGCTTACCTCCTGGCATGTGATTCAGTGCTGCTGACTTTAGATGCCTAATATATAATTGTCTAAATGTAATCTACTTGTTCTGTCCTTTAGTGGAGAGACATAGGCATGTTCAGCTGGTGATTCATCTACCTATCTTAGATTCCTGTATTACACAGGAATGATTTGCCTGTCTCCTGCCGTTCACTCGTTCACTGAAGACAGAGCCTGAACAGGTAACTTCTAAACTTTTAGAGGTTTACTGTTAAATGAGATTAATCCATGCCTAGGTGCTTACTTGTGAACTACTTGACTACGGATCAGAAAGTGGAACAAGTATTATTAGAAGAAATAAAATTCAGGTACAAGTTAAAATGGCTTTTATGTTGAGTTTTGATGTCGTATGTGTGCAATATATCTTGCTATTAAAGATGAAAAAAAGCTTTTTCCATGTGCCTGTGCATATGTTTGTGTACACAAGAAAATTAAGGTGTGTTAGTGGAAGTAAGTAGCTATTGTAGCTGAATAAGTGCGACAAACTTTCAGACACACTTTTAGTTTTGTGTATGTGTATATTTACATATATGCGTATAAAGGAGTCAAAATGGACACATGGAAACCTATTTGTCTTGTGACAGTGTACATCTAAAGTCCAAGTACACATTTGGTGTTCTTTAATGATATGCCATAGCGTTACATGGAGACCCTTCAAAATATCTCCTTTTTTATATAATTGCATACATGTACATACATATACTATAGTGTATGTAATAGTAGTTCTGAATTAAGTTTAGTTTGGCATATTACCTATATGACATAGTAGAGATGAATAGATAGATGTACACTTGTGTATATCTATGGTTGAGTGTTCCATATATCTATATGCAATGTAATCGCTGGTACGTCAAACCTGTATGACTTGCCCCATCCTTCATTGCTTGCTCATGTTACTTTGCAACTAGAAAACAGCCTTGAAGATTTCACTGAGGATATCTTGACCTAAGATGGTGAAAGACATTGTAACGAGTTCTAAACCCGTTTCTATTCACTTTGCCGATGGCATTTACAAGAAGAGAGGAGAGATCACATGCTGCTCGGTTGCATTGCCAAAGAACATGCCGCCAAGCCCCAGCAAGGTGTGAGCTTAAAAACAGCCCAGGTGCTGAGAGTGAGACTGATCGCATTCAGGGCTGTCCTGTTCCTGGACTGGGACAGTGACAATGTCACTTTGAACGAACTAAGAACAGCTGAGGATTAGGCCTTGTCAATGCAGGAAAAAGACAAGTAACATAAGAGTGTGCTAGTCATAAAATACTTTATTTGGAATATGTGCCCAAATCTCGTAGATTTAAAACATTCCTTTCTATTATGTTTATTTCATGCAGAAGCTGATTGTGTTGTGACTAATGAGCTGCTGTCAAGAAAAAGAAATCAATTAATTGCTTAGATTTAAATCTGTACTTTAATAAAAAAAATTATTCACACTGTAGACTGTTAAATTTTTTTCATGTAGTAATATAGGCAATTATTAACATATAAGTCATAAATAATAATAATAATCAAAAAAAGTAAATCAGCTGTTTTCTCAGCTGTAACTCTCAGGTTCTATTTAATTTTCTTTTGAAAATGCAACTCAGAGCCAAATGTTGCCCTTACGTGTATTTGTCTCTGAACTCAAGAGAAATTATGCGTGTAGATCTGAGCTTAAAATCTGGACCAGTGGAATGGTTGTGTTTTTTCTTTTACCCTGCTTGCATAAATCCCATCTGTGGACCTGATCCAAAAACTTCTGAAATCAAAGGAAGTTTGTAATGACTTCAATGGATTTTTGAATAGAACTAAATTATCATGAAATGTTTTTAATTGAAAAAAAATGGCCATTCTTCAAAGCCAAAACTTTTCATGAGAAATAGCTGGTTTTGATATATTCAGAGTCTTGAAAATCATTTGGAAAGAAAACTTTGGAATTGTTGAAATGTACAAAAAAAGCTCTGTTTTTCCACTTCTCTTCATTTTTTATTCAGTAATATCGACTACAATAAAAATAATGTTGATCACATAGGATTTTAAAGCAAACATTTCCTTATTATCAAACTAAAAATGTCTGAACTAATTGTTCTTTTGGGTTTTTTTCAAAAATTTTATGAAATTTGAAGTTTTAATCCTCATCTCTAATGGGATTTTTTTTTTAAGCATAAAGAAAATTTCAATGGATTAAGAAACTACTTTGTGAAGAACTCTTCTTTAGTTCAGGTCTTTGGTAGCAGAATGACTGTGTAGCAAATTCATCCCTCCTGATAATGCCAGCTGTAATTTCCTTTATACTGAGTTCATCCCACTGAAATGAGACAGAGCTTTCTCAACAGTACTCATTGCTTGTGCTTAAAAAAGGAAATTAAGAAAAAATAAAACCAAATTATTTGTCTCTTCCCAACCCTGCAAAACTGCCCAGCTAACATATTTGCTGTCACCAGAGGAAAGAAGCATTGATAACTTGAATCTGTCAGCTCTCTCTGCCGGGTTGCTAATGAGTCTTAACATTCAGCTGTTAAGTGTAATTCTGATGGACAGACCTTCCAGTCTTCTCACTGCATTAGAGAATAAAGTAAGTAGTCTTCTTTATTGTGACTAAATGTTGTCTGAAATACCTCAACAGAACAACTGATAAAGTGATTACTAAGGAATGCTCTGTTGCTGTAGAAGAATTCCTATTCTTTATGGAAATGCATTCATATACAGTTTTAGGGTATATCTCATTAAACTGAAATAAGATACAGTCTTGAGTGACAGAAGTTCAATCCAAAAGTACTAAAAGAATGACAGCTATTCCAAAATACAGTATTTTTTGGAACAAGCCTTAATTTGCATGAACATCATGGTCATTTGTGAACTTCCAATAAGATAAAAAAAGAAAGAAAATGGGAAAAAAAGTCCAGTGGAACTGAGAAGGAATTGCAATAATCAAAATTAACTTCCATGGTGTTTTAACTCCTAGAGCCAAACCTTTGAGTTGGAAATGATCATATACGTTAAGATGCACTGATTGTATTGTGGATGGGCCTAGAGAGATGTATTTTTGTTCTGAACTGAATTTGAAATTCAAACTTTGGAGGATATGAAATGTGCAGACACATGATCAACTTACTGTTCATTGGATGAACCTCATCAACTCTCTACGTATACATTCTTGGCCCATGACTTATCAGAAATAACATGGTTTGAAGTCTGGTCTGCAAAAAGAGAAGTTGAAGTTTAGTCACATTACTTGTCATTTCTCTAACCTATTCCAGTGTGCGATTACTTACTGCACAATACGATCATGCAAAGGTTTGGATTTGGTATGACATTCAATTTGTATCTCATTGAAAATCTATTCAAGTGGTATCAAGACAGCACAGTTATCTGTAGGACATGAAATCAGCCAGCCAGTTCTTTGTTTGTCATAACAACACAGAGGAGTTATTTTGCCAACATTTTCATAATGCGGGCTAATGTCATGCAACTGAACTTTGTATCATGTTGAGGAATGGACATTTGCCATTTTCCAGGGCATTTTCAAAACCTACTATTTAACAGATATCTGCATGATCAGTACTGGGAAAGATAAGAAGGAAGGAATGGAAGTGTTCATGTTTATTGCAGAATTCAGCTTACAACCTTTAAAAATCGGCTTACAAACTTCTCTTTGTGCAATATAAAACCTCAGAAATCCAGAGGAATCCACTGGATCGTGTCTTTTAAAAGATATCTATGCTGTATTCAGCAAGCTGTTTCAATCTAGCTCCGTATTTTACAATGTAAAAAAGCAAGGAGAGGTGCTTTAACTTCCTGACTAGATGTAATGTTGACACAGTAGAAACCTGGTAGGAATAGGGAACAAGACTGCTACGGCTTGAGGTCTGAAAAGCAGAGTCAGCAGACTTTATGTGAATGCTGAGAGTGTTTGGGACGATGTGTACAGGAATAGACCTGCTATCAAGTAACCACAAAAAATAAGACAGATTATTCATCTGACTTTGCTGAGAAATTTTGAAATGAGGAAAAAAGATGCCTGAAATTTTCAACTAGGACAACAAGACTGTAAAGTTACATAGGTGCCAACTCTAATCTTTGCTTTAGCCGAATGGAGTGGAGTTGGTACGGAAATGAGACTTACAACATTTGAAAGAAGTACTCTCTGGAAACCTTTAGCATAATTTATGTCTTGAAAAAATTGCCTTTCATGGTTCTATTCAAATCCATTTCTCCACAATGCAAAAATGCTAGAACAAATAGCATTATCTGTTGTAATAGCCTACTTCAGCTCAGATGAAAACTGAGACTGAAGCAATATTTGAAATCTATCTCTGGAGTTCCTATACTGCCCATCATCGTGGGTTTTACATGCCTTATTTTCAAGAACAGGATAGGCAGAAAAAGGAGATGCTTGCTAAGTAAGGTCATATACTCTTATTTGTCAAACCTGCATCGACCACGTCTCAGGTCTCTCTGGATACATGTACACTACCAAATAACTCAGGTCCTCAGTTCATCCCTGGGTCCATATTCCTGCACAGTCCACGTTGCATAAATGTTCATTTGCTGCCAGGCCATTCTCTGTAGTGAGGCAAGTAGTTCCTCTGAAACAAAACACCAGTATGGTGTGGTAAGGATGAGACTGCATCACGTTTGTCTCCCTCTGCCTTACGTAGTCCTCCAATAATATCCCTGCAGGCCTTGCAGTCTCAAACTCCTCCCAGTGCCCTCATACCACACCTCAGGACATACGACACCTATTTTCGATCTCATGCTAAAAGAGCAAAAAACTCAGTGGATTTCCAAGCAGATCTCAAATTACATTGGCTACTTTTTTTTATATATATATATATATATGCATGTATGTATTCACTCTATTTTTATAAAAATATAAATAAACATATATATATAAAATGCTAAATGTATTTAAGGGCTATGGGAGTACCACGAAACAGCTGTATGCTACATCAGATCAGAAGTGCCGAGCTTTCTCTGAAAGAGGCTACATTTGAGCAATGCAGATACAATCATTCTGCATCACTTGGCTGAGGATCCTGCTGTGAGTCTCTGGAGTGAATGTGTTTGTGTCACACTAAGCAATGCTTTGCAGAAATACCTCAGCTGGCTCTTAATAAACCCTGTTTTGACAGAAGAGTAAGGTGATACCAGAGGGATTAATCGTTTCTTCGCTTATCTCTTTAGTAAAAAATGTCCTACCTTTTCATTCCGAAAAGTATGAAAAATGAAAGAGGGAAGACCATGCTTTCTTACTTCTCTCTATTTTAATTCCCATCAGATATTCCAATTACCATCTCCCCTGCAAGATTTTCCTTAACGTGGCTAGCAAAACACAGTGGGAGACACAGGTGAGGAATGTACAGCTTGCAATAAGAAGTCCACTAATCAGTCAGGGCCATAGCAACAACTGAACAGTGTTTCAAATTTTCCAGAGCAAAACTATTTCACTAATATTCCCATAATCCTAGACAAAGTGGAAGGCCCGATATTTGAAAAAAAAAATAGAAGGTAACAACTGCCAGGTTCAAATAAGGGAAAACACAAATTCGGGAACATTACGTACTAAGAGTGAAAAATGTGGATGAAAGTTGTGCCCATAGATATTATTACACTTACTGATTTAGGAATAATTGCCTACATGTGAGAAGGGTTGCATTTTGATAGCTTGCCCAAAGTACATGTTGGGTGATGGCGTCTCTCTCTCTGGGTTTAATAATTTGTCTCTGAAGATAATAATTTCAGAACCAATAAGTCAATCCGCCTTCCTGGCACTGTTCTCCTTTTCTTTTTTCCTTTTTCTTTCTTCCTGTTTTTTTTGTTTGGATAATGCCTCCCTACCCATAAAGCGTTATGCTAGTGCTGAATATCTAACTTTTATGGAAGTAAGATATTTATTACGTAGTTAAACTAGGCGAGCAAGGTACAGGACTGTAAGAGAAGTGTAAACAAGAACTTTGAGAATGAGTGTTCCCAGTGGGCTGTATTTAATTCAGAGGTCTAATTTGCAACTACAATAGTAATTATTGCTCATCTGGATACTGAAGAAATGTTCATCTTGATGAATGCATTCAGCAGTGTCAAGGTGGATTAATTTGACAAAACAGAGATGTTTCTGATGTAGATGTTTCCACCTGAGCTAAGGCCAGACTTATAGGTAGAGGTTGAAATTTTATTAGATCAATTGTTATAGCTGGGAAAAGAAGACAAGGCTTCAGACCTACAAGGCCTTTTTCAAATCAGAAAGACTGAAAAGTCCAGAAGTTTTGCTACTTTTACCGACACTAATAGTTGTTCAAACAGAAGATATTACCTCTACCTACAAACTTTGCTTCACCTTTGTCCTTAGACAATGAAGGTTACAGCAATAGCTGAGCTATTTGACTTTGTAGTCAGTGGAGACAAACAGGAACTTCTAAGGAACATGATTCTTTTGACCCGTTAACATATATACAAAAGTATGAGATTAGTCTTTCACTTACATTGCCTTACTTTTCTTAATTGATAGTAAGATGAACATGACCGACTCAGATAGAAATGTCCCAAGTTAACTGGTATCAACCCTATCTGATACATCTGCATTGCAATGTACATCTAAGCTGTCTCAAATAATAGAAGTAGTGTAACTGCAGTGAAATCGAATCCAGTGCAAATTAATTTATCCTATGAAATTAGATTTTTGATTACTAGCATTAAGAATATGAACTTGCTAATCAGCATAGCCTGCTGAAAATAATAATTTAATGTGGTGAAGGATGCTGTGGAAATAACTGACTAGTGTGATGTGCTTTGTGACTATTGGAACAAGGAAGATCTAAAAAAAAAAATTATAAATAGAGCTTTTTTATTCACTGCCAGCTGTATTGAATGTTGTGAGTTCCTAAGAGTCTTCTCTATGAGTCATCTTCTCTTGGAAAAGACTTCCTCTGCTCCATCGTTTATCACAAGATAACAGTGAAAGAAAATCCTGTGTTCAAAGGGCTTTCAGGTTACTGAGGGTTGATAAGCAGCAATGTTAGCTCTTGTTTGTACATAGAAATACTGTATTTTTTATTATTTTATATTATTTTGAATATTATATATTTATTTGTATATACCAAAAGGCAGGCAAATGTTCTGCATTCATAGGGCTGGTAGAAAAAAATGGGCAAATTATTTCAGTGCCAGTCCAGGACTTGAGAAGTACAGATTCATTTTCCAGCAGGCTTCCTTGGGCACATAGCTCAGGCCTGTTTTCCAAAGGTATTTAGGCATTGCTCCAGTCAATGTTGCAATGATTCTGTAATCTATCAAAGCTGTTACATGAACTAATAGCTCTAAGTTAAGTCAACACAGTTTAAGCAGAAAATAAGACGAAGTTTTTCACAAGGCTAATTAACCCTTGTTAGTAACAGACTATACATGCATAGGACAAATTCTCCAGATCCCCAAGTCTAAAGCAAGGTGGGAAGTCTTTCTGAAACTTTAGTAATAGGTTACAAAAAATTTTCAGTGCACTTTTGGGCCTCTGTGATGAAGAGGGTCACACTAGCTGTCATGGTCTCTTTGAGCTTCAGAATCTACCTGTCTTAATTTCTCTACCACATGACTGCTATTATCTACCTGCTTCTATAAGGTAGCTGTATTGTCCTGTCTCTACGTCTTACAGCTTTTGAGGTGTTCACCCTCATTAACAACCTTGTGAAACAGAGAGGTATCGCACACGTTTCGCAGACGAGGCAACAAACGGCTATGGCTTGTCTTTAGGATATATTTAGGATTTGCTCAGATTCAACATCACATTTCCCTGAGCAGTGGCATGTCTATACTCCAGAGCGATGCAGGAGCAGGGGCTATTGGCCAAGTTAACAGGCATGATGAGATGTAGAAGTTTCTCACAAAGCATGCCCCAAATATGACATGTACCCAGCTTGGGGGAGAGTGAAGTTGATGTCTCTCCCCTGCTGGAAGAGAACTGAACCTTCGGTCATTCCTGAGCTGGGAACTCGGAGAGCTGGAGAGGAGCTGGGAGCCGCACACCACAAGGCCTAAGCAACCCCACACCCGGATTGTTTCTGAAAGGGACCTAAATTTCTAAATCAGCTGCTTCTACAGTAGCTCATAATGAGCTCCAGGTTCTTGAGTATCGGTGTGCTATAGAGCAGCCCTGATGGCTGTGCAGCAAAGACTGAGTAGTGCTATGAGACTGTGGGCATGGCTTTCATCTGATTTTATAAAGCATGTTTTATAAACTACAGATCACTCTTGCATGAATTCTCATCAGGTTTTCAATATCCATTTCAGAGAGGTCAGCAAAACTAGATAAAGGAAACATGACTTTTCAATGTCACAAGCACCAATAATGTCACTGGCCAACTCCAGCTTAAAAAAAATCTACTTGTGTGTCTGAGTAATATCTTAGTTTGCTTTTGCAACAAGATGTGTTGGGGATCATGTTCAGGTGGTTCTGGACATTGATCTCCGTGTTCTTTTTAGTGTCACTGCCTTCTGGATTGCAGTCATCTGGTAAACGTGACTAATCTTTTTTATTTTCATCTTCCCTGTGGCTGTATGACAATTAATGTTGTTAGATCATATCTAGCCCTCTGTTGCGCTTGATTTTGTGTTCAAAGATTTTGAAACTAGGGTAAGGGGTATATTTTCACTTAGACGCATCCCCCTAATTGCCCATGGATATGGTTACTTAATGACTATAAATTTAACACAAGAATCAGAGCACAGCTTTGTTCCCATTCACCTAAATCTGCCCACCTTCTCTTTCTCTATCACGTTATCAGCACCCAAGGGGACACATGGGAGCTGATGTAAGGCTATGGCTTGTAAGTCACATTCCTACAGCAAGGTAATAAACTTGTGTATGTATAAATATTAGTACACCTTTCACACAGTTTATTTGACCCACTTGGGATTTCATCAACAATAAACTCGGAAGGGCAAAACACTGTTACTGAAGCTGCAGTTTCAGGAGACAGTAGCTATGGGGCAATGCCACCTTAAAAAGTTTGGCTCTTCTGTTCTCTGCCTTCCTGCCCTGCTCTCATCCCAGAGCAGAGGCCCCATCACTTGCGCTGGCACAACTGCTCTCAGAGCTACAGGGTGGACTGGGTTGCTGAAATGGTCTGGATTAAGGAAAAGCTCTGATAAAATGGGGTTCATAGCCCAGTCTTTCAAACAATCGTGCTGGCAAAGGGAGGGGACCTGACACTGCAGCACTGGCAGGAAGGAGGAGGAGGAGAAGGAGGAAGAAGAGGAGTGAATAGCTGGAGCTGGGTGGGGTGGGAATTCCAGAAACTGGCACTGCCACTGAATCTGTCTGCTTGTGGACCACAGCCAGAGCCTGAAGGATGAAAACGCCACGGAAAACAGTAATGTAACCAGTTTGCAACCCTTTTTTCTGCAGCATTGGTTATCCTCCTGTACTCACTTTTTAGGAAAAACAATGAGCTGTCTAACACCTTTCTGGGGTTTTGCACGTGAAGTGTTTTCCCCAGTTCAGTTTGTGGCAACAACTCACATTCCTGACCTCTTCCTCACTACTCTTTGTCCTTTTCTTACTCAGAAATGACTGCTCTGACTGGTAAAGGTTTGATGCAGATCAATGTGCATGCTGGCATCTGTGGAACAAAGCAGATAACTTTTTTCTCCCAGTTTTCTGTTTAATTTTGTAAGGTGATAGTTCCAGTTAGTCTCTAAAAGCATAATATAAGCTTTGTGTAAAGGCTTTATAGTTATGACATTAATGCTGTATTTTCTGCATAGTAAAAATGGTTATCTTAATCTGGGGTGCAATATTGTTCAAAAATCTTTAAACAACTTTAGGTAAGAAAAATGTGCCTTCGCCCATTTTAAGAAGTTGGGGTGGGTTTTTTTTGGTTGGTGCTGAATATCACAATCTAAGCAAATAGTACCTGGATACTTAGTTCACAAAGTATTTATTTTTAGTTTTGAAGACGGTATTCTGTTTTAGAGCAGCTTTTCACATAACTGAGCTGTCATCACTTGCAAGCAAGGACTGAAGTTACAGATCAGGTTTGGACATGTGGCTTTACACAAGGTCCCAGAAAGATCCCGATAGCATGAAATATTCCTGAACAATTGTTTTGACTTTCACCCAATACTTAAGTCTATTTAGTCGTGTCAGGGATTTTGCCAGTGGTCTGAATCATGTTATCAACTCTATAGACTGTCTACTTTCACAGACATGCAGAAACTATGCAGGTACAGGAGACTACCCAGACTTGGCCTTCACATTTGCCTTCAACTGTTTTCATCTTATCTCAATGATAAGAAATTTCCCTCATAAAATGATCAGGTAGAACCAATTTGACCAGATATTAAGCAATTGCTGTAGATATACTAATCTTTATTAGTTCATTGTGGAGTGACTAAGATTTTGAAAGAGATTCTGGTGACATAAAATTGAAGCGGCAAATAAATTCAATTAAAAAAATATGGAAGACATAAATTCTTGTGTGTGTGAAAGCATGAGAGAGCTAAGGAAGTATTTTCATTACATTTATTATTCAACAAGGACCTACATCTGTTTCCAGTTTGCACTGATTATTGACACATCTGGCTATTTGGCCTTAGGAACTACAAGTTGCTGTTGTGGCATTATTCTCTGAATCAACTTTTTAGACCACCCGGAAAATAATACAGCAAGTGCTGTGAGAAGATTGTGTTATTTGTAATAAGATTACCTTTTGGCACCTAGATGTATTGTACAAATGGGATTCTGTCATTTTCTGGTTTATAAATTACAATTTTGCAATTTTTACACCTGTGGCGAAAATAAGGCTGTAGCCAAAGGGCTTACTCTTTGACAAAGATAAATAGGTTGGCCTGATAAAATTTCAAGTAGATGCTAGATACAGTAGTAACTACTTGCCTTACATGGAAAAATACCTTTGTTTCAGTAGAAACAAAATACAGCTAAAGTCACAGAACTGAGGAAGATATTTCTTTAACCTATGGTGAGATGTATTTTTTCTGATTAATATCCCACTGTTGGAAGCAAATACTGTCCAAGTACTTGACCCTTCAAACACTTTTTTCTGTAATAAACAGTTAAATTTTCTCCATCAGTGGTTTGAGAGTAGCAATCTAGTCCAAGAGTCTAAAAGACAGATATTGTGAAGTATATGGTGAACAGTTTGAACAACCAAAGGATAAGATCATAGAACAGAAGGGACCACCTAGATTACCAAGCCCAGTCCTTTCCAATTGCATGCAAGAGATAGGATAGTCCTGAAGGATTCACAGAACATCTACTCCAAACACCCCCTCAAACCACAGGCCACAAAACACTTCCAATACCCTGTCACAGATTTAAGACATAGTAGTAAAAGACCAACAGCCACAGCTTTAATGTGCCACAGGAAGGAACATGATGAAACGCTTATTTGTTTTATTACAAATACTTTTAAACTAGGGTAATTTGTTGTTTTTAAAGAATAGTCTAGATAATCTATATGGCCACACGAAGCCACAATGTAGCTTCACTTGCTATGTTGAATTACATGTGGAATTAATTTGACCTTCAGCATAAAACTAGCACAAGCCTTGAAGATGCATAGAATAAAGATATATAGGAAACGATTTGCTGCTTTTTGATGAATTGCAGGATTGTAAATGTTTTTGTGTGCTTTCTATGAGAAAGTTTAGAGAAGCTCAACAGTTATTTCCATTCCTTCGGGTCAAGGATGCAGTTTTTAATGTGCATTATTGAATTTTTAATTCCTTTAATAGCTAAAGAATATGAAGTACAGAGGGCAGGGCAGCAAAATCACTGGGAGGCAAAAGCAGAGAATGAATACTGTATTCTTTGCAGTGCTATACTACACTCTGCTATTCTCTTTAGGTTTGCTCTTTGTCCTCTTCAACATTGTGTGCCGATGAGTGGTTTGATTTCTCTTGTTTTCTCCTAAGGAGAAGAATCTTAGGGCAACCTTTGTGGTCAGGAATTGGGACCTCCTGCCAGGCACACTACCATACAAACTGTCAAGCCGGTCTTCTGCCTTGCCACATCTTCTGTCCACCTTCATGGCAATGATGATGATGTCTTCTCCTAGCTGCCTGACCAAAACCAGTGTCTGCAGTTGGAGAGAGCATACCCAGTTAGGAAATGACTGCACTAGAGCACAGTTTGCCAGCAATTAAACATATGCAAGAATGACTGAGGCAAAACAAATATGTAAAAATAGAAACTACTCAGGGTGATTTTTTTCATGTGCATTTAGTGGACTTAGGACTTCTGCAAGACCTTTGACAAGTGATTTAGAGCTAGTTTAGTAACTCCTGTTTTGAAGATTATCTTTGCCATACTTACAGAGCTTCTGCCCAGTGCTCAAGGAATAAGTCAAAGTACCTAAATCAGGTATTCAGGCAACCTAGTCAGACAAGTAAGAAAGTTAGGCATCTTGAGAGGACGATTCAGTGCCCCATATGCTGAGCAATAACTTGCCTGGAGCTCTGAGGCCTCGCAGTTAGGGCATTCTGCAGGGAGCAGGGAGATGCCTGGTTACCCTCCCAGAGCAGTTTGCATGAGATAGACATGGGATTTAGAAAAAAGAAGAGACTCTAGGATCAGGACCTGAACCAAGTCTCCCCCTCCCAGCTGAATGACCTAACCAACAAGTTCCTAAATTGTTTGTTGTTCTCCTTCCAGCAGTAAGGGAATGATCTGTCTTAAATCTGGATCTTGCTTGAAAAACAAAACCTTAACAGGAGGAAAGTAGAGTACCTAGCTGAACCTGGTCTACAGCATGGAGTTTAGGGCACAGCTCTAGAAAGGAAGAATATGATTTGACTCCCCTCAAGCTAAAAAGACTCAGGCATCCAAATTCCCTGCATCCTGCATGAGTGTTTAAACCAGTAAACTGTTATGCAGAGGGTGGGCTGTATTTAGAAAAGCAGGCTCTACCTTTGTGAATGCCTAATCTCAGATTGGGCACAGCAGCCTGAAACCTGTGTAATTAGGCGTGCCTCTCCCCAAATCCTGGGTTAGCTGCCTAGCTCTGGAGAAGGGACAGGTCAGTGCTGACTTCTGCTGGCTGGATCCCAACCATTTTCTTGTCAGGAGGGCTGATTCATGCAGTGCAAGCACCTCGTTTGCATTAATCAACTCAGAAGTCAAGCAGGCTTCTCTAAATCCCTCCAGAATGGTTGTTTTCTTGTACAGAGTGGGTCCAAACACCTATGAGGCTCAGATTTACCATTCATGGAGACACGAACTGTTGAGGTACTAAGGTGCTTGAAGTTGTAGATAGGATTTTCAGGAAATATGCAAATGTATCCTTGAAATTGGGACCTAGGCTGTCAAGCTACTCAGGTGCTTTAGAACATTTTGCCTTGAGATACAGTCTTTTAAAGATTCAGATGTGCCTTCTTGTGCAGTAGGTGGAGACTGACTTTCTTCTTTGGGGGCTATTTTGATGTCAGTCTTCTGGGTGCTGCCAAGAATGTATTCTTTTTTGTTCTTTGGCTAATAAAGCTGAAGATAGCACCTGAGAAGTTAACATTTTCAGTCCGATGGCAAAGGTTTGAAATAGTTTTAACACATTTCAGGACACAGCTATCCTAATGGGATCATATCTCAAAACTGCTTTAGTCAGGATACAATAAACTGTTGGGAACAAAGTGCTATAAAAAGCTTCAAACAGAAATTGGGAATCTTACATGGTTCTTGGAAACAGGATCCATCTCTTTTCCTCTGAATTCAGCTCCTGCAGCATGCTGTTAACCATCTGGTGTCCTCCAGGAAAAGGAAAATGTAAATTACATCTGTCCTTTGCATGGTATAGGGGAAAAAAAAATGGACCTATATTCATTTCCTAAAAAGAACAGACTCATTTCAACTTTGGTGAAAGCTTTGTGTTTCTTAACTGTTGATGGTATACACACAGCGAAAATTCTCTTTTAATTATTCTTGTATGCAATTCATTTTTGTGTACTCCACTGATTTACATGCATGCAAAAAAACCCTGCTGCCTCTCTTACTTAAAAAGAGCGTCCTGGATCAAACTATTTGAAACGTGAAGTCATTCACTTGTGTTCATGCAACTTCTAGTGCTTATGATTCAGTGTATAATTTTCCACTGAAACTTATAGCACATCTTGGGGGGTCTTGCAGCTTCCATGCCAGCAACAGTCCCAGATGTAAATGTACAAAAATTAATGGTGTAAGGATAGTTGTTCATTGATGATGAATAGGTGCCATGTGTATGGAGAATGGGTGGGATTTATATTATAATGAACTGTAGAGAATTCAGTATGTGATGAGACCCTAGAGTTTCAGTCAATAAAAAAGCAAATTCAATAATATATTTCCTTTTATCCAGCATGTTTTCTAAGTTTTTGCCCCTTCTTTTTGCTTAAGAATTGCCTTTTAGAAAGCTGAATACCACATCACTTCTCTTTTAATTTCTCATTAGTTTTGTCTGGACTTTCTATGCCTTATTACCAACATTTGGTTTACCC
Organism: Gavia stellata; assembly: GCF_030936135.1. Taxonomy (NCBI): domain Eukaryota; kingdom Metazoa; phylum Chordata; class Aves; order Gaviiformes; family Gaviidae; genus Gavia; species Gavia stellata. Next base: position 45,285,798 of record NC_082594.1, read on the forward strand.
CAGAAAGAATTTGTTTCATGGCATCACAACTGTAGACATCTATAAGGATTTTCATTATAATCTCAATTTTTTTAATACCATCTCTAGAGTCATTCTGGTATATGAGAGGGCTCTGCTCCAACCTCCAACCCCTTCAACCCTGATGTAGATGTTGTGTTCCAAGGGACAGAGGACCTGTCGATGACATCCCAAATCCATGCAACTAAGTGGTCTGTAGTCATAGCACTCAGACAGGGAGCAAGAAGAAAATCGAGCCCCTACTAGAAGAGTGGAAAGTAAGTAAGTGGCCAAGAAAGCGATGCTTCTTCAGTGCAGCTGCCGCCACTGGAGTGGTGGTAGGTTTCCACCTACCTCAGCAGTACTGGCTGAGCAAAGAGTGTTTAGAAAGGGATCAGAGTGGGAGACACATATGATGAACATATCTCATGGAGGGGGGTGGAATGAGTGGGAAGATACAGCATGCACTGTAGGGGAGGAGGATAGTAAATCTGTGCTTTCATAATCACATGTGACTAGACACTCATGGTGGGATTCATCTGACAAAAAGTAGATGTTTTCATCTGAGCTGCTCACACTCTGCGCCTTTCACAGGCAGCGGAGAGAGGTGAGTGTTTTTTAAAACATTAGTTTGTGTTTTTGCGGTTTTATTGGATAAGAAAGAAGAGTTAGTTTTCCACGTAATGCAAAGCTTTTGCCTAATCCCTAAAGAAAGGATTTATTACTACTTTGGCAGAGAGCTGTGCTGGAAACTCTTCCCGCTTCAGTTCCCTGGACAATGTCCTCCCCCGAAGTATGGTTTGACTGTTCTGAACAGTGCATTGCAAATTCACACACAGCGATATTGACATCTGGCTTTAGCATATGGGATACAGATAGTCCTTGATTGCTGAACAGCTGTGCTGCTTTGAAAAGAAACAATTGCATTTGAAGAATATGGGATATAGAGTAGGCCTTGTCCTATCCCACACATCTTGCTGACATTTCTTTTTCTAAATCACCAGTCTGTTTATTAAATTTCCACAGTATAAAAACACCAAAATTTATAAGAGACTGAAGTAGATGGTAATATTGTCAGATATGCCAGCAAACAATCCATTGACAACACATGTTAGGAATCAGTCCATTACAATTAGTCAAGAACAATGCCAGAAGATGATGGGACTGGGTAAGAACAAACAAACAAGCACAAAGGACGGGACAAGAGAAGTACTGAAGGTTCAGAAAATGTTCCCATCAATTTTGTATGTAAAAAAACACTTTGATGAAGAAACCCAGAGTTTTTGCAACAATCTCAGCAATCGTAATATAGTGAACTCATTTTACACAATAACAAAAAGTGCTGCTATAAGCTGAACATCAGCTGTCAGTTTGTCAGGAAATGATCCTTCATAGCAAAGTAAAATGCAGTTATACAGGGAAGGAAAGCAAATTTTTGCAACCCAGATTTACCTCAAGAAAATCGAGGATATTGGCATATCTTGTTCCGAATTATGCTGTATACAGAACATTGCAAATTGAAGTTGGTTGTTCAAACTTTGCTTAATTTTGCAACCCACTAGTATATATCCCAACACAATTTGGTGATGGCAGGGCTGCATATCCCATTGATACACATTTCATATACTTTTCACCTACTAAATTTTTTTGTGGCCAGGCTAACTGTAGATGCTTTCCATCAGTCCTATACCTTATGCCATGACTTCTGGGTGCATAGAGTTAAAGGTCATAGATGCCATTATGAACACCAAGTCTGCCCAATGTGTAACAGTTTCACCAGTAAATTTTAAGTCAGAGCCATGGTATCTGAATGAAAGATAGCGCTTCTTTAAAAGTAGGTGTTTAGTACTGATTTAAAGACCTCAGCACCTGAATTAATCCCACCTAACTGAGATGCCTATATTAGCAGTCACTTGAGGCTTTCTCAGTATTGAGTGAAGTGAGAATAGGCAGCATTGTGGTGAATCAAGCTGAATTTAACTTTTGAAGGTGCCTATTGCATATTCAGGAAGATGTTAACCTCCTATGTCAGTTGCGTGCTTGAAACCTGGATGGGACAAATGTAGGACCAAGTGGGCCAAAGTTATTGTAGGCAAAGTTCTAGCAAAAAGAAAATTAAGTGAAATGTTGTGGAATAATACATTGGCGATGCAACAGAACCTCCTGGCAGCAGAACCCTGTGACTCATCAGAATAACTAAAAATGGATTGCAATACAGGAAAGTGAAGGGACTGTTGAAATAGAGGAATAATAATGATTTTTCAAAGGAAAAGAAATTATTGCTATTTATTCAATTCAGGGTAATGTGAAAGAGTGAAGATTTGTACTGTTCTAGCAGGTCAATTCATGATCAAAGCCTTTTAATGCAACAGATCCCTTCACAAAATTTATTTTTACTAAAAAAGCTAATGTGTCAAAAGACTATGATACCAAGCAGCCAAACAAACCAAAGATGTATTTTCAAAGTCTTTTAGATGTATTTTCAAAGTCTTTTATGTTCTTATATTTTCACTCCCCAGCAGATAACTATGTTCTCTTACCTCTGCCAAGTTCGTGCAGATCATATTCTTTTATTTCATCTTTATTTGTTACTAAATTTTCCTAAAGTTTGCCTTTTGCTTTCAGTACCTTTTTAGAAGCTTCTTGCTGTACACTTTAAGTATATGGGACACACCCTTTCCAATTCTCTCCCTGGTCCCAGCAGAGTGGAGCAGAAAGTTCGCAGCACAAATGCTAAATGTCTCTTTCATACCATCTTCTGAGAAGAAAGGCCATCAGTGGCGCAACCTCCACATCCAAAGTGTCATTAATTGATTTGGCAGATGATCTCCCAGGAATGCCAAGTCTTTTCATTGCAGAATCTGTAGTACATGTAATTTTAAAATCTTCCATGCATTCTTCCAAATTCAGTACTGCATTGTGGCACAGTAAATAGCTGTGATCCGAAATGCATTACAGTTTTTTTACAGATTGAAAATACAGAAATAAAGAAAAAAAAAGATATCATACAGTCTGGACTCCAGTTTTTTAGAGCATTGGCATACTTTTTACTCTAAATCTTAATACTTCCCTACCAGCCTGCATGATTCATGGCTTTGTTGCTCTGTTCTGTTTTGACACTTGTCTGGCCCATATTAAGATGCTTTGAGAATGTACCATGATCTCTCATTTCACTGAAACATCACAGAATGCACAAAGGCCAAAGCAAAAGATGGGGTATAAGAAGGTCCATATTTAGCTGCTTCACTTATCTTGGCACACATACCCTGTTCTCTTTTCCCCACCTCACACTAGTGATGAGATCTCCCTGACAAGCTATCAGTTTGTTAAAGACAAGAATGAACACTGAAGTATGAACACAAGAATGAACACAAGAAGTATGTACAAATGAAGATTAAGAAGTAATAATGAGTATTCCTACCAAATATTTGCTAGTGATCGGGCACGGGAGCTGTTTAAGTTCAAGCCAAAGCAGGATTCTCAAATTAGGGGTATCATAGGCCTGATCCTGTAAACATGGTGAAAGTACAGCAAAATGTATAACCAGGGTATGCTTTTGTACTGTACACTAATAATGAAACTATTCTGCGAGGTGAGTGTGACGCAGGCTCTTTCCTGAGGGAGGGCATAGGCTGGATCCAGGCCACCCATGTGCCTAGCAAAAAGTCCTTTTCTGCTGAGTTCCTTGGTTTCAGCTCCTCTTCCCACAGCTATTTTATTTGGTATAAAAGTATTCTGAAGTGGGAGTTTGTACCTGTTCCTTAGGTTGACTTAGAAAACCAGTTTCTTGTTTGGTCTTAAGCAGGCAGTAAGTGACTCCAAACTCAAATCACTTCCAGGATCTCGCTGTCTTTTCGTTGATGGGATACCTTCATGAAAACTCTTCTGTATTAAGGGATGACAGGGTAAAAAACAGATCCCAGGAACACATACACCTCTCTATCTCCCCAAGGTGGCTTTTTTTGGACCTTCTGGGACAGTTCAGGCTGTAGTGAAGGGATATTCAGTGGTCTCATTGGTAGAGACTGACATGGAAATTCATGTCCAAGCCATTCTGATTTTAATGGTTGCCAGTCACTTACTACTTCATTTGGGATTTTCTCAAAGTCCTGATCCTATTTTTTTTCACTGAAGTAGGCAACATTTCAGAAAAGTTTTAAGGAAGGCTTTTGGGATAATTGGTAATGGCATTGTCTGTTTTTCAAGGTCAAGGCAGAAGTTATTAAAAGTAGGAATTTCATTTAAGGAATGGATGGCATATATTTTTAAGTGATAAGCCCATAGGATGCTAAATATGTCCTCCTGGAAATTTAAAAAATTTAAACTATCATTACTCTGTTCTGTTCTGCGGTTGCAAGCACTGGTGCCAGAATTTTTTTATGCCTGTGGTAACAAAATCTCTCTCCCTCTCCCTTTGCCCTCAGCCAGCCTTCCCAGACCAGTAATTACAACTGATTTTAGGAGGGGGCCTTTTAAACTTGGTGTATATACACTTGTGTATACACATATATAAATCTGTATACAGCACGGTGGTTATTACCTCACTGGGCTTGGTCTTCAAAGTCTTCCATTTAGGGAACAGACAAAAGTGTCCTCCATGAAAAGATGACTTTTTAAAAAACTGAAGCACTAAGTCCGCTTTACAAATATTTTGAGGAAAATCTGGACATTACCTCTTCATAGTGAGTTATTCCTGCTTTATACAGTTCTTCTGCATGCATTCTGTACGGGAAAATGTCATTGTCATCAACAGAAGCACCACATGAGGAATACATCTGGCAAATGAATGTTTCTCATATGTAGGATTTATTACAATTTTTTAATTCTATAAAATTTCAAAAACCTGTTTCAATACTCACTGCAGTCAATGGAAAGACAGTTATTTACTCCTGTGGGCTTCAGATCAAGACGCAGTGTTGGGAAATGAGTGTACTAAAGCCCATTAACACAGAATTGTTTTTTAGACTTGGCATTTTTAAATAATCTTCTCTTTGTTTTTTGAGCCACATGGTTCATGCTCAATAAAAAGACATTATACTGTTGTACATGCTGTAACTGAACCAACAACTTAAGTTGCACTGTAACTAAATCATAACCTTTGGACAAGTTACAAGGAAAATGTATTTGCTTTATTGATTTTTAGTCTCTTCTGCACTGATTGATCATTTACTTTAAATACAAAGACTGAAACAAGGATATGTAAATACATAGTTCTTTAGTCTGACTAAATGTCATATACAGCAAAATTATCTTCTGTGACTTTACATAATAAGCGATTTAATTTATTCCTTCATTATCACTTTTTGCCAATATTTCAATACAGTAGTAGTAAGAAACTAGTTTTATTAATATTTTTGTTACGGAGTTAGATAGGGACATGCTCTGATTTATGTGAATTTTTTCTAATATAACCTGTATTGTAGTAGCAGCCAGAAGTCTGAGCCAGACTGGGGGAAAAGGTGTCATAGGTATGTTACAGACTTATTGGAAAAGAGGCTCTTTTCCTGGTAACACTGCAGTCTAAATTAGGATAGTTGCATTGACTACCTCTTTGTTCTCTTTGTTCTCTACAAAATTATTCTCTAATTTTATTGAGATTAAACATATGGTGCTGTTTCTGCTGTTTGATTAACTGCAACATTTTTGAAGAGAAGAGAAATCAAAGAGATTTCAAATTAGCTGTGAAAATGCTTGCCCTGCAGTTCTTTAACAAATATTTGAACAAACTTTTATAAGGAATTTGAAGGAAATGATATCATGTGTTTCTTTAGGCACTGTCATCAATCCAAAACAATAACCGTAGGAAAATCTGTAGAATCATATATTGTTCTTTAACAACAAAGCCTATCTCCATGGCAAAGAGTGTTGCGCAAGGAAGGGTATTTTAGCTCAGGAGCACTCCATACTAACAAGGACCATAAAGCTTCCAGGCAGAGCTGGCTTACACTCAGCTTGCTCTTGGTATCTGCAAAGAATCTCAGGGCTTTTGCGTGTGTCCACGTAAATACGCACATACATACCATATGTGGGAAATTGTCTGAGAAGAAGTGCTGGTCAGCGTGGATTGGACAGTAACATATTGCTGCTCTCAGAAAACCCTTTTACAGGTAGCACTATAAACAATGTGTCGTTATTATTTGATATCATTTTATGGACATTGAACAGATGTCTGTGCCTTTAAAACCTGGTATAAAACATTATAATAATATTCAGAAATAAAAAAGGCAGGCATTCTTAAACAAAAGTCATTCTACATTTTGTTCTTATCTCCAAACCCAACATTAAGAGATCACATAAATAGCTGATTTAGAGGGAAGTTAAACTCAGATGACAAGTTGCATGATGGAGCTCAGAAATGGTATTTGTTTGAACTCATAACTATCCATCCTTCTGTAATGTAGATAAAGCATCCAACAAAAAAATAAAAGGAAAAAAAAAGGCATAGGTTCCTTCCCAGTCTACTGTTACTCTCAGGTGCTCTTTATGCCGTGTGATCATATACTGTGCTCCTTATATCAGGTTTACTACTGTTGTGTCTATCTGATAACTATTTGTTCAAATGCATGATCCTAGAAAAGCACTGCCACATATTCATTTCATTATACACATACATGTCAAAAGTGGTGCATTTTCAGCACTGAACCTGGGCAAGCACATCAGAGACTTTTAAATAGTGAAAAAAAAGCATTACTCTCATCTTCCCAAGATGCTGCTTTATGAAAATCCTCTTTACTATTCTTCAGTTTCCTCTTATTATCTGAGACAAATGTTTGGATGTTGTCCCTGCTTCAAGAAATTATAGATATCTCCTCTTGAAGGGAAGAACAAATGCAAATTATATGATGACCACAGTTTGATTATAAACTAACAGGGGACTGAACTTGTTGTTGTTGTTGTTAAAAAAAGACCTGGGAGGAAAATTAAGTTTGAATCATTAAACTGGCATCATAGGTTAGGAAAGAAAAGCAGGAAGAGATATAAAACATGGAAAATATGCCAGAAATTGAGGACAAATATTGTTGTGGCCATTTTGGAGGACAAAACCTATGCATCTTGTCGTTCGAATAATGGTTCACAAACAGAGCTTTTGCTTAAGTTGGAACTTTCTACAATCTAATAGTCTCATCTGCATTGTGTGTGTAGTATTTGAAACTTCTCGTCTTACATAATAAAATTACAGATTTTTTTTACATAGCACAAGGCATTCCGATCAATTCTCATTTTCATATTATAAATACTACTTGTTGAATGAACATGCTTACATTGTTATATTAATCTTATTATACAGAGAACTTTTCAAACTATGCAAGCAGTTTAGCCCTCTCTGGTTAGTGACTCACGTATGAACTTACCCTCTTTCCCTTCAGAATTATTCCAATCTGTAAACGAAAGAAAAAAAAAGGGAGTGGTGGAAAACTTTAATTTCAGGCTACATGTTGTTCATGAACTGTTTGTTTAACTCTGTTTGTATTGGTTGGGTTGATATCTGTGTCACATGATAATTTTTTTCCTTCACGATTGGAAGCTAAGACTGAATCACAAAACAGTTACTAGTGACTAACAGCAATCACTCTTATTTTTATTATCTGGTCACAATAGCAGTTGAGAAACTTTTTAGTCCCAAACGTTTTCAGAGTGACCCGGCAATTGTCAGCTTTCTCAGAATGGAGAATGTGATTGAGAATGAACTAAACTGGCCGTGTCCATTCACACACGCAGGTATTCACTGATATGTACATCTATTTGCCACAGACCGATTTTTCAAATGATAGCTTTCCTGTCTCAGGTATTTCACCAACAGTAGCTTGTAAGTGCAATTTGATGACGTTCTCATATACAGTGAAGTGACGTAAGTTATAGGTACAAGTCCTGTTTGCACAAGCAAATCCTGCAGGAAAGAATTTACATCAATGACAATGCAAAATCCATTGTGCCTCGGCTTTTGAAAGTGGAAACCCCCCGGGAAGTTGGTCCTGAATGATTTTCTGTTAACTACCTGTTAATTATCCTTTCTAACTACAGTCACCCGGTGACTAGTATTGTTTGCCTCCAGTAAACATCCCAACAGAAGCTCTTAATGAGTACCTAAAGATGCCCTGTACCAGGAAAGAGATCATAACCCGGGTGAATGAGTGCCTCAGCTCTCCTGGCACTATGGATCCTTGAGGACGGTTGTTTAAAATCTGGTTGCAAGCCGCGTAAGCTGCATTTTTTTAATATATATTTGTGGCTCTGCCCTCACAAATCTATGATTCATGACAGGAATGCAGCTTGGATCTCCTGCAATGTAAGCAGCTGCAGATACTTCAAATACTTGGGTACATGTGATCCAGTAGCTTGCTATAAATTTGCCCCTAAAAATAAAGTAACAAGTGATTGAACAGTGATAGGAATTCAACACGGCAGTGAGTGAATGGAATGCACAAGTCCTTACCTCAGAACCTTTTATTACGGCAATTGCTATAATTAAAACCAAAACGAAAAAAGAAACACCCTAGAATACTATCTTTGAAGCAGCTTACCACAAGATTCCTTTAAAGGTTTTTTTTATACTGTTGGACACTGAAAAAAGGTATTTGCTGGTATGCAATGTCACTGAGCATGATATTTATGTTGTTACATCATCTAAGAGTCAACTGCATTTCCACTTTCCACAAGTTACTGAACTAGTTAGGTTTCAAATTTCCCCTAAGTTCTTATCATGTGAACGAAATAGCCAGGCATCAACCCTGAGCTTTTGATACTGAAACGATATTTTGCTGTATGATTTGCTTGGAGACTGAAAGATTGCAGGGTAAACAAAAGAATTCCTACTAACAACAACCAGCTTTGGATCCATCTCTGATGACTGAAAGTCCCAGGTTTTGTAGTCTCTTATGTGTGGGTTTCTCATTTATTTGCTCTCATTTTAAGACTGACACTGCCTGTGTTTGGCAATCCACATAGGATGAAACAGTATGTCAGCATCTCTCTGAGTTGATACTTCCATGTCATCCCAGTTTTCAAATACAGTTTTAATATAAAATGTTGGAAGATATGGAAAATTTTAGAAGAGAGACTTCACGGTCAAATCATGTAATTAGATCCCATTAGCAAATCTCAGAATAGCTAACTGGGGACTTGGTTGGGAATTTCAGCCTAGAGGCCAAAGAGTAAATGAGAATTGGATTTAGCTACGCTACAAATCTCATTCCTAGAAGTGATTCTTTCTTTCGCTAGGAGACTCATCAGGGGAGCTGTATAGCCTCCTGCCTACACGTTTCCTCTTCTGCAGGCCTTTTGTTTCTGCTGTTGTCCTATTCCTATCTTACCCATGCACAGAAAGAACAAAGGTGCAAAACTGCCACTTTTGAAAGGCAGCATATTAGACCCAGGTTTTTCAAGTACCTGTGTGCCTCTCCTCGGAGTGTGAGGTGGCTGAACATGAACGCCTATCTTTATTTGTATAAAAGCTGGGCATTTGCTCTGAGCTGGTCTCCCAGGCTCCCTCTTCATCAAGAGAAAGATGAAGGCACCTCCAGAAGGTACAACTAGTGTGTTAGAGATTGAATCAGGGAGGAATGCCAAAGGAAAAACAGACTGAATGTTTAAAAACAGTGCTATTTCCTGAAGTCTTTGTTGAGTTAATTATAACTCAGTTCTTACACTGACAAAACTAATTCTGAAGCTGATTTGTTTAAAAACATATCTGCCTTGATACAGCATGTCCGATTTTCTTTTTTTTTTCCCTGAAGCTCTGCTTTTATCTCAGTAAAATCTATGTATTACAGTACAGTAGCAGTATTGCACTACTACTTCAAATAAACATAATATCTTTTTTGCTGTGAAGCACCCTGTTCATGTGTCTCCATCAAGTGTGCTTTGTATCTCCCTCTTTAAAGATACAAAAAAAAGGGGGGGAAAAAAACAGTGTTTATTTTGCTCTTGAATTCTGCACTAGCTGTTTAATATGTTTCTTATGAATTACCATTAAGAAAGGATTCCGCATTTAAAAGGAAGCTTATGAGGATATAGGTAAGTGTGAGTGTGGTCTTTTCAGAAGAATGTTTGATTGAAGACCTGTTTTTGGACACAAGGTAAGGAAAAAGATTACTTAACCTCACTTGAATAAGTGGAGATTAAAGGTTAAAAGCTTTAAAGCTTTAAAATGCATTAGCAACAGAACAGTAAATACAATCCATGGAGACATGGAGGAATTAGCAAAACAAATGTTAAACTAAGAAATGCACTCTAAGATTCACTGGAATCTCCACACTAAGTCTGAATGCAGAGCACATTTAAATGTTTCACTGGCTGTTTTAAAATTGTCTTTATATTCCTTATATTGGCTCTAATGGAGATGATACTGAATCTTGCATGAGGTACGCAAGCAAGTTTTGTGTAGATCTTTCTATGTTTTAGCCTCCCTGGAGTTTTGGAGTTTTAAAGTGTGATTTTTACCATATACCTCATTTAACCTATTGAACATTGTTTGCGTTTGTACTGCTTATGTATCAACAATGTAGTCACAATCCTGTGCAGAAAATTCCTGTACAGTATTAGGGAAAACAAAGTTACCGGCATCAGTGATGTAACCTTATTGTATTGTAGACACAATATAATTTTTTATGAGTACAACATCTGCTTAATAACAGTATTTGACTTAGATATCTGTATTTTAACATGTATCATGGATACCTTCAACAAATGCATTGGTTCTCTGTTTACCTTGCACAGCTCAACAAACTGATTCTTACAGTTCGGTAAACCCCACAAACAACGTGCTGAACACTTTGTGAAAACACAGCTACCTCCACAAAGAAGAGTGGTGATCCCAGGCAGGGCATACTGCAACAGCCTAATTGTAAAGTAGGGAAGCTGTGTATCAACAGGGAGTTGAGAAACGGTTGAACAAAAAGTAAAAATGACATTTTTAACTGTTTCCACTATTGAAATATATAGAAGCACCCGAGGTTTCAACAGGACTCCCAAACTGGCAGTCCCCAACCAAGGCAGCCAAAATCAACACCTCTACTTGATTTTTTGCACAAAGGGCAAAATCCTACTGAAGATGGGTGCCTGATGGAAGTCTTGTGCTTGTAGATGCAGCAGATTTGGCATTGGCCACAGAGTGGGTGAAATCCTGCCCCCACAGAAGTCAATGGCAAAATTTTGATCCACTTCAGTCAAGTGAGGACATGTTTATAGGTGAGAATACAGAGCAGAGAACAGTCAAAGATTTAAAAACTCAGGTTATATTCATTACCCTGTGAATGGAATTATAATGTGATATTGAAAAGTATGGGATATTAGCAATATGTGGTAATTTTTATTAGTATGAACAACACCTTTCTAAAATTTGGCTTCTTAAGGATTCCAGTTAATATGTAACAAATTACTCTCATTGCAGAATGTTCAGATATAAGAGCTTCTCAAGACTGACTGAACTTATTTTGAACTTTTATTTTCATTTAAACTCTCCATTAAGGAATTTGGGAGGCTGAGCAGGGGAGAAAGGCATTTGTTTAGATTCTGCTTTTAATAAAGTTTTAACACTTTGATATCAGTCTCTGATTAAATGCAGCATCCCGCATTCCAGAGTGAAGTGAGGCTATTTGCTCCTCCTCTCCTCCGCCCAACGCATATCTTACTTGTGTCTTTTAAGCAGAGCCTCTGATTCAGCCTAATTATTGTCATTAAGAGCAGTTTTCTGCAGAGCAACATTCCTTGCTGTGGCCTTTCCTTCTCAACTCAATAAAGGATTATCCTAAGCCCCAGTCTAATAATCCTATTTCCAGTTACATTGGGGGGGGGGGGGGGGAGGGTGCCACATTCTCTGTGCCCACATTCTGTGTTTGAAGCTTGACTCAAAATAATGGATTTTCCTGGTGTTTAGCAAGTTACTCTGTGAAATGCCTAACGATGGGATTCGTCTGCAATATAGATGCCTGCATCTAAGCAAGTCCTGGTTCCTTTTATAGTCAATAGATATCAATAGACACTCTGAGTGTGTGATTCATCCCATCTCAAGATAGACGCCTAAATTAGGTCAGGTGACTCACTCCCTGGAAGTACTTATTGACTATAAAGGGAATCTGAATGACGAACTCAAAGATTTTTAAAGCGATTTTTAAAGTGAGGTGAGATGAAACTTATTCTGCATGCTTCGTATCTTCTGGCACAACGTTTTCGTGACCCTTCTGCTCCTTGAACAGTTATTCTTGCTGTATTTACACCCAGATGCTTCACAGAGCTTGCTACCGTTTTCCAGCTCTCTCCTGTGAAACCCAGTCACCAGCTTTCGTTTCAATTCCTCCCACCTGGGAAGATACCCCTCAAGCCTTATCAGTCTTCTTTTCCCTGAACACTTAATGACTCCATTATCTGTCCTTCCTTGTGTAGTACCACGCAGGACTTCAGCCCTGGTATCAACTTTTATTTCATCTTTTCATGCTTGTTTCCTGAGGCAAGTTCTTCTTTTTCTTAACTCACCTTCAATTCAAAGAAAGAAAACCTGTTTCTTCACTTAATATTATGAAATGTTATAGAATTTCAAAGTTCCATAATATTAAATCATAATTAATAAGAAATAATTTATTTTTTTTGTTTGTTTGATTTACATTACGAGTTTTCATCGGACTTTTCGCTGGTTACAGTAACTCGCCCTGTATGTGGCTTTCTAGCTATGTTAATTTGGTCCTACCTCCCTCTCCAGCTCTGCTGTTATTCATCAGGGAAATCCCAGTGGAACTTGTATTTGTATTTTCAAAAATAAATAATAGGTTTGAATTTTGGCCAAAGTCTTCCTCCAGTAGTGAGCAAGAGAGTTGCTGACTGAGAGTCTCTATCTCTCATGTGGTCACATAAATTAGAGTCCTGATCAACGATGACAAGCATTCTGCTAGCTAGACAAACATTAATCTGGTTAACTCCCCTTCTTCCCACTCCTTCCTGACACAGAGGAAAGAAGTGCCTTTGGAGAAAGTTTGAGATGTGTAGGCTGATTTTTTTGTAGCTATAATGCGGCAAGGGGGCTCCAAACACCTTTGGGAGTTCATGAAAATTCCAAGCAGAAAAAAAACAAGCTACATGAAGAATAAAAGACTGCCTTTCTTGCTTTTTTTCTTGTATAAGAAATAATTAAAATAATTACTTTTGTTGCTTATGAACTTTTGAAAAATATTTTTTTCACACATTGACACAAATCTTTAAATCTGAAAGTGTGAGATTCTCAGTTCTTTTAATGTAACTTCCATTAAAATAATTTTGCTTTCACCTATATGAATAAAATGAGCAACCATGTCAAGTCTTAAAAGATAAATCTTATTAACCATACTGCGCTGACAGACCTGTACTGTTTTCAGGTGCTGACCTAGTACTGTCCCCAAGTGCTCCACTGTGTCATTGGACATACATGTTCCTATTGGTGCTGTTTGCCACACTGCAGTGGGCAATGCAGAACTGTGCAATATAGCCCCAAAGTTTTACTGCAAAACCCAGGTGGAGGATGTGGTCTTCCACGAGCTCACCTGACTTTCAAGATCCAAACAATGGAAAGAAACTTTTCCTGTAGAAAACAAACTTATTTAGATAATAAATCGAATCGCTACATTTAGGATGAGACTCTTATGCTTTTGTTTGTATTTAGTAGCAGTTCCTTCAGATACTTAACTGACAGTGTTATTCAGGATGCATTCCTCATACTTAATATAATGATGCACACCCTGTGGATAGTTTCTTGTAACTTAGGAGGCAGAGAAAGCATCAGGAGGTGAAGTCTCCTGAAGTCCTTTATTTATCAGGCATGAGTGTTTGCAATTGCTTCACTCCCTTTAATGGTTCCACAGACTCCTTATCAGGGGCTCCATACAGCTATTGTCTTCATTACCCATTTAAATCACAAAGTGATGCTGGTGCTCTATAAAAGGCTGAAACCCAAGGTGGTGTACTCTTCAGCCTGCCCCATTTGTCACATATTTCTATCTGACCTGATTTTATAAGTACCTTTCCACCAAGGGTGCTTTGATTATATATTTTTTTTTTTTATGCTAGGGGAGTGTTTTGAAGATTCCATATACAGTTGACTTCAGGAATGAAAGGCTATTGTTTTAATCCAGAAGGAGTTTATATAAAGGACAAGAAAGGGAAAATATTCTTGAAAAAACAACCCCCTCCTCTTAAGTTGTGTATCTTGGAGCAGAGGAAACACAATCAGGATCTTCTGTTTTGATTAGCAAAAAAAAAAAAATATTAGCAAGGCAAAGTTCATGGTATTTGTCTAATTTTCATAGCTCATTACAGATGTTATGCAAAACTGAGAACTGCCACCAGCAAATGCCCAGAAATTGTATAGACACTATATTTTAAAAGAGTAAGATACAAGGTTTTCTGCAGGATAAATTTCAGTTATTTAGGTTTGAATTAGGCTATGCAAAAAAAAAACCCAAAACCCTAAAAAACCAACACAAACCCCCTCCAAAACCCAATACCCACAGCTTTCCATTATTCCATTCTGAAATATTGTCTTGTTTAATAATATTTTCTCTGCCTTCTTTTCCTCTTTTCTCAAAAGCAGAGACATTAGAATCAAATTGATCCTGATATTGAACATCCTATGTGGTCTGTGAAGAAATTGTTGCAATTGTGGCCTTATTTATTGGATCATCCTGGGTCATTTATCTGCTTGTAGCTGCCTGAATTCCTGAGGCACTGGAGAACAGTCTGTTCTCAAAACACCTAATTTCAGCCCTTGAATAAGCCCATTATCGTCTAAGTCATGAGAATACCAAACTGGTAGTTACATAGCTCGTGACAAAAACACAGTTTCTCTTTTATCCCATAGCTCAGGTGTTAGAGCAGTTTTCCTAGAACTTGTGTAGGAGCTATAATAATCATATTCCTACAAAAAAGAGTAATTACACCACCAACATCACCCCTACCACCAGCTGCTGCCATGTTTCAAGAGAAAGTGTGATCCTTGCACTTGAATACTGAAAACTACCATTTTAAAAGCCCACACTCTGCACCTTCCCATTTACAGGTGTGCCAAAGCTTCACAGATCCATTTGGTCAGGACCTTCAAATTTCTGCTTACTTCGAAGTTCTGCAATTATATGCAAACACGGAAAATACATCAGCCTTGATGGAGCAGAGCAGCTTGCTGCTTCTTGTTCATTCTTTCGTCCAGGCCACAGTCAAACCTTAACCAATATCCATCCTCAAGGTGTTTTGGGTAGCCTCATGTCCCCTTATGGATACTATAGGGGCTACTGCTTTCTTCTCAATCCCTAACGGAGAAGACAGAGATTTCACTCTCCCTATTCACAGTTCCTCACCTTTTCTTATTTTTGGGAGAGAGACACTTAAGAACATAAAATCATAGGATAATTTTGGCAGGACTTGACCGCTGGAAGTCCTCTGGTCCAATTCCCTGCCTAAAGCAGGACCAGCTCTGAAGTTCACTGTATTGCTCAGGGCCTTGTTCAGCTGAGAACAACCAATGACCTTCTGAATTCTGCCTTTCAGGTCATCCTTTGCTTGTATTATTCCTTCCCTGTATTCAGAATCAGTTTCCATTTAATATTGTCCTAACACATATATTTCCATCTTTGTGTCATTATCAATTACCAGCTAAAAAGAGGAAATTGCAACCCTTTACATTATTTAGAATTTTCATTACTTCAATTTCTCTCAAGCAATGAACATACACTTTTCATCTTAGTTTATCCTGCGTGAATGAAATAGCTACCAATTTCTGATCATCTTTGTTATATTTTGAACTCCAAAATGTGTTTGCCCAAGAGCTTGTAAACACAATTAACTTATTTATGGTAATGGTTACAATGAATTTTCTATTGAAAGCTCAGCTTTAGAAATTGGCCACCACCCACTTCAATTAAAAAGAAATCAGTTTTAACAGCGTGGATTAAGGCATGCCAAATTTGTCACTTCCATACTTGTGAGATACAGCCTTACTTGCACAAGATCGATGTATGAAAGCTCTGCGTATCTCTTGTAAGAACATAGTATAGGGACAGCCAGACTTAATATGACCATAGATCCTTCTAGCACAGTATCCTGTCACAGACAGTTGCCAATAAAAAGAAGATTCTGGAAGAAAACTGTAAAGAGCAGGGTAACCATTCATGATGACAGACAGGAAAAAGGTCCTTTGGATACTGCTGGAAAGTACCCTGGTTTTCTATTTGGTTAAGTACAGGCATTGTGAAATTCGTTGGGGAAGAAGGGAGCAAAAAATAAACAGAACAGAAGTCAAAAATAAAGAATACTTTATTAACTTTAGGTATTGCACTTGGGAAAGACTACATTTGTCCTAACAGGGTAAAACCAAGTCTGAGTATGGATTGCTCTGGCGAGTCCCACTCCCTTTCTGAAAATCTTTTCCCTCACTTGAGCCCTTCCTCAGTTAGCATGCAGTGTCCTGCACCGCTGCATAATGCTCAAGCTCTTCCTTGCAAGGGGACACTATGTGAAAGGTACAGTTTAAGGGCTTTTTAAAAAATATCTTTGGATTTATAAGTTGTATCATTTCAATATCTCTGCATGTACATATACCCTCTTCAAGAACCAAAATCAATTACTAATGAAGTCAGTGCGATACACTGGGCCTGAATTACTAATAACTGAAGTTTTCCCACAGCCATTCAAAACAGTTCAAGAGTGCTTGGAGTGCACAATTTTTCTCAGCATTTTTTTAATTAGCCTTTGCTTTATTTATTATTTAAATAATTTATTATTATATGCTTAATGCATTTTTCCTGTCCCATGGAATAAGTGTCTTGTTCAAAAGGAAAACCAACTAAAGCAGCTACCTGCAGCTTTGCATGCCACAAGTATACATGTTTCTGAGGCAAAAATCTAAACTCCTTTGGCATACAGTTGATTAATGGCAAGCAAGTACTACTTTGTTTAGGACAAGCCATTTTGATGTGACTAGAAATTTCTTAACTAGGCAGAGAAACCAGCTTTTGTATTTCTTATGGCATTTGCTTTTCATGGATTCTTTCCCAGTAGCTTGGTTATAGATTTATGGGATACTTAATATTTTTGCTTTACATTCCAGAAACAGAAAGCTGATATAAAACAGAGATTAAGATATCAAAACCAATTCTTTCTAATTTTTTTGCATAAACAAAGATAGTCAAGAATTTAGGACAAATTGCAGTTGACTGCAGCAGATTTTTAGAGCATTTATTTTTTTAGTCACTTTGAAGACTAGAGATTTATAAGTGATACCTCAATTAGATCAGGGACTCTATCAATGTACCACAATAAATTTTTATTTAGTAAGCCAACCCTCACTGACATTATTTAGTATCACAGTTCTTTTTGACTCAGGATAGTTTTAAGATGCAGTTGAGCTTCTTTATGGAAGGCATAGCTGAAACAGCAATGCTCTTCAGCCGAAGTAAGTCCATTACCAAGTCACTAGTGTATGATGGAAAGCTTAGCTGAGTATGTCTGCAGTGCACAACATACTCTACAATGCAGATATTTACCCAGGTTTTAAGTGGTGCAGCCACACTAACATCCTTCCACCGCTCTCTGTAGCTCGGAGCAAGCATGGGTATGGCTGGCCTTCACTGTCTTGTATCATGAAGACATGCCTCAGGGGCAAAGGGATTAGCGTACTACGTCTGTGCATAAGAGTGTGAGAAATACCACAGAGAGACAGAGGAGATAGAGAAAACCAGAAAAAATGCCAGAAGCAGCACTGGGAGGTGGCTGGCGAAAGAGGCTCAGGACAGGCTGCAGACCTGCTCTCCCTTGTCTGAGTCCTCCTGAGTGTAGGAAACAGCAGCCTGAGCATTTGTCATAACCAGGAGTGAAACAAGCGTGTAAAAAAGGTGGTTGTGCCCATCATTAATGCTTCATTCAGCGCAACAAAGTGCCAAAATTTCCACAACTGTCTCATCAACAGGGTCAACATTTTGAAATGGAATTGGGAGGGTGCCACAAAGACAAACCAGTCTATTAGTTCAGCTTATGCTGCTTCCTGCTAGTTGTTAATTTTTGAGAATTTTGCCAAAGAAAATTTCGCCAATTATTTCTCGTCGGATTACTCACATTATTTAAATCTTTTAGCTAACCGTCACAATGGAGTTAGCCCTTTCAGTTATTGATTTTGACACCTGTTTTAGAGGGAGTTAATTCAATGGGGTGTGGTGGAATAAAACATGCACACCAAGCTGATTAGATCAGTGCTCAGCCCTGCACACTGTGGTTGTTCTGTTAATTAATCTTGCCATAAAAAAAGTTAGCATGCATACGTTCCTTCTTCAGGCCTGTGTGCAGCTTGCAATGCCATGCTTGTCTCCAGACAAAGGTCTGGTAGTGGCATAGGGAAGTCTTAGGGGGTTGGAAAAGCTTCACCTGGAAGCCTGTCTACGTAACCAGAGTAGCTTGGTTTGCGTTTTCTGGAGTTACAAGTGATGCCAGAGCCTCTTCAAACCTCCACGTGGCCATGTTGAATCTCTCTCCTGAGATGTGATGGAGTGGTCAGAGAGAGCAAGTGATCTCCCACTGCCTTGTCTACCTGTGCGAAGGTCAGCTATCTCCACCGAGTGCTCACTCACCTCTGCCCAAATTCCTCTTGATCAGCACCAAATGGTGGTTCAAAGGGTGCAGGACCAAAGAAAGACTTTGCATAGAGGGGCTAAATAATTAATAAATTATTGATCACTAGGGGCTATCTCCCCTCCACACAACCTACCTGTTATACTTTTTAGAAGACCAGTGTCTCTTGCAGAAAACACTTTTGGAAACAGATCTATAGAGCCTATGACTTAGCAGCACCATAAAACCAACTGTTAGATCTATTAAAAAGGAAAGTCTAATGTTTTTCTTTGAAGAGCCAGTCTTTTTCATTAGAAACAGAAGCAAAGAGGGATTCAAAGGCAGTGACGGTATGGGAAATCCAAATCTGTCTCCCCAGCTACTGAATAAAGGCATGCTCTTCATTTCAGAGGTTTTCTTTTCCTCCAGACTTGATGATTAGGTGCAAGGAAGCCACATGCTGGACTGCAGCCTCCACGTCCTCAATTGCTCGTTCCTTCCACTGGCCTTGAAGTGAGAGCTTTGTCTCTTCTCCCATGGGAGCCAGGTGGTATTTGTCTCACTGACCATTCATCACCTAAAAATTAAAGGCCCAATCTAAATAATTTATCTTGGCTTTCTGCAGTCAATGGAAAGAATGAGACACCTACAAAGGGCAGTTCATCTACCTATCTTAGCCAATTATTGTAGAATAAGATGAATTGCCACTTCCCCATTGACTTCCCCAGAGAGAATCAAGGTGACAAGTTTAGATAAGACAATTAACTTTTAGATGGCAAAAGTAAGGAGAGGAATCTCACCCCACTGGAATCATGGCCTCCAGCAACCATATATTTTTCTAAAAAATGCCTCTTCAGTTGTCAGTGACATTATTTGTTTCTTTTCCTGGTGTAAGTCAGATAATGTCAGAGTCACTGGTATCCCAACTGCGCGCTGCTTCAAGCAATGCAGGATGAACATACACTGGGGTTTCATGGCTGGCATCCAGAACATGGTCTTCATATTAATATCTTTTTTAGTATGACTTTTCTATAGTCTTCTGTTTAGCATGACTAGTACAGCAATTTACAAATATATGCTTTGAAAATCTGTTTTGATTTTTTCTGTTGTTCATTTTTTCCCTCACACATCTGATATAACTCAAATGTGCATGTGCATACATATGTGTATAAATATATATAGAGAGAGAGAATAAATGACATGTGCCTTCCGCAAATGCTTTGCCGTGTTCGCAGTGGAAGTGATTGTTGCCCCATCTCAGGCAAGCAGTAATATGAGAAGAAACTATAAAAGTTAATGACTGTTTCTTTGCCACAAAAAAAATCAGATAGCAAAAGCTGCTTTTCTTCTAATGATCTTTATTATTAATAACCTGCACACTTTTTGAGCTGAGATGTCATTGGAATAGTGATTGAGAATGGAATAGAAAATGTACCAGTAGATAAGGACTGTTTTGTTTCTGAGTAGTTAGAAGTATAGCCAGAAAGGGGAAAAGTTATTCCATGGAAAATGCTGGCTCAGTTTTCTGATGTTAAAATTGCCAGTAATTCCCCATTTCAAGATCTGTAATGTCAAAAGGACAGAGCTTCCTAGAAGTGAATATCTAACAGCACAGCTAATATATATTGCTTTGCTCTTCGTGATGCCTGCCAGGTTTTCAACAATACTTGAAAGGCCAAGCAGGTTTTTTAGATTAAGCGGGGCCAAGATAAGGTTTGGAAATTCCATCATTTTCTTCAAATACTTTTTTTTTTTTTTAACCACTGACTAAGTGGATAAACTGACTTGAGGGTACTTTTCTAGCATGAGGTTTTCTTAGTGGCAACCACATAGGATTGGGATTTGAGAAGCTTTCAGGAACATTACAACAAAAGACAGATCGGAGAGAAATCCCCACTCCCATTTCCCTGGGCAGCACATAATGTATTATTGAATGACTGCTGCCTTCCAAATAGGATTATAGTTAATTGTAATTAATCAGCTTCCATCACCTTTGGGTAAGAACTCTGTCAAGCCTGCAGAACTGTATCTTGTGAATATATATTCAAGGACATTTCAAATGTTCATTATTGATCCAGGGGCCATTAGGAGCTAATCTTTACATATTTTCACACAGTAATAGCTTGTGATGTAACTATAGACTCAGGAATTTTTACATGGTGGCAAGTATTTGTCCAGGAACTCCTGACAATATGGATTTTTATGATATATTTCAAAAGCTCACATACAATTATTTGCACTTCTGCAAATGCACATGCCACAGGTTACACTTCTGATGAAGGAAGGAAGACAAACAAAACGCACACGTTTTCCATAAAACGCTGAGAGGTCAGTGACTCATCTTGGAAAATTCTGCAGATAAATTAAAATTCCTCTGCTTTAAAATACGTATAACGACATGTCCTTCCAGTTACACAGCTACACACAGAAGAGTTCGGGTTTGTTTTCTTTCACCTCCTGAATTTTGTATGGCACAATGTAGCAGCAACCCACACATTACTAATAAACAGAATTTAATCTACATGCTATAGGAATTCTGGGAGACATCCTATATTTAGGCTGTACACCACTTTCCATTACAAAAGATTCTTGTGACCTTTTTATAGGAAGCTATAATGCCTCCTTTGTATATAGTAGACTTTGAATTTTGGCAAGGAAAAGAAATGCCTTTTCTGGGGAACTGGCTGACTTGTATGCTGCTAACATTTCTCGCTTTCCTCCTAATTGAGCTCCTCAGGAATATACTGGTTGCATGGCAAAACAACAACAACCTACACAGCCCCATCTAAAGCTGGGCTGATGCCACCAGTGATGCAGAAGCAGTTGGGGCTGCACTGGGAATGCCTGAGAGCTGCCAGTGGGACAGGAGCCAGGCTGCAGCCCTACCAATTAACCGCAGTGCGCTTACCCTTCCCGCCATCCATCCTCCCTCCAGGAATGCCACATGGGCAGATCCAGAGCGGAAGGAGGGATATGGCTAATAGTCCAGGCTATTCATTTTCATGAATTTTTCAACCAGTATAGAACATTTTGTACTGGCTGATGGCAGTGATTGAAACCTTACCTAACAAAAATTCGGGAGCCGGATTCTCAGCTGTGTAAAACCACAACCACTCATTTATATGAAGGAGAAAATGACCCAAATTATTTAAAGATATTCACCCAGGCTTTGACGCTTGACTGAGCAATTCAGTAACTCTGGAAAGAATGTTATTTAAGACTAATGACGCAGTAATATGCAGTTGGTTCACTGGCACATAATGAACCAATAAAACAAAATGATTGTGTGTGTGTATTTACATATCTGAGACCTCTGTGAGTAACGTTAATGATAACTGTAGAGTGCATTTACATACAGCTTCCCAACCAGCCATCCCGCTGTCCTTTACGAGTCTGCATTGGTGGAACCTCACAGTAACCTTGGGAGGTAGGCCAGTTTTGTTATCCTAAAAACACAGGTGAGGAAACAGAAGCACCAACAGTTCCAGTGACTTGTGCAGGGTCCAAGCCAGGAACAGCAGCCAGGAAGCAAATGTACCTTTGATTTAAGGTGGGTGTGCCTCCAACCGATTACAATTCGTGTTGCACCTGCCTATGCCTGGGGTGCTTGGCTCCACCTTTTCTGATCCCGACTGGGGCAAAACCGCAAGACCATTCTTCAGCATTTGAATGATAAAGAACAACAAGAGGAAGGATTTTCTGGTGGTTAGGGTTCTAGCCAAAGCCTTTTCAAGACCTGGGTCCAACACCATTCTGCAATGCAGTTCCTGGCAGAAGTCCTCAAGAGTATGTAGGTGCCTGAGCTGGGGGTGGGCCTAGGTGGCAATCTTACACTGGGTCCAAGGTGCCCAGGCAGTACTCAAAAATCCTCGTAGAACAGCCTCCTCGGTGAATGCCTATAGCTGCTTCTTTTTCGGTCTGTCCCAGAGTCACTCAGGAGAAGGTCTGTTTCCCTTCTCCTCCTGTACTCCCCCTACCCCTGTGGGTATGTGGCTCCTGTGTCACTCGTGTCTGTTGGTGCATGGAATATATGTTCAGTATGGGCACTATGTAATTCCAGGCGTAGCATGGTTTGAATGTCAGACGGCAATTTGCTAGAAGGCAGAGATGTGTACGGGGAGGGGGGACATTCCATTTGCTCTTTATTTTTTTAGTTGCTGAAGAAAGTGCTATTTGCTAATTAATAGCACAGTTCTGTGCCGTATTTCACAGCTTCCCTGTATTTACTTTCATGATAACTTCCTTGAATCACAACCTAAGCTTTACAACACATTTGCTTCATAGTGTGCTTCTTTCCTGTACTTTCCCTCAGTAAAGCAGATGAGTGGAAAAAAAACCCCAAAACAACCCACAACATTATTCTCAAATCCATATGGGATAGATTAGGTTCTTAACCCAATAATGGTGAAGTTTCAAGTATAGGCATAGTGGAAAAGCTAACAAGAAATTAGGAGATATTCATAGTTCCGATGAGATTTGATATCCATCTGACTGGGAGCTTGGCTTTCGACCCCAGTTTGGTTTTGGAATCCATTGAAGTTCCTGCATATTTCAAATGAGCCCAGATTTGAATCTTTGGATTTGACCCACCCTGAGCAGTGATACTAATTTCATGCTTCAGGCCACATTTCGATTCAAAATAGAAAAATGGAGTATTTGTGACTTACAAAGAGGAAATGTTGATATCAAAGGGTACTATGTCCATTGTCTTTACAGTTACATAAATTTAAAAGAAAAAAATATTCACATATGTAAATGTTAAAAAATGGATTCTCACATAGGAGTGAGCCATTGTGAAAATGTAGTTTCTGCTCTTTGTAGCACCTTGACTTCCTTCGGTGCAAAGAGGAGTTACTGGTTTACTTTCCTCCTCGAGAAGTAAAACAAAAGGATATTGCTTCTGCTTTGTATTGAGATTTTGCATGTTTGAAAATTCAGTGTTAACTTTTATGCTTGTTGTTCACATCAGAACATGCTAAAATTTCTATGACATATACTGACAGGTCATCCTTTAAGAGCATCTGTATCATATAGTAATAGCAAAGCTCCTCCTGCTCTGTGCCAGGTGAAACGACTGATGGAGTCTGGCTACATTATGCATAATGTCTCTGGTATACACACCCTTATGGTAACTACCCACAGTCATTATATTGGATTTAAGTATGTATGTAAGACATAAATGCACCAGAACAAAGTTCTTTCAAAATAGGTACTGAAGTCACGGCAGTACTTTCTGAATGTACTTTGCTGCAGGATGAATATAAATAGAGCAGTGCTCAAAACATCCGTACAATGAAATCCTTTGGAAAGGATGAACTACATATGTAAGGCACTATAAGATGATGAAACATGACTATTTCAGCACACATGTATATTTGCAATATAAATCCTCGGCATACATCACAAGTGCCAGGCCTTTTTTATTTTAAGACTTGAAAACATTTTATATAACGTGTTTACACTGTAATTCCAGCAAAGTAATAGTCAGAAAAGAACACCATGAGCTTTATACATAAATTATATTTCAAATGCACTTATTTGATAAGCCATACATGCCTGTAAGTTCGACAGAGATGCAATTGTTTGCGCTTGCCTCAAAGGCCAATGAGCGAGTATTTTGCTATCCCTCTTTTTATCACTTCGTGCTAATTATCACATTGTGTTGCAGCACTGAGGGGAAAGACGTACTGATACTGAGACCTTTACCAAAGAGGTGCAGTACTGTGGAAAAGCATTTCTTGAGGAGGCCTCCGACGTTTTATAGGCAGGTGCTTAAAGGTGTACACCCCTTGCAGATACAGCTAAGAGTGCTCTCAACATTCCCCTTGTATACCAGATCATGACCAAAGAACACCTGCTTCATTTCTCCCTTGTACATGTCTGATGGAAGCCACATACACCATACAGTTAGGCCAGCTGTTGCAAGGGAATATTTAAGATGGCCTGTGGCACTTTGCTTTTTTCTGGAAGACTTTCATGGAACTCAAAACATGTCAATAACACAAATTAATTCCGTGTATCTCAAAGAATTCTTGAAAATTCGTGAACAACTTCTGAAGACCCTGAAACAGAGGTATTCTTAGATGCCAGGAGATGAGTTCACAAGAGTGAGGGGAAAAAGACCAAATCCTTCTCTTCCTGAAATAACTGGAGTTCAGCTATCAAAGAGTAAGGGCCAGATGTTTAGACTTTCTTTATAATGACAGTTTTGCTAATACTTAGGTGGGAAAAAACCAACTAAAACAAAATTTTACTGTGTGGCTGAAAAAGGCTGAAAAAATTATATTCAGAGTCCTGTAAGTGTTTAATTGATGTCCGGACTCAGAGTACTATTTATAGCGTGATAACAAGGTAGACAGCAATAAAATGAAATGAAAATCAGCTGTAATAACTCATTGAACTCCTAATGCCTTCTGTTTGTCCCCCTGCTTAGGAATCTTCCTTCTAAAAGCTGCTGCATCAGGTCCTGCACATGTCCAGCTATTTTTAGGTTTGCAACAGGCTGTTTACTGGGGATTTGAAGTCTGGCAATCCAGATACTCTAGACACAGTTGGAATGCTCTTGCTCACACACTCGCGTCTCTCCGCAGGTTACACTTGGAATTAAAACCTGCGATGTGGCTCTGTCATTCAAACTTCACGGTATCTGTCATTGGGTATCAAAAAAATAATGATGAAATAGAGCACTGTGGTTTTAATTTAAACTACTTAATGCCAAAAATATTCATGGACAACTTATTGGCCAGTGGGCAAGCAAAAAGTTTTGGGTGATCTTCCTTTCAAAGACTATGGTTTTGGTTCAGTCAGGAATTGAGATTTTTTTTTTTATTTAATAGCCTTTCTTCCTTTAAAAACAGTATTTCAGACATTCTTATTCAGTATTTAGCAGGCGCTTCTTGAAAATTGGTATTCCATCCCTCCTCAAGCATGGATTTCAGCAGATTTCCTATTCTCCATTACATGTAATATTACACTTCTCCACATGACCAGTGTATATGAACTGACAAGATCAGCATAACAAGACATTTTAAGTTCTGAAGTACTGTTTACCATTATATCTCAACAAACTTTTAAAATTAAATATCCCTGGTGATTTTGAAATTGCTCTAAAAAACAAACTATAAATTATTTATAACATTAAATATATACAACTTATTGCTCAAAGCATTATACCATTTGGGGTTTATTTTTAAATTTTTTTAATAACATGCATTTATTGTTAATTTTTACAAGTTGTCAAAATACATTATTTTTTAAGCTTTTTGAACTTTTCAACATTTCCGTGCTATGTAATTGTGATTCTTAGGGCGTTCTGGATCCAGCATATTGAGGAAAACAAGGACAGATAAAATCTTACTCAAATTAGAAACTATTTAGAAAAGCAGATAGAGTTGAATGCTTTCTTCATTCTGTAGCTCCAATGTCTATTTTTCTAGCAATGCATTTCTGTAAATGCAATGCCAATTTACATTTGCTTGTTTCACGTAGTCCACATATGGCTTTAGCATTTGTAGGTGTCATTTGTTTCAGCAGTCACAGGAGTATGACCAAAGACTACAATACAGCAAAAAGAATTTGATGCTAGTTGCTCTTGTTGGATTTTCACCCAGAAACACAAAGCGGACACGATGTTATTATTACCTGTCAGACACTCTGCCTTGAATTCTGTCATCACTGTTTGATATAAGTTATAAGCTGGAAACAGATGGAAGCTTAATGTTGATTTTAGAGAGACCTGAGGAACATGTTTATGTACTTGGTTCCAAAATGCTGAAATCTGAAGCCCTAAATCTTAAAGAGAGGTTAATGGGAATTTAGCATCTGAATGTCTTTGAGGATCAGGGCTTTGGTGCTGTAAAAATGGAGCTTTCTATTCCGAAGGTAGGCCTGAGGCAATTGTCCTGATTTACAGATAGCCCTGGCTCCCTTAACAGCCTTCATGCCTGTCTCTAACTCCTCACCAGCTCTGATTTTAAAGGTAATTATGCACTGTGGATGCCAGAATACAGGTTTAAGGTCCAACTGCACCTACCACTGTTTGAAAATGTTGGTATTTTTACTGTTTCTGAAATACCACCTCTGTCAGAGGCAGTGGGTAGGACTGGAGCACATGTACTTTGCTTTGTTTCCCCTCCAACTTGAACTCTGTGTTGTGAAACACAATCAGTCTGGTCACGGTCTACACAGCTGATCTTTCCTTAGACACAGGAGCATTCCTGTGAAGGCAACAAGCGTTTAAGATGATGTAAGGGGGCTTCTGACCCCCTGGGGGTAATATTGGCAGACAAAACGCTTACCTTTTCTGACCTTCCAGAAAGCCAAGAGGAAAAGTCTAGTGGAACAAAGTCCCTACTAGAAGGACACAAATAGGTTTAACAGGCAAACACTTGTACAACGTTGCTATCTCTTAGATATTCTTCTGCTGAGTATGGAGGACTTTTGCGCATACAGTGTATAAGGTAAAAGTAGCATCTTCTGGTAACTGAGCTGCTCTATCCCCACCACGCATCTCTGACTGGGAGCTTGTTGTCTTGCGTAGCTTCATGCAAAGACTTCGGCTTGTGGAGATGTCCCTCTGTCAGCTTTGATCTGTGCCTCCTTCCCCAGGTACCGATAGCAAACATGCCCTTATAACATGTAACACGGCATGAGCTAACTACCCAAGCATTTTGTCAGCTTTTTGATCAGCCTTTGCACCTTGCCCCAAGTTCTCTGTTGCCACAGCTACATTGCTAGCTTTGCCTGAGCTAATGAGCACCTCTGGTATGTTTACCTGAGCTTTAGCCCCTGAAAGTTATCCTCTGTGCGTCCCTTCCTTGCTTTATGTGTGTTGTGCAGAGACCCTTGGCAAGCGGGCAGCTCAGCTAGGTGGTGACAGAAGAAGAAAGGGCAAGAGTCTTCTCTGTCTGCTGTAAGCACTTGCTCTGAAAAGTCACTCAAGCCCAAATTGGTTTCTGGCTTGTGCTTCCAAAGGTGGACTTCAGGATGGGGAGGACAGTCTCAACAGTCTGCCTTTGTAGATAAAGCAGAGCAGAAGCGTAGCTTTAAGTGCCCTGAACCAGTTCTGGAGGAGTGGTGAACCTCGTTAGACTAAAGTCAGCCTATCTGTGTACTGCCTTTACATCCCTGTGCGGCAGTCCCGCCACTAGATATCATCCCGTCCTCATAGCTTTACCTGGAACAATCCTTTACTACACCCTGTTTCTCTTGACAGTCTCATTATGTGTGCTGAGAAGGAGCAATCACAGCTTTGACATGAAAGCATATTCTTATCAATTAATCCTTTAAACAATTTCAAATGGCTACATAAGCAGAACTATGACCATCCTATATCTAAATGGGAGAGGGTACTATCTCATCATGACAGGGCCTGTAGGATCTTACATGCCTACAGACTAGTGAGTGTAGGGATGCTTGAAATACCTGGGAGATTCTCCGTACACTACTGGAAATGCCAGTGCCATCTCCACAACACCTGTTTCAAATATTTCTGCGGAAAGGATCTAGACTATCCCCAGCAGAGAGGAGCAAGAGTTAAAATAAATTGTCTCCTGCAGAGAGAGGCTAAAACTATCATACATGTACCTGTAGCTGCCTTCATGCTGGCTACCATGGTTTCATGTGACTACATATCCAGAGAAGAAAAGGGAAGCACCCAAGGAGGAAAGAAGGGGCTCAGACAGTCCCGGTGGCACTTTCTTCTGGGCACAGTTGGTCCAGGGTTGCCCAATGGCCACAAGTATGAAAAGACCTCAAATGTATTTGTGGGCCAGGGAAAAATTTGCTGGAAGTGACTGCCAGCCTGTAGGCAAGCCGTTGGAAATGCCTGGTTGCATAAAAGCAGATCATACATTGCTCCTGGGAAAGAGCAGCAGCAGGGACCAAGTGTTGTGTGAATCCTACTGGAAGGCTCTGTAATGTTCTCCTGAAGAGTTAACAACACATGAGGTCCATACCATTTTGCTGCTCATTTTCTGTGGTCCTCATTCTGCATTGTACTGGAGTTGGTGAGTCCAAAAAGTGTTATCACAAATGTATTACTTCATTGTAATAGGGTTCAGGTACCCTGTACAGATCCTTAAAAGTGCAGTCCAGTTCATGTTAACAGCAAAGTAATAACCTTTATCCTCCAGATACCCAACCAAAGTTGTTTCATACCCATGGTACACCAACAGCTTCTTGTCTTCTGGGAGTATTATTTCAGCTGCCTTTTCTCAGCTGCAGCCGCACAGAGCAGGGAAAGAGGTAATCCTCGAGGTAAACACTTGTCAAACCTTTCAGGAGTTTATAGGTCAGAAACAACACTGTCAGTCTGAAACGAGGAAGTTGTGATTACAGGTCTACATGGAGGAAATGCCAGAATTAATAAGGAGTCTGCTCCACCTTTGAAAAAATCAGCAGGCTTGGCTCTGAGAGGTCACAGGAGCAAGTTATTTCTAGTCCTGTGAGGCTTCTGTGAGGAATGTGCTGCTGCCTCTTTCTCACCTCGAGGACACAGAGCAATGGTGATTCTCGTAATTGACCAGAGAAAGGCAGTATGGGACATTGTGGGTGAGATGGTCACAAAGGGTAGAGAGCTTTTACAGCTCTCTAGAAAGTCACCACCTTCTTCACTGCATCCGCGAGAGTGAAGGTTGGTCAGATGCAGAATTCAGGTCTTAGGTTAACTCAGAATGTGATGCCACCTAGAACTGAAAGCAGTTACCCTGCCTTTGTTTCTTGGAAAATTTAGACGGGCAGCAGGCCGTGTACTCCTGGGTGTCATCAAGTCATTTTCACTCTGACGAGCATCCCGCTGAAGATGCTGACGAGCTGCTTCATTTGTCTGTTGTGCTTTCCCAGCCACCCAGGACCGTGTCAGAGCTCTTCAGGATAAAAGGTTCCTTTTTCTGCCTGAAAAACTCAGACTCACTGACACATGTTCTGAGTGTGCTGAATAAGCACTGCCCAGGCCCCAGTAAAACAGACTCTTTCTTTTCTCAGTTATTATAAGCTGGTAGAGAGAAAGTCAGTCTGTTGCTAATGAGTACTATTAATATCTCCTTTTGTGAGAACAAGTCATCTAATACCCTGAAGCTAGAGGCAGTTAGGTTCTTGCTTGAGAGACCATATCATCCTATTATCATTTTCATCTGGCAAGCAAATACAAAGATCTAGATTGAAACTGGCAAATTAATTATACATTTTCATTGCAATTCGTAATCTCATTAAAACTTTTGCAGACGGGACTGAATTGTATGGCAGCTCGGTTATTTATTTCTCATTAATGGAGAACAGACCATTGAATCCAAACGTCTCTGGAGGGAGGCACTGACCGGCTCAGGCTGCCTGGACCACTCTGCGCGGAGCGGTGCTGGAGACGTGTGTGCCCATCCCGCCATGCTCATGCATCCACTGTGTTCGTGCGAGATTTGTTCTCCCTCCTGGTCCGGTTTTGTGTTTGCCAGGTGACTGTCTCTCAGTGTGAGTGACTCCCTATATTCATCCCGTGGCTTTTACATTTTGAGAGCAAATCTGGTTAAATATCTATTTGGGAAAAGTGGTTAAATGGGTGGCAGGAATTTGGTGCTCTTAAGGAAGCTCCATTAGGAGTGTAGCGTCTGGTGCTCTGAGAGTAATAAGCAAGTTTTGAAAGGAAAAGTAGAATCTGCATGCTTTCATGTAGCTTATGATTTAATTTCCTTGCTTTTTAGCCTTGATTTGGATACGCTGCATATGTAACAGCCCCATGAGCTTCACAAGCAAGATTTCTGTGTATTAATTATAGCAACTTTATTATTTCCTGGATATTAACATTAAATTCTTAAAATGTCATCTGGATGCCAAACACTTAAAATTGGAGATGTGGTGTGTTTAAAAAAGACTCTTATCTTGTGTTACAGAAATCGTGCTTTTTCTCTAAGGCAAACAGTTATCGCTGAAGTCATTTACAAGTAGATTTTTTCGGTTGCCTTAATCAAGCTTTTTAATATACATGCAAATTGTAGCAGCAAAATGTTTGGATACACAAAAGCAAGAAATAAGTGCACATACTGTATTTCTGTCTAGATACTGTGCGAGCACACGGTGAATATTTTTACAAATATGAGCATAAATGCATGAAAGGCACGCTCAAAGGCTGTTTGTAAACTGAGTTAGGATTTAACACCTTATTCGAAGACAAGGTAAAAGTGAAGACTAAAAACACTGAAGAACTGGACATTGAACAATGGTGTTAAACATTTACAAAAAAGGACTTTTTGTAATTTCTTGTTTTGAAT
Organism: Gavia stellata; assembly: GCF_030936135.1. NCBI lineage: Eukaryota > Metazoa > Chordata > Aves > Gaviiformes > Gaviidae > Gavia > Gavia stellata. The sequence continues at coordinate 45,316,610 of NC_082594.1, forward strand.
CTCAATGTGGGTGGAATCCTGGCTCTGCTGCAGTCAATGGGAGTTTTGGCATTGACTTCAATAGGCCTGTGTTTCACCCTGTATTTTTAGGATAATTCTTCAAGGGATTTATGAGATATAATTTTAAATCATAACAGAAAACACCCACTAAGGAAGCTACTAAATATTTTTTGGGAAGAACAAATAATTTTAAGATGGGAGCAACTTGAAATACTCTTCCAACTAATTTTCGTTTGCTCTTCTTGTTTAATGCAGCTTGAGTTTTATACCACGACAGGAAAAAAAAAGTCATGTGAATGTGCATGCTGGAGAATTTTGCTCTTATGAGACTTCTAGAAATGTTGCAGCATCCAATTTCTTTAGTTTTATATTTGATGAAGTTTAATGAACTTGATACCCTTGGCTGTTAGATAAGAAACACATCACATCTCATCATTAGTCAGCCAGATAATTAATGGTTGCAACTGCTGTAATAAAAAATGATATTAATCAAACCTGCAATGGTATGTTTATTATTGTGAAGCAATTCACGTATGACAAGCTGACAGCAAAATATGGAAGAAAGAGAAAAGCTATTCACGCGGATCGTTTGTTTCGGTGAGTGACATTTTGCATTGGTTAACACCATCTGACACAAAGCAGGTAGCCATGTGTTTTCAAAGGCCTGATTCAACGTCTATGGCAGACGAATAGGAGCCTTTATGTTGACTTCCGTGTGCTTTGAAGTCACTAATGAGTATGTTTTTGAATAATATATAGTGTGAAATCTCAGCTGAAGCAGTAAATACATTATCATTAGGGTGACTGTTTTCCATTCTTCCTCCTTCCCTCTACTTCCTATTTTTGTGGTTTTCTGATGTTACATCCTCTCTGTGATTACAGTATAAGCTCTTTGGGACAGGAAGACTGTCTACCTATGTATACACAAATATACATGTGTTTGTGGGCCTGTGTTTCTGTACGTGACATCTCATCTGTTCTGAGCCCTTTGCACACTCCTGTGCATGAATTTCCCAAAGCACAGCTATATATGGTCCTGGTGACGGTATGTCTTATAGTTTCCCAGTTATAAAAACAGCTTTTTTTATTGCTCAGGGGCTGTATTTTGTAACGTAACCAGTTACGTTAAAACATGAATCCTGTGTACTAGCTAAGATCAAGCTAATTTTCAAGGAAGTGATTGCTTAAGGGCCGCAGAGTTGTACCAGGAGATGAATGCTGTGAAGAGTTCAGATCATCCTCTTCAACTGTTTAATAATATCGTTCCTCTGCAGCTTTTGCCAGAGGGGTCTGTTCATTGAGGTCAACATTTTCAACCTAAGAATTAAATTTAGATTCTTCAGTCTATATTTATGTATCTAAATATAAACGGTTTCATTTTCAAAGGTGCAGATTACTCCGGACTGGCGCTGACAGCATCTATTCCCATCTTCCCTGGTAGAATTATTAACAGGCACCTTCGTGCTGCGCTGTGCCAAGCAGGGTTTCCTGACATGCAAACACATGCAAGTATCATGAGTGCCATCTGCAAATGTAAAAGGACCAGGATGAGGAAGGTTGTATGGACGCACTTCAGGGGGGATGAGTAAGTACGCACAGAAGCTGGGAAGATCAGAGCGAAGACTGATGGTTTGGCTTGATTTTTTATGGCAATGAAGATCTGGTTAGACTACAAGTAAAAATGAGTCAGTTGATCCAAACTAAATCTTGAATAATGAAATGCGCAATTACTGAAGCACCTTTTTAAGGAAATGTTTGCTCATGTCTGAGAAGAGCTGCAAAACGCAGTAGAGTTTGTTGACTTCAGCCAAGGAGAAACCTTAACACGGAAGGGCAAAGAGCTGATTGTCCACGTCGAGTTTTATTGATGCATTTACATAAGGATGGGTACAAAACATCTGATCTAATTGGAACTGCTCATCCTTTCCTTGTGCGGTGTGAGTTGGTGATAACCAAGAATCACTGGGCAAAGTGTGCAAAAAGACCACCGAATGTAGGTCAAGCACCTTCTGGTTGAAGTATTCTCACTGACTTTAAACAGAATAAACAACATTTACGCTGCTCATCTTGAGAGAGCTTAACTATATGTGTTTGTATGTCTAATCCACAGCACTGCCAGGATTTGCTTTTCATATACATAGTAAGAGACAATAAACAATTAAAATAAAATATCGGCTCTCCAGAGGAAGTTGGCCAGTTCAAGTAAAAACACTTTCAGCTCCAAACTCCTTTAGGTACATATTACTGTTCAGATTCACAGGTATCTTTGTTACCAGGCATCTTTGTACCATGATAAGTCTCCTCTTTCCTGCCACCACTCCCCAGTTTAAGTTGCTTTGTAAAGGTAGACTATAATACATTTTTTTTCCTAATTCTCTATTATTAAAAAACAGTGCACGTTCATACTTCAGATGAAAAGCTGTAACCTGAAAAATGCTAGAGGTCTTGTAGTGTTTGAGGGTATTTGGAACAAACCATTACTGTTTGCAGACTAATTGTTTGGTGAGAATAAGGCAAGCTACCTTAATGACAGCTTGTGAAATAACAATCTATGATATAGTACTTGGATGTAGCAACAACTGTGTTTCAAGCCAAGTAAAAAAACTGTCAGTATCTTGTGCGTGAGAAGCTTGTAGATACCCTGAGGTGACTTCATATAATTCTAAACCAGCAGGTAGCTTCTTGCATAGCTAATCATGGCATCAGTGCCTGGAGCAAGTGGAGGTGGTTGACAATGTACTTTAGTTTTAGATGAATTCAGCTCCTTTTGAATATCATTTTAATTCCCTGTTCCAGTTTCTAAAGTAGGCATTTACATGCTTTATTTTTGCAAAATACAGAAGGTAACCTTGGGGAGGGGAAAGCATAGTTTGTGTTAAAAATACCCAACAAAACCAAAACCAAAAAAACCCCTGATTTTGGAAACTCTAATTAATGTCTTGTAGAGCTGGGAGAACAAGTCCTAGAAAACAGTTCGAACAATGTCTTTTTCTGTCTCTGTGAAATATTTCTAAAATATTTCTGAGAAAGCTTCCATGTAAGTCAGTCGAGCGTATAGGTTATCCATAAACTACTTAAACTCTACACACCTCAAACTATTTGCTAGAAAATATTTATGGTGTTCGACTGGTTGTGTGGTACATTAATATCTGCTACCTCATAGAATAACTGACATTTTTGTAACACAAGAGGAATACAAGTGATTTCAAGATGACTGTCCAGAAAGTTTTCTTTAAAACAGAGGGTGAGTTTTTAAAACAGTATGTAAGAAACGTAAGATGCAGATAGCTTTTTAATGGGATTAAAGATGGGTAAGCACTTAAATGGGTAAGCACTTAAATACTTACCTTTGAAAAATCCATTAATTCATACCTTTTAACACCTTCAAAAATCTAGGTCATATTTACACATTGGCTTGAAACTTTTGTTTCTCAGCAATACTCTTGTTATGCCAAATAACAGCAAATTAATACTACTTTGACACTTCATAGTAAGAATTAAGAGAAAACAATTGCTTGTTTTCATCTCTGTGAGAAATATTTAAAAACATGGATCAAAGTCGACGTTTTACTTTTATTCAGTGAATCCTGGGAAAAAACTTGATTCTCTCTTCTCCCACCTCTGTTCTCTTCACTATACCTAGACTATGTCTCAGCCTAAACTCCGAAATGGTGTGTATGTATCACAGCTTGTGTACACATGTAAAAGTCTGTAGCTTGCTGAAAACTTGGGTTTCAGCACTTGAGCTGACATTGCTGGGGTAGTTAAGTTTTTTGGTTAGTGGCCTGTTGCTCCACATCATGGCAGAGATAGAATAAAAATGCCGAGAAGGACCATTTTATGATCATGTTATATCCACATGACAGTCAGTCTCAAAAGTCAAGTCATGTAGACAAATTATTCACCAACACTATATGCCTTTCCTTGCTGCACGAATGTCCCAAACTCCCCACTATGTTTGCAGAGATTTTCCAGAGTTCTACTTTTTTTCTTTTTTTATTTGACTATATCTCTAGCTTTACTTCTACTGAGAACTATTTTCTTCTCATCTGCCCGTTCAGAGCAGAACCAACAATGCAAAGGTTATCTGCTGCTAAACTCTTTCTCTGCAGACAGACCTGTAAGGTGGCTCATGACAAAGAGCAGCTCATCATTCACACTCATTACACCAGCATGTAAATCTGTTGGGGGTGACGGGGGAAGTCAGGAGCTGGCTGAAACTTTCAGAAACTTTCCAGAAACCTACATGGGCTCTTTTGTCTCTGTGTCTTCAGTGATTTCAGATGCAATGCTATAGAAGTAAGTTAACGTTTGGAATGAGGAATAGGAGGGAAGGGTGCTTTCCATATAAATCTAGTTAAAACTTCATTCATGAAGTGCTTAGGAAGTCTGGTGAAGTATAAATACCTACAGAGACGTTTTGCCTTCCTTCCCCCTGAAACAGTATTGTCTGGCTGGTTTGGTGTAGCAGCTGAAAATCACCTCTGCTGGGGACAGTATTAATGGGAAAAAAGTTTTAGACTGTGGATGCAAATATAGCTTGCTGAGAATGAAAAGTAAACATGAGAGCTGGATGAGATGTCTGTGTAGGCTAGCCAAAGATGTTCAAGAAATAAGCCATTTTTAAAGCAGAGAAGATCTGGGTTATTTGTCCCAGGCACTATAAGGAAATACAAGTCTATCTTAAAAGACTCTGAGTTACTAATTACAATTTATTGTAGTTTTTCTTGAGGAAAGGTTGTGTTTATATCAAAAAAATGAATTGGCACAAAAAATTGTGAAAAAAAATCATTTGGTCAAATGTTTAATCTTTCAAAGGATGTCAAAACAAAAAATTAGACCCTGTTCCTTCAATAACGCATCAGCTTCCACTCATTGTCTTTTCCTTTTTCCCTTCATTTTCTTCCACTGAAAACATGGAGAATGCAAGGGGAAAGGGACTAAGAGCAAATAGTGTTCTTGTACCAAGATGTTTTCTAATATAAAGTTTAAAAGGATTCAAAAGTTGAGAAATATGTTTTCCAATGATTAAAAAAAATTCTCCAATTATTTTTCCAGTGAAAGAAGAGCATAAAAAACCCACCCCCCAAAATAACAGGGAGAGACAGAAACATTAACATGGAAAATTCTAAACAAAGCAAAAATAAATCTTTTTTTCCCCATCAGAAACAAAACCCAGTTTTAGAATTAAATGAGAACTGTTTAACTGGTTTTGAAAGCATAACATTTTAATCAGAGACACTAAGAAATTGAGTCATTTGGCTCCGTTCATCACAGCCAGTCATAACTGTGAAGCAGAACAGCCTGAGAAACAGTCAGGGAGTCACAGAGAACAGATCATCTGTAGATAATCTGCAGGTCATGACTGAGGTCATTCAGCACAAAACAATCACTATTTTTTGTTGGTATTATGGGATCAGCTATCATAATATGCTTTCTACTTGGGCATGAGCAAGCACTTGTATGTTTGTATGTGCCAAAATGAATGGTTCAGACCTTGTGTGGTCAGAAATTTGGTATGCCTACACGAAAAAATTACAATATGTGCAAAGGTGATCATGTACAAATATTCTGTGCATTATAAACAAACAAACAAAAATCAAGTAGACAAAACAGAAAGACTTAGCATCATGCATAATGTTATGTCATAAGAGTAAGAAAGGGTGGAGTATATTAACTGTATGCAGATGTCTACATACAGTCTATAGAATAGATGTTTACATCTGAGTTAATCAACATGGTCCTCCTTAATAGTCACTGGAGAGAAAAAGGTGCTTGTAGTGTGTGACACATCTCTGTTATAACAGAAACATCTAAGCCAGTTCAGATGAAATTTGTCCTGTGTGCTTATTCTTTTCATCAATGATAACTAGCATGACTAGATCAAATGTAGATGTCTACATGCTACAAGTGCAAAATTAGGTGAGAAGACTCCTTCCCTAGACGGCTCGCTAGATCCCTAGCCAATTCTGTGAAATTTGCTTAGGAGCTTCTCATGAAAGAGGGAGTTGAGTGTGGCAAACTGTCACAGGAGACGGGTCTGTCTGTGATCCTTTTTATTAAAATTCCTAATAGCAGTAATGTTTATTTTTCCCTCAGAGGAAGAAAAAAACCTGTAATGGTGACTGCTCTGGTAATTCATGCATTGTTTGGGATAAAATCTATGGACTCCATAGATCACTGTTAATCTGAGCTGGGCCTAAATCCCAGGGCTAAGTGTGGCTATGAGTGGTTGAAAAGGTCATTCTTTTAAAATTTGTTTCTGGGCTAATTCCAGCATTCGCATTAGAATGATTGCTGCCTGTTCAGTCTTTATTAGGATGTGTTTTTCTAGCGCTGCTTTTCTAGAGTTAATGTAGCCAAGTAGCTTAATCCCCTCTTTAGTTTTTACCAACCAGAAACCACTAGTGAAACTGTGCCTCTGATTCTGTGATACGAGGTATAGGATGAGACTAGTCATAAGCATTCAGCTTTGCTTAACTCTACTGCCATTGAAACGGCAATGAAATGCCCATTTCTGGCCGTGCTCTAGTGTGTAGAAAGTTAATCTCTTCTGTTTATTTCCAGGTATAACAATTACTACTTATGTATTGATGAAAAACACTAGTTAAGGCTGAGCTTCATCTACAGCCTCATCTCCCACCACCTGCCTTCTCCTTTTCTGCACCGCTGACATGTACATCTAACATGTTAATGTTTCTTCAACACCTTCCCTGGTATTCTCAGCTGTGGCCAAGCTGTAGCTACAGAAAAGGCTACAGGGGTGTTCAGTATGGCTTACAAAGAACAGACGGACATGAAATATTGTACATCAGCAGCAAAAGCTAGTGGGAAGCACACGGACTTCTATCTGAGATCTATGTCACCAGACAATTCTTGTGCAGTGGAGGGACTCCTGCTAGGGAAGGATGTACCAGTTTTGGAGCTACAATTCACTAGCTGTAACAAAGTGGCCAGCTATTTAAGTGCTTCTAAGCCCTCATCTGAAGTAAAAGAAAGGTCAAACAGCAAGATGTCTAGTGTGTTTTCTAAGAAAACAAATAATCGCTCAAACAGAAAATCCAATCATCCCTTAGAAATTTAATTAAAAAAGATAATTCAAAGATAGTTTAAAATTACCATGTCAGGTGATAGAGACAAGCCCACTGTGCTCAATAAATCAAGCATAGCTGAAACACTCAGTGGGTTTGGCTCCCTTGCCTCACATGAAGCAATTCTCAATTAAATGTGAGTTTTCTTCTTTAAACAATTTCCATGGTTTGATTTTCTTTTTTGTGGTTATTTGTTCCCTTGGAAGGTGTGCTAGTCATGTTGCTTTTGAACTAAAATTCAGCATACCATATACTTTTTATTGGCATCAATGCAATTGCTTCTCTTTGGCCTCCAGAAGTCCCAGACCTCCAGACTAGAAGTGGTGCAGAGTGCTGCTGGCACCTTTTCACAAGTACAAAGAAGTGCAGACACATCACCCCCACACTGAAGCAACTGTAATAGTTTCTTTTTGATTTCAAGATCCAGTGCAAAATAACTCCCCTGGTTTTACGGACTTCTCAGGCACTTGCTCGAACCTATTGTACTTCATACATCTTGGGCTAGATCCACTCCTGGCTACACAGAGGCTGGAAAATTGCCCGCAGCGAGCAGCTGACCACTCTTCCAGCTGGAGGGGTTGTGACCAGAGCAAGCTGTTCTCTAGTGATCTCTCCTGTGCAATTTCCATTTGCGAGAGGCTACTCTCCAGCACACTTTTAAGCAGCTGCAGGACTTCTCCCAAGTATGCAGAAGATGGCACGTTAAGAAGCCGAAAACCATGACGCAGACCTATGATAGGTGCTGCATGAAGCAATTTTTCATGAGAAGGGTTGTTCTTCACAGCAATTCTTAAAAATGTAATGCGAACACTGTTAAGACTTTCAATTTTTCCTTCTAAATCCCCTGTTTTTTCTGAAGTTGTGTTCTTCTCTGGACCTCCAGGTAATCCATCAACAGACGAGTGATGCCTGTTCTGCTCCCTTGGCTCCTACCACCTACAGCTTTCTGTTTCTATAACTCAGCACTGCTGACTCTTAAGATTTTATCACAAGTCTCATAATATTTTGTATTTTTTATCTAAATCTCCACTGAAGTCAGCTAATTACAAGAAAATCCCATCTCATTTTTTATGACGTTGATACATAATCCTTACGGTTGTAGAGAAAGGTCTGGGCCATAAAAATTTAAAAAGTCAAAAGCTACATGAAAACCTCAAGAAATATTTTTAATTTCATGGCTTTTACGGCTCTCTCCCTAATTTGGGATTCTAGTTCATAATTTTTGAATGCTTATACTGTCTCATCAACATGCTACCCATTTTCATGAGATGACTCTGTGTTACATCAGTTTACTTTGTGCTAAGCACTTGAAATTTGCATTACTTTCAGGTCAGTGTAGGCAATTAATTAAAAATAATATACCATATATTCATATACTCATTCATCTACAGCCTGAGCAAAATGTAATTTCTTCAAGAATAAGATACATAGTATGCATGTATATGGATGTAAGGGAGGCTATATTAAGAAGGAAAAATACACCCAAGCTTGGGATGACTGCTGTATTAAGCAGCGGAAAGTTGCGGGTAAACTGTGGAGATCGTTCAGTCTAAGTGGTAGAAAAATTTATAGCACAATATGTATTCTGCATGTGCTGTGTATGTTAGACCAGAATCTTTTAAATGCATTTTACCAGAGGACACTGAAAAAGTTAGCAAAGATCTGAAAGGACATGTGATCGTTCTGTATAAATACATTAGGGAGGCAAATACAGGGAGGTTGAAAAGCTATTAAAAATAAAGGATAAGGTTGGCACGAGAACAAATGGTATAAACTCACCATGAATAAATTGAAGCTGGAAATTAGAAGGAGGTTTGTAACCGTCAGAGCAGTGAGGGAGTTTTGCCTGTTTTTACTGAGACTATGCTATGTAGCCTTGAAAAGCCACATGCCCTACTTAACATGAATCCAACCTTTCAGGGGTCAAGAAGAACCATAAAAATCTTCAAAAATCTCTACTCCGAAGCATAAAAATGTCACAATTCTGAGGGCTAATATTTATTGTAGGACCTTTTCAGCTAGAAGCAATAGTATGAAGTTCTTGTTTCTAGCCCTGCAGGTCTGAACGTTTTTTAAAAAATAGTTATTGAACATGTGTTTTGCATAAGGTGCCTTTTAAATTAACCCCTCCTTGTGGCTGAATATCACCTATTCTGAACTTCCCTTTTGCTCTGTCATTGCTTTGAGGGGAAATTCCAATTTCAAGGGAAAGAAGGAAATGTTTTTCACTTTCTTTAAAATGGATACTGCTGTACTGTTAGATTAGTAAAATTCAAAAGTCAGGAAGCTACATTTGCCATTTTAAGAGGGAAAATCTGTCTATGTTTTAATCTTGAGGTCTCTAGGTATATTGTGCTAAACTATGGTTAAAAAAAGTTTGAAATTTCTCAATACAAACAAATTATAGTCATGATATTGGAGGCACAGCCTGATCCCATTTTTAGTAGGTTACAGGAAAATAATACAGAGTTGTGGTTAGAGTAACAAAATAATAACTTTGAGGTGACGCTTACCAACTTTTAATTATTTTCTATGAAACAAATCAAAACCTGCCTCAGTTTGCTAAACCTGTCAGTTCAAGTTTCACACCTGTAAGATCTCCCAAATTCACAGAATTTTGGAGGTTATGACTTTAAAATAATACCTATATAACATTTGTGTCACATAGCTGTATAGAATTAGACCGCACTTAAACAATTCTCAGAATATATAATTTCAAATGTTATTCCTTACTGTGTAGCTTGTTTGATTTGTTTGTACCTTGTTTCATCCCTTACCTAAGTTAACTCTTTTGCCCGTTCAGAGGCCACCATTTGCACTGACTGAGTTTATAGTTCTGTGTTAGAAAGCTGCCTTAGTTCCACCTTAGAATTAATTTGCTTTTGTCTTTATTGCCTTAATTTTTCACAGCCACATAACAGTGGCGGCTGCTGCACCTGACTGTGCCTAATTACCTCTGGAAAGCAACGCAAGTAACTCCAGCATTACTCTGAAACTCTTTCTTGTTTCCTTGCTGACTCCATTGTTCATGTCATATTCATTTGCTAGTTCTCAAAATTCATGTTCAGACTCAGCTACGCATCCAACCATTTTGTTTTTATTTACCAACCACCTAGCAACATTTGCTTCATACAGGATCCACGATGACTACATGTCATTCAAAGGTGTTACGTTGTGTGTTTGTAGCTGTGCAACCACCTCTCTTTTTCCCTGAAGTTATTCATCTCACAGCACTCGCTATGAAAAAGAGAGATTTGTAATGATTTGTAATCTTTTTAAGAGAACCCACTTATATTTTTCTAGAAAACATCATTAAAATTCTTACATTATAAACCCAATTGTTATTACTAAGTCTTAGCAAAGGTAAGAGGAATATTGAAACCCCACTTTCCAGAGTCATTTGATTACATGAGACTTTTAGACTTCAGTTATAAGGGAGAGCTTAAATATGTGACCGAAATGTGCCTTGAAGGCTGAACCTCCCCCCACAAGACAGAAGGTAAATAAAAAAAAGTCTAAAATATGTTTCATCTCTAAATATCTTTGATATTACAGCCAAGTTCATAATTATTAGCAAGTATGAAAGAAGAGTTTTGAGCATTTATGGCACTAAGACATCCTAGTCTAGAAGTAAATATTTTGTTTACACCTAACTTCAAACATCTATAATATAGACATCTGCATTGCTCTATACTCCCTTTATTGTCAGGGTAGAGAAACAAACACCTGCAGGGAGCCTGTTCATCTAGCCTCTTTCACATATACACCAGGGTGAGATGAATAACATCCTGTCCATTACTTATTCTACTGTATCGAGCATAAGGAACCTTCCAGTGACTGAATCGCATCTGACATTGGGTAAAATCATCTTCCCTACCTTTACAGGGCTGTTTTTCTTGCTGAAACAATGGCACTCAGGCTGTAGTACTTTAGAATCTGAATATTTTGCTTTCTTTTTTCTCATTGGCTATTTTATATCTAGTAGAGGTGGGGCGCAAATACTTATTTTATACATTATTTGAATTACAGAACAACATTAGAGTATGTAACCAGGTACATTAAAAACATCCACCTTAGCAGAAAAAATGCAGACACAATAAGAAAACACTTTCATTTTTGAGCTAACCATTTATACATTTTCTCTGTTTAGTCTCAAGATTTGTGACCTAAGTCTTGGTAGAAAGATGTCAGGGACCTGTGCACAGAATACACACAGCAGCTACAGATTTTCGGCATAAAGAGTGAGATGAAGAGGAGACTCTCAAACCCAAGTGTGTTTAGGAACAAAATGGAGATATTTTTTAGGGGAGAGGAAAAAAGTGGAGGGAAAAGCAGGTTGTTTAACTCTTAATGTGTGAGTTTAGGCTCCTCCTTGGCTCCTCCGCAGTGGAGGGCCACACGCTGAGCTCTCTGCTTTTTGTCTCCATCAGCCTGACAGCTGGCTACTGCCTCACATCAGGTATCTTTAGGGCTTGCCAGGTGGAGGATGAGGCTGGAGCCAGGGAGGGGATCCTCCCAGACCGTCTCTTTGTGTCTGGCGAGGAGCAGGGCTCAGACAGGGGCTGTAGCTACGCTACCAAACAGCTTAGCTCTCCAGGGTGCTCCTGGGCATGGGTCCTGATTCTCCACACTGCAGAGATTTTAGCTCACCCTGGGCTTTGTTTTGGAGTGCACCTTCTGAAATAAAGCCTTGGCACTGCTCCGGGATTATTTGCTCCAGAAGCAGTATAACTAAATTAAATGTCACCAGGCTCGGCTGCCTCCGCTGTCCTCTATCCGCAAAAACCACCCACCTCCTCTCACCCCACACCAGGGAGTATGACACATATACTCTTATCTTCATGGTATAGAAACACTACTTTGGTGGGCTACAACAGAGCCCTCACAATATACTGTGCAGCTGAAAAAAACCCGCACAGAAATGAACAGTTCTTAGAAGCAGGTGGAAGAGAGCTGGAGCCATGTGCTTCATAGTACGGGCTCTGGCCGCTCCGCCTAGGGCAAGCGCTCTGTATTTTCAGGGTCAGGGATTGCAAATCTCCAGTTCTGCAGTGTAGATGGAAATGCTGTTGTAGGCACAGTGTCACACTGGTCTGACCTTATTGCAATGTTTTTCAGAGATAATACAAGTCTCAGAACTGGCTTTGGGCTCTTTGCATCACCTTTCATTCCGGTTGTGAACATGTCCTTAGTCATGGTCAGTCTCATGCTCTATAAATATTTCATTGATTCATACAGGGGTTCCACTGCTACTCTGTATAAATAAAGCTAACAAAATCCAGCCCAAATTAAATAAGTGTGCACAAAGCTCCTATGCCCCAACCTTGGCCACATAGCTGTGTTAATACCCAGCCAAACTGAAAACTGTTTATGTTTGCATTGCAGCATGTTATGGTGATTTTTCTAAAACCTTTTACAAACTGTCTTTTCCTTGTACCTGTGCGCACTACACTAATGCTCTGTCTAGGCTTGGGGTCTAGATGTTATTTCAATATAAACCAATAACAGTATAACAATGATGTATGAAACATCGCTGCCAATAACAGCTAAGGGATCTGAGTTTTGCAAGATGCTGAGAGACCTGAAATTGCATTGACTTAAATTAAATACATGGTATAATTTTCGAAACCACAATTTTAGGGTATATTATACATGCCTTTATATAACAATTGTTTTTATTTGTAAGTAGTTTTAATGAAGTCAGTGATACCACTTATATCAGTAAGCACTTCTAAATTGGAGATTAGAACCTGGAGACATTGTGTCATTGTAATTTTTTTAATTGAAAAGTGGCTTTTGACCACAAGAACAATTTTTAGACAGCCTGTTCTGTCTGACATTTTCTATTCTCTCTTTTTTTTCTTTTTAACGGGAAATCTACAAACTAAAGCTTTTCCCTAGTGACCTTTGGGGACTTTCAAAAGAAAACAAGCTATTTTTTTCTCTTGAAATGCTTTTTTTGAAAACACTTTTCAGCTTTAGAGTTCCTTGAAGAAACAAACAAATGAAAAAGGTATTAAAAACATTAAAACCAAGTGCTCAGAAAACAGAGTTCTCCAGCTGGATTTGCAGGATTGGGTTCTACAGTTTGGAATGAAGCCGGTTCCTCTACGGTACACATTTACATTTATTATTCTAGACAACTACTAGAGATCCATTCTTAACAATTATGTGGTGAGCATTTACACATATGAAAACATAGGCCTAGATTTATCCTACCTAAATTTAAGCCATTAGGCATTGAGGGAATTGAAAACCCTGGCTGCCCGGCAGTCTTTAGGCAATGGAGAGAGGCATCTCTAGAGGTATCTCTAGAGGGCAATTCAGATATGTGGTGGGTGCAGTGGCTGATTCCCTCTCATGTCCTTTCCAGGGGCTACAGGGGCACCTTCATACATCTCTTTTCCTAACTAAAGAATCTCAGTTAAGTGATTAAATTTAGGAGAGCTGTTGGGTGTTTATGGCTCTGCAAAGTCATGAAATACAGTAGAGGGTAAGAACTTTTCTAGTGGTCAGGCCAAAGTCCTTCACCCCATACCTTGCCTCCACCAGTGGCCAGCAAGTACTGGTCCTGCCCACCTCGTGCAGGCAGAAGGTGTTTCCTGAGCCAGAGGTGGTGGCTTTGTGTTTAATAGCCCTCAGAGTGTTTGTATATCATGCGTCCAATCAATCTTGTGTGAACAAATTTAAGATCCCACATCTGCAGCTTCTTGTGGGAAGGGCTTCCACAGCTTAACTGTATAGAGTAGTTCAATGGGAAAAAAGGGAGGGAGTCTGTTGAGCTGGTAGAACACTAAGGAAAATGGGAACTGTGACACAAATAGTAGTTGCTCAGAAAGTAGTGCACTGATGCAAAGGACTAACCCTTCAGACTATGTACACCTCTATAAACACATAGTACAGGAAAGTTTGATACACGTTCTTTTTTCCTACTCTGATTCTTGGCAACAAATCAATTCTTAAATCATTACAAAGTACGTGCAATACATAATCCCATGAAGTATGCAGCCCATTTAATTCATCTGCTTGTTTCCGTACCTGTAAACTAGCTTGATGCCAGTGCAATCTGCCAAGTTTGGGCCAGGGAGGGGGAGAAATGGTTCAAGGTCCTAATTCAGACCTTTTCATGTCACGCTACTCCTGGACACAGGTTGCTGTTACCCTCTGTATTGTTCTGAAATATCCTTTATGGACTGGGCAGCTCAGGAGGTTCAGAGTTTGTTCGTGCTCTGCAGGACACATTATGCCCCTTATCTACTGAAACTTTGTTCTTCCTTTGCAGAGAAATGTGTTTTTCTATTGTATCCATGGGAACTACCTTCAGCAAGGGTGGATGTCCAAACAGACGGTTCAGCTCTTCCCCCACTTCCTCCCCCCTCTTCTGAATGAATTCCTATCTAAATAATTCCTGTCTCTACAGGTGTTGAGACAGGCAGTTCTCAGATGAAAAAAAAAAAAAAAAGACAGAGAAGAAAAAAAGGAAAACAAAATGATGACAAACGAGTTTACCTAGTAACCATTTGGAAACACTGCGTCCTACCTCCATCTAACTATAAAAGGAGATATGTGGTTTATTCCTTCTCTAATCACAAGGTTTCAATGAACATACTGTAAGAGTACATTCAGAGCTATTCATCATCACGAAATCCTAAGATTTAAGTTATGTGTATGCTTGAATGTCTTAGCCATAGAAACCTCAGAAACTGCTGTTAAAGTGCACAAATCCTTTCTTTAGTATGCACAGGCATAACATACATAATCCGTTGTCTCTGGCAAAGCTGCTGGGTTTTTGCCAAGGGCATGTTTGGTGGTGTGTGGAATCTGAGGCTGCTGCATGACATTGCTGTTGAAGGTGCACAGATACCATGGCGATGGGAGTGATATAGGTGCCTAGATAGATAGGTGGATGGATGGATGGATGTTTTCTTTACCCACTCGCTAGCATTTTAATTCAACCAGTCCAACTTGATTTTCCAGATTATTTAAGTGAGGAGTCTAAAATCCATCTGTTTGAGAAATCCTGGCAAGTAATCAAGACCCCTGCAATTCTCCCCCACTGCCATCTCAAAATTAAAGGTAAACACAGAGCAGTTCTCATTTAAATATGAAGCATCTGATATAGTCTTGATTTTTCTTTTTTTTTCCCCTCTTTTTTTTTTTTTTTTAGTTGCTGGAGAATAAAAACAACAGTTGAAGGAACTGCAGTCAGTAAAAAGGTTTCTCTGGCAAGGAGGCCAAACTAAATAATGACACCCAAAGCAAAAACATGCTTCACTGAAACTAAACTTTAGTCAATTCAGTCTCTGAAACAAAGGATATTTTGTAATTTCAAAAGTGAACATTGTACTTTACTCTGGCAGCCATTTGTATGTTTTTCAATGATCTGATTATGTATAAATCCCAATTTAGCATGCCTTTCAGCACCTAAATCCTATGAGTGATTTGAAAACATTAATGAAGTTTTCTATAGACTACAGCTGCCCTTCTCTTCCTCCTAACGTTTTTTGAAATGCAAGCTTTAGTGACAGTGTTTTGATGTGCCTCATTTGTTGATGTGTATTTTCTTTCCTTTTTTCTAATTACTTTGTAAATATTTATAAAAGATATGAGATCTGTTTCACATCCACACAGCAAGTCAATGCTTTTCCCTTCATTCCTGTCCTCTGCAATTGTTGTGCTTTCATGTGCGCTCTCAGACCTTTGATGGAACCTGTACTCCTTACGAACACAGTCATCAACGCAATCTGAAATTTAGCATAAGACGAGTTCAAAGGTTGCTCACTCGGGGGATAGAGTCTCAGCTCCTACTTGGAGCCTGAATAATCAAGCAGTTTGCAAGATTGGCTAGATTTCACTCCTGGCTTTGCTCTGTGTCTTTGTCTCTGTGTCTTTACAATTTGTAAAACATCTCTAGTCTCTGTTTGCAGGATTGTACATCTCCTTTACACTGGCCTGAAGGGGTACTGTAAATCTATCCCTCTCAGAATGATTTAAAATGCTGCAGGTGAAACTGCCTCCCTTTTGCCTCCTCCCAGGCTCTCTGTGGGGGCTCCATGTCTGAGCGCTGAGAGGTAAAGGCAAGAACCGAATGGGAACATCTCATGGTTACACTGTATGGCTTGGGATAGCATTTTTCATCTGTCAAGTGCTTCCTACTGTCAGCAGGGCTTTTTGTGCTAAGGGGCACACCAGCACTGCTGGTATTCCAAAGGGGTCTCTAAAATACTTGTATGTATCTGAATAACAATTTAAAAAGAAATACATATAAGGTCAACAAGAAGAACATAGTCAATTCTTAGCAACCTTCCTATAGAGCATCTGTCTGCTGGAAACTGTTGTGAATTTGTTTTTTCTTCTTTTAAAAAGAAATTTATCTTTACTACCGATTCCAATGTTATTAGCACCAGAAAAACAAATTTTGAAAATAATTCCTAAAAGCATGTAGGTAGAAAAAAAACCTGTGAAAACCAAATCTTTTCCAAGCAAAGGTTTCCCTTGACTGAATCGTTATTTTCAGCTGAAAGTCTGAATTGTTGAAAATTCCTACTCAGCTCTATCCCTACTTACCCTGTACTTTTCCTGTAGGAGGAAAACCAAACCTGAGGTACTGGGAATAATTTTCCTAAAAGTTATGTTTTCTTTTACTCAACTAAGAAATCATTTGAAATACCCTGAGTCCTCTTATTTCTTCAAAATAATCCCCTACCTTATACACATGAAGTAGTGTAACCACATTCAAACACAGTCACATTTATTAAAAGTTCAATGTCCCATGTATTTTAAACAGAAGATGTTTTGGTTTAAGATATAGTGGAAAATGTTAAAATAAATATTGTTCCAATCATTGCTTGACCAGTGCACTTAATTAATTTTACAACCAGGTGGTGAAAATGAACTTCCTTTTAATTTCAGGGCTATTTGGCCCTGTTGAACGAGGGCACAGTGTGATCAATACCATGAGTCCTACTGCATAGGGCAAAGCCAGCTCCTGGTGAAGCTGGTGACGGAGATTTTGGGCCTCACTCTGTGACTTAGCGCCTTGTATAAAATGCCCCTTCATTTCTGCCTGCTGAACCCGGGTATCTGAAAAAAGATATCTGTGTTTTTCAGTACCACAGGTAAGATGCCCCACTCTCTTTGCTCTGAGCAGTAAATCCTTAAGCCACTTTTCCATGATGATCTCTTTCTGATGCCTTGGTATCCTAAGCGAAACGCTAATAGCTGTTTTAGCAGCTCTTCCAGACTTGAGTCTTCATTCCACAATCTTAGATAAAATAGTGTAAACTTGGGGAAATTCCAGACTAAAGGTGTTGATTGCTGGATTCAAAAGCATTAACTTGGTGGAGTTAATTCAGAAGAACACCAGCATAATTGAGATTCAAATTAGATCTCCGTAACATTAATAAATGATTAGTTAATACTCAAAATATCAAATTCATATGCAATTCTACATAAACTTACAAATAAATAAACTGTACTGTCAGTGCCTTATTTCTCCCTGATTTTTCCTCAGGGTTACTCTTTTGATGGTGATAAATATTTTTATTATTCTTCATTTGTGGGTTACTGAGTTTTGAAAACACTTTCTAGAGGCATATACAAATGCATGTGATTTTAAAGGATATCGAATTCACTCCAGTGTATTTATCCTAGTGCTAGAACGGGGAGTAAGTGCACATCACCCAAGGAGCGAGAAGCGGGCAGGGCTCAGTGCTCTATGCTGTCCACATTTAATGCAGGGGACAAGAGAGTGCCACGCTTCTTTAAGGACATTCTTGCATCACTCCTGCATTGCCTATGCCCATCAGTGACTCAAGGGCAGAGTACTGTGAACAGATTTGATTAAACCTTTCTGGGAGTAGATCTATCACAGTCCTGCTTCTTCATGTTGCATGATAACATCCGGCCCCAGGCAGACTTTTGATTAAAAGTTCCCCCAAAGATTTGTGGAGAAATTCTGTTTATTCCCACAACTCAGAGAGCATTGAGGTTATGTGCCCACATTTTGAAGTGCAAATTACATAAATTACAATTTGGCAAAGATGTCTTTAGAGCTGGGAAACTGACTGGGGAGGCTTATAGATGTTTTCCATTGGACTATGGTCAGGAAAAAAAAAAGCCCATTTTTTAAAAATTTCTTTAATTTTTTAATTTAGCCCACACAATCTTTAAAACTGGGGATGATGAGCAAAGAGAAGGACAGAGCTTGGAGTGCAGGATGGGAACTGGAAAAACTTTAGAGAATCCTTTTTCAAAGGAGAACCACACACTGAGGTCGCAACCAGACTCCTACAATATGATTTATTTTCTATTCAGCACTCGCTATATTCCTGCCTCTTCATTTTTACCTTTATTTTAGAGACAGCAAGTGAGTAAACAGTTTTTTCTTGACTTTGGAAAGTTTGTTGCTTAGTTTTAGAAGGGTTTGGAAAAGCATTTGACAAGTCATTTTTGAACTGCACACCAGCAGGGTGATTATTTATTACACTTCTCACTGTTATAAGTCACTTTGGCCTAGTCATAATGCAAAACCAGCTTGATTGTACAAGTTCAAACTCCTTTTGACTAACTTTTTCCAACTAGACCATAGGTAAGGGATGAGGAGAATTGGTCCATGAAAAATAAAAAAAAGCATTTGAAGTGTTAGTTTATAAGCGGTTAAGAACCAGAGGCACAGACTGAAATATTTCATTGATAGTTTGACAGCTAACACTGCAGGGGATGACTCAGGACTTCTTGTTCACTCTTCGCTTGGACTGAACAATGATGATTTTTATCGAATTGAGGAGTTAGGAGAAAACGCTGACTGGATCTCTTTGATGCCAGTGTCAGTCTTAATTCCAGATTTCTCTGAATCTGATATGCAGTGGAAAATACTTGAAATGCTATGGAAACATCTAAATTGCTGTGGTATGATTTTCTGTGATGCTAATCCTCCTAATCCCACATGGGCAGCACGCTGAAGGGCCACTAAAGATCAGGGTCCTGATGCGAGGCATTTTACAGATGTAGCGGGATACTGAGAGTTCCTGTTCTGCCCTCAGCTTCTGTGAGCTTGATGGTCTGTGCCAGTATCGTAAGATGATTGACAGTATCCCCATTAATACAGATTTGCTGCTGAACAAAATGGTCACAAAGTGCTGTGTGAGTTTCAGACTTTCTGCTTCTGCCATCAAACCATCTGGAAATATCTCTAGGTTGAAAAACGTTTGGTGTGCGTGTAGCAGCACCAGGCAGCAGTTCAGGACAGAAAGAGTAAGGACAGAGGTTTCTGTCACCAACATTAGTGAATACAGGCGTGCAGCACGTGATTACACAACTTTTAATTTTTCCTGCTGTTTACAAAATCTTGGCATTCAGAATATCTCCCTGTGCTGTGCTCCAGGGATTGAGCAGAGCTGACTCTGCTCTTCTTGTAGGTCGCTTGATTCACCAGACTCCACGGATCAGGGATTAATTTTTATCAGTTGCACAAGTAAAAGAGATAAAGACAAAGAGATAAAGGAAGCACATTTCTTCTCCCATGCTCCTGGGCAATTTGCCTATCCCCACAGGACTCATTTACAATAAAATAGATCAATAACAGTATACCAGTATAAGAAGGAATTCTTTCAAGAATCTTTATCCACACAATTATAAAACAGTCTCTTCCAGGTGACATATATACTTCACCTTTGATCTCAAAACACCATGTTTAGCTGTAACCGTCATGTTCACTATCTGTAGCATTCTGAATGTGTGATTCTTATCTATGTGTAGAGATTAAGCAGATGAGTACACAGCAGTCCTGTGATTATTCCCTTTTAAATATTTTTCAATTCTCAGAAAAACTATGGGAAACGGTGTCAAAGAGTAATTTCCAGTTAAACAATCAGGTAAAAAATACGAAACAAATGGACCATTTCTAATGGCTCAAGCACCGAACCATAGAACAAAACACGGAACCACTTCAATGTAACAAGTCTGTAAGTAAACAGTAAAAACCAAACATTTATGGGATACAGGCCATGCTCTTGTGTTGAAAATAAAGGAATATAGATAACACATCTGATGTGGAAATAAACTGAAGTTGGCTGAACCTTGCTCTAATGGAGTTACTGAAACTCACAACAAACTTACGTATCAAGATGGAGCTGCCTTACTTTTTTGGAAGATTCTGACAAGAATTCTTTACTAACTCACAAACAGCACTCAAAGTATGCAAAATCAAGAGTTAGACTGAAAAAAAATCCAATAGGTTTAACTACTAAGATTAGATTTTCTGTGAAATCTTTTTTCTTTCACTAACCACCTCATCTCTTGAATTAAATCCAAGAATCATCTTGTGCTATGTTACTCCAGTAATTTTCATTTACAATCAAATCAATATTGGACTAAATGTCAGGACACATACTCTTTGTTTTTTTTCTCAATCACAAGGATTTCATAGGATCATGGGATCACAGGATTGGAGGACCCCTCTAGCCCAACATCCTGCTCAAAACGGAGGCAGCTCTGTGATCAGACAAGGTTGCTCAGGCCTGTGGTCCGTTGGGTCTCAAAAACCTCCAAGGACATACACTGCACAAATTCTCTGGACAGCCTGCACCCTGCCTGACTGTCCTCACAGGGGAAAATGTTTTCTTTCAATAGCTTGTGGGAAAATGTGTATATATAAGCTGTTGTTGTCAATGTTGTTGCTGTTGAGTTTAATTTCTCAATAAATATTTCATGGACCATCTGCCAGTGACTGCAGAATGAGTAACGCTGGTCTAGAGCATAAGGGCAGGATTTCTCAAAACAGTCTCTTGGTCACTTTTTTATGCCAAACTTGGATTTTTCCAAAGAATTCTAAAAATATTCTAAAAATTGCAATTAATACAGAGATGTATACAGCCAAAATACTAATTGAAATAGACAAAAAACAGTTGGGGGGCAGTTAAGTAGCTTCCTGCACTATAGTGGTTAAGATGTCTAGCTGGAGGCAGCATGTAAAAGCATGTTGTCCAAATACCCAATCATTTTCCGAATTGGACTAATGATCTGTAGCTAGTAACTGAGGAGTGGATGGGAAGGCTTGATAGGTGTTTCACTAAAGAACCTGAAGCATAAATCCTCGTTGGTGTAAATCCATCTTTGACTAATATTGGCAGAGACTATGTAATGGATTGCTATTTTTGGTACTTCTCAGAAATCTAAGTACTAGTGTACAGAGCAATAACAAGACTGGAAAAGTCAGCCAGGGCCATAAAGCAAGCTTGAGCATTGATGGTTCACACAGTTTAATTGCTACTGGTCCCTGCTTGGGCTGCTCTAGTTGCTTCTGCCCAGAGGTAGCAAGCCTGAAGCAGTGGGGATGCAAGGCAATTAGTATCACTTGCCTTGGGACCAGGTCCCAGACCTCTTCTAGTTGTTGGGTAGACACCACGTAGCCAGGTCCCCGTGGGGCTCCATGAGAAAGCTGCTCAAGGGAATGCAGTCTGGCCTGTTCTGTGCTCTTCTGCCAGGGATCATGTAGGCCTGAATTCCTCGCCCAAACACCTTTAGCTGAAGCATGCAAGACAGAAGCTTCATTGCTCCAGGCCCCTGGGGAGTCAACGGAGAAAGACAGACACATCTGGAAGGTGATTCAGCACCCTGAGAAGTGTCTGGTTCTCCCTACTGACTGTTGGCAGCATTTAGGTCACCTACACATCTAGTGCAGCTGTCTCAGATACTTTTAAAATTACTCAGGGTTAGCTAGGGCTGCAATTAGTCAAAGAACATTGTGAAGAGAATCTCATGATAGCTCCAGCTAAGATTAAGCAGGACTGTTTGAAGGGTTCTGGACATCTAGGCACTAAGCATGCATGTGGCTATGAAACAATAAATACAATCTATCAGACCTACCAGAGCGACCATTCATGGTGTGCATTCAGACATATTGCATGGTTCATGCATAATCCAGGATTTCTGGTCTGCATTAAATGAATGGCTGAATGAAACTGTGCTAAATGATTATACACAAAGCAGTGCACGCTCTCCTTGTACATGAGGGAAATGTATGAGGCATTCATTGTCTTCTGCTGCACCCGGGTTCAATAGTTTAGCTAATTATGTGGTGTGCGTCTTTCCAGCAATTATTATTTCATATGACAGCACTATCAAGTTGGCTTTCAAGCTCCCAAATGTGCAGCTGAACAAAAATGC
This sequence comes from Gavia stellata, assembly GCF_030936135.1. NCBI lineage: Eukaryota > Metazoa > Chordata > Aves > Gaviiformes > Gaviidae > Gavia > Gavia stellata. Next base: position 45,338,869 of record NC_082594.1, read on the forward strand.
TAGACCATTTATCCTATTCATGTTTGACCAGTCAAGGAAGCTCATCCTTTCCATACTGACGGTTACAAGTTTATTTCACATTATTTATTTGTCTAGTTTTTTATTGTGGTTATCTCGTAGTCTGCATATATTGAAGTATTTATGGTCTGAAATATGAAAACAGTGAATTGAAGTGCATTGGATCATCCAGACCACCTCTTTCTGAATAGCATGATGACCGCTAAGCTAGCCACTTATGCTGCACAGCCTCCAGTAGAGAATCTTTTACCATCTCCATATGAGTCTGCCCAAAAGCCATCATTCATTTAGTCCATCCACTCTTTCTCTGTTCAGTCAAAGCCTGGGAAAGCAGGTGCATCTTCCAGTTAATCTTGAAAGTCATATATCTTAGCTGTAAAAGTCAAGAAACATAGAAGTGGCTTGTGAAGTCTGAGATGATAGTCCATTCATCTTTCGAATTGCTGGGGACACTACTGTCATAAACATGGCTAACAATTAGTATCCATTGTCATGTACAAGAAGCCATAAACTGAAATGGAAGAATAAAGGTCTGTTATGCATGTTGTAAAAACTGGCGTGGTGAAGGAAACCTGCTGTGACCACTTGAACCCCTAGGCCAAATGTGCCTGGAAATTGCAGATATTTCATTGTCATTGGTTTCACATTTTTCAGGGTGGTAGATGTATGGAGGAATTCCTATTGCCCGTGGCTATTCCTCATGCTGAGGTCAGGGCAGATAACGAAATTCCGTTCCTTGGGAGCTATCTTTCTAGTTTTCCTCATGTATTCACCACTTCTCTCCAGTGCTTTACAGCATTTTTGCTACTGTTGCTCAAGGTTTGCTGCAGGTAGGATAAAAAATTCTCTCTTCAGGGAATTCCCTCAGATAATCTCTCACAGGGTGTGTCTGTACAGTCTTTTGCAGGCACTGAGTGAGCTTTGACCAGTCTCTTAAGAAAGCCAAATACCATGTGCATCCCATTAACACCATGCGAAGCCCAGGCTAACTGGCTTTATTACTGGGGCACTCAAACACTGCCTTCAGATGTCTTCCAGATGTCTGAAAATTGGACATCTAAGTGTGAGCTAGTCAACCAAAGCTTCTTTTATAGTTACTGCAGGAGAAAATAAACACCACCACAGGCAAATTGTATGACCTATCTTAGATTCCTATCTTAGGATGAGATGAATCACCTTCTGGAGATGTTTCTTTCTCTACATCTACTGTATACAGAAAGGCCAACATGTCTTGCTCAGACTTAAATTCTCATTAAAAAAAAAAAATGCTGAGATCTTTAGATAACCATATGTGTCAGGAACTTGGATTTTAATGAAACATCAAATAACGTGGGACTTGTCATGTGAGATAGCAATGCTGTGATCCTAATATTAGGTCTCAACCCTGGTTTTAAAGTCTTCCAAGAAACTTCTTTTAATTTGTTTACAGCAAGGTGTCTATCTCCATGCAGCCACCCTGAAAACCAGACTCATCTTCTGTCCATTTTGCAGGCATGCAGTAGTAGCCTGAGGCTTGGACAAACCATGACCTCTCAGATCTGCCGGGGCAAGCATGCCTCCCCATGCCTGGCATGTTGACTTGTCTCTCCTCTCACCCAGGTTCCTCCACATTAGGAATTCAGGCAGGGCCAGTTCAGTCAGTCCTTGAGGGAATAATATAAATGGAAGGATCTCAGATCCTGGCTTTTCAAGGCTGCTCTTAATTACTCTTTTTTGGCTTACCCACAGTGTCCTCTTTGAGCTGGTGCTGTTAGAAGTTTTGACATTCTCATTAAAGGTTTCATTCTGTATTCTTACAGTCTTGAAGAATTTAGACTGCTTACCTCTGTTTCTGTGGTGACTATATGAAGTTCTTGGGTTTGCTTGCTGGCCTAAGAGCCTGGGCTAAATGGGCTACAAAGTTTATTCTGGAAGTCTGGATAACAGAGCAATTAGAAATCAAACAGGTGTTGGAGTTGATGTTTATTAATGTAAACAATTGTGACCATAGGATACACCCTCTCCTGAATCACAGACTATGTCCCTTTCACAATCAGCATGTCATGACAATAAACCTAGGCTTTCATAGTCACTAATGAGAATGGCTAGAATTGTCATTTCAGCCCCACTATGTATATTTTTAAAAACTATGTAATTCAGATCATGAGTTTCATTTTTCTTGATAGTTATGCTTTCTGAAGCCAATAGATTCATCAACAGCACATTTGTATTTTATACCTGTACACACATGCGTACATACTGTGTATACACAGCAACGCAGAAACATAAACACAGATCACTTGAGCCAAAGGTAACCATTAAGAATAGTTTGTCAAAAGCATGCAACAACACAGAAGCTCCAGACTGGAAAGTCTGGTTTCATGCTACTTAAGTTAGGCGCCTATTCACCATAGCCTTCCTCCTTGTCAAAGGAGACACATATCTCCGGAGGGTGATTTGGCTCACTCCAGAATTAAGCTGTCCTCTGATGGGGTTTGTCTCTTTTCACTGAAGGCAGGCCTAGGTATTCAAAGTGTTACACACTCACAAACACCTTAGATTTGCTAAATGTAGGGTGGCTTTGTATTTATTTGAAACAAAACCACACGGCCTAAAATAGGGTATGTACAGTGTAGGAATCTACCCGAGTGATCCTACAGTCCTGCTGAAGTCATCTGACACCAAGTCAATTCAGGTCACTCTCAAGAAGATATCTACATCTGGTCACCTGAATTGTTTCCAAAACTCCACTAAATTGTTCCCTATTAGAAATTTAGATAATTAGCTTGCATCTAGACACTTTAGGCAGCAACAGCCAGGATGACCTAAATCCTTCCCCACTTATCACACCTGGCGGCTTCAGTTCCCAAGTCCTTTTCACAAAATCAAGCCCCATGCATAAGAAAAAAAGAAGACTAAGATTTCTGAGAAGACCAGAAAGATTTTTCAGTTTCAGTCCATAGCACAGTGGTTGAACTACCTGACTGCTTAGAAAGACTTAGGTTCAGGTCTCACCATTGGTCTTTAACTCACTTTGAACTCCCAAAAAAGTATCTTAGTGCCAAACTAACAGTTATTCTGACAGAATAGGTCTCTCATTATTTCCCATTTAGGTTGTTTCAGTTTCTCTGGAATAAGTAAAAAATGGGATATAGGAAAACAATAAACCTGGGTATGAGGATTGCACCTTAAAAATGGTCAGGCACAAGTCATTGGAGCTTGTTGTTATGTGCTGATCAGTCAGAACATGGACAATGAAAAAACTCTGTGAACTTAGACATCCCGGCTCTGGCTGATTTCTAAACAATGCATTATTCCCAGAACAAACTCCTATTGATTTCAATAATTATATTCTGCTGGCTGCTCAATGGTTTAAAAAAACTTTCCCTGATGACTCTATCTAAATCTTTAGCTGTCTAGCTGGCTTTAAAAATCTGCCTCTTTGAAATACAAGGTTTGGGTTCCTAAGCCACTTAGACATTTTTATGACAAGGAAGAAAAAACAGAAATTCAGACTTGATCCTGTCTTGCCAAAAATTGGAATATGACAGGATCAAGTCTGAATTTCTGTTTTTTCTTCCCTGTTCTCTTCTTTCCCTCCCTACCCTGCTGTGATTGAGATTGTTAATCCACTTAGTTCCAGTGAGAAAAATCAAATACAATATTACAGTACGTTTGGTCCAATGCATAGTACAGTTACCTCAAATGAGTAAGTCCCTCATTAAGGTCTCTTCTCCAATTAATATTTAGATGCTAACATAAGTTTACTACTAACAATTGCATAAGGAGTGATAGAGAAGGTTCGTCATAAAATACCAAGTAGTAGCTTGGTGGTAAGTGTCGTTACCAAAGATGTGTGAAATAGCAGGACAAGAAAGTACTCCAAAGCTAAGTGATATAACAACCAACCTCTTTGGAAGTAGGACTTTCTAATTTTTCATTTATTAACTGTGAAAGTCTTCTGTTTCATTCCTATACAAAATAAGAACACTTTCTTAAATCTCAGGAAAGTTGTGTAGAGGAACTTTGGGGTTTTCTTGCAGTCCTCAGGGCTTAGGCATGGAGCACAGACTCCCATGAGAAGCTCTTTCACAAAACCTTTGACCCTTCCCTGCATGACATGCATGTCAAAACCACATGAAATCCAGTGCGTGTTTTTTTTTTCCAGCAAATAAAACAAGGTGGATTATTAATCCAACTAACCCAGTTTTAATGTTTTAATTTAAGTTCCACACTTCCATGAATGAGCATGGGAGAAAGCAGGCTTGCACACATACATGATCCCCTTCCTCTCTGCCCCAAGACACTTCATACAGGTACTCTTGTATTATGGCAGACAAGCATTATTTAATACCTCTTTGGCTTCTTTGTACTACCTGCAACACAGAGCCCTCAATCTCTGGCCAAGATTCCAGTCTTCACAACATGATGGTTGGGGTTCTCCACACACACTTCTTAATGATAGGCTAGAGTTTTATTTGTATATCCTCAGATCCAGCATATTTCTCTATTTCTTTACATGTCAGGGTGGTTCTGTTGTACTTTAAAGTTAGTTTTACAATGGTAATTATGGAGCAAGAGTTCACATAGTGCTGTACTTTATGTTAATAAGCAGATAAAAATATAATCGCTCAGTATTATGAAAAGTTCTAACTGAAGGTCCAAAAGACTTTGTCATTTTACTCCACCCTTCGTGAGTCAGTAAAAAGGATTGAATTATATAGCAGAACCAGCACTTCACTGTGATGAAACTCATAAAAAAACCACCAGAAAATGTCACTACATGTTGGCAGTTTATAAAAGATTAACTAGCTTATCCATTGGTATTAACATGTCTTTAATAATGGTAACATTCTTTGCAAATTAAATAGCTATTAATTAAAAAGCCTGTCCAGATATGCTTAAGTGCCCATGTGAATATACGCATCTACCTACCTTATTGAATAGCAAGAACTAAGACCATTTCCATGTTTTCGGCAGATTATGCATAGAGTTTAAGACCAGTTGGCTCTCACTTAATCCAAAGGATGGCATTTTGGGTCCTAAAGTTCCCTTTCTGCTCATCCACTGGTGTACAAAGCTTCATTAAAGCAGTGCCTAGAATCAGTGACTTTAGCTGTGATTTCCCCTTAAACCCAAATAGTGCATCTGCTGCTAGAGGAAAGAAGAGTGTGGATGGTGCATCCCGGCTCTGATGTTTTGTGTTTGGGTGATTCCTGTCAATGCTATAGGAGTTCACTACAAAAGAAGCTGTGGTGGTCCCCACTGTGCTGGAGGGAAAGGAGTGTTTACCCATGTTCCTCCACAGCTGCAGCAAGTACAGTTTAGAGACGTTGGAGAAGATGGCACAGGCAGAGAATTTGGCTAGGAGTTCCTCTCTTGTTTTGTAAATACAAATCTTACATGTACTTAAAAATGTATTCAAGAAGGAACCTTTGAAACTCTTTCAGTGGTCTAAAAAGTCACTCTTGCTGTAATTGGCATCTGAATCTCTTCAGATCCTTTTTTTCTTCAGGAAGAATCTAACTTTCAGTTTTAGATAACCTGAGATCCTTACAATATTTTTCACAGGATTTTGTTAACAGTCAACATACAGTTCTGTCATAAGTACACTTTCCCTCCATTACTGCATTGTCCAGGTAGCCACTCTCCAGCAAGCACAGATTTCATAGCAATGGATGCATCTGCACAGCTTGTGTCTACATACCTTTGAGGTGCTGTAGGGGGAAGGTTGAGCTACAAGGGTTCCACTGCACGGATTCCAGAGAGCTTTTACATCTACTAAATATTATAGTTATATGTGAAGAAAGTTGGAAAGTAAGTTGGATACTCTGCTCAGTGTAGTTGCAGAAACAAATTGGAATGCAAAACAGCCAGCACATCTTCAAAGGGCAAAGACCCGTGCGTGTGTATGCGTGTACATAGAATAGTCATAACTCTCATTTATTACTGCTAGAGCAACAGTGACAGGTTTTAGAGGCCAAATGTATCTGGATGAAGATGGAGTGACTTGTTTGGTGTTAGTCTAAGGCACAGTAAAGTCTAGTCAAGTCCTTTTACTAATTCCACTTTCAGTTTCAGATGAGACCCAAAGAGTGGATAGGAAAAGCTTCATACCTGTAAGAGGAAACAAAGGGGTAACTTAAAAAGGCTATATACTAAGGGAGTCAAAGGGTCCAGAGATGGAGATCCTAGATATTCACTAATTGTATAGCATTTATTTCCTAACCTGTCCCAGCTCCTACTATCTCTAAAATCCAAAGTGACAGCTGATGTCCAGCAGAAGAGTTGTGTATTACCATTGTCTCTTTATTTTTGATAAAAGAAGATAAGAACCTATTTAAATTGTACCACGTTGTTAACCTTAGATTGATTCTGACAGGATTAAAGATAATAGGTTAAGAACTTCTAATCTTTTTAAGAGATACAGACCAAAGCCCATGAAACCATTAACTTAAATCAAGGCTTTGTCTCTGCACCTCCTTATACATGGAGCAGTGGCATAATACCATATTATGAACTGCTAAACCTAGTAAAAGCAGCAAGCCCAGAAGCCTTTTCCTAACTTTGTTGGAGCTCTCGATTTACTGAATTTAAGCTGTCAGACTCTAAACTCCAGAGAACTAAAGAACAGCTGCTCCATACCCATTCAGATGGTGCCTTAAATGACAGTCCCACACAGTAATGAAAAGAAATTATCTGTTTTGTATTGTTCAGCCCACACAGAAAGAAGCTCTCAAAATGTGAATTCCCAGTGTCTTTCTTTTTTCTTTGCAAAACATACACCAAAAGGCAGTTCTATGCTAGGATTATGGGTTCTTTTGTAAGTGTGCCTTATTCATTCATTGATTAGCTGAAAACCAAAGAAATAAAATATCTGACAAAAGCTTCATACATCTTTGAACTTATGACACAGGCATAAAATCAAATACCAACACATCTTTCCTCGATACTGATAATATCCGAGGTACAAAAACTCAAGACTTTGACCCCAAAGTAATGACTTTTTTGTGACTTCCATCTGAATCCTGATTTCTAAGTTCTTCCCAAATTCTTAAAGAAAATTCTGGGCAAGTTCTGCTAGCTGTAGGCCTCACATAAGTCTTTACCTCAGCATCACCTTTGTTCATCTACAGTGCCTATAGCATGCATAGAATAACACGGATCTTCAGTTATCTTCATTAACTGTGAAGGACTGTCCAGGGAGAGAAATAGGCACCTCATCCTAGCTATCTCTGATCTTAGAAAGGTCTGAATTTCCAATTGGAGGTGCCTGTTGCTGTTGCTGGTTCTAGAGACATACTAGATAAAAAGGTTAGGCTTGGCTAATTATGTCAGTAATCATTCCAGGTTGTAGATATTCAATGTGTACAAGTGTAAGTGTCTACATGTGAGATGATAGATGTGTAAGTTCTCATTATAGTAAATGGTGATTCAGGGTTTGATTCATATATCTTCACAGGGGTGCTGAGGAGATATTCTAGGTACCTGGGAAGTCATTTGGGGCTGGCAGATAGGAGAAGCCTACGAGAAACCCAAACCATTCTGGACTGGCAGCTGGAGGCCAGTCAGAACATCCTAGAACAGCTTATATGGAACTGAATTTCTACATTTACACAGCTGACCTGACTGTTAGTAGAGTCAATAAAATCTGGAGAGCTATTCAACTCTCTCTACAGTTGATGCCTACGTGTGGTTGGCTGAATACTCCATACGCCATTCACTGTATTGACTAGAGCCCAAATTACTTTCACAGCTTAGAGATGTTGCTCGTGTGTAGACACTTCAATATTCATACGTAAATCTTACCCCAAAAGACAATTTAAGCATCTTGGGGCTCAAGTCTGTTGCCTAAACTTAGGCATCCAGGATCACTCATAATATCCTAGCTGGTCTAAAAAGATCTGTGTTGACCTGACATTAGACAGGGTCCAAAGATCTTGCACTCTTCTGGGGGGGTAGCTGAAGGCATGGTGGACTAACCTAAAGAATCTAAGATGTCACTGGATTCATATACCGAGCTAAGGCCCTGAAGACAGGTGAGATAAATTGACCCTGCTTAAACATGGATTTCAAAAGAAAAATAAAGATGTCTTGACTAATTATTGAGCAATTCATTCTATCTTCAACATTCTTATGCATTTATTTTAACCCAGTTAAACGCAATCTCTACAGATCCATACCAAGGTTACTTGGACATTCATAAGTACAAAACAGATCTTTGCGATGAGAAAAAATTATTTTCTTTTTAATGAAACAATTTTTAGTAAGCATACTGATAAATCCATTGCCAGTAATTTAAGATCTTAAATTTTGTATTTGTGTATGTGTGGATGTTTAGCTCACTGAAACAAAATTATTTCACTAGAACACCCAATCTAACTGCCACCATCACCTGCTGAATGATACATTTCTGGCAACTATAGCAAATTTGCCGATGGGGATGTTTGAGTGGAATGTTGCTATGTAACCAAACTCCAAAAAGTGTCTTTAAAACAGTGATGAATGAATGAAGTCCACAAATAGGGTTTTTTCTGTCATAAATGTAATACTTACATAGAGCCTTTTAATTGCATCAGTAACTGAACAGACAACCAAATAAATCTGACAAAGAATGTGAAAAACTCGATATATCCTACACTGATGGGTGGAGAAGATTTCAGGGAGGCTTTAACTAGTTATTTGCTTAATAACAAGGTTATATTTGCTCTTATGATTGCAATTATGATTTCATGGAGTTTCAAAATTGGGATGACAACAGCCTTTACACTTGGTGCAAAAAGCTAGGTATATTCTCTTAGTAGCCTATAGAAATGTGACTGAGAAAAACTGAAAGAGAAAGATTTAAGGGAAGCTGAAAGATTTACTGTTGTAATAGATTAACAAATGAACTTTTTGAGAACACCTTGTCTGTATGAAACTAAACTTTTCTAATAACAGAACGTTTATTTATTACTTTATTATGTCACTTTTGGTCTGTTTTATTTTTGTACATTGTCTTTCTTAATGCACTGTGATGATTTTGCAACATAAAATTTATGCAGGTGATAATTCTCACTAGTTTTAGTTTTTAAATAAAGACATTGGAAATCTTTTTTCCTAACCAACTAAATGTAATAACACAATACAGCACATTCATGGTGTTAACTTAGTTAATTTTTGCATTTTTTGTTTTGTTGGGTTTAAAGTTGTGGATTTTAGACCACACTAATACAGCAGCATATTTCAAAATAATCCACAGCCATTGTGAACAGTTTCAGAGATAGCTCTACCAGTCACATCAATTCATACTTGCTATTTCAAGCCTGAATTTCTGCTAAATGCATAAATGCTCCATTATACCCTGGCTGGATTCTGTATTAAACTAAGAACTCAGATCTCCAGAGACAACAGATTAGCTTGTTATTCTTAGGATGTATTAGACCAGGTATTTCAAGAAGAAAAAAAAACAGAAATATGAATATCATGGTAAAGGCCATGGCGAGAATCTCAGACACATTCCTCTCTCCGGCATTTCCTATGGTGTTAGTTTAGGTGTCGGCATGTTGGCTCTTGTGAGTGAATTCCATTCATAAGCACCGGGCTGTACCAAATCCTCTGACAGAGAATTTAAATGTATTACTTGGGATTGTGATTTCCACTCTTGTGTCCAAAGACCAAAAATTCCTGTGGCCTCACTGTGTTAAGTCCCCCAGCATGGAACTGGTCTTTGAGAAATGGCTGGTCTCTCTTTAAACTCAGGGGATAAGCATAAGAAGGCAAAAGAACTATTTTAAGCTAAAATATGTTGGAATAGAGCAGATGATAGTTAAAAATTAGTAACAAACACAGTTCAGAGTAGAAAATAAAAGGATTCTAAGAAATCAATGTCCCCTCCCTGGAAGTGTTCAAGGCCAGGCTGGATGGGGCTTTGAGCAACCTGATCTAGTGGAAGGTATCCCTACCCATGCAGGAGGGTTGGAACTAGACAATCTTTAAGGTCACTTCCAACCCAAAACATTCTATGATTCTATGAAATAAAGTTGTGAATCTTACAAGAAAAGTAATGGGAGGAAGAAACCTAGCCATTTTAAAATGGCTTTGATCAGTTTATGAAAGGCATTCTATAGTCTGTTAGCCCACGATAACAAGGAACTGTACATGATGTTGTGATGTGCTCCTCACATGGTCTTCATACACAGTAATGTTAATTGGCAATACAGAATTTGAAGTCACATGAAGCTGAGGATCTCCTATCTTATTTTAAAGTATTTGTTGAGATTTATGATAAAGATACAAAGTGCCTCTCATTTTCTGTGTGGACTTTACCTGCTACGATCCTGAATCCCCTTGGAGTACCTTTGTCTTCCAGTAAAACTGAAGAAGCTGAGGATATTCAACAGTTCTTCAGATGTTTTTCTTTACTTTACAAAACCAGATCCTTTCAGGTAACAGTAAGTTAAAGACGCAGTGAATAATAAAAATAAGAAAATCTAACAAGACAGCTGTAACTAGCAAAGATATGAACACAGGTGGAAATCATGATGGATGCCGCAGGAGTTTTTGGCTCAAACTATTTGCTGGATTTGGCATGTATATTTCAAATATTTTAGTACCTCTTAAACTGTATTTTTTTGGTCACATAATGTCTCTCACAAGAAGTTGCATTCAGCATGAATCAGGGATGATTACTAATTAAATGGACAGTCCATCTTTTTCTGAAGTCTTTCCCATAAAGACAACAGTTAAAAACAGTGGAATTAATCTTTCGAAATTTCAATGCCTGCACTCTGTTGGTACCTGCTTCTGAGATAGTCAACCTTTGTTATAATCAGTGAAAAGAAATAGACACTCCTGTCATGCAATTCCCAATTTCTTGAGGAAGATTCCTGAAAAAGATCAGATGTTTAAGAATACAACTAGTTCAAATGCAGTTATTTGCATTGCCGATATTCAAGCACAGGTCATATGAATTCCACAAACAGGGATTGCCTCTGCCTAACTTAGGCACCTAATTTTTAGGGATCTAGGGAAGCAATACACTAAGCACCAAAGTCCTCTGTATAGTAAAAGAAGAAAAGTAGGTGCCTAACTTAGATACCTGAAACTTAACGGGCAGTAATTCTTTTTGCGTGACATTGAAAGCAGCTACATTTTTCCTTTGTCTTTATAAGCACCTACTTTTACAGAATAAGTTCACTAAGAACATAAAATTAGAAGCAAGTTAGATGTGTAAGCTAGACAAGCAGGACCTTTTTCACTAACATCTCCGTCTGATGATGACACAAGAAGATTGGCATAGTATAAGAAAAGAGTGACTGAAGAGAACTCATCTTGGACAAGATTAATCATATATTGATTTCTGTCTACACACTACAGTGAGGTCTGTCCTAGACACAGGTACATAAATCTGTAGATATGCAAAGAAAGGAGAGAGAAAGATAGATGTGATACCAAGTTCCAAACACTGCAAAAACTTGCAGGTAAAGAACAAGGCGAAAACTTCAAACTAAAACCATTTTTTATCAAAGTAATTTTTCAGTGTGGGAGTTTTTGTTCATTGAGACTGTCTTGCTGTATTACCTGTCTAAATGTACATGAGTAAAATATCAACAATAGTCTTCTGGCTCCAGAAAGCAAGTAAGATCTCAGAATGGTTTCTCTAGCTGAATAAAACAATTCAAAGCCAGCTGGTGCCTCATAACAGCATAGATACCAATGGTCCTAAGTCTGATAGCAGTCTGCAAAGTGATGCAGTGGGACCTGGGTGTTAGCCTGGAGTATTGGGGTTATAGCAGAGAGGTTCTGCATTTGGACTGCTTCCTCCGTGCCAATGTTTCCACGTCTACTTTCTTCTTTCTCAAGTCACACAGACTGTGGTGATTACGCCTTATTACCTGTATACTTAAAATAGGGTTTCTGCCTCAGCTGAGTGTTGTTGTAAAACAAGCAGTATGTAACAGGTACACACTGGGCCTTTTCTCCTGGAGGAACTTCACTCCTTCTCACAGCTGCCATTGGAGGTGTCACACAGCACCGTAGTCCTTGACTGACATCTTTATGTCAAGAACACATTGCTTTCAGAGTGCATATCTGGAGTAAAAATATAAAGTTGTTTTTATCAACAGATACTTTAAAATCAACTTTTATATTCCTAAATAGTTTTACAACAGATGATTGAACAGATATTTCATGCATCTGAGACCTCATTAATGTTATCCATCCAACTAAGTGACAACACTGTAAGAAGTAGGTGGGAAATCTGTAAGGAAGTATAGTGCTATCAACATTTACCTAACCTAGTGAATGATTTTTCCTGTTAGAACACCCAAAAGTCTAACGGTAGACAGCCTAATGATAAGACATCTGCCTCCAGAATTGATACATCTTCACCTAATCTCCAACGGAAAAAAGGAAAAGATTTATACTCAGAAGCAAAACATAACATTTTTAAAATGCACACATGCCAGCTTTAAAACCATATGTTTAAGCACAAACAAAAAATATTTTCTGTATTTTTCATTGTAAATTCCATTACTAGACACTTTCAGTATGCTTAATTTGTTAAAGTGCATCAAGTATGCCATTTAAAAAGTAGCACTCATATGTTACTGTGCTTACTTTCACCATAAAAATAGAATTCCCAGCACTCAGAGAAGATGAAGAGTTTCAAAAATAAGTATTTTAACTCATGTCCTAGACACCTCTGAATCTGCTCTACACTCACAGGAGAGCAGTCTGTGCCTTGGAAGGAGAGCACTTGCTACTCTGCAGAAGCTGATTTTACAGAACTTGGCTTCTTTCAGAGCAATTAGAGCCTAATGGCCTTTAAAAAGAAATCCTAGTCTCACATATTTATTGACTATACCTCCTGGGACACAGCTCCTCTCTTCCCCATTTCTTCTTTTCTTACTCATGGTCAGAAAGAGGGCATTTTTTGACATCATTCAGTTATCTTTTCCTACTGATTTTTTTTTTCCCGGGGATGACCTCAGTGGATCTGCATGGGTGCAGCTGAAAGTAGCAACTGGCCACTTACACCTTTTCTTCCAAGGGCGTGATTTACCCAGGCAGGTGCAGGCAGACCTGAGCTCATGTTGCCTTTCCTCAGAGATAGCTGACTGAGCAGGAGTGCGGACAGGATGAACTCAGGGCTGTCTGTACCCACCTGTGCAGGCATGCTCCGTAAATCATTAGTCACAGCCATGGGATTAACACCCCTCACACTATCCACGTAAAAGCTGGCTGCGGAAAGCCTGCTAGGTGCAGAGGCTCTCTCTGTCACCAGTGGAGAGGTGGGCAGCTCAAGTAGCAATTCATTTCACCGGAAGATAGGGTGATGAATCTCCCTTTGAAAATGTCCTCCTTTTTTATTCTCTAAGGGAACTGCAGTGGTTACTTTAGACTTCTGTCTAACTTTGAGATGTTGGAGTTAGGTAAGAGGAATCTGATCCCCCAAGGGTGAAATTGCGAGGACCTTCCATAGAGCGGGTACAGCTCTCAGGAATCAGCAGCCAGCCGCTGGCCAACGCGACTGCAGATACCTTGGTCTGATGTTCCAGGCAGGATCAACCAAAAGGTTAATGACGTTGTCTTCAGAGTTTTGAGACATGGGGTATACAAAAACTAGAGCTTGGAAAACATGATGTTCTGGTACGGTTTTAAATTGTTAGCAGGTCTAAACAGATTTATGTAGCAGTCATGGGCATTTACATTTAGGAACCATGGTCTATTTAAATCCTAATAAATATCTTCAGCTGAACTGTGTCAAAACAAAGTGCAAGATACCTTGAGTGGATTCCTTAAACAAATAATATTAAACGTACTTAAATAATGCCCTCCAGGTATTATACTGAAACACCTGTTTTCTTGAGCAACATCTACTCCCATGGGAAATAAGTTCAAAGCCAATATAGTAGCATACAAAATGTTTTTGCCAGATACAAATGCTGCCTACGTTCAGTATTGCAAATGGAAATTTTTTTTCCATTTGCAGTCATCTTTCCTTAATAACCCAAGGTCATTTATACAACACAACTATTTTTATTTGTATGAAAGAGATTATAATTGGAAATATTAAACTGCACCTCTATTTTTAAAATACTTTGTTGAATTTAAAGGAAAGAAAAAGCAAACCTTTACACAGTCGGGGTTTTAATGTTAATTCAGAAAGGGGGAAAAATGTTTCTGTGCTTCAGCAATAGTTTCCCTTTGGTCCTCAACGAGAATCTGAAATGAAACCCATCCAAAAGAATGAAAAGATCCCAGTTTCCTTCAATAGGCTTCGGATTAGGGCCAACCCCTGCCAACTCCTGATTTCAACAGTACAGTATCTAACTGGGTTGAAACGATCCAATTCTTATCTCTCTCTGTATATCAAGATTACACAAAATCAATAGCAAATATAAAGTGAAATTATAATTATGCCTTGCTAATGGTGAGTTATTATTCAGAGTTAAAATCTAATTTGCAATGCACATTAGTTTTGGGAAGGATGACAGAAGTAAAGAAGAATAAAGGGAAGCAAGTGAAGGCTATGTTGTCAGTGTCATTTCTGCCTTTTAGCTGATAGCCTGATTTTGTTATAGTCAGAGGCGAAGCTGTCATTGATTCCAGATGGGAAAGGATTTTATCTGTTGCACTTCTTGTCTGTGGTTCATTTAAGAATCATGGCAGTTAAGTCCTCTGAGCAAGCAGAGAAGGATACACTAGATTATATTTAGACTTTTCCACTACTCAGATTTTTCCATTAATTTCAGTAGGAGTTTGATTGAGCCCTTTGCAAACACTAAAACCCACTGAGGGCTGGGCGTGAACATTTCCAGAATTAATGGCAAATGAACATCTTCAATAATAATGTTCTAGCTAAAAAAATTCCCTAGTAAAGTATTCACAAGCAGCAGTCTTCCTGCAGTTTTCAGCTATGCAAAACAATTTAATCATACCTTAAAGCCAACTGGAAAAAAGTTGTCTCAGTTTCTCCTAGAAACGCAACCGCTAACATTCCCAATGATCTTTCCCTAATTCCTGTTGGAAAGAACTTTTATTGTGGTACCTACCAGTTTGTTTTGCTTTCTCTGGAAATCATCTCCAACAGATGATTACCTCAGAGCAACTGAACAGAAATTTAGAGATAAACACAACCAAATAAACAGAAAGATGTGAAATGTCTTTCCTGGTTGACTTTGCCAAAGTCAAAGCAAATCCATTTCTTAGAAAAGGACTGACATCTTTCCAGCCAATGAGCAGTATTCTCATTTTAAATGCATCAGAGAAATAACTATTTCAAATTTAGTTTGAGTCTCCATACATGTCAGCTGGTGTCCCAGTAACATCTCCACTTTTGAAAAACTAGCTGGAGTGCACAGGCGCTATCTACCCGCACACCCTTACATGCAGCTTCTCACCTTTTACATTTGCTTTATCGCTTGTGGCTTGGGCTTAGTAAAACTCAGTGGTTTCTGACAGGTTAGACAGAAATGGGCCGAAGCTCTTGAAGTAAGGGACAGGTGAAATCAGTAAAATTCAACTGGGCTTGCAGAAAAAAAACCCCAACCAACCAACCAAACCAACCATTAAACAGTCAGTTTCTTTGAGGACACTTCAGAGACTTTATTGTCACATCCTGTCTTCAGATGTGTGGTGGAGTGAGGCTGGCCTGACTGCCTCCACTCTGGTCCTCTTCTGCTCTGACTGTTGTAGGGCGAAGAGCAAGGGCAACTTGCCCTTGCACAATGTACCTTCTCACAAGTAAATAGTAGTGGGTTAGAGGGAGAAGGTGAGAAGCTCAGAGAAGATGTGGCTTAGCTCCTCCTTGTGTTCTGGGGACATACATACATAGCGAGGTCAAACCTCACTTCGCAAGGCACTGAGTTAACATATGTCCTACTGGAAGAATGACAAATGAGGAAAGAGTTGTAATTCTCAAGGGAGGGAGCATTATTACAGGATCTGCTGGTGGGATATCAGGACAAGCCACCTTACCTGATTCATAAGATAGTATACATCTGGCTCTTGGACTTATGCTTGCAAGGGAAAACCTGCAAAAATTATTTTTTGCCAGCTCAACTATATTCAACCACTCAAGCTCAACTATGTTTTTGCTCAACTATATTCTTATATCAGTTCTTAGCTTAACATGATGAGTGTGTTTTTCATGAGTCCAAGGAAAGGTTGAAAACTTGATATCATCCAGATTCAAAGGGAAAGGGATGGAAAAAGTAAATCTCGTTGGTGAAAAGGAGGGCTCAGCCAGCCCTACAGCAGTTTGACCTGAAGATAGCCTCTCGCAGCCACCAATGCAGCTGTCAGTGGAGTTTTCAATAGCCAGATGTTGTTACTGGAAAATACATTCCAGAGTTCATTGGAGCTACTTATAGTCCTGACCTTGTGTGACCAAGGCAGCTGATTCTGTAGCTAAAAAAAGGTATTGTTGATTAAGCTGAATGTGAAGCTTCAGCTATAGAATTATATGTTATTTTGCTAGCAAAAGTGTAATGACTAGAACGTGCATGTGCCTCTTTACTGTGCCAACACAACTACTTTCAAAAAAAATTGTAACCTGTTCCATATATCTCATTAGCTGAGCTTATCATTCAAGCAATGGGTGGAGCTGGTATATTTTCTTGCCTTCTGAGCATTTGGCTGATTTACTATTTGGTCCCTTTAAAATTCTTCTTGTTCTTCAGGGTAAATACTATAAGATAACTAGAAAAAGTTGTTGTAAAGAAAAATAAAATACCCTCCCTTTCTGCAGAACAAGAAGGATTTTGAAGGTCCTGGAATGTGCTTGTTCCTCAGCCACCCACAGAATGCGTGGCAAAATGAAATACATCTGACACGTACAGTACATCATGTCATGTCTGCTGATGTGATCCAATAGAGTACTAAGCATTACTCAATGCAAGGCTTACAGAAACAAAAAGGAGATGCTGATTGCTTAATATTTACTTATAGTTTGCAAAACAGGACGAATAATCACACCTTGATTTCAGGGGAATTTTTCCTAATTCCTGTGCAGAAAATAAAATTCGGTTAGAAAGACTTATTTTTTCTAACTTCGTATAATGTTTACTAAAATATGTGGTTTGGTTCTTAAAATTATAATGGGTTTGCAGTATGTGATGTCCCTTTTCAGCAGTGAGACAGTAGAGGGAGTGGAGGACTGGTTATTCAGAACCAGACCCTATAAGCAGGGACTATTTTATATTCTTTTGCATGGTTCTGAATCTGCACCTGAAATGCTATTAAAGGTACTGCGCTACCATTTTCTGTATGAGCTGTAAGTGTGAGAAATCTGTATGAATCTGTAATAAATTTTACAATTTACCAGGTTACCTCAAATTTTGACACTATAGTATACCTAGAAAACTACCTGCTCAGTTTTGATAGGATGAGAAACAGTACTTACAATTCCCAGATTTCACCTGCTGGATAGGTGTCCTGTCATATTAAAGTTTCATTATATTCTGTGTTAGGCATGCCCCGTGGGTTCAGATAAAAGCACTGTTAAACCTTAACCTTCTCCCTCCTTTCTCACTGTATCCATTAAGAAGAAGGCAGATGACAGCAGTCATTCCCACCACAGTCTCGTTTTTCCAGGTCTCTTATTTTCTGTAGAAATAGTGCCACTTTAGCTTTTTTTTTTTTAGGACAGAGTATACTTTTGGCTTGCTCCATTTCTTGCCATTGCTAGCGCTGAAGAATTGCCTCTTTAGATAGCACCTATTAGGTCTGCTTAGGGTTCTATCAGAGGTGATCAGATCTTCATCAGTATTGCACTTTTTGTATTACTGCAGATAGTCCTGTATGTGTTATAGCCTCTCCATTACTTCTTTCTTCAGCTTAACATACTCTAAATATTTCAGAATTTCTGACACCTGCCTTGTAAACCCTGCAGTTTTCTCTAGAATTTGCAGTTATTTGTCTGTACTCTGCTGTATGGGAGGATGTTTCAAATACTGGGGATTTGATTTTTCTGGTCTTCCTAAATGCATGAGGTGTCTGTGCTATACAGCTTCTCTAATACATTCAGGTTCTTAAATACAGTCTCCACTTCAACAGTTTTTAGATTTCCTAGCAAATGTGTAATCACTCAGTACCATTTTAGAGCTTGTTGATATTTGCACACAAGAGGGATATTATATTAAAATGTACTTTTAAGAAGAAATACAACAGAAAATCAGCTTTTATAATTATGAAAAGGAAATGTATGTCTTAGGGCATCTAATAAGAGGAAATGTTGAGAAAAATAAGAAAAATCATAGGTAAGGAAGACAATTGCTTTACATATTGGAAATTTACCTTCTTTCTGTCCAAGAAAAATCTCTTTTTGGCTGACTGTACCTAGTTATTATTAGCAGTAAACATTTCACCAGTTGTTCATAGAGTAAAAAAACCAAACAAATTCATGAATCATCCAACCTAAGGTAAACTTTAAAACAACTCTGCAGTTAACTCCAAGATTAAAATCCATCTGAATATCTATGAACTTTTTTGCTCTTTTATACTTATTAATGATAAAGCACCTTCTCTGGTCATTTGAAAAACATAAAAACCTATCTAAAATTACTGTGAAAGGAGGATTTCATGATGTTGGTATCATAGCTACAAAGGTAGAGAACAATTTTTAAAAGAACAGTAGAAGCTCATGTTTTTCTTGTCTTTTTTTTTTTTTAATAGACACTGCTTACCTCACAAATTCCTCTGTGAAAATTAGAGGCTGAGTTTATAAAATTACCAGCCCTACCCATGTCAGATCTTCTCCACATATTTCAGCTGAAAAATTAGAGAGGGGACATTAAGCTTTATAGAAACCCACAATTACGAAGAAACAAATATGTGCAGAACCATTAGAGGTGCATTTGAAGAGAAATCTGCAAAAAAAGTGTTGATTACCAGACTGGAAACGTTTGCACAATTGTAAAGTAGTGGGTGATTTGGTTCTGCAGAGTCCCCATCACTGGGGAGATGGTTTTGGGACTGTGGCATGTTGGGCTGTCTGGAATGCACTGTCTGTGATCCCCTCTGGGCTAAATGGCTCTTACACAAATGACTGCGCAGGACTGAGTTTTTATGGCATGTAGACACTGCTAAAAA
Source organism: Gavia stellata (assembly GCF_030936135.1). NCBI lineage: Eukaryota > Metazoa > Chordata > Aves > Gaviiformes > Gaviidae > Gavia > Gavia stellata. The sequence continues at coordinate 45,357,943 of NC_082594.1, forward strand.
CAATGAGGCCAGGGGCTGAGCTCCAGCACAGGTCTCCTGATGATCCAACCCCCTCACAAGAGTAGCTTATTCCCTGGGTTTGGTTCAAAGCACTCCAGCTAGCTCCTCCCAAGACAATTTGCTCTTGGGAGCCAGCACTAAGCAGCACACAGAGGAACCAAGCTATGGCACGTGGCCAGGGTTTGGTCTGGAGACTTTAGTAGTATAGACACGGCCCCACCGATATGCATCCTTGTACCCCTTCCTAAGACGTGCTGAGCATCACTGAAGGACCAGCGAGGAGACAACACTTTGCAGGCATATATACCTACAGGTTAATGACTGCTCATATAGGAAAAGTACGGTGGGATTGTAGCAGCACTGGGAAACCACACACTTACAGTGGATATTACTGTCATAACTCCTTATAATAACAAATTCATGTACAGAAATCAGACTTTGTCTCACAGCAAAAAGGTCTTTCAAGTGGGATTGCTAGGTTTTTTTTGAAGCATGAACTGCTAAGCCCAAATCAGCCCTCCAAGCACCCTTTACTGTTAGGGAGATGGGAATTTGTGGACAGATTTGGGAGCTCTCGTTACTTTCCACCCCACTCTCCCTTTCCTCTTGAAGGGACCAAGTAAAACCTTTGGACACCACTTCTCTGTTGTGGATATCTTCTCCAAGGCAAGGCTGCAGGCAAAGGAAACGCATCCCTTTCTGGCTTTCTGACAGGTTTTTAAAGGTTAACAACCTCCACCTATTTTCCTCCTCTGATTAATAGTAAAGAAAAGGGACAGTGAGTAGAGGACAGAGATGAGTTAGAGGCCATAGCTCACAAGATGTGGCATTACTCCCTCCTACCCTGGGGGAAGGTGGGGAAGTGAGGCAGGTAGAAAAAGCTAGTTCAGTGGATGAGAAGGTGGCAGCTGAAGGACTGATTGTATATGGGCAGTCAAGAGGTTCTTCCTAGGGTTGCTTCATGCTCCTTCCTGCCTTCCCTTATCTTTGAGCAGACCACAATGCCTGTCTAGGTGGAAGGGGCAAGGTGGGGTCCTACATTTTTGTTCAGATCAAAGAGTAGCTCCTCTTCTCTCACAGGGGAAGCCCCACCTTTCATTCTTGGAGAAAAGTAGGAAAAGTGCTGGTTCTGGAGAGGAGGAATGTTGGGACGTCGGAGTTCAGTGAGCACAATACAGAAGTGAGGTGGGGTTATGGGAAGAGAAAAGAAAAAATTAAAAGCAGAGAGAAAGTCCAGGGAAAATTTTAGGACCACACACACAGGACAACCGAGAGGGAACCCATACAGACAGGAATGCTGAGGAAGAAGGAAAAGTTAGGTGTGAAAGTCATGTGTCACCTAGCTTTGTTAGCAAATTGATGCCACAATCCTTCTCTCCATTTTCTCTTTCTCTCTGTTGTGTTGACACACAGAGAAGTGAGTTTCCAGGACTTTTCTGGACTATATGGGTGGACAGAAACAACAGAAATACATTGGCATCTCCAGAAGAGAGTTCACACGACTGTCTTCAATAGCTACTTTACAATGGAAATAAAAATGAAGTGGAAATGGAAATAAAAAGGCTTTGCATGCAAAGAGTGAAGAAAAATTAACAGGGTAGCATTATTCTTTCTCTGAGTGCATTTACATTTCTAGAAGGACAGTAGCTGAACATGATGGTATGTGTCTTAAAATGGGACCTCATGCCTGCCCATCTGTTAGTCTCATCTTGGCTTTCCCTCATTTTCATAGCCTAATGTTTGCATCCCTCCAGCACATGTTCATTTCTTCATTTTTAATCAAGTATTAAAATATATAGGGAAATGGCTGAGACCCTGTGGAACAACAAGTTCTTAGTGTGGTCTGAATGAACTTCCAAAAGTGATTAGAAAATTCCTTCTGTTTCTCACATAGTGTTATGACTTGACCTGTTTCTCTTCTCCTTTCAATATGTGATAACAGCACTAGAAGTTATACCTTTTAAAAGTTACAGTATTTTTAAAATTTCCTCTGAAATGTGAAGCTGCATTTTATTCCAGTATCATCTAACATTTTTTTTCCCAGATGGAAAAAACTCAGGCATAGCATGCCATTTGTACTAAGACACACAATACTCCCTGACTAGAGTGGTGCTAAGAGCTTGGTATCTCAAATGACATGATAAATGAAATCTTTCAATATGTGTTAAAAAACATGTCCATAGGGAGGTTGGTCTAAAAATCCATGCAAGATTTAGATGTTATATTAATGTACCATCAATCTCCTGTAAGGAGATAAAATGATGAACTCATTTTGACTATCAAGAGACATCAGAAAATACATTCCTGATTTAAATTTTCAAATATATAAAGGGATTTTTAACTGTTTCCAGTTGCTCAAGTCGCTACCATAAAAGATCTTGGTGCTAAAAGCGCTTCCTGAAAATCAAGGTCCTTTAAAACTGTCTCTGACCGAGTGCCGAGACACTGCGGAGGGCAGAAGTCGTGCTTGTCACACTTCTCTGAACAAACACTTTATTTGGAATTCTGAAGCGTGTCAGCAGCTCCTACTAAACACTTGCACCTCTTGTTTTTTTCTCGAGACAGCTTGTGCAATGTGACATATAAGTCAGAAAAATGCAAAGACATTTACATATTTATTTAATACACTCAGAATAGACCCCAGGGTACATATTAGACCAAATTAGGAGCCCAGCTGAGCTGGTTGAAACATTTTCCCTCTGTCAAACCCTGCTTTCAGCACTATTACTCAGACTCCAGGTAGACACAGAAGGGAGCCTCCCTGACCTGGTGATGTGGAAAAGTGACAGAACCCAAATTAAAGGCTTTCTATGCCTTTTTGGGGGAGAGGAAAGCTTAAATCAGGATCAGCCACATCCCTGTTAGAAGCCTTATCTAAAGTAAGATCTTATAGCCTTTGCCTCCTGCCATATCTGTATAGCTTGTAGGAAGAGGGGAATATTCAGGAGCTTCAGGAGCAAGACAGACTCTGCAAACACTTGCGGCGCTTGGCCGGGCTGTAGGCATGCAGGCTTGAAGTCTTTGCTCTGCTCAGAGTGGAGCAGAGCCTCACAACTTAACTCCATCGTAAGATGCCTTCACTCATGCTGCAGGCACTCTCTGATGGTTTTGTTTATTGTTTGTTTCCTCCCACACAAAAAAAACCACCAGACCTCTCATTTTTGTTCTCCACCAGAAGCAAACTGCAGAATGTCAAAACCTCTGTGAACTGCAGGCATCATCTTCTGGCCACCATTCAGGTGCAGGGCTGCCCCTGGCACTTGGCTTGCTCTCCACAACGTATCCGTTGTTTCAGTGTAACACCACCCTCTCTCCTCTCCCTTTACTACCACTTGCACGCCCTCTACACTGAGCCTTCCTGGCAAGATGTCTGAGGAGTGAGTAAACAGAGGAATACATAAGAGTTTTCAGGGAGCTGCCACTTCTTTTCTCTTTCTGATTTGATCCGTCTTTGGTCTGAAATGTCTTCTTTTTTTTAACTTAATTTTTTGTTTTTTATAAATATTTTTCAGAAACAAAGAGAATGACAGCAAAAGCACACCATTTAAATTGTAAAAAGAAGCAATGTAGGTATGACTGCATTAGGAAGAAAATAATTCAGAATAATGGAAAGGCAATGATGAGAGTGCTATATAACAATTGGGGAAAAAACAGTAGGCATAATAAAGAGACACAGCAATTTTGAAAAAAATCCCAGAGAGATTAGTTTGTCCATAATCTAAGAAAGCAATCCAGGCAACCTGGAAATCATAGGACTCTTAAAATAAGGTCTCATGAGGCTTTCAAAAATAAATGTATCTTATTTGTGACAGTAAATAAGAAATTAATAACAATATGATGCTCTAATGCTACTCCCTCTGTCAAGCAATTGCAAGGACAGATGAAAGCAATGTGGGAGAAGGGGAACCTCTTCTGCACATCTCAAAGTGGCAGAATGTAGGTTGTTTATCCTAGATTTTTTAACCAGACAGCCCCTAGATCTTTTGCTAAGTCTTTAATGCTTTGTTATGAAAGGCAACTATCAGCTGAAAAACTCCAGGCCCATTGCTCACCTTCCTGTAACCAGGATCTGCCATCAGTTAGTATCCAGTATTTAAAAAATGATGCCTAACATTCAGAACTGAAATTCCCTGGACCCCTCAGAGGACCTATCTCCTCACCATTTTATTGTGTCACTTGAAGCTGCTTTCGCTACAAAAGCTAGAAGACGTTTCTTCCTTCATACTGCATTAAGTATCTGCAGAGTCTTCAAAAACACTTGCCTCTAGTGAAGACTATGTAGTCAGTAAGCTTCACCAGAGGGCACGTAGAAAGAGAACAGTGGTAGGTGATGAGCATCCTGCCCTGAGAGCACCTGCAGCCCATCTGGGGATTGCAGGGGAAGCCTGTAGAGAGCAGATTCACCCAGTGGACCTTATGGCCTTGTACACACCACCCAGAGCGTCCTGGGCTACAGTCAGATGAGTCTGAGGTTGCAGCTCAGGATCATCGTCCCAAATGTGCCTGCGCTCAGTTCACATTGGATTTAATAAAACCTCCATGAAAGACCTCTTAAGAACAAACAAACATGGATAAGTGTGTTTTTCTATTATGTTCACTTATTTGAAATGTTTTGCATGTCAAAACACCCTCTAAAAGTGTGGATATCTACTTTTTGGAGGTAAAAACCTTCTTAGCTTAAAAGTTCTCTTGGAATACTGTCACAGAGAGAAAGTTTAATAAACCAGAACTATTTGCCAAAAAAACCCTCAGTACAATGATAAGCTGTTTGTGTCATTCGTAGTACCACAACCCAGCTCAACATGACAGTGCACACGTCAGCTTGCCAGAAGTTTAATCTCTGATGGCAAAGAGGAGCCGCTGTTTCACTTTTCTCAAGCTGGAAAAGCACCTCTCACCTTTCTCCTCTCTCCTTTCTCAGTACTCTTTGTACTCTTGAAAAAATGATGAGCAACCCCATGCACTGAAAATTCCTGCATAATGCCGAAATGCTAAACAAGAGACCTTTTTTTTTTTTCCCGGCAAATATAAACACATTCCACTTGAAGGTACAGTTATAAAATAGCAAAGATATGATTAAAGAATTCCATGTGGATTCATTACAAGCTTTCATTTCTGGTAAACTAATAAAGCTTTCCAGCTCATTTAAAAAAAATAATCTCCCAACATTACACAGGAAGAAAAAATTATTACTCTTTGGGTCTCTGATAGGATATTAGCAGAAAGGCAAAATATTATCTATGCCAGATACACAAGCCAATATCGCAGAAAACCTCATAAAGTGTATCAAGTCCAGGCAAAAACATAACAAGCAAAAAAGCAGAAAATCACTTGAACTGTAGCAAACTGATGGTAGACCCATAAATATAACTACTGTGTTTCCAGCCAAAGCAAAAACCTCAGAAACACATTTTCAGAGACATACAATTAAGACCGGGGGAAAAAAAAAAGAGAGAGAAAATTAACAATAAGCCCAAAAGCTTTTTACAGAACTGTAATGAAGAAGGAAAAGAACACAAGGTACAATAATAAGCCAGATGAGGTAATAATATACCCAGAAAGAGTTGAGAAGAAGGGAAGTGGACAAGAGTCATTCCTAGTTCAGCTCGGTAGCACTTTAAAGAAGCAAGAAACAAACATATGTATGTGTATATATATATATGTTTAAAAAACCTTCAAGAGAACTGCCAAGATTCCTTGTGGTGCTATTTCTGTGCATACAAATATTCTTCCACAAATGCATGTAAGTGTCCGCATGATGCAGGACGTTAAGTACGGCAAACAAACCTTGTTTCCATTCACGGCCTTTGAATTTCTCTAATACTGGGTTTCAGAATGTGGTGGTCCGAGGAAGAATTTACTCGCTCACAAAGATTTTCCATAACGGCTTAGAGAAAGGAAACAATACCAGTCTTACTGCATGAACGTTACATGGATGTTTCCATCCTAAGTACTGCATATGCAGGTTTTGTGTATTGGCAGCCCAATATGTAAGTTAATGTTTTATACACTTAGAGATCTTAAAAAAACCCAACACCGAGCCTTTCGGTGCATACATTTGAATCTCCAAGGATATATTTTGCAAGAGTCCAATGAGCTGAGTTTGAAATATATGTCTGGTAGGCTGTTTTCAAATCAGATTTTAAATTTCATGTAGATTTTATTTTTCCGCCCCTAGTGGTACTTGTGGTGCCGATCTGTCCTGAAGGGACATCTTTTGACTGTGCTTTGAAGAAAACAAAATCAAAAGGTGGAACTGTAGCGGGAGAAGGGAATCAAGTTGTTCCCACACATTTATTGCCAAATAAGAGAAACATGAAGAGCTCTCTGGATAGTTGTAGCTACAGTTGCAGCTACGTCTTGACCTGCTATGCTGCTTTTTGTTTTATAGTCCTCAGAGGCAAATTACATAGGGTTCACCCTGGCGAACACATAATCATCCAGCTGCAGATTCATCCCACCTTGCTCTAGGTCCCTAAACAAAAGCCGATGTTAGGAGCAGACCTATCTCACCCTCTCTGTACAGATGGTGGAGAGGGAGGAATTTCCAGAAGATGAGTCAAACCAAGGTCTGAATCTTGTTCAGCAGGGGCATATGGCTCTCACCTAAAATGTCCCTGGAAGAGCTCCTGGCACACTGAGGATAAGCTAGTTTCATTTTTTCCTCTCTACTGTCAGTTTGTTTGACTTACAAGGTTTTTGAAGGGCACTCTTCTAGATGTTCTAAATGCTTCTTTTTAAGCTTTCCTTTGTATTATTTCCCTTGCTCCCCTCCTTTTGAGTCTATTGCTTCCCACAGCAAGTGGGGCATAAAGGAAATAGCTCCACTTAGTGAGATACTGAATAATAAAATGTTAAGCAGTACACTGATTTTGTGGGGGAGCCATTGGGGATAAGGCACTTAGTGGTAGCAACATTGAAAGACTCAACCTTGTAAAAAGGGAGTTTGCAGGCTTTGTAATCCTCAAATGCCATGTTCTTGGTGCTCTGAAGCTTCCCGCTCTTCTGCACCTTTGTGGTAGATTTTTGCTCTGTTTATTTTTCCCACAGAGATGGAGAGGTGGTACCTTCTGGTATGCTCTGCTTCTACTACGACTAATGCTTGCGTTGTTTTAAAATCCCACTTAATCCACCACCTCCATCCAAGTCGCAGCATATTTCATCCCATTCGCCCAAGTGCCTCCTTCCTGCTCCAGTGCACGTGCTAAAGCAAAGCTCATTCACCACATTACACAACCCCAAATTACTCTAGGAATTAGGGCATTTCTGATCCCGCTGCTAATACTGGCGTTATACAATTGAGGCTCCCTCCAGATCTGCTTCTTCCTAAGGGCAGATAATAGAAGCTGCTCGGAGAGACGTGCATTTCGCAGGGTCTGGGCTGCCGCCCGCCTGCTCCAGCTGCCGGGGCCTGATCCTGAAGTTCGCAGCCGAGATCCACCCTCTGGAGCAATCTGCTGCACGGGGACCGTGAAGGCAGACTGGGCTACCAGAGATGTTCTGTGGCCAGCCCAGCCCAGTCACCAAAGACTTGGAGACCGAAGGACTACGTGGAAGCGCTCTGCCCCAGTGGAAAGTGAAGCTAGGTGCCCAGCTGGCTTCAACGAGCTGGCTCCTGAGGGGAGAGGTTTCATGGGATCTCAAGGGACTCTCTAGGTTGACCAAGATCAATACAGATCAGAGAAATCCACCTCTGGCACAGGCAGAATTTACCAAAAGTTGGGTTAGTGGTAGAGCAAGGGCCAGCAGAGATCCCTGGAGTCCAAGGCCTCTACCAGTGCTCTGAGAATTGTTGGTTTTCTTGTCTAACATCCAGCACACAAAGGCAAAAGTTTGGAGCAATGCTGATTAACTTTAGACCTGAGAGCCTAGTGGCTTTTCTGCTTATGAATAAGTAATGAAGGTGCTGGCAGCACAGTATTCACAGGCACCCATACATGTCCCTGTGAGAGAAACAGAGAAAAGCAGGCTATCACTGTCTCTCAACGATATCTTATTTATATATTGGAAAGAAAAATAGACTTTAGTGTTTGTGGTATTCTTTAAACTGATTTCAGGGTTATGTCTTAATTTACTCTTACCTCAGGAGTTAAGAAACAAACACTCCTTAAAACGCAGATTATAAAACACATACTTAGGGCCATCTGGAAAAACATACTGATTGATTAAAGTTCAATCTATTTGCTTTAAGACCAGCTCACAGTAACTGCAATGATTGTAATTCCAGCTATGAGCTTTTTCTTCTTAAAACATTCCTCGCTGTTATCGGACCAATCACTCCGCAGAACTTTCACTTATTTCACGTATTTCAATGCCCGGGACATATCTGATAGTCTGGAGCACAGTTCTGCAGAGAGAAGAAGAGGATTTTGTGCCTGGTGACTCAGAACTGCTGTAGAATACAAAGGTCCAGGCTCAGTGATGTAAACAGAGATACACTTGCGGACCCCATGTGCCTTAGAGCAGCTGAAAACGTGATCCACAACATTGACCACGGTTCAATTACATACTAATATGTTCTGTCTGACTTTATATAATGTTCTCTTAATAATTTAATAATTAGGCAATTAACCCTGAGGATATTTTGCAAAAACAGCCTACCAGCATACAAAACAAAATGTAAATTTTGTAAGTGTTCCACTTGCCTGTGACAAAAGAGCAGTAAATTATTTCAGTGTGGGAAGGTCACTGAAACAGTACATTTTTAGAATGTTAATCAAAAATGCATTTTGAAATCCAGAACTAATTGTGGAAATCTTTTATGGCTACATAATCAATAGCCAGAAATCTGTTCTGCCTGTATCGCTAAGGGAAACTAGGCAATGTTTTTTTACACATATTCTATGTGATGAGGTACATACACCTCGTTTAGAAAACTTTCAGAGATCTCACCCGCTTTGCCTGGAGCTAGTGTGGGTCAGTGTTTCCCCACAACTCCCCATTATCTGCTCAACCATGCGTGAAATACTTTTGACTAAATAATGTATCTTTAAATTTTCTAATAGCTCAGGATAGTTTGAAAAACAGAGCCAAAAGCTCATTGAGTATTATTTAATGTACATTCCCCAATTATTCTACCCATGTAGTTGGTTCCAAACCACTAGCAAATTTGCCATAATAAAATTTTCTATCGACTTTCCTTTACATATTGGTCTTGCTTCTACCATATCACTCTGAGCTCCTCCCAGCTGGATTCTTTTGCTGCTGGCAGGAGGCAAATATTTATCTGCTGCCTTCTAAGTGTTTGATTCATGTAGTGCTTACCCTTTTTATTCAGTCTGTTAACTACTGGTATACCAAGTCAAAGTAACTGCAGGGCTCTATTCATGTAATACAGACATTGACTAAAGAGCAACTCACTTATCGCATGGACCAGGTGTGCATAAGAAAACCTGACAACAGATGGTAACTACAACTACTACTCATTGAAACCCTGATATTGAATTGAACCATGTCATGTCCAAAAGGAAATCCAGAGCTCAGGCAGATGAATCACCCCCAAAAATTCTCACCTTTTTATTTTAAATGAGGTGAACTATTTCTTCTGGTCGTCTTTCTTGCTACAGTTCTAAAAAAAATATTCTCTCAAAAATCATGAGGCAGAGGGATTAAAGGTGTGACAGTATAATGCATAAGAAGAGAAAATATATTTTGAATTGCTGCATAGAAAAGCTATTGTAGTGGCAGCTTATCAATATCTGGGTTTAATAAATGATGGGGGAAATCGTTTTAAAAATATAAATGAGTAGATAGGAAATGAGTAGTGAAAAATAAATTAAAAGAGATAGAAGAAGATTTTGGCCTGTCCTCACCTTGTCTACTCAACTTGTTTGGTTTATTTCTTGTCCTATAATTTGCTTGTAAGTTCTCTTTTAGATCACAATCTTGCATAAGGACCCAATTTGATATAAAACTCCTATCAATATGTTTATAAGGGTTTGTAACTTGGGCCGGGGATCTGCCCATGGAAACTTTTCAGTCCACGCTGAGTCTCATTGATTTCACTGAGATTGAATGAGCAGCAGCAGCCCCTGTTAGCAGACATTAATGAAAAACTGAGGCTGTACTCAAGCATCTTGGATTGGAACGGTAGCCCAGTTCCCCACGTGTCCCCTGTGTTGGTTCAATTGCATGGCAGTTTTGGGGGAAGATAAACCAGATTCCTTCCAAAGGAAACTAAACCAGAATCTCTGCTCCAGCTGCACACCAGTGCAAGCGGAGCCTAAGTGGGGACATAAAGGTTAAAACCAACAATTGGCCCTTCACATAGCTTTGAACCACAGGAGTTGTGGGGATGTTCGGTCCAGAGGACCAGCCTTAAGCTAGTCTCAAGCATGTGTGGTTGCAAGGCCTTTGCTGTGAAACACTGATCTGCTCCTGTTGCCATGAATTACTTGCTAGGTAACCCTAGTCTCAGTTAGATATCTTCTGTGCTTTTTGGACAGGATTTAACATAATTAATTTTAGCCATCTAAAAGTCATGCACTTGATCCAAGCATTCTCACTGTAGTCACCAGGTCAGGGCTTTCCATTCTTTCCATCTGAAGACTGATATGGGATATCACATATTTAACGTACGGGATGATGACCTTTGAGAGCTGCTTATCTTCCTCCATGGGCTATCAAGGTAGGTAAATGACCTACTTTACACTGCCTGTCTAACTTTTAGGCAGTTAAATTAATGATCTATCACAGTTTGAGATGTGAAATGGAGTTTCATGAGTAAACTGTAATAAAAAAACCTGATAAGAACATCAATAGTCAGATGCAAATTCATGTTGGGGACATTTAAACTCAAGCTCATACTTCAGGAAATACACTTTAAAAAGCTAAACCACTTATCCTGCCACCCATATAGCTGCCTGTGTTTAAAACTCAAAGAATGTTGTTAATTTGTTTTGTGCCTTTGATTTCTCTATGGAAATAACCACCTTTATGTATGCTTATCTACCAGTCGATTTCATGTTCTGACAGTGAACAGCTTCTGAGCGTATTTGGATAGACATTTATAGTTACATTGGAAGAAAACACATAGGGACAATAACACTTCCCAAAATATGCAATAATGCTTTCATGCAAAACACTTCAAAGAAATGTACATGAAAAAAAGAAAGAAAGAAAGAAAATTACCCTGAAGAAGTCAGCTGAGGGCTTTCCAACTGTGAGACTGTGCAAATTAAGATTTTTTTTTTCAGTCTACTTTTAAATGGCTCTGAGGAGCCGGTAATCTTTTTTGCTGTCAGAAATCCAGAATTGGGGCACACTCCAAACAAAGACCCTCCACAAATGGCTCCCTCTGGTGTGAAACTGCAAGTCTCAACAAGTCCTGGGAACAGTTGCTCTTTAAGTTACGGTTTATATTTTTAACATGATGTATAACAGCCGTAGGAACATCAGTCTGAAGATTATCTCAAACATGATTTTGTAAGAATTTCACCAGCAGCTCCTCATTATCTGGGCTAGCGAGGATGAAAGAAGAGGTTGGAAAATCCAGTGCCTGAGTTATTGAATACATGGTACTAATGTCCAGCCAAACTCAATTGGCTTGGGTTCATCACGATATACGAGCCCTAGCCAAAGCACTAGCAAAACCCAAGAAAGCTGCTGGAGAACCTCTCTGGTGCTTCTGTATCCATGTTTTCTAGCACCCTGAAGACCAGGAGAGGTTCTTAAACTGGCTACAGAATAACGTGAGTATGCATAGGTAATTCAGGTCATGCAAGGCTAATAATCCCTGCTAGGTCTGAGCTGGTTGTGTAGCATGCATCATATCTTGTACTTACTTGGATCCCAAGGATATAAAGCAGGGGCAGCTGAGTTGGTTCTACCCCAAATTAGTACATGTTCAGCAGGTTTTGTTAGTTTGGACTGTAGGACACACTGAAGTGGCTACGATGCTTCTGAATATGAGCTGCCCCTAAGAAGCAGCATATTCGTGTTCAGGGATTGCCGATACTGAGCTACTAAAGCAGACTTGACCTTGAATCAGCTTATATGACCCTGTGATCCTGACCCACATAATCCTCAGTCTGGATACAACATGTGCAGATAACTGAGAGTTGCCTGAAATTTATTACTCTCATACTTGTATCATTCAGAGCTTCTCTACCTTCTTTGCTGATTGTGACAGTTCCTTGCTGCAGTGATTTTTTCCTAAAACTCCAGGAAGAAAGAAGGTAATACTATCAGCAGCAGCAGCACAGTGACAGCATCACCTGTGGTGATCCCTGATACCCCTGCTCAGAGTGCTTGTGCAGACACTTTTGGTAAGAATGGCTCTCTGTATGTCTGCAAGCAACATATGTGCTGCAGAGCCGGAGCTCCACTCCAAGTCCCTGGGATGCGTGTGCTTGTCACATAAGATATTGGATGAAGAACAAAGTCTTGCTTGGAAAGGAACAATAACTCCTAAAAATTCAAGAACAAATTTCTAGCAGCTTCAGCTGAGTCTCTAGACTAGAAGTGGGCTCTGACGTAACTGCTTTTGCAGCTCCAAGGTTCTTGGATGCCTGATTTTGCAGTGACCTGGCTTCAGGGCAGAAGTGGAAAACCAGATCCTGGGCTCAGCAAGTATGCTGTCTGCAGGCTTAGGGAACTTACTTGATAAAGCCTAAATCCTCTTTAATGCTTAAAACTGAAATCTCCTTCTCCTTGTAAAGAGGAGGAAGAAGTCTTGGAAAGAGGTGAAACTGCCTGACTTTTATACAAAACAGCAAGAATGACCCTTACTAATGATACTGACTGCAGTTTTTACCATAAGTGAGCCTGGAAACTTTTCCAGGGAATATCAACATTCAGGTGTCTGTTTACCTACAGGTAGAAGCAATTCACTAGGAGCAGATGCTCCTGACCACATGTGGGTGGCTAAACCTAAGTGCCTGGGGACCTTTCAGGTTAATTAGGGAGGAATCTAGCAAACTTAAGCACATGCAGTATTAGGCAGTTGTGGAAAGCAGGCAAGCTGAACTTTCATCTCGGATCAAACCAAGGTTTGGGCAATAACAACCTAACCTAAATGGAGTTTAGGATGCTTTTATCCTACCCCTAACTGTAACTAGATTCTGACTATTGGGCTGCAGATTATGGAAAATAACCAGTCCTCAGCAGGCAGTTTGGATTTGTTTTGGGCAACAATTAATCACAATCAACTTATTGGAGGGAGCAAAGACATGGCTGTGGCATAGAGAGGATCTCCTTCACAGACACAAGGGTGGGAGGGGAAAGTGCCCCAGGGTTGGCTGTCCAAGGACCTCCTCATGCTCATCACCACACTATATGAATTGTTGGCAGAAGACTAGATCTCAGAGATAAGAACAAGCACAAAGTGTAATTAGCCTCAATGCAAAGCCAAAGAAAACGAGGCACAGAATGAAATTGCAGTTGAAAGTTATGGCAAAGGAGACATTTTGGGAGAAAGGAGTACAAGTTCCCTTTTGGCTACAGGAGGTCTGGACGGGCTTGTCTCCAGGTGGGTGCAGAAAGAATGACTGTACTCTGCTCTAAGCTGGTGAGAAACAGCCTCCAAGTTCACACATTATAGAGGCCATATTAGTACAACACTGGGTCATAGTTAGTATAGGCTGTATTAGATGATGCCCAGAGCTATGCTGAGAGGCCTGCAGAGCTTCTGGACTGGCTCACAGTCATATCTGGCCATAAGCTGAATGATGGTGTTTAACAACCCCTCAAGTAGAAATACTCCAAGATGCCAATTTTCTGCTGTCCTGTTCACTGCTCTCTCTTCAGGCTAGTGAACATTTCTGGAGAACAGCCAAAAATTTTATTACCGCTACAAGCAAGAGAGAATAAATATAGTGGTTCTGGCTAACCCAAAGGGCAAAGAAATTCTGTGATTCATCCTAATAATTATAATGTCTTTGAAAATATTTTGAAAAGGAATATATTCAGCACTTTGGAAATAAATATATTGTATGCATTTTCATTTTTAAGCTGCCATGGAATGTTAATGGTGACAAAATATTTGTGTTATACAGCCAGTATCTGAATATAAATATTTTCTTAGAGAATTTTCTACAGTTTTACAGTGTTTGGGAACTTGTAAGTGAAATTAAATATATGTTTAGGTCTGGTCTTCAGAAATCATAATAAAAACTCTTTTCTGAAATGGAAAAAATCAGAACAGACTACTGCTAAGAGGCATTAAAGTATTTCTGAAGACACACGGCTTTTACACTACTTATGCTAAAAAACGGAAGCACGGAAAATGCATCCCAAGTTGCTTTAGAAACACAGAAGCCCATACTTCAAACCCAGGTGTAATTTCATTCATGTGATTAATACCATTTAGTCAACAGGCGAAAGCATGTAGATAGAATTGATTCCACATGTAACTATCATCAGGATCAAGTCCTAAGTAGAAATTATATATGCCCAAGGATATGGGCATATAAGAGCAGGATATGATTTGGGACCGGGGCCTTAACCTGCTGAATATACCAATCACTGTGGCCAGAGTCAGTCCTCGCGGGACCTGTTCCGCCTGCTTACCTGCAAAACAGCCTGAATATCCCATCCAGATGTATGCAAGGTCTGAAGCATCCTAGTCTGTATTTCCCTGCAAAATCATCCCTGATTTATAGCTATCAGTGAAATATAGCAAGGGCTAACACCTCAAAGCAACACTACTTACCCAAATGGAACAAGAATCAAAAAACTACACTCTGTCCAAGTAAAACTGCAGGTGATAATTTATTTAAGTAAAACATAATTAGTGGGATTGGAATTTGGCCAGGAGCCTCAGGTAAACATTCCTTTTAAAAATAGGAATTGGATATTATTCTAATGACTTTTTAAAATTAGTCTCAAATGTATGTACTCTGTCTCGATGCCTAGAATATTTCACACCCAGTTAAGTGCAGGATAGATGCTGTGCACACCAATATTTGGTGCAAAGGAGAGCTTGGGGTGACCTCAAGGCTTTTCAAAAAGGTGACATTTTTGTGCCGTTAATCACGCTCATAATTACTGGGATATGCCCAAAGGAAAGGTACAAAACTGGCACCTCTGCATGCATATAATAACCAAAAGTGGCGGGACTCAATTGCTTGTTCTCACTGGATGTGAAAAACAATGCAGAACAATCAGTGACTTTTATTTTAGACTTTTTTTCATTTCAAGTTTGTGCTCTACACGTCTCAGAACTTTTCTGATGGTCAGTTCTCCCTAAAGTCATTTTTTAAAATCAAAGGGATGAATTTACAGCCCAATATGGGTAACAGTTGTAGAGATTCACATTACTTTTTAAACAAAAAATCAACACCCCTTTTGCAGGTGTTCTTGAAAGATTTGCAAGTCTCAAGCTATTTCACATGTCGCTAACATCCCTGCATGATTGTATAGCAGCCACGGGAAATGTCTACTTCCTGGTATTTTGGGGGTTTGCAATCCCATCTGTTACATTTCACAGTTCATCGCTAAGAATATGAGTTATATGATAAGTTGTGGAAAGTAATTATGAAAATACATAGCAAAGTCCTCTGACAGAAGCAAATGTAGTAAGGATGAGGGTCAGGTGGGGGATATGACAGCTTCAGTAAGAGTCTGTCAGAAAGGTCTTCTGCTAAAAGTCTTGTCCATCTGCCAAACATGCGAGATAATTGACGTCTTGGATGTTCCCGCCAGCTGTCTCAACAGTTCAGGATCGAACAGGGGCAATTCACAGTCATCGAGAAGCAGAAATGCACGTCATAATGCGGGAACTGGAAAACATGACAGGTGACATTTGCTAATGACTGGTAATGATACATAAGAGATGTTAAGTATTGTAGCTATAACCCAGCCATTTTCGAAGACTGAAGTTGAAATACAAATTAATTTTAACACTTTCTAACAATGCCCTGAGATGATCTACCATCACTCCAGAGTATTCCTTGTACATCCTCACTCAACTTCTAATGCTGACACGTTATCTTTTGGACTGCTGGTATCAGAAGAGCTTGGATAACCACTGAATATACAGAGTAAAAATAGAGAGGAAGTAAATTTTTAAGATCTCTGGCTTTCCAGTGGATTTGGAGCAACTATACCTTATAGAAGTGACTGAACATCTTACTTTAACTTTTTCATGAAAAAACAGAGTAAGTCATTAAATTCTCTTCTTCCATGGTATCATCATACCACCCTCTGAGGATGAAATGCTTTCTACCAGATCAGTAATTAAGAAAACTAACAAATGGCATTTCTTAATTTACAGGTGTAGATCTCTTGAACAATAAAGTAGTAAAATGAAAATTTGTGGAGCGATCTGAAACATCTGGCACATTTTAACAGTAACAGAATTAATAACACTCTCCCCCCTTCCACCCACGCATTCTGCCAACACTTCAAAAGGCTAAACGGAGTGGCTTGGATAATTATAGATGTGTCATCCTGATGTCAATACCAGGCAAAATAGTCCAGCAGGTGGCTATGACTCAATTAATAAATAATTAAAGAAAAACGATGTAATTGAAGTGAGTTGTTACAGTTCATGAAAAATGAAACTTAACAAGCTACCATTACAGAAAGATGTTCCACACTTGTATGGAACATGCCAGCTTTAACACAAAGCCTGTCCCTTCTTTACTGTCATGCTCAGAGCACCTCGCAGCAGAGGGTCTTGTTACCTGAGCAGCAGCTGGTGGCTCTCAGAAGGGCCATCTCCACTGTCCTTTGACCAGCTCCTCTGCTGATGCAGCCTGCAGGAGCTCAGCTGGCTTCAGCAGAGCTGCGCTTTTTCACATCCCAAGCCCAGATTTAAAATAAATAAATAAATAAATCCATGACTTCAGAAATTCAGTCAAGTGGAGCTGGCCTTGCGGGCCTTTTCACTGCTGCCAGCTTCTTGCCCAATATTACCTAAATTGAAGTAAACATTTTGTTTGTATGAAAACTCTTGATCTTGACTTCATGCAAATGTTCTTCTCGATTTAAGATCTGTTCCACTTGCTAATAACAGTTAAAGTGTATCAGGTTTAGACAATGCAATGGGTGCCCAGGAGGAGAGAATTCAGAGTATGGTATGAGGTCAGACAGCAGATCTTTTGGGGCTTCCAAGCTCATTCCAATAGTAATTCAGAGTCCCAGGTGCATCAGATTGGATGAAATGAGTTAATGTTCAGCCATAGATTGTGGGCAATGCAAGATGTCATATTAAGTGTTTTCCTTTATCATGATTGCTCATGTGTAACCATTACGCAGACCATTACCTCACAAAACACTAACAAGCCAAAAATCATTCATAATGACAGTATATGTTTACTAAAGTGACATTCAGAGGACTCCAGCACTAGTACATTGAAGATTTTGCCATCTAAATTACAACATGAATTAATTCACTTATTTCCCCCCCCACCACCTGTGGATCTCTGTTCCTTATTCAATTTTGCATGGCTGAAACAGCATAGCAGAACAGGCCTATATTAGAGTCAGAGTGCAGCTGTGCACTGTAGTTCATCATAATTTGTTGACTATGAAATATTCTTAATTGGAAGTAGCTGGCAGACAACATGTCAGATGATTACAGAATGATGGTATTAATTTGTTGGCAATTTTGTTCAAGTTGTTTGTATTGAAGACCCTAGTTCTCGTGTCCTGTACCAAATGAAGGGAAAATAAAATGTGCTAGGGATGAATCAAGCAGGATAATAAATGCCACAGGTACAGAACAGGAAAGCCCTACCAGTCTGCACCAAATCAAATCTGGTGATCAGTTGACTCCTGAGCATGCAAGCAGGAGAGACCAAGCTTGCGTCTGCTCCCCCTGAGAACATCGATGTGCAGCCCTTCCTCCAGCTGGGTCAAACCAGCAATGATTCAGAGGGAGAAAAAAGTACATAAGCATACAAATATATCTGGTCATTTAACATAAAGACAGAGTGGGAAATCCTCCCCAGCAACCTACTGAAGATGTGACATATGAGATACACTACAAGTCTCTGTCAAAACGTGGAAGTTACAAGCATGTTGAGCTAAATGCCTAGTTTCGTGTTTTCACCATGGATCACAAAGGAGAGAGAGAAAAAAATAGACAATCAACAGATCTGCTGATTCCAGCACCTCAGGAAGTCACCAGAATAAACCTCACTCTTTAATCCAGTTTCTGGATTAGACCATATCCCTAGCAGTATTTCTGACCATATTTAAGAAAGTCTAAATCCACTACCATCCCGGTTAAGCATTTCAAGTGCTTAACTAACCTTACTGCTAGGAAAATGCAACTGATGTCAACGCCAGGTTTGTCTAAATTGAACTTCAAGCCATTACCTCTCGTTAAGCCTTTGACAGCAAGATTGGAAAGCATCCTACTATCAGGTCTTATCATACACAGTAGCATATGGGACGAATGATGTCTCCTCTTCAGTGAATTTAGAAAGTTGCACATCTTAACCCTTAGGAGAGGTTTGTCTTCCAACCCTTAGGTCCCTTTTATAGCCACATTGGTATTTTCATATTCTTCTTGAAACAGTGGACAGCAGAGCAGGCTTGGTATCACAGTAGCAGTCTTGTCAAAGCTGTGTGGACAGCCATCGAATTTCCCAGTCTTTATGGGTTATTCTCCTTTTTATATCCCAGGATCACAGGTGCTATTTTGCCACTGCACTATTCTGAGATCAAATTTTTCAAAGATAATAATTGTCTTTCTTATAGCCACTTTTTTCCATGGAGAATGGTCAAGATAAATCCCACCTAACTTTATACCCCCCCACCTACGGCCCCTGATTGCATCTAAGTTGGTAGTATAAGACTAAAAGGCTAAATAATTAAAGACTTATAGTCAAAGAGTTAACAAACACCGGTCAGAACACATGGCTCTGTTAAGGCTCTAACACAAGGCAGAGTGTATCCAGGGTGAAGCCCACCTTCCTGTGGAAGGAATTGTTTCTTGGCGTCTTTGTTTCTAGAGGTATTGTCTAATGCGTGTCTGGTACTGAAACACATTTTATGGGATTTTGATTGTTTAAGCAGGAAATTATATTGATGCTGCCTGTATTGTGTTTCCTTCCACATTTTTTAACCCAACAACTGTGTGTTGCCTAAGAACCATACCGGAAAACACTTTGTATGATCATTGATGCTAATGAAAATACTGAACAGTGCCAGCTTAAGAGTCAGCGCTGGAAACAGATCTGGTCTTCCTTTGTAGCAACTGCTTGAGATCTCTCCAGCAGCCACTTTATGACATGCTTGTTACGTGTTGTGCTGTGTTAATTTTATATAATTCATGTTTCTTAGTCAAAATGTAATGGATAGATCGTCAAATGCCTCGGAGAAATCCAAGTATGTGACATCAGTATAGTTACCATTGTCTGCCAGCTTCAGAACAAAAGACAACAAACAAAACCTACCTTCCAACCAAATACTTACAGCTTCTAACTCTTTGTTCTACAGTCCAAAACCCATAGCCCTGTATTTTCTAACGAACACTGTCAGAATAATTATCTGATAGCTACCTGTGTCATTCCTTTCATCATTTTCAAGCACCAGACCAGTACCAAGAGTTTTTAAATCCTCAGGAATTCCTTCATTTTTCCAAGCTTTGCTGAAAATTTACCATGGGCCTTCAAAGATCTTGGCTAATTTCCTTATGGCTTTCAGATGCAAGTTCTCCAGCAGATGTTGCCTTCCCTCCTCTGCAGTTACAGATGGTAACTTCTCTATTCCATCCACGACTTTGTATATAATGGACACAACTTCCAACCTCTCTTCAAATACAGAAGAAAAACCAGCTGCTGAGCACATCCAGCCTCTTTCATCCATTCATCACAGCTTCATTACATGCATATAGTAGTCATATCGGACAGGGATTCTTCCTTTCACAAACATTTATTTTCTTGTCCTTGAACCTATTGTCTCAGATCGGAATACTTTTCCTTTGAATGGTATCTTTTCTATGGGTTTTCTGAGTTGTGTTACAAATCTCTCCATAATAGACAGGCATATAAGGTGCAAGTTCCATTAAATCTTGTGTTACAATTCAGCAGTGAAACAGAATAATCATTGCTCTGTTAAGCTGTGTTTCTTATGATTACCCATAAGGATAATGCAGAATCATGGCACAGTCTCTGCTTTCTTCTATTTCATGTGATAGAAGGAGTTATTAAATTTGCACTTGCTCTTTAATAGTTGTTATATTAATTTAATTTACTTCCTTTAAATCTTATCTAGCAAATATCTATGCACAGTCAAAAGCTCTCAACTATACTACCAGAGCTGTACAAAGTAAGTTGCACTGCCCCTAGATTTTGGATGCTTGCAACACAGTATTTATGACAGTCCTTCCTGCTCTCTCACCTAACTGTCATCGCAGAAACTTAAGATTGTTTGGCTGTTTTCAGACTGGTATTCTTTCGTCCTTTAGCTCAGTATAACAAGACTCAGTCAGTAAAGTTTTATCTGACCTATTTGAGGAGGCCATAACAATACTGCATTTGTCCATACTTGATCCTATGAGGAAGAAAAAGTATGGTAAGCAAAACCCCAAACCTCTTGCCAGCTTTTTTATTTCATTAAATAGTTATGATGTATTTATTTAATTATTCTCCTGGAATTTCCAGTTCACAAGAAATTTCAAAAAATCTGAACTGAAGTTATATCTGATTCAGAACTCTATTTTGAAAACAACCAAAAAATGAACTTCCTGAGTAGCAGTTACCCTGCATTTTGAGAAGTTGTTAAGTTTTGAAACAAAATTTGACTTCCATTTTGTGTGCTACTGCCCATTTAGGTCTTCACAGAATATTGGGAAAAGACATAGTCTCAAGCAATTTCTCGCCAAGTTTAAAATAGGAACTGCTGGCAATTTCATGGATGAACAGCAAAATATACCATAGCAAAAAACACTTATTGAACTGTATAATTATTGTAATTAATGATACTGCTATTAACAAACGGCACTTCTCTGCCAAAGCTTGAGGCACTCTTCAAGTCATTAAGAGAAATCACAAAAATTACCAAAGAAAATATACAGCCTAGTAGAACTTTGAGATGGAAAATAGATATTACATCACCCAGTTCATTCTCTCTTTGCCAATGGAGGACTGTAGTATTAAGTACAAATTCATCTTCAATATTTGGATGCAGGTTTCCAACTTTTTCTCGGCATAGCAACAGCTCTTTCAGCATAAAAGTAATGAAATCTTGGCACTCTGGCCCTCAGCTTGAGAATTTCTCCGAGAGCCAAAGCTTGTCCAGACTTTTCTGTGTCTTTGCCCAGATAAATGTAGTTAAATGGAATTGTTTACATTGCTGTTTTTCCTGTTGCACTTGTTCTCCAGCTAGAAGTCCTATATAAGAAAGAGCGTTTTGCATACAGTGTTGCAAAACGGGACATCTCCGTACAGTACAGCTAACTTATTTTAATAGACCAGAAAGTAAGTCTGAGGTTTTTTTCATTTGTTTGCGGCTCTCTGAATAAATTGCCAGTATGTCCCAGCTGCTTAAAATTTACATTTTCTATATGTGTACTCCTATTTTAAATAAAATAATTATTTTATAGTGGCACAACGGGACAGATCCAGCTGAGGTCTTCGACGGTGCTTCCAAGCGTAGCTCTTGAATGCTTCAGTTATAGGCAGCAGGGTCTAGGATTCATTCCACCAGACTTGTAAATGCTCATCAAGGCCGTATGAAAATGAGTACTTCATGTCTGCAACACGCAGCCTTTAGATTTGTATGTGGCAGTGCCCTTTGAAACTTCTGGATCAGGCCATTCTGCTCTGTCAAACTCTGAACCTCAGCATGTTGTAGACTGGAGCTAAGTCCCAGAACTACTCAGACCAGTGTTTTGGGGCATGCTTGGGCATGCGGGCACCAAGGCAACTCTCAGGTCAAACAGCAAATCAGTTCAGCAAGTCTAGCGAGCTCAGTAAGGTTAGGCTAAGCAAGCGTGATGTTTTTGTTTGTTTGGCTTTTGGATCAGACGCACCTGAAGTTCATCCCTCTCCCGTCTTAGACTTCTCTTTCCTTTTGCTTTTAATTTGCGGAGCTGAATCAAAAAGTCACTTACATGAATGGAATGCTAAGTGTTTCCCTGGGAGGAGAACCTTGGTCTTCCAGTTAAATTACCTCAATACTTAGGAAAAGGAGGCATACAGCAGAATTTCCTGCCACCATATTGCAAGGTGAATTAGCTAATGGGGACAAAGAGGAGGCCTATGCTAAAATATCTTTTAGGTGGTTCTCTTTTTCCTGTTTCCACACTCTTGATATTGGCTTATAAAGCCTATTTTAGGAATGCAGGCTTGGGTTGTCAAGTCCAGATCCCTGATGATTAGATAGGCAATTCCTATAAGAACCTTATTATTCCTTGATTGTGATTATGAGTCACTTCCAGTTTGCTCAGTCTGGGGAGGCCCCCTTTGCAGGTGGAAACAAGTCAGAGATTCATTTATTCAGCTCTTATTTTTTATTGTCCTGTCAAAAATATATACACTGCAAATCTCCTCTTTATTTCAGAAACACTGGGGGGGAGCTGCATATGTGTCACTTCCAACAGGCAATCAGCTTTCACCTGCCAAAACCTTAAGATCTCTTCTCTGTTCCAGTACCTGCACAGTCACGCAATGTCCTCCCTTGAAAAAAAAGAAAAATAGTAGGATTCAAATAAAACAGAGAACTTGATATTGATCTAAGCTGACTACAGAGGAAAGTAATTAAAAGGCTGATTATTGCTCCTGTGATGCAATTTTGAGAATCAGCACAATACATTCTCCACCTTGTTTATCCTGCTATGCCCAAATAAATGAAATCCAGCTTTTGAAATTATTTATCTCTCTGTTTCATTTAGGAGTATCCTCTGGGATTGCCTTGTGTACGTGAATAGGAACTGTTCGCTTTTATAGCTTCTTCTCTTATTTATAAGCTCTCCCATGTAGTAGAGTGAATTCAAAACCAATGACACAGTGCTCAACTAATGATCAATCACTTTCTGTTCCAGCTGTTTACTGGAAAAAAAATGACATATCTGAAGATCTTCTGTGTTTGCTATATAATACTATACAGTTATTTAAATTTGGTTTAGAGAGAGATGGACTGACACTGATCTTACAGATGCCAGTGGTGAAACTCCATCTGGCTCTAATGAAAGCAGTTTGAGCTCTGGTGAGGTCTTCTGGAAATGCCACCTTTAATTGCCAGAGTGGCAGTTTTATGAGAAGAAAGGTTTCCCCTCCTGGAGCAGTCACCACCTCCACAGCAGCTAATAGAAGTCTGTCACAGGGACTGCAGCAATTTCTCCATGACATTTCAGTGACCCTAGATGCTCAGGCATTGAGGAAATCCTTGCCTTAAGCACCACTGTGGTTCCTTGCCACCAACCTGCTGCTGTGCTGAAGAGTCTATGATGTGCTTGAAGTTAAATATGGACTTTCTGAGAGTCCCCTAAATTAATTTTAGATACTGGTATAGGGAAAACAGTGAGAAGCCTTAGCCCAGGCTTTTAAACTCTGAAGGAAGTATCACTGTCTGCCTGATCTACCCTCCTACACTTCCGCTGGGAAGGAGGAGAGCAGATGGCCACGAGGTCTGTTTAGTCTGGCCATTTTTGAGTTCTTCGCTGAGTCATTTATAAATCTGTTTGGTTTTCAGCCTCTTTGCGAGACAGTGTGATCGCTCTTCCCTGTAAAGGCCTTCCAAAAGAACAATTGCACCATTAGCAAATAACATTAAGGAACTTCTAAAGCCAGTGCTAAATCATACTGGCTGGTTTCCACAGAACTTTATTGCCTCCACTGAATGAGAGCACATTACTGCTTTGGTTATACTCGTGACAAAGCAATTTATTAGGCTTCTTCACTGCAATTTGTCTGCCCTAAGCTATGCATCCAAAGTACAGGTAGACATCTCTCCCAGTTAGATGCTTGCACTTAGCTGCAAGACAGTTGCCTGCAGGAGACAATTCTTCCATACACCCGCCATCAACCATCCAGACGCCAAGGTTTTCATCCTCAGTGGCTTTCTCAGGACAGCAGACTTTTCAGCTACTCCAGATAAAGACTCCTGCAAGGTTCAAGTCAGTACTTTAAACATAGGCAAGCAGATGGCCCACGTGGAATTGGCAGCTATGAAGCCTGGCCTGTGGGTGACCCCTGTCCTCATGGAGAGGCAGATGAGGCCAGGTATGATGCTCTAGGACATCTCTGATTTATACTAGATACACAGGTTTAGATAACAGAATTGAGACTTATATGTCTTATCACTTCTCCTGCCCACAACCACTCGCTGACAAGTTGCACCTCACCCAGCCTGTGGATAGCTGTGAACAGCTCTCTGCCCACCACAAGCAGCTAATGAGTTTAATTCCGAACTGCACAGGAAAAGAAAACAAAACTTCACAGCTCTGTGGTCTCCCTTCATAGCTGTGTAAGACCTTTCATGCATGTCTTAATATGTCCTAAGTCACTGACTCCAAGCCTTTACCAGGTCCCTAGCTTTCAATAAAGTGGGATGAAACAGAAACTGCTTCAAGTTCTTAAAAGACATGTGGACAAACCTGGTGCTGAAGGCCTGGGCCACCAGGCTGCAAGAACAGAGGAGCTGCCCTACTACCTAATGGCTAGTACATTTTAAAAAAACCCTGAGGCCATTTTCTAGCACTGATGCCAGCTGGCATGGGACAATTCATGTCTACGCATTTCAACTCTCTTAGTCCCCAAAATAGGATAGCAGCATCCATCTGCCTGTTGGGAAGGATCTCTGGGCCATGCTAACTCCCTAAGGATGCTTGGGTGTTACTTGGAAGAATGCTCGCTCAGGCCAGAGGCCACGCCAACAATACAACAGTACAGGGGATTGCGTTGCTTGTGAATGCTCCCCACGCTGCTTCTCAGAAAGGGTTTAGACATGCTTCATGCAGGTCTGGAGTCAGGGACAAGGAAGACAGGCACTGGCTTCTACTGAGAAAGTACAAAACCCCAAAACAATGGATAGTTTTGAGGTATTGTTCAACACTCATAGTACTAGCTGAGATCAAGCCAAGCATCAGGTGAGACAGATACCCAAAAAGCAGTGGGGTCCCAATGTTACGCACTTACCGAAACCCCCCTGTCCCTCATCTCATTCATTCTGACTCTGGCTTTGATCCCTGTGTTAGACCAGACCCTGACCTAAAGTTAAAACCACCCTCATCCTCCACTAGTGCCTCCTGGTTAGTCCGTGCTCATGAAGTCTCAAGGGCCCACAAAAAGGACCCTGCTCTCAGTAGATCTGCTGTCTCCCTCCTCCCCAGCTGCCTAAAGGTCAGGGAGATCCTGTGTGACCTTGATGCTTTTCACACTGTCCTGCTGCATTTTTTTTCAGGCTGCCCATTTGACCTCGTTTGCCCATTAATAGTATAACGGCTTCTGGGTAGTTATGGTTTTTACCATGGCTTAGGGATGCTGCCATGGATGTGTGAGGATTTTCAAGCCCCTGAATTTAGTCACTTACTGGACACAAAGCCGGAGAGTGGTGGTAGCATAGGGATGTGATGACCCAATGACAAGCATTTGGGTGCCTGAAGCAGTCCAGCTACCTGAGATAGGGCAGGCGAATTCCACCCAAATGCAGCACCTCCTCATAAGAGATAAGCAAGCTGTGTGGCATAGCACTGAGACAGTTTGATTGCATGTAGATAGGGCACTGGCAGAAGAATTAATAGGGCAATGTTTGTCTTTGGAAAAAGAAATAGGTCATCACTGGCATCATCTCACATTGCTTCTGTTTATATCTGTCTTTTCTAGTGGCATAGAGGTAGTTATCCCTTCTCCTTTACTGTGGTTATCTTTCATCCTTCCTCCTCTCTACTTAAAGTCTACCTCTTCATATCA
This sequence comes from Gavia stellata, assembly GCF_030936135.1. Lineage (NCBI taxonomy): Eukaryota > Metazoa > Chordata > Aves > Gaviiformes > Gaviidae > Gavia > Gavia stellata. The sequence continues at coordinate 45,383,748 of NC_082594.1, forward strand.
AAGAACCCGCAACCTGAACTAATTTTGTGAAGAAACTATATGGCAATAAGCAATGGTAGCATCTTTTTTACTAATATTTCTTATAATTACTTCCTCTTGAGTACATGTTCCAGTTTCCTATGACACTATTATTTGAGACTATATAAAAATCAAGATGTAAAAAATAAGTTTCTTGTTGACTGTCAGCTGCTTTTGACATTTTAACTTGGGTAATCTTTCTGAAAACTGCTTGTGAAGAACTTGCTTTCTGGATTTCTTCCCAGAAAGTTTCTGATTTCTCTTTCACTGCATTCTTAAGAGCATCCTTGTTCTCACACATAGTCACTGTAGACAACAATGTCTCTAATTTTGCAGCCCCTGTGTAGATGAACTGTATAGCTTTAACAGATGCTTCCATTTGGGGGAAAAAAGGAGCCAGTTGCAAGCAACGATGTCTTGATGATTTGACACTAATCTTCTACTAAAATCGGCATAATTTTCTAAAGGTTAATCAGCATAAATTCATTTCATGGTTAATAAGAGGCAGCTGTTGTTAAGAACAGCGAATGAAGAAATCTTTAACATGGTGGACTTTAAAGCACTTGAGCCTAGATTAAGGCAGTCTAGATTCCATCTACTTCCCTATAGCTTGTGTCTCCTTTTGGTTGCCCCTATGTCTCCAGGGACACAGGGCACACTAAGCACAGGGAATATAGATCAAGTTTTCACTGTCTGACCATATACTTTGGTGTCCATATGTAACAGTGATCAATGCCTTTCAAGTTATTTAGCCACTTGTCAGCAAGTGATTTACAAATTTTCTTGCTGGTGCCTCATGTGTTACTTCAGTTTTGGGTTTTTTTGCTGTTGCTTATTGCTACATATCAGAATTCAGAAGTTACCTGAAGTGCCATGGAACATGGCCCTGTATGCACTTTTTCTGAGTATCTAAGTGAGATTGTGGGTAGTGGTGGCAGAACTAGGGCTTCACTGATAAGATTTTAAGTCTTGCTCTGGACTTACTTCAAGCCTTTCTCCTGCTGAAAGCTGCTTCCACTCTGTGCAACTTAAATGCATATGTGGTTATGTGAGCTGAGATCTGACCTAGATCTGATGCTAAACACATTGTTCCCTTTTGTGCTGCTGGCTACAGAAGCATTGTATCTTAACCAATCTTGCTGCAGCAGCCAACTACTTATCTTCGTCTTTGAACAGATTCTTAGTCTTGGATAACCATGTGTTACTGTCAGTGAGATAACACTGGCTTTTGAGGAGCTGTTGCAAGCAGCTACAGTCTTTGCCCTCTGCCTAGCTTTCAGTCAAATGTTGGGCAAGAGATTTCCAAAGGAAGACATTTTCATTATGTTGTTCCTGACCAGATCTTTCGCAATACTGCTGTATAACTTTGGAAAAAAATATTGGTCTAGAAAAACCCCCAGCAGAAGCTCTGTCACTGATTTCACATAAAAGGAAGATCACTTCCATGGTGAACTTCACACTGCTGAGCAGGGAAGAGATGATAACACCTAACAGGAGAAAGTCCGGCACAGAAGGTAGACTGATAGGTAAGAATGCATCTCAGATACTTTGGTGTAAAAAAAGACTTTGCTGTAATGTAGACCAATGCAGAAAGCTTTATAGGTAAAACTTTGAAACCATGAGTATTTAGGCCTGAATGTTCTCATAAAAGTCCCCACAATAATTTTATCACAAACACATCTACTCTTTCATAACTTTACATTAAGTCATGTACGAAGACTCATCAAATAGAAGTAAAGAGTCTTCTGGCAAAAAAAAAATCCTTAAAATGTTTACCTAGTCATAACTAACAGCTTTTGATTGTTCCTTAGTAATCTTGGAAGCCATTATGGAAAGCGCAATTAAGAATCTTGACATTTACTGTGTGTTCTAGTTCAAATTTACTAATGGATACAATTCAGTTCCTTTCTGCACCACACAATGCCACAAATTCAGCTCAGGGTAATGCAGACTTCCAAGGGTGAGCTGGGAATAATTACACAGAAGGTCAAAAGCCTCTTGCCCTGCAATAAGTACCATTTCTGACAGGCTTGCTAGTTTGTTTAAATAGAACATTATAATCAAGCAGATACTGGAAAAGATCTCAAGGAGATTACTTTCATACAATATAGAGTCACCCTCATGAAGAAAGATATACCTCATTTTCAATTATGTGGAAGGTCACCAAGAAAGAAGGGCCTTTTAATACGGAGGTGCAATTGCAGTTCTGGTCATTGTGAGCTGCAACTCCTTATCCAAAGTAGGATTTTATTGCCAAACTTGAAACTAATAGTGTGCTGAACATCCGGCCTAGTGCAAACAGTCTGCATAAGTATCTTCAAACCAGCCTCCCTGCCTGAAAGAAGCGATGCTTTTGTGAATGAAACCGGATACTGAAGAATTAGAAAGGCAGATACTCCTCCGGTCACTTAGTAGAGAAAGGATGGGGTAGGAGGAGTAGAAGAGATGCTGAATACAACATGCTGTCTACATAAACTAAACATGTGTGAAGGTGTGGTAACATGCATATAAACCTTTCTCCAGAGTTTGTTGCTTCATTAACATGAAAAAACCTCAAAAATGTGTTCCTTCCTCTCCCCTCCCTCCACATAACAATTCTTGCTGAGCAAAGTATTAGTCCTGGACAGACATGGATGTCACCATTTTGACTGATAATCAAGTTTTTGTAAGAAAATAGCACAACAAATTTATCTGTATTTAAGAACAAAGACCTGTACCATGTTGATACGGACGCTCTTCAGGTTCTCTGGGAAGCCCTCAGAGAGGCATAGAGTTGCTGCAGGATCGGGGTACAGCTAAGCTGAGAGGGATACAGCAACAGGCAGACAGACATCACCATGCCGAAAGCAGTCTAGGGCATCAATGGCATTCCTCAACACAAAAAGTGGCTTTACTCTTCTTTTATTTGTTTTTTTTTTTATTTATTACAAGTATCTAAGGTACTCACAAACCTTCAATTAAAAAGAAGTGCCATTCCCTGATTTGAGAAACAAACATCTCGTGAACTCCTGAAGCACTTCAGCTTTGAAAGAAAAACAAGTAGAAACTTTTACCAGTTTGCTACGAAACTGCCAAGAACTCCGCATTCGCTATTAGTTATTTTTATCTGAGAGGGAAGTTGGCTAAAAGCCTGAACAAAGAGGTGGGTCTTCAGTCCCTTGCTGAACATGGGGAAGCTCAGGTTTAGATGTGTTTCTAACAGAAGGAGGAACTGCTAAGGTAGCAATTACCTGTCCTCTGCAGCACCACACCCAGACTTCCTTCTACCCCTGTTGCTGAGCTCGCTGAAAGAGCATTGGTGGCACAGAAAAGACAGTCGTCATCACCTGGTCTCTGGCTCACGTGGTGATCACCGCATGATACTTCATCTAGAGATGAAGTGTGATATTCTCTCATCATGCTATTTTACTCAAAAGTCTTGCAGTCCCCTTGACTCATAGCCCCATACAGAGTGTGCAGCCTATCTAGTCCATATAGGACTAGGATGATAGCAATGAGATCTACATGTAGTCAGCGATCATGAGATCATAGCTGTTCTGCTGCAATAATCTCCCACTTGCAGCATGTGTCACAGGTATGAACCATTTGGCCTCTAAATCAACAGGTTTGATCTTGCCTCTGGATGATTCCTGAATAGGTTGCTGAAAGGCTCTCAAAAGCACCTCCACCTTTTAAATGCACTCCACCCTCTTTACTCACAGTGGATTATGAGGAAGTTGCTGCGTTTTTTGTTTGTTGCTTAAGCTGACCTGTTAAAGACCATAAATGTATTTTATGCCATACATAAATTGTGGGGCTTCTTGCAAGTCTCACAACCAAAGAGTGTTTTAGATATGGACGTGTTACCTTTGAGACATGGGAGAGAGTGTAGGCTGTGTTTGTTTCAGGATGCAAGATGTGCACACGAATAGAGGGAGTTCAGTTGGATGTAGCAGTGCTGATGCGTGGTCCTTTAGAAATTTTACTTCCAACTACAGAAATCATTCACTTGTTTTTCTGACCACATTTGAATCAAATCCAAAAACCAGGATCACGACAGTTTTGAATCTGATACAATCTTAAGGATGGATTGATTGACACAAGCCACAGTTTTGGGGAGGGTTATTCATAAACAGGTACATTTTGACACAGCAGGTTGAGTAATACGTCATACCTCAGCACTCCAAAGCACTGGCCTGCAATGGAGATGATTCCTTGGTACAGTGTTTTCTTCAGCTGCTTGAGTGAATGTGTTCTGTGTCTGTAGGTTCCTGCTTGTGGAGCAAGATGTTATTCAGTTCCAATTCCACTGGTCATTTTTATTTAAATAAAAGTGCCATAGATTTTGCTTCCTCCCCCTGAGTTAGCTGTATGTACATGTGTTCAGCATTCTTTGGCCAGGGCATGCTACAGCTGCATCTGTAGCTGTGAACATATAATCCCACCTCCTGTCCACCTGAGGTCCTCATATGCAACCTGCAAAAAGTCTGTCTAGGTCTGCTTGGCCTGACCTCCTCATGTGCACCCTGACCTTCTCATGGCATGATGACAGCTTACGAACGTGCTGGACATGCCTGAACACATTAAGCACTAAAATGCTCCAAAAAGTCTTCCATTGCACCAACCTTGTGGCCTCCCAGACAGTCAAGAGCAGATTGGGCTTTTGGATGGCCTCAGGTAACCCTTGAAATGCAGTGCACCTGCATCAATACACCTACATGTTCTTACCAAGCAGAATTCTCTCTTGGCTTATACCACGGAAATTAGAAGTAGGTGTGCCAACATGTATCAGTAGGGAAATGCACGCTTAATCCACAAATGTTTGCTTTATAAAGACTGAAGTACTGTAAAAGCCATTCCTTTATGCAATGCAGCCTACAGATTATAAGACTCAAGAGACAAGGCATGGATTAAGTGCACTACCACACAATGGACATATGTCAGTTTGGTTTTTATCACTGTCAAACAAGCACTGGGAAAGAGTCATAAGAAAAATATTTATAGCAATAAATCCCATCTTAACATGATAACATTGAGACTGAACACTAAAAGAACTAGAGGAATGTAGAATACAAAGTGACTCAGGTATTCCAGGTAACCCATGACATATTGCAGAGTAGTTATACTGATATTTCTGGCTGGCTAATAGAAGTTGCAGGAGAAACTGCACTTCACAAGTTTTGGATAAGAAACTAGAAAAGTCTGGGCTGGCTGCGTGTTAGCTTTAGTGCAGGAAGTATAGACAACTTTTCTTACCATTAATGACATGATCTATGGCAGTAAACATCTTCCAAAATGTAAGGAGCACAAATTATAACTGCTTTCATAAGTCACATAACAAGGTATGCACTGTTCTCCAGTCTCACATAATCATGGAAATATCATCACTGCAGTAGTTTGCCTCCCTCTGGATTTTTTCCCTTTACATGCTTATGCTGACAGTTTGCTTTGCTTTGCTTTACTTTACTCACTAATGTGGTTAAAATTTGTAACCCTCTTGATGACTGCCATGGTAACAGAGCACATCACTTTCAACAGGTTCCTTTTTCCTGGCGGTAATACAATGTCTCTGATTCATAGGCTGCAGGATAGTGGCGGTGAAATCACTGGAGCTTACCGTCCCTTGGCACTGGGGACCAAAATGAGAGCTGGTATAAGGTGGGGTTTACCGTGAAATGGAGAATACCATCCCTGACTTTGGCTTTTGAGGTTCGGTTTCTTTGTCACTATTTTTCTCTGTCCTTGCATTTCAGAAACGAAAAGAGGAATGCAAGCATTTCCATATCACACTGTGTCATTTAACAGAAGACTAATATTTTGTCTGGCAGCCTTTGTAGCTTGTATAGATGATTTCTTACACCAAGCTTCCCCTTCCTTTCTCCTTCCCTCCCCCGTCCCTCTGAGTTTCAGTGCAATGTTTTGAAAAGCAAAACTATTTGACTACAGAGTCCTTTCTAGCATTTAATAAATTAGGCATGGGTTAATATGGCAAATGCCTTCAGCATACGCTCCTCCTTTTCAGTTTGCTTTACCAAAGTCTGTTTTACCAGAAACACGTTCATTTGAATTGACTGGAAGTGTTCCAGTGAGGCTGACTTCTAATGAAAAGGGTTTTTTAAAGAGAATTTTCAGGGTGCAGAGTAAAGAAAGAGGGGAAAAGGCTTTTTCTTGGTGCTAAAAAGCAAAGGTATTTTGATTCAGTAATGGATACTTTCCAAATTAAAAATCTTCAATGTGTAGATCCCAAGGTGACTCCTTCGGTATCCCACTGAAGTTTGTTTGTGCCCTAATTCTCCTCTGTGTGCCAAGCGTGTTGCTTGGACTACATTTCCCTTCGTTCACAATAGCCAGGAGGCCCATGAGGCAGCTCAGCAAGAATGGTGTTCAGCTCATAGAAACACCTTGACACCTTTTCCATACAGAAGATGGTACTTTCCAGGCAACGCTTTTCAGTTTTGAAACAAAACTCTGCTTTTGCAATGGTCCTTATAACAGCAATGATAATAATAATGGTGACAAAAATAATAATAATATTTTCATGGGAAAAGAAATCCCATTTTCTGATTAGCTCTACTATTCCCATCTTTGTGAATCTTTTCTCATTGAGAAAAAGTTCAAAGAAAAGGTGAGCCTGACATGAGCAGTGAAGAACCCAGAAATCTACACTGGGGGCCTGTTTTTAGCAATTCCTTTCATGAGTGAGCTCAGCTTCCTTCCCAGATGAAATTAGGCTTCTGGAATACCTACTTAATATCCTTTCTCAGGCATAGTCAACCATCTTGCATTAAAAATATGGAATGACTACAACTTGCTGCCTCTGCCATTTTTTCCTGCCATAGAGTATTGCCATCCTTTTGGTTATAAAATGAAATTTAAATAATGCTGCTGTGTTCCTCTCGACTGAATGAAGTGTAAATATTGATCAAAGCTTCCATCTGCTTAAAATATCAGAAATTGAAAATGGTGCTGTCAAAAAGATGGGTATTTAATGTAATGCTGAGTACTTCCCCGTTTTTCTCCTTTGTGTTTATCAGTGCATTAATTTTTTCTTGTTGCACCAGCGTATTTTTATTATTTAAGCAAATTATCATGGCTGAGGTAAGTAACACAATTATTCTTTGTTAGCTGGCACATCGCCATTCCTTTCATGTGTTCAAGAGTCAGCTATGAATTATAAGGATGTAATGTCCCTGATGGATTTAGTGGTGACATCATAAATCCTCACTCTGATGAAGACACTAATATGTGCTGTTGCCAGTAATTTGCTGACACCACTGATAGTTAAGGGCACAAATAAAGATGTCTTTCTTGGCATAGTACCATGGAAGCCAAAGCTACTGTGAAAGAAAAGACCAGTCAGGTGAATTTCAACTCCTTTGAAAATACATACGTTAAACGGGGAACAATACACCTACATAACAAACAATGCTTTTCTGTGCTCATAACGTGCTTTGAAAACCATGGTCAGTTGAATAGAAAAAGAAAAAAAATGTATTTGAGGGATCTGGCAATAGTTTGTTAATTATTTCAGCTTAGCTGAAGCAGTTCTGGAGTACCTTGTGGGTCACCATGGCGTAAGCACATGGCTGGATTGGACCCAGCGCAAAATAGGACCCTGTTGAACTAGTTGCCTGTATGAGATTCCTTCCTACCCTTTCTCCCCAGATCCTGATTTAGTACTGCTGCCATGCTCCATAGCTGCAACCCAGTGAGGTCAGCATGTCCACATGGGCTTTGGGGGAAACTTTGGGAGCACTCTCCGGTGAAATGGTGACCTATTCCTCCTAAACCAACAGAGACAGTCATGGTGGGACTGAAGCCTAGCTTGTAGTGAGATCCATTGGCACAGATGAGTTTCTGGGTATCTACTTGAGTCATACTCCAAAATACCAGACTGGCACAATCTGCAGGCCACAGAGAAGGTTTGGCCATGTCTTGTCAACATGATGTATGGCAGTACTGATCCACCCCTTCATTCTACCCATCACCCCTTCACCCTGCCTAAGCTTTCCAAAAAGAAATTTAAGACCCAGCACACATTCCTGAAACACTGGTTGGCCTCTAAACTGATTCCTTTAAACATACCCTAAAAAACAGGGTCCCCTGTGCTGCCCCCCTGCACCAACCGTTGCTCAGGAGACCATTGTTCCCACACCTTGCAACATCTCTTAATCTCTTTTTAGGGAGATTTAACAGGTCTCACATTTCTCCCCACCCATCTCTGACACTCAGGTCTTCCTTTCCTCTAATAAGATTCCAGTCAAGTGCCTTAAGGTGGCACATGCTAAATCCCACACCACCGGGAAGCTGAAGATCCCACATTTTGCTTCAGGAACTGCATGCGGCTCTCGGGCAGCAATACGAAAATCTTTTCTGTAATAAAATATATTAGGATATTTATTAGTCAGGTTAGTCCAAGCTGTCAGGTAGCATTATCAATATTGTTATAAAAATCTTCGTGTGAGGGTTCAAACTTCAAACTTGGCTTAAAAACAATAATGCTGTAGAAATCTATTCCTTCTATTTGCCTTCCCTGTTCTTGAACAATTTCAATTTTTGAATTTCCTCTGTGGCCCTGAGAATGACCATTTCCTGCTCCCAGCTCAAACGGGAGTTGCGTCTTACAATGCCACGTGACTCCAGAAGCCGTGGCTTTGAAAGCAAGCCAAAATATCTGCCTTCTGCTGTGCAAAATGTAGATGCTATTCAAACACTGCATATAAAATACACTTTATATTATCTTGACAACGAATATGTTTGTGCATTGTATCAAGCAGTGCTTGGCTTCCTTATGCCATATGGTGCAGTTTCAATAAAAGTACTGATTTTCATCTAATTTACCTGAAAGCTTTCAAACCTCCTGCTTGTGTAAAGTACCTGAGACGCCGACCTACAGCTCAATCCAGATCATACCTGCTTTAAGCACTCCACATGAATTTCTATCCAATTTCTATCTATTCCAAGCTTGCTGGGACCTGTCAGTGTTTCTACTTTGTTCTTTGCTGGCAAAGCATTGATATGACATTTGTAAACGTTGCCAGATGCATCGGTGGCCTGGGTTTGGTACATAATTCAGAACTTCAGTTTTTCAAGCCCTCTGAAGCAGCAGCCAGCATTGGAGCCAAGGTTTAATATCATTAGTGTATTAATTTATGTCAGTGGTTGAGTCCATTTTTTTTTAACCGCATTTCACAGAAAATCTCCTACGACCAGCAATTGATCAAACATGACAAGCTGCCTCTTGGCTATCGCCTGTGATACAGGCTACTTAACTCCTGTGTTCCTTCCCAGAATGGAAACTACGGCTTTTGGTGAAATAAAGGAGCTTCTGTTTCTCTGCCACTGTCAGAAATGGAAATTCAGCGCAATCTTTTCATCAGCTTGAAATGCCAGATCAGATTAAAAGCTCTGATGCCAAGAGGAGGGCATCTGATGCACTGCTTTGAACTGCAGTTCTTAATGCTCTTCGGTCCACCACTTTGTAGGAGCACCTCGACCTTCCTGTTACTCCCCTCATTAGAGCAGTGCTGAAGTGTCAAATCATTAACAGAGGCTGAGGTCTTCTGGAAACAGCCCTGCTAGGGTGAATTCAAGCCTGTTATAGGGCTGCCAGGCTAAGAAGTTTGCCTCAAAGAGGAAAGCACACCGGCGGGGATGTAAGCTGAAACGCACGGGGTGCACGCAGACTACTCAGTGGTCACATAAACTGGACACTGAGACCTCTCTACTGGGGAGAGTGAGTGGCGTTCAGGTCAGCTCAGTTCTTGCTACTCACCGGACTTGGACTTTTCAATGGGGAGTAGTAATCACACACACCATATGCACTCGTCAGACTAGCTGGGCTAATGAATGTTGGCGTTACTCTCCACGGGCTGTAGAAGCAGCCCGGATCTGGGAGCCCCAGAGAGCAGTGGCTCTGAATCACTCACTGATCTCTTGATCTTGGACATCTTAAAGGTTGTGATAACTAAGCTGGGTGCAAATGACAGAGCCCATCACGGCTGGCAGCCTGAGGCATCAACCGCCAACCCTCTCGGATGCGGTCTCGTTTCTAAACCTCCCCTTCATTTCACACACACATGGAACGCCTGGTATGAAGTGTGTTGTTGCCATAATGAAATCATGGGGAATCAGATGGAAAAATGTGTGTTTGAGCACTTAAAGCTAGACTTGTAGACCACAAAACAGACTTCACAAGTAGAGGTCAAGGTGGCACCAATTAAGACAAGATTATATTTAATGGAGAGTCACCTGGATTGAATTAAGTGTATTTTCTTGGACCTAGCAGGCTGGAATCAGGGTAAACAAACTGCTCCACAATTCCTAGGTGACCTTCTAATAATTATGACCAAATTTGAGTTTCAAGTCTTCAGAGCCCCCAAACTATCTTTTATATAAGAACACACATTGCTACTCGGGAGGTCTGTTTGTTGTGATGAACAGAGCATAAAATAAATCCCTCGCACACAATACTGCAGGTGGAGGCTGCAAAGCAGTTTCTCCGACCAATAGAGCTAATGGGCCTCCAGTGTAAAACACATTTTTGTAACTCCCTTTCTTCAGACCTTCTTTTGTTGTGAGAAACACAATGCCAAAAGAACTTAATGGCTTTGTTTTCCAGTCCATAAACTGCTGACATGTCACTGGCATTGTGGTTAAGCATACATGGTAAATCCACCAGAGTTCAAGCTTGTGCTACAGTCAAGCACTGCGGCCACCGCTTTTCTTTTTGTTGCAAGCTTTGTTGTTGTTGCACATTTAAAATATGTAACTGTACCTCTACATGGATAGAATAAAATACAGAATAAAAACATATACTTCACAGTCTTGCAGGTTCAATCATCTGTGGCATCTTTGCCCCTTATGCAGAGAAGATGCCCAGGAGAGGAACAGAAAGTTGTACAATTAGGCTGAATCGAATGCCTGTTTGTTTGCCAGTCGTGGACTGTATAATCTACTAGTTCACATAAAGATGAGCATCGGTCAACCCGTTTTTCAGCACGAGAGAATTTCTTTTTAAAATGTGTTGGTTCACTTCGCTCCACTGATCCAGCCAAGGCATTTCAATACCTACTTAATAAGCCCAGGAAGGTTTTCATATCCCTAATGGGTATCAGTTATTTGGACCCTATGGGTCCCTGGCAGCTTCTGAGTGAATACACACTCTTGTCTACTTTCACCATTTTCTGTTAGCAGTGAAAACAGGAAAAGCTCAGTATCTATCTCCAGGCAGATGCAGAGGGGGCTTCCTTAAAGGTCACTGGAAATGTCTAAAATTCATGGGTTTAGTTAAAGCTGGACTAGAATGTAATTTCAAATAAGAAAACATACCTTACGGACCTAAAGTCATTTCATACAGGCTTTTCAAGAGTTAGCCCAACTTCTAATCTCTTAATAAACTTAAAACACCTGTCATAAAGAAATAAATGTCACTCTCACAGTATTTGCTTCACTTGATGTTGATTTGAACCTTTAAGCCCCTGGCTCATGGTGTTGGCCACTAGGATTAGAAATACTGGATTTATACCACAAAAGAATGGGAAGACCTAGATTTTCACATGGGATACAAAATGCTTGGCCTTTCTCTAATAAAACTGGAGATAAATCTGATACAATTAACACTTCAGATAAGATGATTGTACAAGTTTTTTGAAATATGTCTTTCTGGTTTTGTTTAGTTTGAATCTTGGGGGTAGGGAACCATATTTTAAAAGAGGAGAACTACACTAGCATCAGTAATTCTTACAAAGCTTGCAAGGAGATTTCTAAAAACATTTATGTGGAATGTACAGATAAAGGTGTAATGGAGGTATAAATGGTTATGTTTGGCACCATCTGATTCAGTGTTTCACAGCCTAATTATTTCCAAATCTTAGTGCTGCCACCATCTTCTTTCCCCCTAACCCTGACTCCTAGGATCACTGTATAATCATACTTCACCCTCATCTCAGCCCCAGGGTTATTGATACTCCCCTGTGTCCTTTTGTCCCTTTTCCTGACTTCATATCCCACTCCTGTCTTAAACCTTGGTTCATGCTACAGGTGCCTTACCACCCCTCCATACTGCTATTGCTTCTTCCTTCTCCCCCCAACCCCACCATCCTCTGCTAGGTGGGAATCAAAGACAACAGCCTCAAATACACCCAGCTGAATCTCCATCACACCAGACCTACACAAAGGCCAGAAAACCAGTTGGCTTGGGCTAACAAGCGTGGTGTGAGACTTGCCTCCCCAGGCAGGAACCGGCGACTTTTGTATCATCTGGTGGTGCTTTTTGTGGTTGTGAGTAATAAATACAGCTGTTTGTTTGCAAAAGATGCTGAGAAACCCCGAGTTCTGCATCCTGTGCTCCTCCCACATATAAAAGCACCACCTCAGACTCTACCTACTGTATTATTATCGTTATAACTAAATATATTACATGAGAGTTATTAAACACTTCCCATCCGGGTCCTTTGTGAACTTTAATTAAGCTTACAGTGTCCCATGAAGATGCCACTGCAGTCAGCATAGTACATGTACTCCTGAGATAAGATGTGTTAGACATTATGCACGGGGAACAAGATGTGTTTGATAGCTTTTGGCTTTAGCATGAAGTGAGCCAAACGGCTCCAAATCTGCTACTTTATATAAATTGACTCTGGAAGAAAAACATATCAGGTTCTGAGGCAGATTTAGGACAAAGATTTGGGACAAAGACTTCCATCACAAGTGACAGGGGACTCCCTGGAGACATCTAAGAACAGGAATCAGTGATTCACATTTTAGAGGAGATTCGCCTTGAGAGCACACACCACAATGTCAAGGTTTCTGTCTGTGCCACTGCCCTCTACTCATGCTCATTATTTTTGCTAAAGAGGTTAAATGATCAATCCTTCAGCACTGGAACCGGTGGTAACCCCGCTACCCTCTCTGGTGGGAGTGCGTGGGGGACTCCAGAGCCTCCTCTCCTCCGGGAAATGGGTCATCCTGGGCTCTGGGGAGCCTTCCCGCTCCGCACCACTCACACAGCAGAGTGGGCATCTCAGAGCACGGAGCCTGGCTGCCTCCGCCGCCCTCCCACACCTCCTCCGCAGGCTCCGTGCCCCGCTGCCACACCTTGGAACGTGCCCACCCTTCCTCCTCTTGCAACTATAAACCCGGGACTGCAATGGATCACAGCAGAGCCCAGCCTCTGCCCCAGACCCTCTGAACGCGGGAAAACACACGGAAAATAATCTGTGGCACAGGAGTATGCCCGCACGGGGCCCGAAAGAGCTCCATGTGTTATGCAGCACGGACACGTCAGCCTTTAACGGGGGCTGGCACCAAGCTGTGTGGACATGGGCCAGCCTTCACCCCATGCCTTCAGGACCAGGGGCTGCACCCCAGCCCTGCTACGCTGAGCTGCAGAGACAGCCTTTCAATCTACCAGCAGCAGCTCAAATCAGAAATATAAAAGAAATAACAAAGAGAAAAAAAAAAAAAGGTTTCTTATATTTATTAAGCCCTTCCTGCCTCCTACAGCAAGGTGTCACCTTCCACTGTGTCTTTGATAAGTGACTATCTATCTACCGCGCATCGCCACCGCTCCTGCGAGTTACGGCCAGTGACCTAACTTTTGGTGACTACTGCTCTGAGCTGAATTCAAGCTCGAAATTTCTGGCAATGCCATCCCTGCTTCCTACCAATAACCTTCCTGCTATGATAGTAAAGGAAAATATTTTGAACCCTGAAACCTCCTTAGAGTTTATGGGTACCCGGCCATCAGTGTGAATCAAACTAAAGCTGACAGTCCCAAAGGGCCATATTAGTTTTCCCACAAAAAAACATGAATGTAGCACTTCTGTCCCACACTTGGCAGGTTATTCATTTATTTTAATTTGCAGTAACCGTGACTGAGTTACATTCATCTTCCCAGATGTTGTTAGTGATGAAAGCTCAAGGAATAAGCCTTTTCTGCTGTTGATGTACTGTGTGCCAAACCTCGTCTTGAGCCCCTGGCTCCCGCTGTACTTTTCTTGTGTCTGTACTGCTGCTTTGTGATAAATGAAACTTGCAGAATCACACGTACCGTAGTAGAGGAACAAGCATCTTGTCTGGGGAGCGGTCAGTGCCGGAGGCTAGAAACTTGGGTTGTGTGTACATCTGTGGAGGCTCATGTAATAACTACAGCAAAGTTATTATAACTAAAGCAAAGGTGCTGAGGCTTTGATTACAAATGTCAAACAAAACGGGAAACAAAGCAAGGCTGAGGAAGGAAAAGGGCCCCGTCCCCGCGTTCTCCTCCCCCGCCTCGTCACAACGGGCTGCTTTTCTGCCTTTGTTTTATTTGCTCTAAAAGCCTTTGCAGTCTTCCCTTCTTGGCACATTCGTAGAGCCCTGGGAAGCTCAGAGTTTACTCTCAGTTACATTGAAAAGCCCCAGATGGTATAAATGATCGTTTGTAAATAAATGAATAATCAGAACCAAAAAGCTCCACAGAAACCCTCTACCAGCCTTTTCTAATTTTTTATAAAATGCCTCAGAAACAGATTGCATACTTCACCAGCCAACTGAAACAGCCATGTTACCCATTTGCGCATACAGAGATCAATTTCATTTCAGCTAACCCCAGGTTTTCGAGTACCATGAAGCTCCTTCCCCGGCGCTGTGACTCCCCCTGGAAGAAGGGACATACCAGACCTCTGCTTGCCGGAGGAGAGGAGGCAAAGCTGCCAGGCCCCGGTTTCTCACTCACTTACCTGCGAACCCACCCGCCAGACTCAATGCGAGGCGAGGTCCCTAGCACAGCCGAGGCTAAAACCTCTGCTTCGTGTCCCTGCTGTCCCCTGGGGCTCTGTGTCTTCCTCGTCTGCCTTTGTCCATGCCTGGGTGCTGTGGTGGTGCTGCTGCGTTCAGGACCCATGGCTGTCTGGGTGACCTGGTGTCCCCATTTTGGGGGGTGGCACGTTGTGCCCTACCAGGTGCACTTTGCAGTCTGGGCTTGGGCTGAACCCATGATGCCTGGGGGGGAGATGAGAACAGGTCAGGTCTGGGGGGTACCCGGGGCTTTGGAGCACCCCTTGAAGCACCAGCTCAGGAAGGGGGGACAGGCATAGAAGGAGTCTGAGCAATCATTTCCTCCCTTTGGCCTTTCGGTTCTCACATCTTAAAGATCTTCAAAAGCACTACGCAGCTTTTGCATAGTTACATGGACACCTGGCTCCTAAGATACTCCTAGTACTGCTCCTGGTGCCCACAGGCATGAATTCGCAGAGGTACCCCAACTACCTTTAGAAGGAGCTAGTCAGAACATACATCCATATATATGTACAGTGCATGCACGTGTGTGTCTGTGTATATATGTATGTATGTACTAAGCAGATATATATATATATATGTACTTGCATGCCTATACATGCTACCAGTCAGACCTCTGACGTCAATGTAGACATAGCTGGTATTTAAGAACAAATGAGGAATTAAAGCGGCTTTATCTGCTGGATAAAGTGATAGCTGGGGAGCAGTTGCATCCCGCTTCCCGCAGCAGCCAGCCCTCTCTTTCGGCGGCTTTGGCACATTTCCACCAGGCTGTGGAGGCATTAGAGGAAGCTGTTTCCCAGGAAAACCCCTGCCATCCCAGCCTCGGACACAGGCAGATGGGCTCCGTGCCATCCCGGCGATGAAGCAATTTCGGTGTGCTCCTCTCCCACGTCTGCCAGTTCCTCGGACATGGTGACGTGTGGTTGCATCAGCCAGGGCCGGATTCACCTCTGCTGAAATAAAACAGCACGGCAGGATGGCCGCGCTCGCACTGGTGGAAAGGGTTCAGATTTTTCCACCTGGAAATGAGACACAGTGTGTTAGCGAAGGTGCTACAATGGCTATACTTTATTTATGCTATTTGCAGTAGTTTCTTTACAGATACATTAAGTTTCAGTGTGAGTGTATTTAACTATACTTCTTTTACAGCCAGAGACTGCTGGACGGAGACAGAAAACTCCTTTCCAGAGCTGCAGGCTTCCTTGTTTTCATTCAGCACCCAGCGACGGCGTTCAGACATCAGCGGTGCCATGTGCGCTGCGCCACGTGTCACATTTATGATCCCGTTGATCACAGGAGAGAGAAATCTAGTAACTCCTTACAGAGTGCATACCAGAGCCTCTTCACGGCATCGCATTAGTAAGAAACTCAGAGGGGAGCCTATAATAAATGTTACAAGGGGAAATACCTTCTACTGATAAGGAGCTGAACAGATGACAAATCACAAAAGCCTCCAGTGAACCCCCTCAGGAGCAGATAACCTTGAGACGTACCTGTATATAAAGATTAAACAGCAACCCAAGCTCAGCAAAGGTTTATAGAGCTTTGTGAGTGTCTTGGTTTCACTGTTTGCTTTTGTAGTCCTTTCTGGACTTTATTGTTAGTTTCTGTCTGTTAATATTTTGTACAGGCCCAAAAACACAGGCGTAGAGAAGTCACCCCAGAAAAAAAAGGAATTTATTTGAAATATTTTACAAGGAGATTTTATAGATCAATATCCCCAGCGAATGAGAAAGATAACCAGGAAAGGGCACAGTACACCTGTGAGTGAGGTTGTGCAAAGATACAAACAAAAACATGAAGGATAAAATATATTGACATATTTGAGCTTACTGGCTAAATCTGGTTACTCATTCCTCCATGAGTGGCAGCCCTAGTTATTATGGGCTATATATTTTTGCTAAGACAAATACGTGAGGCAGTAAATGCCTTTGTTAGTACGCTTCAACAGGAAGGGTAGTGGCTACTGCTGCTATTCGGGGCTTCTCAGGGAAAAAAAAGGGTAAAAAAACTGTGGCCAGTTATGGACTGGGTGGAAACCTTAATGAGGGAAGCCATTCTGCCTAATGGCTAAAGCGAAAGAGTAGGGACCTGAAATGGTAGGTACTATTCAGAACATCAGGAAACACTTTTTACTGTGAGGGTGACTGAGCCCTGGCACAAGTTGCCCAGAGAGGCTGTGGAATCTCCATCCTCGGAGATATTCAGGAGCCATCTGACACAGTCCTGGCAATTGGCCCCAGGTGTCCCTGTTTGAGCAGGGGGGGTTGGACCAGATGCCTCCAGAGGTCCCTTCCAACCTCAACCATTCTGTAATTCTGTCATTTCTTGCTCAACTTACTGAGTCACTCCAGCTTCAGTCGATTGCCTTCAGTTCTTCGTCTATTACAAGGGTGTAACTTGGCCTGATTTGCAAGGATGGGAGGGTTGGTAAGGGACACGTTTCCACGGCGTGCACCACAGGCGTTGCTGAAGAGACCGATTATGTCCAGGAGCAGTCTGCCCCAGAGGGCTGGCTTCTCCTTGGAAAGGACAAATACTTAGCGACCACCAAAATTTGGCTCCCCTATCCTCGCCCTTTCAACTGCCAACCAAGACCTCACACCACTGGGTCACAGTGCAGCACACCAGGGTACAGCGAGCAGGTCTTTCACCCAAACCTCCCGTACGGGTGTGCTTCCCTATTGCAGGCTGATGAGAAGGAATAGCATCGTAAACCCGCGGGTGAAAGTCTGCAGCACCAGAGCTCCGTCCGGGAGGCGGGCAGTCTCCCCGGGTTCAAGGATGATGCCAATGCGACTGTTTCTGCACGTAGAGAAGGGACTGTGCTTATCTGATCCAGCAACTCAAATGTGCAAAGTTGAAGATGGTTACCAGCGGCCACTCCTCGTCACGCTCGCTGAGAGCCAGACATGCTGCGTGCAGTGTACGAACCACCACGCGCCGACTTTTCACTCCAAACAGACCGTTCAATAACAAAGGAAAAAAAAGGGGGGGAGGGATTAGATGACAATTGAGCTCTTGTTTGTGCAAGTGGAAGAAATAACTTTTCAGGAACAGGCCATGGGTCAGGGCAGTGGACGGTGTGGGCGTTCGCTGGAGAAGTCAGACTAAACAGGCAGTGGTGCGTTTTATACTTATGGCACTGCTGGGAGAAAAAATGATATTAAACACACGCAGGACACTGAGGAAGAACAAACAACTTATTGTGTGGAAAGCAAAAGTGCTTTGGAAGGGCCAGTAGGACTAACTGATTTTAAAATTCATCAGTGGTTTGAGAGGTTCAAGATCTGTTCTAGCACAGCTTTGGTTTAGACACATCTCTTGATAAGGCTCAGAGGTCTCCAAATCAAATCACTTTATTTACTTGTTTCATGCCTGTAACCACATAGCGCTATGGTTTTTATTAGATAAATGATCATATCAGTGAAAAGCAAGCGGATGGAAATGCAAGGGAAAGGGAAAATTCACATTCAAGGAGAAATTTCACCAGTAAGGGCAAAGTGCAGCTCAAAGCCTCTGACTTGATACCCACAGTTGTCCAAGACTGGCTCAAACATAAAGGAAGCTTCTTTGTGGAACGGTCAGACATGAAGAAGCCCACGGGCCTCGAAACGTCCCTAGGAGCAATCACAAATACCAACCCTCTTCAACTAAGCATGAAGCCGATGTTTCCAGTGTGCCACTGCCATGCCTCCATAGCTGTTTCTTTACTTCACAGGCACACAGTGAACGAATCCCCTCTGGGCTGCACGGGTACCTTGAGCACGCTGCACATTAACTGTGCCAGCTTCCCCACACACAGGGAAAGGAGAGGGAAAGAAGCAGAGAGACAGACACACAACACCATTTTAAAGTACTTGGGCAACTCACATTATATAGTAATGCAAAATATTTTTATATCATCCCAGGACATTTTTGTTTATACTGCTGAGTGCTATTTTATTTGGTCCAGCTTTGCCACAGATGCACAAACACTGTGAAAGGAGAAAGAATGTCTACTCTATATGATGTCTTTTAAAAAAATCAGAAAAGCCAGCAAAATCCATTTCTTAAGCAAACATGCCATTAAAAAAATGACTATATGTTTATAGAAAAGATTTTTTAACAAAGGTTTAATTTAAAAAAGTTAATAACTGGGTATTCCAGAAGGTTTGAGTCATCCACAGTAATAATTAGGGGTTTTGTTCCATACAAAATGCTTTATTTAACCTTCATGCCTCCATTCAGATAATTATACAAATGCATACATTTAAAGGTTTAAACTCTATTTCAATTCACAGCTCAATTCATAGGAAAGTTGAATACAGAAAAGCAATGCACCAACAAAATATGTCTGAGACACCATTAAAAACGATAACACTTGTTCATTTAAATCTTTGAGAACAGACTGGAATAATCATCCTCTGACAGAATTTCATTAGGGGACTCCCTTTACATTATCATAGGGCAAAAATCACCATTTTACAGTAAGAGGAAAAAAAGCTCTGAGTATATTTACAATACATACACTATACATAAATACAAGAACAACACTTACATAATATTAATAAACTTATAACATAGGTGTTGCCTAAACACTACATAGTATATAAATGCAGAGGAAACTATTGGGAAATCAGATCTTCAGATGATTACTTCTATTGTTGAAGAAAAGTAATTTTTGTATTTAAAAGCTTTTGAAAAGAAGGCAAAAGGAAAGACTTAAGAAACTAATATGTTTGCTTGCTAGCACTGGTATTTTTATTCCTTTTAAGCGTAGGACCTCTATTGACACTATTATCTCTATGGGGTTACTGATAATGACCCTCCCTTTTGCATCTTATCTAGGAAAAAGACTGTGGTGCTGTACGTACTAATTCCATTGCTGTGAAGCTTCAGTCCCAAATTAATCACTTTGCAAACTAAGGGATGTTTTTGTATTTTTACACAGGAGGATCAAATGAACACTCATTGGTACATACAACGATAACGACCTGATTAGAAGGAACCATTTGGGGCCAAATGCAAGCCCATCCTTAGGATTTCATTCAACCAATGCCATAGGGGAATTTGCTTCATCCATAAGCGACTTGGCCAAGAATGCTATTTTTCATTATTGTTGTTTCTTCCCAAACACAGCTGAAAGAACTTTCCAATTTAATGGTATTTTTGACCCCACATGTTGATTGCAGTGTCCAAATCTCTCATTCACTTGAAGTGTATGAATGCATGTGTCTGTGTGTGTGGGTTGCAGGTCTTAAGGCTGATGGTGCATGAAACTTAAGTAATTCATTACCATCTGTGTGTGCACTCTATTGCATGTGCAAATGGGAGATGCAACTTTTTAGGGACAGACAGCAGGTCAAGAGAGCATACTGTGTAGGTGTTCAGCGGAGAACGTACATTACCAAGGAAGCAATGTATAGGACGATAAGGAAAGAAATAAATTGTGTTTTTTTAAAATGAAAAATAAGATGCAAATGTAGCAGTGAAAAATAGTTCGAAACCAGAAATGACAACATGAACTCTGAATTGTGGAAATGATTAGTTCAGCTGTGAAGATTATGGCTCAAACTGTCTTTCCAAAGAAGCTCTTTAAATCTAGAAAGGCAGGAACAGGGAGAAAAGCAGTATCTGA
This sequence comes from Gavia stellata, assembly GCF_030936135.1. Classification (NCBI taxonomy): domain Eukaryota; kingdom Metazoa; phylum Chordata; class Aves; order Gaviiformes; family Gaviidae; genus Gavia; species Gavia stellata. Next base: position 45,404,149 of record NC_082594.1, read on the forward strand.
AGCTACTTCTGTATTTCATGGTTCATGTTTATGACAATACATCAAAGCCATCGCCTGTGGTCCCCTACCAGACATTGAACTATTGTTTTTTAAATGCAGAGGTCACAGCATGCAGCAAGGTTTAGCAAGTCCATGTGTGAACCGCCATACACCTCTTTTTTTATAACTGACAGCATCTTGGCTCACTGAAACTTTTGAGACTGAGCTGGGGAAGATGTTGCAGGTCACACATATGGACAAGAGGACCTCAAATAATTTTTCAATTCTTAGTTTCATAATAGCTAAAATTCACAATCACAGTTTTGCTTGTCTGGAGGACTGAACAACTGTGTACTGAATAATCTAAAAATTACTGAAAGGGCAACTCATTTTATTTCATAATTTAAAGTCAGTAAGCACAAACTGCTGTAATGGTATACTGGCAAATCAATGAAATTGAGGAAAACCCAACTCTGTATTTGTTTTTCAGAAAGAAGGAAAAAAAAGCCTGGCTCATTTTGGGATGGTGAAGACAAGGTGCTCTTTCCTGTGCAAGAACTAACACACGTAGGGCTGGAGTCAGCCAAACCTCCCAACACCGCCAGTTTCTAAAAGTCTCTCCTTGTAGCACTGCTGCTGCAGAACAAAGAACCAAACCCTCCTCTCCAACAACGGCTCAGGCACAAGGTAAGAAACTAATGTTTCCTTTGCCCTTCTGATGACACATTCCCTGGTGTCCTCCTAAAATCCCCAGCATGAGTTGTGTTCTTTCATGTGCTTAGTATCTGGAGATAAAGGTCAGGATGACAGAATAAGTATATGCATGTTCTGATGGGATTATTTCCACTGGCGGCTAACATTTAAAAACAAGCTGATACTAAACTAGCAGTCCTGTCACATGATTAACTGATGTGCATAAATGTCTATTTTTCACATGCGAGCCCATGTGCTTTTTTTTTTGCACCTGCACGTTCTTCTGTATATCAGCATCCTTGTGCACACCCAATCCTGCCTCAGTGAATAAAAACTGAACACCCATACTCTCACTCCAGCAGCAACCCACCGATGGCAGCAAAAATCTAGGCAAAATCTGGAATTTTTCAAATACAAAACTCTGCCTGGAAAAACGACAGGTACAAATTTAGAGGATAGAAAGCAATCTTCCTTGGCAAAGGTATGAGGACAACCAATTACATTTTGATCTCCAATAAATTAATTTTTAGAAACAGAAGAAACAAGAAGGATGGCATTACACTGCTATTTTAAGAATCCATTAGCAGCAGTTAATAATTTTTTTTTTTACAGAAACCTACCAGATTAAAAAAAAAATAATTGAGGAAAAGAAAGAGTGGAAGAGTCACAGCTGGCCATTTTCTTGTAAGATCAATTAGTCTACTGATGCAAATGTTTAGGCCACTCAATATAAAAATCTCCTTACTCCATTTTAGGAATATCAACTTCTTGTTTGCTATTCAAATGGTCTATAGACTGACAGTCCCCAATTTTTCACTCATTTGTCCCAAAAAAGGAAGAAAAGTAAGTGATATATTTTGTCCACTCCTGAAGTCAATCAGTTCTAAGATGATATTAAATACTATGAGCATTACATGACGAATAGAAAGGAGACATAAAGTGAACTCTGCATTTCCAGAGTTCAACGCAGAGGATTTTTCAAGAGAATTCCCATTTTACCATATACCCTAAAAAAGCTCCGTTGGGCTTATTGCTGGTTTTTGGATTATTTCACGAGAGAATACCCTGGATACATGGGCACATCAGACATAAATTAGGAAGAAATCCCCTAAAACACTGCTTGACAATGACCTCCATTCACACCTACTGAGAATCAACATGGATATGAGTAATTTTTACGCTAAGAGTAATTTTCTCTTACAAGTAGATGACAGACATTATCTGAGAAAATAACTAAAACCTCTAACACAGTATCTCAACATGTGAATATACAAATGGCACTTTGTGTTTGTTTCTGTGCTGCATTATTGTTCTCCAAGTAAAATTTCATTTTCACCTTATTGTTAACATAATCCCATAAGTTATTGCTGTGTAAAAGTATAGGAACATCCCATCAGTTCTAATTACAGGCACTTTCAGTTTCTGTTTCATCTTTTAAAATAGATTTTAGGCAATCTTGTTGAAGTGTACGTGCATTTTAAATGTCATAACTGCCCTGCTACAATTGATTTTGTTGACATGCTATCGCACCTAGAAGACTAAACTCCCCTGGAATCAACAAAGAGCAGCTGCCCATTTCAGCTCTGCAACCTTTATTCAAGATGCATTGTAGTCAGGGAAATACAAGAAGAAATAAAATCAAATGAGAGTTTGTCATTACTGTATCTGCAGTTCACTGTGAAATGCCAGAAGGGAAAAAAAAAACAAACCCCACAGAAAACCCAAACCCGTTCATATGGTTTTCATTTTGATTAAGTGGGTTTTTCCTTTATTCAGCCAATGACATTCTGAGTGTTGACTTATTCGACATTGAAGGACTCAATACGACTTTGCTATATCGCACACAATCTGCGAAACAGCAAAGAAGTGGCCACTCCATTTTGCAGAGAAAACATGCTCTGACAAAACAGAATAATTTACCTCTTACATTTTGTGTTTAAGCTTTACAAGGCGTTATCTTACTGTTTTTCCTGATGAAAACGAAAGGATTTTTAAAAATGTAATTCATTTAACCTATTTACACACCATGTAAAATTGTGAGTTTGAAAATACTTTTCCACTATCACATATATTACAGAATGTTTAAACTGTTACAAGTGTAGTAAAATACTTTAAATGTATTTTGATTTCTAAAGATGCAGTATCCTTATAGTTAGATTTTTGTACTAAAACCTGATGTACTGCGGAAACTGATCAGAATTTAAGCATTTTCAAGGTACCAATGGGCTTGACTTCATAAGCATACGTTACACAGCAACTGTTATGCTATAACAGAACTGTGAAAATGTAACAATCTTTAAATTTTTTTGTGCACTTCTCCAGTTATAAATCACAGGTGAAGGCATAGTACAATAACATAAGCTGTTTCTTAAGAAGGCAGTATTTTCTTTTACAGTTTTTTATTTCCAATTCTTCCTTTTCTGATTTTTTTTTTAAATAAACTTCTTTATTACCTGCACATGGGTGGAGGCATGTGGAAGTGCTGGGGTTTATATGCATGGGTGTATGGATGAGCATGCGGGAGTAGGGTGGATTTACTGAATGACTTTTAGACTTGTCTGCTGTGGAAGATGCAGTTTCACACACTGATTTTTCCAAACCAAAGTTCAAACTAAAAAATAAGTGGGATATTAATGGTGAAACTTACTCCGATTTTGAGGTACCCACCTTCAATAAAGGAGAAAGAGATTTTTTCCATTAAACAGCATTTATTATCAGAAGATAAATTTATAAATGGCAACTAGAATACATTTTCAATGTGACTAATGGAAAACGAGACTTATGATCACTGTTATTCCCATTATTAAAGGTGAGAAAGGTTACCCAGCTATTTGTCCATGCTCTGCACTGCGAGTTTACCCCAAACATCAACATCACTGATGTAATTTTTAACACTGTTAATTTTGTTATACATTGCTCCAGCAAATAATCGTATATACAAGTCAGTCTAAATCTATTTAATTAATTGTATAAGCATGATAGAGAATAAGGAATACTGCATCTTCATCCCAAAGTATAAACTGCTGTTGCAATGAGCCAATTTTACAGTGCTGAATAAAACAGGTGCTCAAAAAATAATGACAATTTAAAATTTAAAAAGTTCTGTATCAAAGCTGCTTGCTTGTTACGTTTTCCTATAATGCTGGCTATTGAGATTTCCTGACAAAACCACTGGATCCTTTTGGAAACGTTTGAAATCTGACACTTTGTGGCATAGTTTCCCTTGTAAGCTGTAACGGGCACAGCGGATATTACCCATCCTTTACTCACACTTAAAAGCATAAATTTCTTTCTTTCCAAAAGAACAGGACACTGTATATTTGTCTCTCCCAACTGCTCAATTAAGATGGACCTATTGTGTTGTGTCAAGATGAGATCTGGTATTTCTGCATGCTACATATGAGGTAAGCCTTTGCCATGGTCATGCAGTGTGATACCTGCAGTGATATAGCACCTGCAATGGAATACCAGGTTTTTTGAGGAAACCGCCCTGGATCAATCGCCCTTGGTCTTTGCACAAGCACAGAAGTTTGGCGGGTCTGTACCATAGCCACTGATGGAAGGACACCCTGAGAATCTGGGGTACATCAGCTCCACATCCAAACACCCTCCTCCCACAGAGTAACTTCATTTAAAATACTTCTGAAGGGGAAAACCAGTAAACAACCTCACAGAGTATTTGGGGCCAAAGCCTGCGGGCGCTGGTATGAATGAGAAACTTGCCAAGAACCATACTGGGTACTTGAAACCCAGCGGCGGACTACTGCTACTTGTGTAAGTTGCTTAGAGGTAACAGCAGCATGAAAAGCCCTTACACGTGTGCTGGAAAGGTTGAGGATATACCTCCTGCCTGTGAAATAAGAAAATCTGGAGTACAATCCTTTACCTTTTGGCTTCATTCTGTTACTATTGACACGCTCTGTGCCTGTGTCCCTTGACGTGAGCGCTGCTTTATCCCTGTATCACTCTGGGGTTCCTTGAATAAAACCAGACCCTCTTTCTGTTGTCGTGTTTCCTATGCATAAAGTAATGGGCAACCAGCTGAAAGACAATGGATTCACACAGACCAACCTCGACCTTGGGAGATGAGCCTCCCCAGGGTCTGCAATAGATATGCTCCTCCGCGGGGCAGTTCAGAGCTGAATGCTGATATTTAAGGCCTCTCAATTTCTCTCGGAGGAGTTTTTCTCTCTTGACTGCAGAGGAAGCCCAAAGAGGACACGGGTCTCTCTCCCAGTTATACCCTGCCTCTGTGAATAACATCAGAGAAGATATCTCTCACTGCTCCTCTTGTATGCTAATAGAATGGCCTTAAGAGCTTCTGGTCAAATAAACTTCATTTTCTATGGGAGAAAAAAATCACAGATTCTGAAAGGAATTCTGTATGCCATCGGTTCTTCAACTGAATTACTGCTATTCAAGTAATTAGTTGGTAAAATGTTCTTGGGCAGGAAAATAATTTTATCAATTGACTTCTACCTGACCTGACTTCTTTCCCTAAACGCTGAGAATGACAGATCCATTTAAGGGGATGATACTGAAGTACATAAAAGACAGACCTCAGACGTAATCCATGAACCATCTCACACACAATACCGACAACCAGTTTTTTAACCAACAGCAGTAATGCTGCTGGTAAAGACCCAGTTCTGCTGCCCCGCAATGCCTCATGGCCTATGCAGAAGCCCTGATCCGTCGCAGCCTTTTCATGCTTTGCACGGACACTTAGCGCCTCTGCTTCATTCCCGATTTGGAGCCAGATACTAAAACATTGCTGAATTTTGTGGAAGCTGATTACCAACGCGGTCAATGGGAATTGATAGAGGCATTTTTCCCACAATGGCTGTGAACAATGTCTTGCTGATCACTCAGCAGAGGAGAGCCTGAGCTTTAAGAGTATTGAAGTTCTTCTTTCAGAGAGCTGATAAACTATCCGGTACTGGGGAATGTTAAGAATATATTTAAAGACAATCCAACTCCGGTGCCTGTGAATGCTGTTATAAAGTATTATCCCAGTCATATTAATCGTCAATTAACTGTCATTGCTTTCAGTATTTGTATGGGTACTCTGTGCTGTTTTTTCTTTAAGATTACCTCGATCTCAGAATCCCTCCAACACTACTACGGTTACTTCAGGAACCAGAAATTAATTCAGACTGGTCAAACATTTAAAAATGAACAAGCGGCATCACAAGTTTAATCTGTGCAATTCCTGGAACCAAATATTCATAATTAAATGCATTGCAAAAGAACTTTACGTATACATCTTTTATCTCTAATCTATAAAAATCTCAACACTTAAATAATCTTGCCAAGCCTCCTCTTTGTCAAATTTAGCTGAATAGGCAGATCCTTGTGAAGAAAGAAAACAGAAAAACACTATTCCGTTTGCATGAACAACTGATGACTAAGAGTTTCTCTCTTTCTTACATAATTCAGTTAACACAAATTGGTTCACAATTATAGGGCTGTATGGGAATGATCAAGAATTTCCTTTTATTTAATCTGAAAAGGCTTGGATTGAAAATCCCAGCAGGGGCAGCCACTGGTACCCATATAAAAGGCCATTTATATCATACTAGACAGCTGGCAAAATCTTGTTATTCCCTAACTCCCAGGGAGAAACCTAATGTCTTGCAGAGCACCACTGCAGAACCATTTCACCTTCCTACTTACAGTTCATCCACTGACTCCTCAACATTCAGCTCTTTCCTTTATCTATCTTGCTTTCCAGACACAAGTATTACATTGAAGGAAATGAAAGTCCTTAATTGTGGTACTTAGCAGGTCAGTGAAACCATCAGAAAGATTAACTTAAATGATCTTACGTGCTATTTCTGCATACCCCCCCCTTCTGTTGGTGTGGAGTAAATTATTATCTCAAGAGCCATTTTAATTATTATTGCTTTTTCTCTGCAAGAGATGCAGCCATTTCTTCTCTGTTTTGTTTTGTTGGTACATTCAATTTCATTTCATGAATGGCTACACCACTAACCTTGGTACCAGCGAGTATATGATCTGACTATTTCCTTGTGTTCAAACACTGGTCGTGGGGAAGAGGATACCTGCATGAAAGAAAACTGCACTCTGAGAATGGGGTAGTAGTTTTCAGATGGGCTTTTTCTATACAAATCAGAAAATGGTTCTAAGTAAGTCCATGGTAAAATACAGATACTTAATATTGTACTTTCAGCAGAGATGCTGCTGCCCCTTGTTTGTTTTACAGACTTCAACAACGACAACAACAAAAGAAAAGAAAGGAAAAAAAAAAGGTAAAAGAAAAAGGTTAAATGGCTGGTGTCCTCTAGGGCATAATGATGAATTGTGGTACAATATTAAAATGCCACCATTGTTATTGCAAAAGTCTGCTCAAGTGACCCTTCAGCTCTGACAGCGGGACCTCTCCAGCAGAATCTTCTTGCCTACTCACACACAGCTTGTCTGTAGCACAGCCTGGGCGTAATGTTGTCACCGGCCAGATGGTATTCAAAATAAGGGGAAAAGATGGGATAATAAAGGTCTAGCGGTCTTGCTATCATCATCATCATCATCATCATCATCATCATCATCATCATCGGTTTGTCGTATCTAATCCTCCAATCAGCAGTGATTTTTCAGGAACAAAATGTCCGACAGCTGAGAAAACATACAAGCTATAAACACTTTTTGTCAAAGGACGCAGCATGTAAAATAATGCCCATTCCTGTAGCATTTCGGCTGCTATTTCCCAGGTGATTGTGATGACACTTTCAGGGAGTAGCCATGCTGAGGGGCAGACGGGGTTAACTTCAGATGGCGAGGAGAAGAGTGGCACTTCTTTTCCTGCTTTTTTTTTTTTAAATTTCTGTTATTATTTTTTGTTACAGACATCAGGGAAAGCCCTGCCTGTTAACACTGTAGAGGGGGATTCAGCCCTGCTGAATTCACTCCGGGTAGTTAAGAGACCCAGCTCTTAAACTCGGCTGGAACAGGTAGCGTTTCTCAAACCAGCATGTGCCTGCGGCGGTGGAGCGCCAAGTGATCTGAGCGGGAAAAGCTGCGGTCACAGTCTGCACACTTGAATGGCTTCACTCCCGTGTGCTTGCGGTAATGCCTCGTCAGTTCGTCGGAGCGAGCAAACTTCCAGGTGCAGCCTTCCCAGGTACATTTGTAGGGTTTTTCTCCTGGGAGAGACAAAAGAAAGAGGGGAGGGGGGGGAAAAACAGGTGGTGACTTTCCCCTTGTTGCTCTTAATCCCCACAACCCCCTCTTCACGCTTCCCATGAACACCCACTGCCTAGGGGTTGCTTTAGGCCAAATTACACAATTACAAGGTACCGAATCTGCTGAATATAAGGAAAGGGCCTTAAGATTTATCATTCCTGTGGCATTCACATGACTAAGAAAATCAACAGGATTAAGGCAACAATATAGATCCTACCTTGCAGGGGTGATGCAGGGACGTGTAATTATTCTCATGATTACCATACAAGTTTGCTACCCTCATCTCGTCAGGCTACACTTTCTCCCAAAACGGCCAGATTACCTGATATTTCAGGCTGCCACAAGCTTCCAATTATTTTTATGAAGTTTATGAAGGTTTCTAATTATTTCTGTAAACAACACTGCATTGCTTAGCAAGCTGGTAAAAATGAACTACGATTAAGCATAAAAATTCAATCTGCAAAACGCCCTCTTTATTTATTGCACTTACTTTCAGTAAAATTAATTTTGTGTGTAAGATGTTATCAGGAACGGTGTACAATTTTTAAATGTACTCAGCCATGGGACTTGCACAACACTTGATAAATACCCATTTACTTCAATGAGATCAGACTCGGGCTAAGTGTAGATTTTTGGAAAATCCTACCCTCTGCTTTTTATTTATAGTTAAGCATGATGCATGCCCCATGTTCTGTGTCATATCATGTCAGAGGAGATTAATACAGCAAATCTGGATTTTGTGCTTTTATAAAGCAAACTGTTATAAACCCCCATTTCTGCCACGTTTGTAGGCTATACTTATTTGTGATTTCTATCACCAGCCCTCAATGTCTACATGTTAAAATGCCCTCAGCAGTTACCTTGATCCCCCAGTCAAGCATGCATCAAAACGGAGGAAGGGAAACTGTGTGAGGTCCGTACGTATCTTCCTTTGGTGTGTCAAAAATGTTCTTTGACTTCCCCTTCTGAAACCAGCTAATCACAACCAGGACAACAAAAGAGCATCTCTGCAACAACTGTTTCCTTTGTCAGGCACAATCATTCCTCAGTTATTTATTATCTCTTATGAATCATGAACAGCTTGCAAGAAACTATTTCAATTACATGAACCAGTGACACAACACTTGCTTTGTCGTAGGCAGCACCTCCCTCCATGCATCTCTTCAAAAGTCAATAAATGCTTTGCTGAGAGCCCTTGGTTTCAAAAGAAAATTCCCGAGTAAGAGTATCATCACAAAGTTCAAACAGCCCTGAAAAGTCCAGCTGAAATGGCCATGGGCGCCTCTATAAGGAAATCGAATGCTGTACAGGCACGTCAGCAGGGTTGTCAGCAACATTTGAGCTCCCTGAGTTGGTACCTTCTGTGCACCATCTGGGCTGTCCTGCAGTTTTGATGTCAGATGGGGGTGGGAAACAGTTGCTGTGAGGAGAGCCCAGCAATCCAGGCTCTGAGGTGACCACAGCACATAGCTGCACCAGCAGCAACTCAGCCTAGATAATTTTACAGTCCTTAGCCAAGCACAAAGCACCAAATAGTGTTCACTGCCCCTGGGCAGCCGCAGCATTGGGCGCCTGGAATCCGGCAGCTGCTGCAAGCTGGATGGGCACAAGCTACACGGCAGATGGCAGGTTGCATGCTCTTGCCAATGACAAAGTGCTACAAAACGTGTTCAGATTCACCACCGAACTGTCTTACACACATACACTTGCCACAAACAGTTGGTGCGGAGCACCGGACAAATACAGCAGTCTCCTCATTTGACTTGGCAGGTCTATCCTAATGGTGTCATCACACCACAGCCACAGTTTCCAAGTGGAGTGCTTGCCCTGTCCAATCTCAACGTACTGTAAACCTCTGGTTTTGTTTAGACTCTGGATACTGACCCGGTTGGTTTCTTTGACCGCGGAGACTTCCAGAGCAAAACGAGGAGCTATTTCCTAAGCTTTGGATCCTTATTTAAAAGCATCTGAAATTCTAAGTCTCCCCCTGCCCCGAGATCCTTCCCCTGCAATGGCCTCTTTGGTACACAAATCCCAGCTCTTCTTCCCCTTGGCAGAAGACAAATGGAGAACCTGATGCAGGGAGGGACAGTTGGTGAAAGAGAAATACCAGAAATAGTTTCTTCATCCATTAAAACAGTACCACTTTGGGTAAGAAATGAAAGTCAGCTGATGGAACGACGTGAGTGTGGGTCACTCGCTGGAGTTCCCAGGTGTTGCTTCCAGCCTCCCTCCTCAATGAGTCCTGCTTACCCAGCCCCTATAGAACTATGTGAAAGAGACAGGACTAACCACATTCCTCTCAAGCTATTTACACCACTGAAGGAAAATCGCTCTTAAAAGCTCAACCTAAGAAGACCTTTCATTATTTTCAATTAAATGTATGTGTATAGCATATAAAGGAAAAAAACAGGCAAAGTAGCGTTACTCTGAAGACATTCACTCACATGCACCTTAAAAAAGCCACTCTAAACTGTGAAAGATACAATTTTTCATTAAGATTGATCAATAACATTTTATGCAAACCTAATTTTTAGAGGAAGAATAATAATATTACTTTTCGGTTGAACACCCACATTATCTGTGGATGGACAGGTGCTAGGAAAAAAATGTTCTTCTTCCTAGGCAATACTATACTAACTGTTAGCTTTTTGTTTGGTAACATCCCAGACGTGAAGAGTGACCACTGAGACTATCAGAACTACAGTAAAAAATGGAAGATCCAGGAGTTCAAAGGATGGAGAAAGGACCAGCAGGAGCAGAATTACTAGAGGATGGGAAGCTGGTGTCAGATATCACACACCAGCTTTGGCTGATGAGCTTGGGCACTCACAGCTGAAATTCTCAGTACAATCAACAAAGAGAAGCAGGACCGTAGCAGGGCAACCCAGAAAGCAGTGAGTGAGGACGTGGACAAAACTAGTTTGTTAATAGGAAGGAACTAGCCCCAGTGCTTTTATATATATTGCCATTTCAAGACTGGATTGCACTGGAGTTAAAGTCAAATACTCAACCATTTTGACTCAGACACTTCTGCCTCTCTGCGAGCACTTCAGCTTAAGCGTCTAAGAAACTCTTGGGTTCAAAGTGTGGGCACGTTTTGGCTCCTTCCATGGCTCAGCAGCCACTGGAGCATGGACCACAGAGTTACTGTTGTGCATCCAGACACTCAAATTCTCATTCAGCTCTAAGGAGCAAAAGCAGGTGGTGTGAGTCTTGCCCAGGGTAGTGGAAACATGGGAATGAAGGAGAAGACAAAACAGTGGACAGTTCTTGGAAAACAGTAGTAAAGAGAGCCGCAGAAAGAGACTAAGAACCTGAAGCAATTAACATGAGGTCTGTTAGTTAGTTCAATCGTCTGAATCTGTAAGGTTTTAGACTTACAGAAGCTACCCACTTAAAAATAAATGCCTGAAGCTGTGAGCTTTTTCATGGGAGCAGACCCTCTACTTTTGCACCTGTCTTTTGAGAGCTCTATCGTTTTGTCCCAAAACCTGACAGAAAGATCCCAAAACACAATGAAATTGTATTCTGATGCTTTTTCGCAGGTCTGTCTTGCAATATATGTACAGTGAACAGTATGCCATGACAGGTATTTACATGGATCAAGACGGACCCTGGAGCATGAAAAAGTTCTTCTAGAGAGTTCCCTGTACAAAATGAGTATTTTCTATTGTTTGGGGAAGTTAATTATGAAGTTTTAAAGGTATGACTCAACGCCCCAAATGGAACTAGTCATTTTTTTAATCTTCTATTAACAAAACAACTATTTCTAAGAGCCCTCTAAAACCTTGCCTTTTGTAGTCCAGATGCCACAATCCAAATTAGTTTAATTACTTTTACCATATTATTTTTCCTACCCTACCATGACTCCTCTCACTTAAGCACTTAAGAACATAGTTACAATGGTTACTCATTAAATCTCCCTAAACTCAAGCAAATAATGAATTAATAATGCTGAATAATGACCACTGTTCAGCCATAATGACCACTGTTCAGCCAATCCTTCCAAAATTTTCCAACCTCCCCACAGCTTATCATCTGTCTTCCCATATCCTTATTCATGTACTCTAACATCCGGAAGATTATTCACCCACGGAAATAAATCTCTCTCAGACTTCTACTTTGCAACCCAATGACATTCACATATTCCTTAACCCCCCCCACTATGTGGGTACCAGCAGGAGACCATGCCATGTAACAGATGAAGGGATTAGGGTCTGCTCTACTCCGGGCAGAACTTCCCATGTGGTATGTTCCTCGGCAGTTATCCTCTGCCCATCAACTAGCTGGTATCATGGTATTTGATGCCAGATGCTTCAAAGGCAGGCACCACAAAAACGGTACGTAAATAGTTATGGGTTATTCTGCCAGCGGGGAAACTGCTCCGGAGCTCAACAAAACGGAGCCGGGCTTACGTTCCCTAGGCAAGGAACTTTATTTACTGCAACTGCAGATGTCCTACGCACTCCCTGCACACTTGCAGCTCCTTTCATTTGTGTATTATTTAAGCTTCATTTATTCATCAGTTTAGCAGGCTCTTGGCAACCATCTCATTAAGTAACGGTGAGGTAAAGCTGTCTACTACCAGGACCGAAAACATCCCAGCGATCAAGTTCTAAACCAATTTCTTCCTCTGGCATAAACTCACCTCATTCTCTGGTATCACAGGTGAGTGCCATGTCCCTTCTTATTTGTGTCCTCTTTAGACATTCCCATCTATCCAATTTTTCCACACATGTAATTCTCACCATGAGTCTGAGTTATTACATCATTTCTCTGTAGCCTCTTCCTGCAACAGTACTCAGCATTTTGAAATACTGGTAACATTTTTATTCCAAATAAAGTCAACTAGAAAATACACATAAGGGACTGTTCAGGGGTACAGGCTTAGCCACCTAGTCAGATTTTTCTGTATTTAAGCTTTCATCACCCTGTGAAAGAGTCAAGCTGAAATTCCACTTTTGGGAAGGACAACGTTAGAAATCTCTTGGAAACGAAACTTGGTTTATAGGTTTGTGTAGTGTTTCCAGACTGGGAGGGTGGGAGCACAGGGGAGATGCCGTCCCTCACTCCATTCACAAAATGCAATGGTTTGGAGTCAAACTTGCACAGTTTAATAGGTGGCACCTGCCTAGCTGTGCTATCTACAGCCACATCTTTAAACACTCAGTTTCTACTGCCGTTACTCTTGGAGGAGTATTCCCCACATAAAAACAGAGTGAGGCCCTAAGGATTTAGCCCCCAGCAAGTTGAAAGAAAACAAATAATCCAGAATGCATGCCTATGCCTGTGTTTGAAGATGTTAAATTGTCTAGTCAAAGTCAACAGATCCACAGCTTTGCAGGGTTGAGGACATCTCCTGGTGACTCCTGGTTTGGTTTATGCTACAGGATATTATGCAATACATATAAGATGTAGTATTTATGTCAGCTGTTTTCAGGTCCCATGTAAACACCAGAATTGTTCTGAAACATATGGGATAGTCACACTGTACCCATACTGATAGGACTCTGGAAGGGGAAATCATAAATTGAAAACCACAAATGATGGCTAATTAGATTTTGCATTTCTACTAAAAATAAGCAATTTCAGGCAGAAAAGAATCTTTTTACAGATAATGAGCATCCACTCCCAGAGGAAGAGGGCAGCTTAGCTTTTAGACACAGGGGAAAGGGAAAAATGACAACTCTTATGTTTTGTGTGATATTTTTATTAGTATAATTTTTTAATGAAAAAACATGAGAGCACTTATAAAGCACTTTCCAACTTCAAAGTGCCTTATAAAGCTTTTCTTTAAAATGTAATCCTTCATAAAAGTCTGTCTTCGTAATAGCACTATGTAACAAATATCGTGTCCATTCTGCAGGTGGGAAAAACAACACAGCAAGCATCAGCAACCTTCCCAAAACGGCAGAGAAAGTGAATAGCAATGCTATTAGGAACACCTTACCTTCTGTAATGAAACTGCTAGATCTCAGTTTCATCCCTTTAAAAGTCTGAAATATTTTCAATGATTTTGATGCAAAAATCCAATTCAATTATTTAGATGTCTTTCTAAAGGTCATTTGGGATCTCTGTTTCTAAGTTACTGATTCACTGTATGTCTTTGCTGAACATAGTGAATTTGACTTTTGTGTTTCAGTATTGTCAAAATATGCAAATAAAATATCTTTCTGGGAAGAGATTAAAGTTTTGTATCAGTTGAGCAAGTCTGGAAAAACAATTTCTACGAGCAGAACAGGAACATACTGTGCTGCCTGTGACACGTCTTGAAATTCAGGTTTTTTATTCCTTGTTCTCAGTCTGACTTAGGCAAAGCACAGGGACATGGTTTCTTCATGTGAAAACTGGGAACAAACCAATTTCTTCAATTCAAAAATACAGTGACAACCTCCACTCTAAAACAAGAGACAGAACTTCATCACACTTTTGACAACTCTTGAGCCAATTATTTACAAGCTCCACTTCTGTTAATTCAGGCACGAGTCCTTTTCCCACATCACAACACACAACTATCTTTTCATTTCATTCAGCTGCTGAGCTTGGGTCCTGTTAACTGTCCTGGCCCTTCTTCTCACTCGCCTCTGCAAGACCAGTACTAGTTCAGCAACCTTATCTCTTTCCTTCTCCTACTATTGCCCCACATGGCCCTCTAGGTATACAGCTGCCTCAGTTTGCCGCTATTTTAATACAAATCCCAGCAAAAAAGCCTTTGTGACCCAATTCACAAAATTCAACTCTCCATAATTTAAGAAGGCAAATGCGTTACATTGGTCTCAGCCCTGTTCTATCACTGCACGCATAGGAGAGAAATGAAGAGGGGGAATCCAAGAAACTTCTCTTGCACATTTTCTCTTTTTGGGCTTCTGTACAGAGACTTTGCCCCACGATGGGACATACCTAGTACTATGTGAGATACAAATGAATTAACGCTCTGGGACAAGGATTAGTTACGTACATTACCAAGGGCATTGCTGATGTATAAAGATAAATTTTAGTTCCTGTAAAACCAGAAAAAATAAAATTTTTTGAAAGGTAAAAGGCCTCTTCCTGTGCACCTGAATTCAGGAGCCAGACCAAATCCCAACAGTAGATGACAAATAGCATTTTATCACTCTTTCTGATAATTTTTTCCTGCATGATTTGGTATATATATAAATATTTAAGTATATGTTAAGAGCATATACATACACTTAACATACATATTTTTTATATTTACACATATATATATATATATATATAGTGGAAGATGGCATGAAGTTTTCTCCTTCCCTCCAGCCACAGCAAATATATGGGACTATCAAATTTCCAGTGCCGTGGGGAAGGCTGAGATTTTTCCTTTTACGGCAGCCTTCACTCACACAGCTATTTGGGAAAGGTGATGCAACAGATCCTTACTTTCATCAGCAACCAACTGCACGGAGGGTGCCAGCAGATCTGCACACTAACTCTCTTTACCTGGGGTGCTGTAGGCCTGGGCTTTAGTTTGGCCTCTCCAAATAAAACACCTTTCCTTCATTGTGGTCCATAACTGCAAGGGAGATGCCAAACAAGTGACACGTCCCTTTCCATCTGCCTCTGATTCTGCTACCGTCACTCCTCCTGGATGCTCCAGGGATTGCTCCACCATGTTCATCAAGAGCAATACTGATGTTTCTCAGTATAAAAGTTAAACCTTCCACTACCTGTTGAAAACAAAACAACAAACAAATGCCCAAAGAAATAAACAAACAAATAAAAATCAACAAAAACGCTCCAAGGGATGAGCTTTGTCTCACTCAGTTTTGCACAACCAATTATTTGTTTGCACTGTGCTAGAAGTCAGGCTCAAGCAGAGGCTGGGACCCTGGTGTGCCGGGCTATCTGCAGAAACAGAGCTGTAAAAAACCCACCTCCCATTTAAGTAAATGGTTGTGAATGGAATGAAACCTCCCATATGAAGAGATACCAATTGATATCACCATAAAAAGCAGAATAAATATATATCAGACTGAAGAAAAATATTAACTGACAAAAATACACATGACAAGGGAAAAGATCATTAGAGTTAATGTGACCAAGATACCACTACATTTCATATCCTATGTGGAGAAAACACTGAAGTGCAGAAAATAATCCGTTGCCCTACATAGGTGTCATCTGATTTTTTTCCTTTCCCACGAAACAAGACGTTTTTGTAAAATGTCCCCAGTTTTCTACCTACTTATTTGCAAAAAGTGAAGATTGAAAACACTAGCTTTCAGGCTCTACCTCTTGTTTCCTTTTAAGCCATGGAAAAAAGAAAGCAGAAAAAAAGAAAACCTGAGCGAAACATTAAAACAAAGGCTTTTGCGAAGCTTACTTGCAGTTCTGAGCATGCGCCGATCAAAGGCTGCCCTGAAAAGGACAGGGCGGGCATGAGCAACTCCAGACACACTTCCCAAAAGACATAGGGTCTCACCAGGAACGGGCATTTCAGTAGCAAGTTGCTATCCTGTTCCCTCTGTCGGGGACTGAGCAAGCTGCAAGAGTTAACGTCCTTGGAAACCCTGTACTGTGTATTTACTCCTCCAGGTCTGGGTGCAACATCTGGGAAAGCATTTTGGAGGGAATGGGAGTAGAGAGGTCTTTCTCGCCTTCATGCCACTGCAGGGCTACACATGGTAGACCACAATCATGCCTGAGACCTTAGATGAACTGCAGTTCTTTGGAGGTAGAATATTAAGTACTAAATGGTTTACTTAGAGAAAATTTTATTCTGCATAATGAAATCATCATTATTCCCTCGTGCCACACACAGACAAAACACATATGCACTCCATATTTACGAAGTCAAGGGGCACCGTTGCAAATATTTTTCATAACCTAGAGACCGAAAGCAATCACAGACACAGTTAGACTTGCTTTCCCATCAACATGCCTTCGAATAACCACGTGGGCACTCTTCCATATCGGCACAGCATCAGACCTACAATGCAGAGGAATGACTGCCCGTGTGTAAGGTGAATTCAGAGCTCGCAGAATGCGCCAGAAATGAAATCATTTCACTTTCCACAGAGCAGCTATTGGAAGAGAACTGGATGTACAAGCTCCTTGTGGTATGGACACCTGCCCGTAAGTAGCTGGACTCAGACAACTATCTCACTACATCCAGAGGTTACCATTTCTGAACATCACCTTACTAGCCTGTGGTGGCTTTGGCGAGTCTGCCTTTATACCCTGGTACATATTGCACCAGCAGACATCTGCTTTTAAATATATTTCTGTCCTGAAATCTGAACCCAGTTACATCAATGGGAATAGGCTGAGGCTTCAGCAGCCCTGTTTATTAAATAATATGTTTATCTTCTAAATAGAAACTGCATGAAGAAAGAGCAAAAAAGCTGGAAGTGAAGAATTCCATGAAATATACTGGTTTCCACATTGGAAAGCTCTACTGTTTATTGAAACTGGCAGTAAATTTTGAACACTAAAAGAAAGTATTTCTTAAAAAATAAAAGCATCACCCAATACAAACAGAACCTCCTATTTTACTTAAAGCAAATTAATTTTTAAATTGGCTTTGTTTATTTAAATTCCCAGTTTCTGGAACAGCATGTGAACCTGCTGTTGCAGCTTTTTTCACCCGACAGATTTACGTGGAGGAGGG
The DNA here is from genome assembly GCF_030936135.1 of Gavia stellata. Taxonomy (NCBI): domain Eukaryota; kingdom Metazoa; phylum Chordata; class Aves; order Gaviiformes; family Gaviidae; genus Gavia; species Gavia stellata. The sequence goes on from NC_082594.1 coordinate 45,421,655, forward strand.
AGAGCTCTGGGATAAGGGCCTAGGGAGCACGTAGGACATGAGAAAGAAAAGCTGGGCTTTTGAAGAGCGAGTCTGAAGTGTAGGTGACAAAGAGGTGTTAATTTTAAAGTAGGCCAAAAATCTACACAGTTCAAGTCAAATCCAGAAGGATTATTTAAAAAAATGTTGCTTCCTCCCAATATTTGCCTAAAGAAGGGATTACAAACCTGTAAATATCTCTCTGGAACTTATAGCTAGAGCAAAAGTCATTAAACAGACCTTAAGAAAACAACAGGTAATGAATGGAGTTTTAAAACCTACAGAGCAAAAATAACTTTTTTGGTGTCTCCAACTTCTTAAGTCTGCTCTGAAATTGCTCAAAGGAAAATGTGAACAAAGACTAATGACAGGGGCCCTTTCATATTAAAATAATATATGGAGCAACAGTGAGTGAGAGGAATGCAATGTTTGAAAAAGCACAGACTAAATAAAATACCCATGTACTCACTAGCCCTCTCTCTCCTAGGGTGGTGTCTCAACCCAGCTATAAAGGAACATCTCAGGGAGGAAATGCTGTCATTTTCTCAGGTACAAACCCGCATTTCTGAGATGTTTACTGTCTCCACGTAACGCCGCTGAAGACCCCCTGACACTGACAAATAGGCTTCATTACATCTGTGGCAAAGGTATTTGCTCTCATCTCTCAGGAATTATATAGGCGTTGATCAAGGACAAAGCACCAAACACTAAAAAATTCATTTGGCCTGGGGGCTATATTCAGCCTGCCTCTGTAAGTGCCTGATGAAGCAGCCGCATCTTCTGCAGCAGCGGCACGAAGAGTGATTCAGACCCAGTGCTGGTTGGGGCTCAGGGATGAAAAGCAGCAGTTGCAGCCCAGTATCTGAGCCCTACAGAAGGTGCTCTGGTTACAGCCCTTGCCTTCCTCCACCCCTCGGAGGCAGGAGCAAAGCCACGGCTGTGGCTATACGATGCCCTACGCTCACAGACTAAAACCATTTCCACTTCATGCCAACTGGGAAGTCCCAGGCTTTTGCTGCCATTGACCCCAGACAGCCAGTCTGCCACACTCCTCCAGAAATTAGTAACCAATGACTGAAATAAGGCTGCACAGAAATACAGAATGCTGATCACTCCTACAATAAAAGAAAATCCTGCGGAGGCGAGAGACAGGGAGCCATCTCTTCTGTATCAGACGTTGTAAAATTATGTCTCACATATAACCTTAAAGCAGGCATCTTCTTTCTTTATTAACTTCTTCAGGATGATTTGCACGATGTTTTAAACTCCTTGGGCTTCTCCATATGGTAAGAGGGTAGCCACAATGAGCTACAACTGGATTTAGGTGTGAGCAACTTTAGATGTGAAATCCAAGACAAATCAAATTTCCCTTTAACTGACTACATAGTTGGTTAGATTTCTCAGGTCATAGTCCCCATGCTAGGCACCGCTTTGAGACACATTCACACCACCCAGTGTAGTCTGCATACTTAGGAAAAAGAGAAGAGCTTTAAATCTCCTCCACATGTACTATCCATTATACATGTTTCACGTCTGTGTTCTCTACCAGGCCCCCTAACAGACAGCATAATTTGCCTCTTCAGTTTACATAACATGCCTCGAATTTACATGCTGTCCCTATTTAAAAGGAGACAGATGATGTCTGTGAAAACTGGATCATGATATGCAAAGGTTAGCTTTAGTACCAACAAGCCCACAATTCAGGTTAAAACAGAATATTGCACACTAGGATTTTCAGGCTAAGTGAAAAGTGAAAGTAGCTTTTAGCTGCGTGGTCAGCCAGTGGGACAGTTTGTCCATGACTGGGTGCACCACCCCATGCGTGCCCCAGGACATCGCCCACAACCAGCAGCCTCTGCCCTGCAGTGTCTCTGTTGACAGCCAAAACCTGCCATCTTTTGATAATCATGCTTTTAATTATTTAATGCATTAACAAGGCAACTGAAATCACTATGAATAAAAAAGGGTTTGTGAGTTTTTCGTATGATCACTGTCATCTATCCAAAAGGTGTGTCCGCTTTCTAATGTCTCCTTTGCACTGTTACAGCAACTAGCCCAAAGGGTCCTGGATGTTTGTTCGTTCTTGTTTTCCTTTCTCTTCTCTTCTTTCCATTTCTACTCTCTCCCTAAAACAGACTCCCCTATCCTCTCATCTTTCCATTCACTCCCTTTATCCACAACTAATAAGCTGATTGACACTATAATAATATACACATGAAACATATTATTTCACCTGAGACTTTACTGCATTGCATTTGACCTGATAAATGGCCAGACTGCATGGCTTCGTCCTGCCACCTTCACCGCAACTAGCTCACGAACTTAGTTTCATTATAGTTACAGATGATTGAAAAATAATGACATGTCAAGTGAAATTTTGCAGGGCAACTGCAAACAATTTTGACTACTTTGTAGTTTTCCATTGACATTTCAGAAACATCCAGTCAACTAGAGAGGACGTCAAGACGTATGTCCTCAATTTTATGGCATGAAAATATATGCCTGCTTTGTGCCAAAACAATGAAATTATTTAACGCATTTTAGAGTTTTCAAAGACCCATGATTTCCAGTCTCACCAACTTCACAGATCAGTTATTAAAGTCTAGTTTTTATAACCCGTATCAGCCTCTCAACAGAAGGCATGATTTGCCTCTTCGATTTACATAAAACCTATGAGATTTTCATCATCTTTTCAGAGGGAAGAGAGTCTGTAGATCTTTCACAAACCAGGGCTAGTAGAAAAGGAAACAACAATTCATTAAGATAAATGTAAGGATTTTTAGAATGACATTTTGATGAAGGGAAAAAAACCACAGTGGAAGCAACCAGTGTTACTTAGCCTGCACTGCTCAGCTATCCTACCGGAAATGTCAATGGCAACTTTAGTACCACCTAAAAGGCCTGAGATAGCCATTATAGATCATAAAATAATGCTATGGTTGCTTCCCTCTCCATCTTCAAAGTAAAAGCAGCAAACTAAAGAAGGTGAGTCCCGCCAGGGCTGCATAGGTGCAGAGCTCATGGGTAACAGGAGTTACAGCTCTCCCCATTCCCCAGGCTGACACCAGCACCTACGCCGAGCACAACGCAGACATAGGTAGACCAGTAATGGAACCCAGGGCTGCTGGTTTTCCCATTTTTAAAGATTACTCATTTGTAGAGTCACACATTAGTAATTTTCTTAAAGTTCACTGAAGCAGAAACTAACTCAACACAACTCCAGTGAGCCAATTTCTCACAGTTTCTCCTTGTGGAAAGAGTTGATAAACCTGAGCTGCGAGATTGCCTGCGAGCCCCGAAGGCTCTCCATCACACCCGATACCTCCTGATAGCTTTATTTGACGATTTGGCAAAACAACAACAAGAAGCTGATACTAGAAAGAGAAATTTAACACCAGTGCTTGTGATTTATGAAATGCTCTGACTATTACAGGTTTCACTTGCAGTTTTTCTAGTTGGAGAGAGGATGTGTAATTCAAGCTCGCCCCCCAGTGGAATCCGTGCCCCTACCAGTACACCAAGTTTTGAGGACACTGGGAGAAGTATTGGGCAGCTAGACGATAGCATACTTAAAAAAAACTAGGGGTCACTCTAAGAGAATTAAATGCAACTGCTACGGTCTGTAATATTTTGTTTCTGTTGTTAATTAAGTTTAAAAGAAGTATATTTTCCAACCAACAAAGTTCTTCAAAATACCGCATTGTTTTTTTCTCCTGTATCCAAACAACTGTGAATGTTTTAATGGCTATGCATATATAGTAAATGAAAAAAAAAAAAAATAGTTCTCAAACACATCCTGCTTAGGTAAACAATTGTCAGCAAGATCAGCCTGCCTAAAAAAAAAAGTCCAGGTTATGCAATGCTGAGTTTCTGCGATCTTTTCTCAGAAAGTTTCCTACTGAAACTTGCTCACCCTTGCGTGCATAGCTGTCATACTTCATTTATACTTATCCAAAACTGCACTAATTACTGTGGGTCATATGTGAATAATTAACTTTCTTTGCCTGAAGCAAAAGTAAAGGCCAAGATAATAAATGTAAGAAGAGATTAATACATAGAGTATGCTCATGGCCAATGCTACATTTAAGTCTGAATATACCAACTTCTTACCAAGACCTGAAAAGTGTTCTGTAAAACACATTTAATTTTAACAGCACAATACAGGTTTTCTCACTGGATCCATTGGCTAAATTCAGTGCCCACCTTCTCTCTAGACTACACTTTACTTCTTATATTGCAGCAGGCATAAAAACATGACAATATAAAGCAGTTAACAGCTGACCATTTAATGAAGGTTTTTGATTCGATGTTATTTTTCTTTTCTCCCTGAAGGAATAAACCAACATCCAACATGACTGCAAAATATTTCAGGCAGCTGCCTTTTGGGGTGGGGATTCATTTCAGCCAGCTAACAGGTAGGTATCCGGGCTTCCTCTGTATTCAGCAGTGAAAGAGAAGCACCTTTGCAAGCCAATCCCTGGGTCTACCTGAAGAGGGAATAACATGCCCCAGAGGTGCCAATCCCTCTTCTCTGACTACCCAGAGATCCCAGACAGATAGCATAGCCTAGACAACCAGCTGCCAGGGAACCAAGGCTGAGGAGATGGATCCTACGATTACAGGAGGTACAGAAACTCCCTTCATGCTGCTGGAGAGTTACAACTGCAAAAGCTGTAATTACCAACAGCATTTCAAGCCTTCAGTGCCTAGTTTTGAGCACCCTAAGTGCACGGCCTGAGATTCAGTGGTGCACACTATCTAACACTGATTTGGGTGCGTTACCCACAAGCGCTGGTCTGCCATGAGATCACTAATGAATTACAGAATCATGACAAATGTGACTCTCAGTGATTTAAAACATCACGACTGAGAAGAGCCTTCTGTTATTTCTGGGCTAACTTGGGTGTGACATTTCTGAGGTTGTTCACATCTAGTTTTGTAACTCAGCTCTTTACGTGGTGCTTACTTATACTTGTGCGCTGGTCACCAGTCTTGCAGGCTAGAAGAGAATGACCTCCCTGTGGTAAAAGCACGTTAGTGGTATTTTTGGTTCAAACCAAAAGGTCTACCTGTTTCACACCTCTGCTGGGCTCTCTGCCTTCTAATCTGCTACAGCCATAAAATGCTCAAATGGTGCTACAGGCAAGAATAGGGAAACAACTTAGAAATCAGGGCAGGGAGAAGGAAAGGGAGAGATTAGGGTTAGATAGAGATAAAAGAAATAAACCAAGAATGACAGAGAACAAAGTGAAAGGGTAAGGTATATAAAATATATCAGAAGGGCAGGGACGAAAGACCACACTGAAGACAGGAAAGAAGACAGAAGAGGAAAAAAGAATTAAGACAAGACATGATAAATTAAGAGAGAAGAGAAAGCACAAGTATTAATAGGAAGATATGATAAAACTAGAAAAACTGGCCTGGAGGGAAACATAATGAAATTCCCAGATCACCAGAACATTTCCACTGTTTAAGGAAGGGACTCTTACCTTACAAAAATTGGTTTAGTAGGGGTATTAGGATGGAGCCTTGTTCAGTATTCCTCTCAACAAAAGTCCTACCAACCAAAAGACATATTGGAAAGAATGATGGAGACGTGGCCTCACTTGAAATGGAGAAGCCATCACTTAATTTTTTAAAATAATATCTCATACTCTTTAGACTGTATCACACCACAGAAAGCGCCAGCAGATTCTCAGCAAAGAAAAACTACGTGCTGGATAAACACCATCTTTTCTCTAAGGAGTTACAAGAACGCTGGAGTACATTAAGAGCAGAGATCAGTAAATTTAATTTAAGCAAATCAGCAGCAGAATAAGGAACAGCACTGAAACTCAGAGCGTTCTGTCCACTGTCTTTCTAGCCATCCAAGTGATCCCCTTTTAAATTGTTCTTGATGACTTTAAATTGCTGCTCCTGAGTTTATCCACAATACAATTACAACAATTACACATCACTGCTTCAGCTATCCTTACATGCCTGTCATGTAGAGTAGTAACAGCCCATAAAGTTAATAAGGACACCAAGTATTGATTAACTGTTAAGTATTATCATCACTGAATGGGACCCAGCTCATCCAGGCACCTCTCTTGCATCTCTGTTGTAGGGACCTAGTGCAACCTATTCTCATAAAGTGACTGACTTCTTCTGCAGTATGTGGTAGGTGCCTCTGAAAGCCTCCAGAAAGAAATACTGAGCTCTTACGTTTACACTTGAATTGAACTGAAGGTATCTAGTGGCACCTAGCATTCAAAGGCTACATCTGTAAAAGCGAGTAGCAGCTCAATAGGATCAAGTCTGTAGAGTGAAAAAAATGGTGCTGAAGATCCATGTCCACACTACATGCTCTTCTTGAGGGTCTTCTTTGGACTAGCTCTGGTTGGTCCCAAGCAATGAACACCCGTTGTTCGTTGAAGCACAGTACGTATGCCCCTGGAGGCCACTTTTCTGTTTAGTTTCATCTGAAAGGAGTCCGCTTTGTGCTGAGACCGCTCTTGTGCTGCGACATAGGGATGACAGGGAAGTTCAATTCAAAAGCACATTCTTGGATCTGTACCAGAGTGCCGATGCTGATGCACTTGCAGACATCTCTGTTATTTAGGTACAGGCCTTTGGCTCTTAGTGTAGGACAACGAGTTCAATACATCGTAAATCAGGCAGAAAGCAACCTGCTTGTCTTAACTGTCGTACACAGTGCCAGAAAAGTCTTACCTGTGTGCGTCCGCCGGTGAGCCTTCAGGTGGGAACTTTTTGTGTATACTTTGTTGCATCCCTCAAAGTCACACCGATGGATGCGCCGCTTCCTGGAGTCTGGAGACTCAGACCTTCTCTGACGCCTTGTGCTCTCGATACTGAACGGTGAAATTGAACTAAAAAACAGAACAGAAGCAAAAAATGAAGCAAGAGCATGGTGTATACCCTGGGCCCCAAAAGATCAGCTGTAATAGATCACTGTGCCAGAAGTGACCTTAACAATTAATTAAATATCTCCTTTTCTACAATGTAGTCCACAGCACGTATTTGAAACAATTTGTGCTTGAACTTGAGCGTATTTTGCAGTATGAAATAATTCAAATCCTGATTTAGAAGTGCTTATTGCCAGAGAAAACACCACGATCCCTGAAATACTGCTCCAGTAATGAAGTAGCCTGACTTCATCTGAGCTTTATTTCTATTTTATACATGTCCAGATCCAAGCTCACTGAACCCTGCTTTCTAAACAACTTTATATATAGCCTCCATAACTTCTCTTTGACAAGTTTAAATAGATAAAAATCATGAAACCTTTTATGAAAAAGTGTTTCCAGTACCCAGATCTGGACTATGGATCCTCACATTTGGCCAAACATCTGTTGTTTGCTTGCATACAGACTGCTAAGAGACCCACAGCACCCTGCAGCAGTGATTTTTCCATTAATTATTTAACAATTCTCAATCTATCACCTGCAAGTCAATTAATTTTATTTCCTTTCAGACCACTGATAAATAAAAAAGTTCATCAGCACAGGGCCAGCAAACGATCCCCACAGAAATGCCTATGCTCAGCGAAGATACTCCATTTACAGCAACATCCTAAGGCCTACCAGTTATCCCAATTTTAAGCAAATAAAAAAGTAATGTTGAAGTCACATTGCTTTATTTTATAAATACAGTATATACTGAGTCTAATACTTGAAGAATGCATGCTACAACCATGTACTTGCCTTGGTTAGATAAACTTGTGTCATAAACTATTATCAAGCTGGTATGCCAAGATCCAAACCCTCATTGGCTTCCATTAATTATATTACCCAGCTATAAATCATTTTTAATTGATCGCCTTATCAACCCCATTATGGTTATACTGCACAGCAGTCACGTTCACCTACTGTTATACTAGTCTGTTTAGCCACCTTAAGTACTGGAACAACATTAGCCTTCATTAACTTTCTGGGGCTTCCCCCACATTCCTGTGTGTATTGACATCGAACGTAAATGATCTAGATGTATCAGCCAGCTCTTTGAAACTCTTAAGATGGAAGTTCCTGGTTCTCCTGAAAGAATTTTTGACTGTCAAATGAAAATGAATCAGAGGAAAAGAAACTGCATCTGATCACGAGAAGAAGCAAGCACGAACCTTTGGGGAAGCTAAGATACTAAGAAAGGCATTTGAACGAAACACTGATGTTGATGCATCTGCTGAGAAGCTCCTGTGTCAACACCAATCTTCAACCTTCTGTTACAATAGCCAGTGCTGTTACAGCTATAGCTGTTCTGCCATAAACTTCACTTTTAGAGATTTCCAGAATTTGCTGAGGACTATTTACATTGGGTTAAAACTTTGCATAAAGCATCTCGCACCATTAGCATGTGATTTCACTGATGTGCCAATTCACTGCATTACAGACCTTTCAGCCTTGAACTTCTGGTAGTTCAAATTACGCATTTTTCTTTTTGTTTAAATATTTTTACAGTACCACCCTAATTTAAAGCACTATTTGAAAAAAATGGAGTACTCTCTTTCTGACAGCCCTCCTTTTCTCTTAACACTTGATATATATTCATATTTCACCTTCAGGCAAAGAGATTTTCCAGATTAATTATTTTTGCCTGTAATATAATGTGTGTAAATGGGCATACAGGGAATATCTGAAATGGAGGAAGAAATGGACAGAGGGCCATAATACCAACATTAACGTAGGAAAAAGTAGTCCCCAAGAGACTAAGACACATCAGCACTTGAACTATGTGACAGGAATACAGATATGTTTAGCTGTCACAGAAATGGATTAGGAATTGCATTTAAGTAGCTGCATCTCAGGGCAAATAAAAGTCTTGGGTTAGATGATTCACTAAGAACGGTCTCGCTACTCCAGTTTGTTTTTTTTTAAACATCACACCAGCTAAAATAAAAAGCAAACATGTAAATCAAATCTTAAAAGCTCAGTACTGAAGGTACAAAATCCAGTGCTCAAAACCAGAAAATCTTTATCCTTAAATATTTGTGCATCATTTTTTGCTGCATGTGATTTACAAGCGGTCTTAAAAGCCTATTTTGTAAGAGGGCGTTCAGATCCTGGATAGTACAGCTCGTTTAAATGGGAGGAGGATCAAGCTTATAATGCTGCTGCAATTTCCAGCCCCGAGCCAAAATGAACCTTGAGCAGAGTCAGCACCTTGTAAAAAGCTATTTGTCATGTACAAGCAAGTGACCTCACTGCTGAGAACCGCTCTGTGCTTTCCTGAGTATTTATACAGGAGGTGGTGGCATAAAGCGGTGCTGCAAAGGTGGCACACAATCAATGCCGCTGCCTTTTAACCGGATTGCTCTCTCTTTCTAAAAGGCGAAGCACCCTACCTATTCCACGCCAGGGAAAATAACCGACTAAGCCACAGAAGGTGCTGTGCGTTGCCACCATCCCCTGCAAGCTTCACAGTCATCGCTTGCTCAGCACGTCGAGCAGAAAGGTTACTGTCAGCTGGAATCAGCAAATGTAACCTCATGCCTTCCCTTTGCAGCAACGCAGGCTAAACGACAAAACTAGACAGCAGAAGGGACTCATGTGGCAAGTGAGAGCACGCTTCCAAGGTGATCTTGTGCCACGCTAACCCCCATGGCACAAGGGGCCCTTACACTGCAGACACGCTCACGGGTGGAAAAGGAGCCAGATCCTACCTGATACCACCAGTCTTGTTTTGGCCTTACAAAAGCTGTGTGATTTTTTTAAACAGAGATACCACAGGAAGCCCTAAAAAGAGCACAAGGTGCTTTTTTGAGCTTCCTGAGGTTAGTCCCTCTCACAGTAACTTTCAGCTGATTTGCTGATGTTCTTTCCCTTAGCCATGCAGCAGTAAAGGGACACTCTCCTCTTTCTCAAGCAATTTCTACAAAAACCCACAATGACCACACACAGAGACATAAAAAAAGTCCTCAAAACCATGTTTTGTGCTTTTTAAAGGCCATGGGGGTTCTGCCAGGTGGCTCTGGTCAGCACAGGGCTCCAGAAACTACTGTTTGATGATACCATGGTGGACAAAGACTTTGAGAATGAACATGACAGGGAACTCACAAGTATTTATTTTTTTACTGAGTTTTTTTCTTTTTTTTTTACAATGTGTTTTAAAATCATGTAAAATAAATTAAAAAACCAAAAATTAAAAAAACCCCACCATATCTTAGCAGCCTCTCTTGACGGTAAGCATCCCTCACAGACTGCCCAGAGTGAAGACCTGGAAACACGTCAGCAGCCGAGAGCTGCCGGGGTGCCCAGGCAAGGAGCTGTCAGTTCGCCTGTTAACAGCCACGATCTCACGCAGCCTTTAAGACTCAAGGTGGATTTAGCAATAGGACTGATACCACAGGTAACATCCCAGGCAAACTGCAGGATGTATCAAGTTACTGCTGATACATCAAGTTTGAAAGATAAATTAACAAAGAAGAAAACTGGGTTCTGACCTTTCAGCTTGACATTTATTTATTTGCAGTTCATTATTTCTAAAAACACTGCAATTTCTATATCAGCGTAGAAACCATTACACAAACAGAAATCCTGGGACACTGCTGGCTGCCTCCATACGCAGCTGCAACACCTGTAGTCAGTACTGCTCATAGGGTGAAATGAATGAAATCAATGTGAGCGTTTACGGTGATGTACAACACAAAACTTCCGCTGTGTTCTTTCCAGCTAGAAGTGAAAACACACATCTCTGCAACTCACACATGGCCAAGTGCTTGTCTCTCCGATGGAAAAAAGTCTGCAAAGTAAAACAAAGTCTGGGGCTTCGCCAGTAGATGGCCATCAAGTTCTCCTGAATGTCATCCGTGCTGCATGCGACAGGGATTATAACAACCCTGGTAACACAGGATTATTTTTCCTTTCTATGAATGCTGCCCACGACCTCCTAAGTGTTTTGCCTCCATTCTACATACAGACTGGGAAAGGCCCTTGGCATATTCAGTAACACTGTTAAAAATACGTAGTGGGTCTTTTTATACCGATCCTGTGTTTTCTGAGAGATACGTAGAGCAGAGCTTCCCGGGGAGCACGGTATGTTTATTAAAGACTTGAACTGTGTTCAGTGCTGCGACACACCAACAACATGCCATGCGGTGACAAGTTGCTGCACGCTGGCCGCTCCCCACAAACAGCCTGCTCACACACTCTCACCCTGCGGCAAACATGCAGGGTTACCTTTGGCCACCAAAGTATGAGCTTCCTGGCGCTGCCAGTGACCCAGGAAGACAGGCAAGAGCTGGCTGACACGGCCAGCACAGAGCCAGTGATGTGCAGCAAGTCGCCGCTTTGCTCTTTGCTGTACAAACCCAAATGGTGTCCCAGCATTGCGTTTTTGTCCTTGAGATTGCCACCTTTACTCTTCCTCGGCCCCTCCACTATGAGCTCAGGCTCTTTGGCTACGCTTTCTGCCTGCCTTGCAAAAGACCCCATGGAAAATGCATGGACCTGGGGCCAACAGGTATTGACCAGCTTGTATCCAAAGTCCCATCCACCTTACCATACGTCCCTCCTTTACAGCCTTCAGACTGTATTACCTTCCTCCCTAGCTGTAGTTAAATGAGAGACTTACGGCTACACCTTAACAATAGCCCGCAGCTGCTAAAAACAGATGCTAACCTCACTTTGAGGCAAGGCCTGGGCACATATCAGCTGTGCCCTCTCCACTCCAGCTTCCACGAGAAGGAGAACCAGACTGGTCTCAGCCCTGTGCGACATCTGCTCAGCCTGGATGAGGGGCTCGGTAGGGCAGAGCATGCCCCACAAGGTGGGCATAACACGAGCCGTGGTCCTCTTGTGTTTCTCAGGCTCTGGGTTGTCGAAGGATGTCATTTGGCTAAGCTGGCATACCAGGACAGTCTTGTTCTAGTTGCTTTTCCTTGTGTCAGCACCGGCTCTTGTATGATTCTGCAGCAAGCCAGTTCAGGGACCCACAATGACAAAAAGCCAATTCTGCAGAAAAACACTTGAGCTTGCTTGCTTTTGCTGGTTTAGCTCCCTAAATAGTGGAGTCTGCCAAGTACCTGCACTGACACATGGGAGAGGATGGGAACTTGTGGCCAAAGGTTAGAGGAGTGTCATCACCCCTTTCAGTGGCAACCAGCTGTGATTACCACCAATGCCACAACTTCCACAGAAATTCAGAATTTGTATGAAGAAATCAAGAACATGGATATAAGCAATCAACACAAGGAACAACTGGAAAAATCCACCTTTTGCTCCACAACGAAGCTTCTTCTTGTGATACTTGTGTATATAAAACAAACAAAAATAAACACATAAATAGATAGGCTGAAAACAAAAATTGGGAGATATTACCATGCTAAATACTTAGGAGTTGACAATGTGCCTTGGCAATACAGGATAGAACCAACAGGCAAACATTTATATATCACCTGCAGGCCAATTTTGGACATCCAGATATTTACAGTTTTTTGTTTTTAAAGGGAAAAAAGATATAATTATACAATATTCAAATACACAAACAGTGCATAAATTTAGTGATGTGAATCGTTACTTTTTGAGACATGCAAAGCTTCTGGGCTAACCTTTCAGTCGTAGTAACTAAAAGTGTAGGCAAATGAAGTAAAAGCAGAAAACTAGAATATAACACGTCTGCATTCAGATAGTAATGAGCAGTTGAAGAAAATCCTTGGATCTCTAGCATTCGCTCAGCATTCAAAGGGAACCTAGGCTGCAGAAACATCATGAGTTTTGGCCACTTAGCTTTTATAGAAACCAGAGCTCTTACATGAGTAACTATGGGCATCAGTCGAGCTTCCTGCATTATTTTTGAAAATCTTGGCCTTTGGATCCAGTGGCGGGACAGCACCCCCTGAGCACGTGAAGCAGCGCGCTCACGCAAACCCATGGCAGCTGTCAGCCCTCCTTCAGGTGAGGTGGGGCAGTAGCGACCGCACACAGCTCACAGAGCAGCTCCCCACCAAGGACAGTCGGAAGCAGAGATGACTGCGGTCCCAACGCCTTTGCTTGGCTCCTCTGGCACATTTCTGAATCGAGTGAACACATGCACAGCAGCACACCACTCATTCAGGGAGCTAATCTCGCTTAAGATAAAGCATCCTCTTTCTGTTAAGACCTTCAAGTTTCAGACGCTAAAAGGCATGATATGGGTACTCCGCGTGTTTTTGAAAAGGGAAATTGAACCGCATTTCCCAGTTTCCAGCTCTCAATTACTTTCTTTTGTAGCAGCTTTTCACATAACGTAATTTCATTTTCTGATAGCTCGTATAATGTTACCTTCCCACTCAGGATATTGGTGAAAGTATCCTTATAAACACTACATATTAAACTGTGAAGAAATATGATATGGGTTATTTTTCATTACAATTTATAAAACTTCAACTAGTAGTGAGATGCCAAAATCATACTATATAAAAACATAGTAGTTTTTTCTTTAATACGCTTAAATATCAGTGTAATCTCCTGATAAAGTATTCCCCTCAAATATTTACTTACTGCTTTTTTTTAATACAGAGTTTCTACTGTCTCCTGTTCACAAACAGATGCACATGCATATATACATTATGTATTTTTTCTACTCTTTGATTCTTAGACTCTAATTAATGTTTCATGGAAGGCAAACATCTGCCTTAGGAATGTCAGACATTAAAACATATCAAGCAGTACTTAAGCTGATCATAAAAGGAAAATATGTACTACTCTTTTATTAGTGGTAGTTACTTCAATCAGTGTACTTTAAGGTGATGTTATACTGGAAATTATACTTTTTGTCAAGAAAGAGAGGAGGAATTTTGCAGCATACACAAACAGTATACATATTAAATGGGAAAATCACATGGATAAACAAAACACAGATAGGAGAAGATTTGAATACATTTGGTTCAGAAAGTGCCTGAGCTGGAGATGGTGGGAAATTGCACTGGGAGCAGATGGGAGTAGGAGCATAGTAAGTTTGCCCTCTTATGCTCTGTCCTAGGTGCCTGCTTCTGGCTCCGACCAGAGGCAGAGCCCCAGGCTAGAGGATCCTCCGCTCTGGCTCCATACAGCCATTCCCATGCTTTTACATCCCTGTCCTGGGCGATCAGCAAACAAAATACCCTGTACATCTCTGATCATGACTTTATCTGCAGCATTTATTCCCACGGAGACCAGCTAAAGTTACTTGAACTGGTGAGCTGCTCTGCGATACCTGAGTGCATTACAACATCTCTCCAGCAGTAGTGGAACCGAAAGCACAACTATACATGAAACAAACTTCTGGCAGAGCGAAAACCTTTGGGGTCTACTAGGAAAAGCACTAATGTCAACCATGGCACACCTTACCAAAATTATCCATCACCTCCATTATCAGCTGTGTTAAGCTGAGACATGAGAATGAGACAGTTGCCTGATCCTCCTGAGCTGTGTTTGTGCTCTGGGATCTGGAAGCACTTTCCAGCTCCTAGGGCAGCACTGTCCTGGGGGGTACCCCAGCTCCACACTTGGGCTGAGACCTGAGCACATACCACGTTCTCCTCTTTCACGCTGTTCCTCTGTGCTGGGTTTCTAAGGAAAGGAAGATGGGCCAGAAAGTATCTATGACATGCTCCAGCACGTCCTCCAGATCTGATGACTGGAGGACTGGGACTGCAAAATACACATAGAGAAAACCTATATATCAAGCCTATGATGAACTCTGAAATGCCACTAAAATAAAACCACACCAAAACTTTCCATCTATTTTATCCTTAGCATTAACTAAGAAAATTCTATCCTAGGGAGTTATTGTGTGAAAGAGCAAAGGAATTACATGTTAACTATCTTGCATGTAAGCATTGCCTACATAATTAAAATGCTTATTCCTGATTTTGGGAAAGTTCATGGCCGCGCTTACACCACCTGCAGATCCTGCTGTAAGAATCAGAACCCGGGCCAGCCTCTAAGCAGGGGCAAACTTACTCCTGCACAACTACATCCAGCCGTAGCTAAGCATGGGCAACAGCAGCTCCTGAACCAGTGACACCCCTACCGAATTACTGGTCTGCTGCTTAACAAAGATGAATTTCACATTTTTCCTAACATGGCAGGACTTACAGAGCTTGTTTCTACCCGTAAAAGTTTTAGAAACATTTGACAGTAAGGCTATGATGTTTTACACATAGACAAAATACTTTCAGTAATTTTAAACATAATTCCGCTTCACTGCTCTCTGTCTTTCCCTTGGTTTGGATAGAGGGACTCACATTAGGTGAGACACTTGGCCTTAGGTTTTGCCATAGATTTTGAGGTGACAAATGACAGCAGTTGTTTACATCTGTTTAGGAGATATTTTCTTCTAACACGTGCAACATACAGAAGATGCATGGCTGCATCATCAACAATTCCAGCTCCTCAGGATAGCTGAACATGGTGCAAAGGCTGCTCTGGATGCTGAAGCCCACATTAACACCTCCTTTGGTAACATGCCGCATTACTGTGGAATAAAGAGTAATAGAAAAACTCAGCTGGCGAGGGACCTATCAATTTTCTGCTCAGCAGGGTTAACTTCAGAGCTAGATCAGATTGCTCATGGCCTTGTCTTGATGAAGTCTGAAAATGTTTGAAGAGAGATAGAAAAAAAAACATCTCTCTGGGCAAGATGTTCCAGTGCTCAGTCACCTCATATTCTAAAGGGAGTTTCTAATGAAAGCTCGCTTTTTCTGAATAGTTCCTACATAAATGTTTATATTTATAAATACACATATCTACACATTATAATGAAAGATAACTGAGTGACCATAAGCTAACACAAACCTGCATTTCTTTCTTTTTTAAAAATACTAGCTTACTTTGCTTTAGCCCAATGTTCTTCTGAGCTGAACTGGAAATCCATGAAAATAAGGAAACCTCAAGCAGTGGGGAAAACATATCTTCAAAATGAACTTGCAGGTGGAATAAAGTGCATGAGCAAAGGTCTGTTCTTTGGATTTGACAACAAAGCATTATATGTCTTCTTGAAAAGAGGAATAGTTCCTGAAATCCTGTATGCCAAACGTGTTAGATGCATGCTAGTTCAAGCCTGGGAGCTGAACCTGGTCGTGCAGAGAAAGAGCATCTTATTTCATCCCCTCCTTTCAGAGCTGGCAGAACAGCAGCGATCATTCACAGGATCTCTAATGTACCAGCCGTTCTAACACTCCTTCCAGACGGAGGCTGCATCAATGCCGAGTCTGTTCTTTCTTTTTTGTCCCCTTTTATACAGAGCAGAAAACTGGGTAACTAAGCACCTCCAACTCAGCTTTGAGAGCACAGGGCCCTACTTTTTACCTTTCCTGTTCCCTTCTGGTTCATACTTTTCCTTCACGTTTTTCTGGCAACACATATGCAAACAAGCTACAGCAACACTGGTATTCTCAGAAGAGGAAATTAAAAAAGTGAAATAAAGACTACTCTGTTGGAGACATGAGCTGAGCTGAAATTTCCAGCATGGAAATTAGATGAGTATGTGCATATTCACGTCTTTCACCTTTGTTCTGGTTACTTGTAGAAACAACATAGATGCTCCATTTCTAGTGCAGGACTCCCTGCGTGCCGTACCTTGCTCTCCAGATTTCACTTTCTTCTTACATCTCTAATTCTGATTTCTCACACCTGTGCAGCACAGCAGTCAGTCCCAACGTCTGTACAATGATGACTCTTGCCTGTACATCCACCTCTTCTTGTTGGTCAGACTAACAAATGTGGAACCAATCACTGCAGTGGTGATTAAAGTCTCTTCTGTATCCTTAGCTGACGAAATTGTCGTGTAACGTCTTGCCAGGTCAGTGACATTAAATGAGGACATTGCGTCCACTGGGACTGAAGCTCATGTGAATGACCTTTTCTTCCTTCCTGTTCAGAAGGCTTATTATCAATAAGATAAATATTTGATTACCCTGGATACCTATGTATAATGCAATTATGGGTGGTCATCTGTCATACTGTGTGTCATCAAGCAGATTTCGGTAACTACTAAATAGTTGACTCCATTGAAGTGCACACTTTGGTGCTTATCTACGTAAAGATAACCTGCCACCCCCAACAGAATGTAATTTCAAAAAACCAATTTTGTATGCCCCACATCCATCTACAAGCTCCTGTCTCTGAGAATATATATTGCAAAGAATTCATCTATTGCAGATATAAAGTAAGTATCATATCTATTTGGTCTGGCTAGGAGAAAAGGGACTAAATAATTTAATTCATTTGGGGACAAAAATGTTACTGAGCACAAGATCATACTTCAGGGATCTGCGTTTCTTTTTCTAAAACTACTTTCTAATCAATAAAGTTTGAGATTCATGGGTTTTTTTTCCTTCCAGAGCACCCTATCTTTTTGAAAGGAATTTTTTATAAAAGACCATAAGAAAATATTCTATAAATCAAAATTGTTACTACACCCCAGAGGCCATAGAGATTGTGTTGCCATGCATTTTCATTAACAACAATAAGGAATCCTGATGTATTTGTTATACAAGAAGCTAGCTTTTCTATTCAATATTTTGTGGTTTAGTGGTGGATTTGGCAGTGTTAGGTTTACAGTTGGACTTGATGATCTTAAAGGTCTTTTCCAAGCTAATCGATTCCATGATTCTATGATTCTACGCTAACTTGTACCTGGCTTTACAGCCATGCATGTTGATGAAGCATCTCTTCATTTAGATTACAAGATCGTTGCTACACCTTTTTTGCTGATTTGTGTTTGCAAAGCAAAATAAGTACAGTGAGGTCCAAATCCAGAAACAGAGTACTAATACACTACTGCAATACAAAGAAACCCCACTACCTCTCCTTGCATCTGTGGTTTTCCACACCTATTTATAACACAGTCTCACCTGAAAATCAAGCAATGTTCTGGGATTCACCAGGTCCAGCTCCCCAGCCTCTTTTCCTGGGGACTGCCACTTCTTTTCTCTTCCTGCACTTTATTTTCCTTCCGTCTTCCCCCAGACTTGCTGCAACCTCCCCAGCTGGGAACTGCCTCTCTAGAGAATCACAGGGCCAGGTTTTGTCACTGAGTAAGATATTTACATAGGCAGAAATTTATATAGTTGCAGTTTCACCGTGTTTACTAGTATCTGAAAGATTTCTAGTGGCTTCTTCCGCACACTGGGATAGAAGGTGTCTCTGAAAGTTATAGAGATCACTCTGCCATGTAATTTCTGAGAAAGAAGAACCCACGAGTACCATCTACGAGCTAGAAGAGTTACCGTATCTTTTTACTGGCCTTGTACAGATTGGTTGGACCGTGTGGGCAACCATTCCTTTTCTTCTCTCCATCATGGAAATCAATCTAATTTCCACCCAATGAATACTCAAGTCTACACTCTAAGTAACTGCGCGTAGGTACTGAGTCTTTCCACTTGTAATTAGTTAGGCAATAGAACACTTACCTACTTCTCACACATATCAAAAAGGCAAATTTCAACAATTCCTTGTTTATTATTACACCAGTTCAGCAGTTAGAAAGATAACCAGCTTGGACGTGGGCCTCGGAAAAGTCCAGCACAGCTGCCATTGTCTTCAGTGGAGTCAAACTTACAATCTCCCAACAGAAAGAGGAAACCAGAGTATTGTGGTTTTCATTAACTGGTCCCCTTAACACTTTCTCACCAAGGCAGCACTGCGTTTACGATCTCAAGTGCTCATGGGCAGGGCAAGGTTTGATTAAGAGCAAAATTTCTTCTGTAGGCAGACTGCATGTAGCCATAAGGTACGTTTTATACTGAGAAATCTAAGGAAATACATCTTTAACAGATCTGTTTGTCACATCAGAAATTGCTCCATTTGCACGCAGAGTACACAGTCTCTATTCTTCATGAAAAATATCCCATAACACTTCTTCAAGGGCATTGGTGGTGTGGCCAAGCAGCTCCACGCCTCTGGGCTTCACTGGGTCAAGGTGGCTCCCTGGGCTTGCTCTAATGCGCCTTCACTTAAACAACTAGGTGGCCCTCAGTGTGGCTATTTCCTGGTCAGGAAAAAACACAGGCACCTTTAGGATGGCAATATTCTTCTTTAGGAAGGCAAGAACAAAATCCTGAGGACTTTTTGCCACCAAAATAAAGGGTTAAGATTTCACCCTGTGCGTGCTCCAGCCCCGCTAAGGCAAAATCAGACTGAGGACTTGGCTCGTTATATTAGCTGTCACTTTGTATGTGAATTTATAGGAAAGTTCTCATGCAAGGATTTAAATTGGGTAAGACCTAAATGAAGTTACCTCTTCAGGTTTTTTGAACTGTAACACAATGTGTTCTGATAAGAAACGTTTTCCCACTGGCTAAAGGGCGAATGTCTCCCTTTGGGACACCAAGTATTCAATTATTTGAGGGAAATTATTCTGCTATTTCCAACAGACATTGAGTGTTTTGTTCAGAAAAGGATAAGAATATATGAAGTTGAACAAGCTTTGTAACTGTCAGATTTTTGACCCAGCCCTTCCCTAAAGACTAGCAACAGGCAGGCTTTATGAAATAAATTTTGTTTAGCTTCATCCCACAAGAATTATTTAGATAAATATTTAGAAACAATGCTGCCCAAAGAAAGAAAGAAAGAGAATTCATAGTCATACAGTATTGCAGTTAAATGAACACTTTTTCACTGGGGGTTAAATAGCCACCATTTTCAGATTAGTACACTGTTTCCTTTGATTTGAAAATGTCTCAGGAAGGAGGGAAGGAACTCGGTTTCCATCCATGCAGAAACATCACCCATTCCCCAGCAGGATTTCTTGCAGATGCCTTAGAAACGCGTATCGGACCTCCTTCATCTGCATGACATCCTTGTCCTATATAGTGCTAAAGACTATTTCTATGGCCTTGTTATTACTTGGTGTATTTATTTTTTACTCTACCACCACTATCACTTATTTTCACACTTGGAAGTGCACTCACATTACAAAGGAAATCTTGCAAAGAAGTGAAGCGGATCTGTCTAGCTGCTCTCTCTGAAGTCGGTACATCCCTCCCGACTGCGTCTCCTACAACGCTGAGAATCAAGGGATGGTAGTAACG
Organism: Gavia stellata; assembly: GCF_030936135.1. Lineage (NCBI taxonomy): Eukaryota > Metazoa > Chordata > Aves > Gaviiformes > Gaviidae > Gavia > Gavia stellata. Next base: position 45,441,660 of record NC_082594.1, read on the forward strand.
GGCCACTCCGTTCACCTTGCTAATTTATGCATGTTGCTCATTAGCGCTCCACCAAGCGTAGTTTTTAAGTCCCGAAGGCAGGTCAACACATCCGAGTGGTTAGAAGAGAGTGCTCTGAATTTCAAGCATCTTAAATATGCAGTCAGGAGCACTGGTCTAGGACCCAGCAGTCCCTTGCTTTGCCACAAGTTTCCTGCATACATTAGCCCAAAGCCAGACCCAAGATCCAGTTAATTTGCCTCTGGAATTTCTATTGCTTCCCTGAAAGCACCAGTCTCCCAAATCTTCACCAACAGGATGTTTGGCTTAATAACTTAAATCCACATCAGGACTTCTTCAGTTGTACTTTTTAAATTTGCTTTTTGGAAAAAAAAAAAATTGAAAAATCCCCACACCCACTTCTGGATATTTTTCCCTCCCTAATCTATTAAAATCTCTGCTTGTTTACTATCGGAGATCTTACAAACAGTATCAGTCACCAAATAAAGCACCAACTAGTACTGCCAATATAGTAATTAAGAACAACTGGTGTGCTTACACTCAAGCTTTTACTGGAGAAATCAGAGTCTGTTAAAATCTAGCAAAACTCAACCCCGCACATATGTTGTTTTGTTTTATTTTGTTAAATGGGATGGAACATACCAGAACTTTAAAGATCAGAAAAACCCCATAATTTTGTAAAACATTTGGAGCCTTCGCATGTAGTAAAAAGGGATAATTATCAAAGCATTTTGCTGTCACAATTGTTTGTTTGGAAGAGGCACAGAAAAAAAACCAAACCCAAATCCAAAACTCCCAGCATGACAGAATGATAGCGCTGTAACCACAGTAAATAAGAAGAAGTGTTGGGCAGGTGGAGGGGGATGTCAGAGCAGCATTCGGCACAAGGTCAGATGAGACAACCGCGACCATTGCAAGTGACTGCCTGCAAAAGACAAGCTAGACATCTCACCCTGGAAATGGGGTCCCGCGCCCCACGTGCACCATGGAGCTGCCCACCGCTTTGGGCAGGTGTCCCTGCCAACACCACTGGGGAGGTGCAGGAGGTTGCTCGAGGCACCTCACGACACCCCCCCAGAGGTGAGGAAACACATTTCAGGGAGGAAGAGAGAGCGGGGCTCTTCCCTCCCACCGCAGTTCTCATTTCTTTGCCCCTGTTATATCCTTTTAGCCCATACAGGAGGGATGGAGGGAGGAGGACTGTCATCGCAGACTGAAAATTGAGTTTGACACAAGATCACAACTTGGATGCACAAAACCCAACTTGATGTGCCCATACCCACTTTTTTTTCAGGAATATTGCTATAGGGAAGCCATTCACTTCAATTACGCCCCTGAATCCTCTTTGGAAACCCCCATTTCCAAGTCCACCTCTTCCCAGTTTGCCTGGGAAAGTGGAGGTCCATTCTGAGTTTTGTGTTAGCTGTAACAGCAGCCACAAAATCCATTTCTCATTTAAGTCTCACATTTGGCCATTCAAATCCAACCCAGCTTGTTAAACAAACGGAGGTAGAGAAGTCTTGAATACTGACATAATGGATTTCTTAATAGTAAAAATGTTAATTAAATGTGATGTAGAAGCATCTTGTGGCGCGAAAAAGTCCTTCTCCGGCCATACAGCATGTAGGTGGAGGATGTGGACAGGGATACCCACCCCACCGCTCGCCCCGCAGCAGGCACAGAATAAAACTGTAGCGCTTCTGCCAACGTATTCGTTCAAGGTAGCATTAAAGGGCTGCATTCACTGGCCAGTTATTTCTTGCTCTTGTTATGGTCTTTCCTACAAAAATGAGATGTCAGAATTTCAATGTGTTTTGTGTTCAGTAAATTATAGTCGTTTTCAAAAGATCTTTAACCTCTTCAGTGGCCGGTGGCCTGACAGGCAGAACTCTTGCGTCTTTTCATACTAAAAGTCTGACAAACCTCTTCTGGAAAAGGCAAGGCAGGCAGGGAGATGGTATGTAAAATTACAGAGTATCAGCCAAACCAGTAGCGCATACTGCACTGCTCTCTATTTAACACCAGGATGGTAAATCCTACTATCTCATTTCTGTGACAAAAAATCAAGCAACAACAAAAAATGGCCCAGTATTCATCTGTTTTTGTGACAGGCTGCTTTCATTTCAGCCTCCAGAGTTCAAAGAGCAGAGACGTGGTTTACATAGATGTGCTGTGGGTGAGCTTTTTTTTCTGAAGGGCTGAAGCCTAACTTGACCCATCTGAAAACTCTGGATTTAAAAGCCATTTTGAAGGATCGACACTATTAGGAAGTCTCACGTTATTTCAGGGCCCATCTTACTCAACAGTACCACTTGAAAGTATACCTAAATTAAATGCAGTTTCTCATTAAAGCAATGTGCTACTTTCAAACAGTAGCGAAGATCAAGAAAGGAGGATAACATGCCTGGGGGCTCGAGAATGCTGCAAATTATTTCCACGGTATCCTTAGTCCTGGTCCCTTATTCTTTTTGTGGTTTAGTTCCCAATTTGAAAAGTATGGGGATACTAGCCTTCCTCCTCCGCTCCTTCTTCCTCCCACCACCTTAGGTCTATCATCCTTTTGGGAAGTACTGAATTGCATGGTTGTATGAACACAGCAGCAAGGGGACTCCAACTCCACCCACATTTTTCAGGCAGAAGAGTAAATGCTAGTACAAAACAGAAAGAACAAATTCTGAAAGTATATAGTATAAAAGATCAAAACTTGATCTCTCCTCATTTCTCACTCTGCTAGCAGCCAGCAAATGCCACTTACTGTTGCAACAATGTCTAGAGAGAGTGTTTCATCCTTATCCTAGGTGAATATAGTTAGGAAGAAAACCTTACTAATGCTATATGGTGATCATGCCTATGGTCCTACTGCATAATTCCATATCACACACACATCGCCAGACTCAATGCGAGCCACATAATGGTATGAGATTAATAAAAGATCTCTTAAGAAAATATTAGGTTTTCTTTTTCTAAGTAATGATTAAAAAATCCTTGAGTAAAACAGGCTTGTCATCAGACTGCTTCTGCCCTGCTGGCAAACCTGCCAGAAACTGCAGGCTCCCAGCTCTGGGACAAGAGAGCCATTATTGGCCAAACGATCACAGGAACATGAAGCCGCTACTTCACGTTCTGGCAAACGTCCCTGCAAAAGGTGGTGCTGTGATTTATGTGCTATTCAATGTTGTTTTCAAGACATTCACTGAACTGAAGAAGCACCATTAGAATACGTCAAGCACACGTCAAAACCCATCTAAATCAACAGAGGCTGAAAATACATCATGTGCTTGACATACAGTAATTGACATGTCATATTATATGTGACATTTCAAGGACAGTAGGGCCTATTTAAATGGAGACATGGTAATATAAATATTTTTTTACTGGAGCTAACCAAAATCTAACAGGGCATCTTGGGGAAGAGCTGTTCAGTAAGTATCTGGGGAAGAAAAAGAATTCTTTTAAGAGAGTAAAATCTCTAATGGCTCAAATTATGAAACGTGGAGAAGTTAACTTACAAGAAGATAACTCTACTAACATGCCACTATCTCGGGGGTAAATTCTGGTCACACTGTCTAGCAACCTCCTACTGATTTCCATGGAGCCATAATTTCACCCATCCCTCCCATACCTCCCTACTCCCTTTGCAGCTCTGCCTTGGTTTAGGCCTACAACTAACACTGCCCAGACTATCAGCATGACAACTGATACAGAAATACAGATTAACAGGATGGGCATCCAGGGAGGCATGCATACAGCATGGGTCACGCGCTTTTCCCCTGCACAGACAAGACAAATTGCAACGTAGCAGAATTTTGAATTACATATGCTTCACCTGACACCTCAGCCTCTCTCCTGGAGGCAACTGCATGGGGACATCACCAGTAATAACAAACGTCCTACAGGAGGTGTTGACAGGAGAAAGGGGGAGGTGGTACAAACCATCCAAAGAAACAGCAGCCACGCAAACTACTCCTTACAGCAGGACTGGGAGATTCCCCCAAATTTAACACCCAACGAATTGAAAGTCCACTGTCATACTTTCTTCTGGTTCCCACTCATAAAGGATCCTTAGGCTTTTTTGCTTCATATAAATATTCTAAAGGTTTTTTCCACCATATGTTGTGATGCAAAGGAAAGGTGCTGGCAGAAAGTTTTTAAACTGAGGGTTAAATAGATTAAAGTAATCTGCTGCCGCTGCTTTTACCTAATACCTTCATGTACAGTCTTAATTCTTGTTCCATCTTCTCTCTGCATTTCCAAGACATGATGCTACACTCTCCTGAACTGCTGTTTAGCCAAGCCATACGTATTTAACTCTGTCCTCGTAGCTATCCCCTGCAGCAATCTAAGCAGTTTGCTGCTCCTCCCAGGTCTTGTTCAGATTTGTAAATGTACTGAATGCAGCACAGTTCCCTGAAATAATGCTATGTTCTCAGCGGAGAAGCGTGACAATAGCATTTGCAGGATGAGACCCTGCTGTATGTGTAATCTAATGATGTTACGCCATGCGGATGCCATATATGAAAAGCCATTGTAAATGAGGGTGGGTGGAACTGCCACCATAAAGAATGAAGCAAGCATGCAGAAATCTAAAAACCTGGTAAATACCTCCTGTGCAGAATATTATTCCCCTCCACATTTTGTTCCATGTAAAACTCTACTTTGAAGAATGCAATGGATTTATTAATGACTAAATGCCCAGTCCCATAAATCTGTCAGAAAATACAAGCAAACTAATCTACCTTTTTTTTTTTAACCCAGGTCCTGCTCATAAATTCTGAGATGGTTATGCTCAAATAAGAAAGTAAACAGAAATATTGTGTTAGTTTAAAACTCTATTAAACCATAAGAGGGCAAAGGAGATTGGAGGAAGTAATCATTTTAGACCAGCAAGCAGAGAATTTTAATCCCCCCCCAAAACCCTCAAAAAGTTTTTGGTGAATCTTAATTGCAGCAACTACAAAGAAAAATAGTATGAGTAATCTGCCATAAGTCGCATTCTTTTAGAGCTGTGGAGAATTCAGCAAGGTAGAGAGAAAGATACAGTGCTAGGGTTTCATTTTAGAGCTCAGAATTAAATACAGAGATCAAGTAGTTCAAAGGAGATGAAGGTAAAAAGAGTTCACATACTTTGTGAATTTAACTTCTTAATAGTTGCGTCTAGGCTGCAATAATAAGACAAGAGCATACTGGGGGAAAATGGAAAAAGATAAAACTACTAATGAATGTGAAGTTATTTTCAAGACTCGGAACAGGATAATTCAAAGAACTGAGAACAAAAAGGAAGAGTAAAACTATAAAGCGCTTTTTGACAGCCTTCTTTTTAAAAAGTGGCTGAGCAGATTTATCAAAGTGTGTGAAATGTTTGATCCTAAGCTGAACTTCCATGAAAACAGAATCATATTCCTTTCTGTTCAGAGGTCAGATAAATGCTGCCATAACCAAAGAAAAAGACAAAGAGCACCTTCTGATTTTAAATTAGGGGTGCTGCATGTATAGACACAAATGTCTCTATACATGTAGCTAAAAGGCAGTTCCCAAAAACTGTGTTTACACATTTAATTGACTAAACCCAAGAGATCACAACCTGAAGAGCTGAAAATTAAAATAGTATCAAATGACACAGGTGAAAAGGAGGCCAATTGAAACATAGTCTTCTATACAGAGAATGGAAATATCTAAACTTATTCAAAATGTTTTTGCTAATGAACAGTTATATCAAGGCTCTGGAAGTAGGATGCACCAGTGATGAAAAGACATAAGGATGCTGTAATGGCAATAGATACCTCATTCTGAAAGCACACCCAGTACCAAATATTATGGCACAATATTTTGAGCTTGTGTATGCCATGCTGAGCCCAGCCCTGCTCTGCTCCACCTAATGGTTGTCCTCCTTCCCCTGCCCCAATCTGCAATCCACCAAGCAGAATGAGGCCGTTCCACCAGACTGCAAGCTATACGTTAGGGATGGGACATTCGCATAGATTCAAGTTAGGACAGTTTGTTACCCTTTCTGCATCGAATGCCATACCTCTACTCCTTCAAGCACGCAACGAGATTTCTAATGCCTTCAGGAACTGGATGAGACGTGCTGCTCTATGCAGAGGCTGTGCTGTGAGGTAGCCTGCTTCGCAGTCCTAACGAAAACATGACAGAAGCAGGAGCTTCTGTTTGCACCACAGCAGGAGATCAGAGGTACCTGGTTTTATCAAGTGGGTTTGCTTGTTCCTGCAAACTCAGACTTCAGTGGGATGCTGCCTTGCTGGGAGAGAGGAGACTGGCCTTGCACAAGAGAGATTATCCTCCCAGAAGGCCCCATCGCTGGGTCTTCCCTTGGGACTGTGAAACTGGACAACCAGGAGCAGAGGGAGCAGCAAAGGAGGACCAGACAAGTGAGGGCACCAAATGTGACACAGGACAAAAGGTGTCTGCCATTGTCCCAGCTCAAGGTGCTACAAGCCTTCACGTCATACAAAGGTCACTAATTCCGATTTCTAATTGTAATTAGAAGGGGGAAAAAACCCTGTAAAACAAACAAATAAACAAGCAGTTCTTATTTGTGAATTGTAAGTCAAAAGTCACAGCCTTACTCCAACCAACTCTGCACTGGATCTTCTTCATGCGCCTGTCCTGCTCCCAGCCCTCGCCAATATGCTACCACCTGGTCTGAGTGCTAACTTCTCAGTACGATGTTACACAAAGGACTGAGAGGCTGGAGCTGGAGAAACATCTGAGGGAAAGGAGACGAGGGAGATGAGAAAAGCCCTCCGACACTGCAGTGGGAATAGCCCCTCTGTATAGGCCCTTCTACACACAGGGTGCTCTTCAGTCAGTACTCCCAGGATACTCTGCAAGCCCTTGCAAAGAAGAATGCAATCAACTTGGAAAATACTGAGCAGACTTTTTAAATCAAGCAAAGATAAACAAAAAGATGCTTGTCAGTTAACAAGTCCTAATACACACCACAGTCTAACAGCATCTTTAGATGTACTCTTCTAAATCCAATTTGCTTTCAGTGCAACTACTTGAAGGAATAGCGCCAGGAAATGGCATAGAAGGGTTTAAAATTTAGGTCAAATTTTAAGTTGGTCAAAAAGTTAAGGAGAGACCATGTCACTCCAAAAACGTAATTAATTTTTAAAGTCTAAAACCAAAGTAGGATACCAGAGTGACTCATTCATGTTTGGAAGCTATCTTAAAAAGATACTTGCTTATGCTATAAAAATAGAGAATTTTAAAAATGAAACATACTTTTACTCAATTAGTAGTTTGTTGTCCTCCTAAATCTCTCCAGGGCTTGAACTCATGAAAACTGAGCAATCTGTTTTCTCTTTTCCTCTCTGGAGAGAAAGCTTAGCTTCTAATCAGCTTGGTTAGCTTCTACACACATACTTTTTCAGGTTGATCTTCATGTTACGCAGTATGTGCTCACAATATTTTAAAGAAAGCTCAAAACCCCTCTACAACTTCACTGTCAGGCGAAGTTTGGGATTTAACAACATTATAAAATTAGATTTTTTTAAAAGATTAAAAAAGTAAAACTTGCATCTTGATGCTTAATATTATAGCATATCCAAGCGAAATCATAGATATGAATGAAAATTGCATCATATTGACTACAACATTGAAGGGAATGTTTTCAGTCTCAGTTATCTGTATTCAGCTTGGTTGCAACTTTTTGTTGCCTCCGCTAAACGTGTACTTACTTGTAAATTGTTCTCCTCCTTTTAGCACCATCTACGTTATTTCTCCATTTTTATAAGTGATCAGAAAATTTTAATCAGAATTAATATACCTAGATTACCTGCACACAAAAAAGCACTTACTAAAAATCCAAAATACTTTTAGAAGTTCCTGTTATTCCCACTGAAATGAAAAGCGAAGAAAACAATTCTATTGCTGTGGTGGGGTCTTCCTCTACTATTGTTTTCACATATACATTAACTGAATGCCACTCTTGAAAACACAAACAACATTAAGTCTCGACTCTAGATGGCAGCAGCCTCCTTTAGTTTTTAGTTTTCTCCTTCCTTAGTTTCCTGGTCTTTGTTCCTTAATCCTCCATATAATTCTACACTTCCTTCTCTTCCCCCAAAATAAAGACTTCAGTGCTCCAAGCTGCACAGTTTGAGGAAGATGACTGGAAGGCATTTTCACTAGAAGAAATCAGGCCATTCCTGCAGTTAAGCTACACAGTTCTTCAAAGTGTACAGAATAATTGAGGCCTGAAGTGGGAAAAAAAGAAAGGAAGATTTTCCCCCTCCCCCTTCCCCTACCAGTCACCTGGAGAAATGTTAGAAAAACAGTGCTTCTTTTCCTCTAATGACAGCCCCTTAGCTAGAAAGGGAGGGGGCAAAGGACAAAGAAAAGAAAGGGACACAGAAGAAACGGAACAAAAAGGTGCCATTTCATAAAGACTTTGAACCTGGAAAAAAGTCTACCTAAAGAATGTGCCTTTAAAGCACTGAACAATTTTACAAATCTCTCTCTTCGGGCACAGTATACTGACACTATGCTGGTGCAGTTTATTAGATGAGCCAAGGCTACTTTATGTGTCGTAAAACTTAACACATAAGGAAAGCTATTGCTCAAGCTAAAACACCTGGTCTGAACTCCTTTCTTTTTTCCCTTTTCCTAATATTTGCATTTAGTCTTGCCACTCAGCTGCCAGTCTTGGCAAGTCTCTGTATTTTTCTACGCATGTCCTTCCCCTACCCTCTTGCTAGTGTCTTCCACCGTAATGGGTATTAGGCAGGGTACCATACCTCCTCCAACTCTAGCATTTCTCAGGTGCTCTTTGACGTGATCACATCTCCAGCATTCGCGTGAATCAAATGGAAATACAGAAATACAGGATAATGGAATGACAGAATGGTTTGGGTTGGAAGGGACCTTAACAATCATCTAGTTCCAACACCCCTGCCATAGGCAGGGACCGCTTCCACTAGACCAGGTTATCTTAAACAGAGATTTCTAAAGTCCATGCATGCATAACGCCTTAACATCTGTAAACTGTTGCAATTAGAGGCTGATTCTGTGAGCCCTCAAGCACACAAGCAATTTTATTTGGGCAAACAATTCCAGTTCAGCTGGATAAGTCCCCTCTGTGCAGTTTCCCATAAATGTGTCTTCAAAACCAAGCTATTAGACTTTAAGTTCACATTTACTGTCAGCATTTTGAGGGTTCCCACATACACATGTTGTCATGGTCTTATTTCTACTGGTAAGTACACACAGGAACATCAGAGACCATTCAGGAAACTGCCTTTTGGAATAGTTACTGCTGAGGGGTACTTAATGTGGTGCTCTAACATATCAACATGTTAGCGTTGTATCCTAGGGTTATGTTTGTCCTATCTTCACAACTCATGGACTTCTTTTTTCTGTGTAAAAAGCACACAGTTCAGTCCCCTACATGCCAATTTGAGGCTTCAAATACCGAAAGGCTGGTGAAGCTGGTTAAGAAGTGTGGACCTAGCTGCCTTGCTGTGAGGCATACGCGCAGTCTTGTGGAATGATAAGGGCTATAAAAATGCAGAAAACTCCAATAGGTATCTTCATCTTCACCTTTCTCCAGTTGCAGCCAGGAAATGCATTTTTCTATGAAAAGCACAGAAACAAGAGAAACAAGGATTCTGAGAAGCAAGGATTTAAGACTAGCAGACTGCCATAAAGTACTGTAAGAAACACAAATATGTAAGAAACAAAAAGTATCAAGTTCAACTTCTTAATTCATCTCTGACTCACTCTATTGCAAGATCAGACAATTTTAAGAAGTCTGAATACAGACCAGGCCTGTTACTAGACTCTACTTGACCATCATTACTAATTACATGATCATTACATGACATTTCTTACAGTGCGGTTTTACCATACACCTGAAACGATGTAAGCACAGGCCTCTAATAAAGGCAGCAGTTTTGCTTTCTTCCCCCTCCATCCCAAGCCATAGGCACCTGTAACCTGATGAAGAAGCAGGTTAGGGAGCTAATGTGTGCCACTGCCCTCCACAGCGTGATTCACCAGCGCTCGGCTGAACATTGGTACTTGCACAAGAGAAGTGGCCAAAACCCATGGCTAGGAACGGGGCCGGGACTCTGCCCATTAGATTTGCCCATTCATCTATGAAATCAAGTTATCCCTGCTACTTTTGGAAAACTAACTAATATCATCAGCAAGTCACGTCATTGCTAAAAGACCTGAGCACTAAGTCAACAAATGAAAACTTCCACCCCATGCACTCCAAAACTTAACTTCCTTGTCACATCACAACTCAAGCATCCTAGACATAAAGTGTCTTCTAGAAGACCACACTAACACTATCCCAATGCTTTTTAAGGAGAAAGCCCTGACTACCCAACACCGACATACATAGTTCTGCGTTTTGTGGTGTGCTTTAGGGTAAAAAACTGAAATTGGTGGATCTAAACGTTAAATCCCACAATTGGATCCAGATGGCTGAACCTGTGTCCACGTGGGACCCCACGGAAGTTAAAGATGTTCCCTGAAGGTGCAAAAGGTTCCTTGCATGAGTGCACTTGCACCACTGGCATCAAAAACTTTACTTTTGAGACTAACACTATTACGATTCAGAAATTGCACATAAACCATGGCCACTTTAAAAACTGCATCTCAACGGGCCCAACACAACTTATGAGAGCATCGGAAGTCACCAGTGGTCTCACCCTTAGGACTACAGTAATGAACAATTCATTTTCGTGCTACTAGAGGGAGCAAAAAACCAGAGCAAACAAAGCAGTAAACCTTCCTCTTCCCCTTCTTCTCCATTATTATCAGGTTTATCTATAATTCATAGGTCTTACTATGAGAATCAACATAAAATCTGAACAGAGCTCAGATTTACGAATTTATTCTCTCAATACCCAAGTGAGGCTGATGGACAATGTTACTACCATTTTTCAGACAAAGGAATGACACACAGTAATTAACTGCCCAATTTTTTTGTTTGTTTGTTTGTTTGTTTGTTTTTACAGTAGGTGTTATCTAGAATGCAAAATATGGGTGATTGGGGCATCCTTAAAATTCAGGGCATAAGAAATCTAAGATAACAGGGGTGGCATATGGTACATAAGAAATCCTGAGTGACAGTCTCGTATACCTCTGAACGCAAAGGTGTATGTGATTCCAGATAATCCATCCTTCAAACTCCACTTTCCTGGCTTTCACTGGGTGCTCGTTTTACAGCATTTAGGATTAGAACTCACATACTAATTTTCAAAGAAGCATTTTTGCTCCAGGATGGTATTTTTACCTTACATCTCCTCTACATTTGTTACGTCCTCTTCAAAACTCCTTCTCTTTCTCTGTTCTAACTTAGTTAAGTGGTTTGCTTAGACTACTTTGATGATCAAAGGCAAGACATAGGGAGTAACTGGCAATTCTTGGGATAATTCACCTCATGTATCTTAGACATATGTTTCAAAATGGAATGGAGATACCCACCTCTCTCCATTAAATGCAGAATGAACTCTACCTATCTACTTTACTGGTGAAAAGAGTCATACCAAGAGAATCACTGAATATTTATTTATCCATGGCAGTATCTTTAGCTGTTACACTGAAGGCAACCGGTGACACTGAGAAATCCAGGCAACTATTTCCACACAGCTGACAAAAAAAGGTGGTGGTTTGCAAAATGTATCTAGGAGCAGAGAAAAAGGAAAGCAAAAAAGACTCATTTGTTTTACAAGTTGGTTGATTGCCCAACAAATTGCTTAGTCCTTTGTCTACTCACATTTGCCATATGCGTACATTTATGAAAATGCAGTCTGAGCAAGGGACCAGGGAGGCTGTCTGGAGGCAACACAGGGCACGCCGATACACCCTTGACTTTAATGTATCAGACTTGTAATGAGGGACTAATTTGGTTCTAAGTACTAGCTTGGCAGAAACAAAATACTTACAGACTATTAATAGAGAAACTTTTCACAGAAGCTGTGACCTTTATGACTTAGAATGGTTTACAGCCCCACCTTTGTTACAATTAGGCAGATCCTTGTTGCAAAGCAACACATTTGTGTCTTTTTCTCCCAATTATAAGGAAGGGACTGCTAACGTTAAGAGCAACTCTTTAGTACACATACTGATACAAACCCCTTCTGCAGTACAGAGCTGTACTGAAACATGGAAGAGGAAAACACAGGGTTTATGGTGCTCTGAACAATAATAATATCCCCTAACATCCCACAAAAATCTGTCCTCAGTACCAACAGCCACTCTAGTCGAAGGCCTATGGAGATTTGAAGACAGTGATCTCTATGCTCTGATAATAAAACTAATTAATAGGAGAAAATAATATCAGTCACAATGTTGCAGTGGAATTGGGGGTGGGGGGAAGAGTGTATTGAAGTGGTTACTTCTCTCCCTTCAAAGTCAGACATATGTAATAGATTTCTAATGACTTTGAGTATAATTAAACATTTAAAAACAGTATTGCAAATGCCTGATGGAAAACAGGTTATGAAACACATCAAAGAGGATACTCCATTTACTATTTCAGCCTTTATTTGCCAAGCCATGTGCCAACAAAAATACTGGTTGTTAAGGTCACTGAGACTAGAAGAACCAGGGAAATAACTGTATCAGGATCATTTTTAACACAAGGGGTTAAAGTCTAAAACTCAGGAAAATATGTAATGCAAAATATACAGTTGCATTTTTAGACACATTGAATCAACTTTTTTTTTAATCGTAAAAGATACTTATTCTTCTGACTCCATCTGCTCATTGCTGTAACTCACAGCAGCACACAGAACGTTAGCGAAAGGACATGTACCCTAAAAGCGCAGGTGCATGGGATTAAACAAAAAGAAAACATAAAACAATGTAAAAATACAACAAATTAGCTCCAGAAACACAAGCTAGAGAAAGAAATCTGGAAATAATTAGAACAATTGGTACAGTAATCCCAGTTCTTCCTGGCACTGCAGAAATGAGAAGCTCTACAGGGATACGCCAACAGCTCAGGCAGCAGAACAGCAACAAGCATCATTTCGTCATACTTAAAAAACAGAGGGTTGAACAAGCTACCAACTCATTAGAAGCAAATGGTGAGAGCAGCTAAATGACTGGCATTTCAGCAGTTTTATGCTTTGCAACTATTTGTGCCACGAGAAATTATTGGTAGTGATGTTCTGAATGTAGAGAGTGATAGAAAAGTTCACAGGAAACATGTTTCTTTAATTTATGCTATTCTTAGTAACAGATTCAAACAACAGCAGATCTAGGATTAATTTGGTCTCAAGAAAAGAGCGCAGAGTGAAAACTCTCCCTGTGAAAATGATTTCAGCCACATCTTTGACAGCTGGCCCACAACCATGTTACCCTGGGAATGCCAAATTTGTGAGATAACCGAGGGGAGATAGCACAGCTCTGCACAGCCAAGAATGTAACGATAGGAAGTGATTATCCACTATTTTTTCTAAGAACTGGAGGCTTAAACTGAACAGAGGGAAGAACTTTTTTTTTTTTTCATGTAACACATACTTGGAACTCATTGCCACCGCATACTGCAGAAGCCAAGAGAATAAATGGGTTCAAAAGAGGATTAGACAAGTTCACAAAGGGCAGGGCCATATATGGATATGAAACACTAAGGTCAAGAAATAGCCTCAGAGGATGAAGGTGCATAAACTACTGATTTTTTTAGCTATAAAGTGGAAGATGGATAGAGGGAGGGGATGTAGCTATTCCAGAAGAAGAATCACTATATACCAACCTCGTTTTCCTGCTCTTTCGGTAAATACTAGCCAGGCTACTGGGTCCGCTTAGACAGAATCAGTAGGAAGGATTTTAGACTTTGGTCATTTATTTCTACACATACACACTAGTGCAATATGCCCTTTTGAAACCAAATGCCAGCTTTAGTGAAGGACTCCCATATCAGGGGAGTAGGTAGGCTGGTTCTTATGCCAGCAGGACTAGGATGACCTCCAAACTCCACAGTGCTTGGGGTATTTACAAATACATGGCATGTGCAACAAATGACGGTTTTAAAAATGGCAGACGCAAGGAATCACACTCATCAGAAGGAAAAGGTTCAATCTGCAACACCCAGGCTATCCTTCAGTCCAAGAAGGCAGGGCTCTTTGTTGTACATTGTCCATTGTTTTGTTCAGGTGAATCCAGGTGACAAGCTGATGAGCATTGTACCATTTCCTATTCAAGAGTATTTTATAGTCCCATAAGGACACGCCATCTTCTCACTATCATCTAGCTCAGGAAGCAGGGGTAGGGAGCATGAAAAAAATATCTAAGGGCATGGGAAGGTGCTGGATGGGCTTCTTGGTCTCGGTGTGAGAGGCTGGAGGAAGGGTGAGGAGCCATTGCCAAGGCAAATAGAGAAAGGACATCAACAAAAAAGAATAGGACATGTAGGCTGCTGAGGTGACTGAAGCATACTGGAAGCAGCAACGGGCAGTCTGAAAGGTTCAGAAGTGGCAGAGATTTTAACAGCTAGCTCAACCAAGCAAGTCTCCTTGATCTCGTTAAGACCTTTTTCTCTAAAAACATCCCTACTCTAAGAGCAGGATATCTTAGCAACTTTTGCTCATCAGGTCTGGTCGTAGAAGTAACAATACCATGGAAACCACTTCAATTTTTTCCACTGAAATCATTGTAGGGCTTAGTACTTGCACCAAGATCATACACAACAGTATTTAATGATATTACCACGACACAGTGATGGAGAGGGTGGCTGGGAAAGGGGGACTCAAAAAAAACCCAAACCCAACAAAAAGCCCTCCACAAAATTGCCTGACGAGTCATTTTTGTGAAATGAAAAGTAATTTACACAGCAGTTTTACAGAAAAGAGAATTACGCAGTTAATTGATGCTGCTGGATAATTACACCGTACATGAGGCCTTGCTTTTAGGGAAAAATATAAGCTAATAAAGAGAGTCAGACGATCAGTAATGGCAGGGCTTTTGGGAGATACCAGAGACACAAAGCTAAATAATTTAAAGCTAAGGAGTATAATGACGGTGAAACTGAATTATTTTAAGTTTACATTAATTCTCCACCCAATTACATATTTAAGTCCAAAAGCTAAAGAATTCCCCTTGGCTGCAAACAACCACAGTGACAACAAGAAAGCTCAGGGGATGTGAACTTGAACATGACCGGACTCTGAATGCATCCTCCCAACTGCTGTGTACATCCTTAATATTCAGAGGTCTGCTAGAGAACTAAAGCCAGTTTACGCTTCTCTCCAGTTACTGCTGGTTCAAGTAAGGTCTCTCCCTAATACGGTCAACTGCAGTCAATCAATTTTCTTTGCAGTGTCTTTTTGTACCTTTCCAGTACCAGCAGCAGATGGCTCAGCCTGGCTGTCTCACTGCTGCATTCGTAATGGAGAAAACAGTGAAAAGTTAAACAACACTGAATTAACAATGAAAATGATGACCGGTGTAATGAGAGCATTTCATTACCTTTGCGTTGTAAGCAATTTAGCCCTGATTATTATTGACCTTTGGTGATGCTGCATCCAAGTAAAATGCGCTATCCTAAAAAAGCACGGGTATACTGGAAGGCAGACACTGTTTCTCAGTGTATTCATAAATAAACCAGACCATTTCCCTTTCTGTGTTAGAGGTTTACCTTACAGCTGAGTTATCAGCATTCAGCAGCCACCCTTACTTTGTATCTGCGCAACAAACAATACAAGACCAACTTGACACAGTACACCTGGCAAATTATTATTATTATTATTATTATTACTACTTCTATGGCACCCAAAAGAGCACTAGGTACTTCACAAAGTAGTTAAAAAGACAAACTATGTGCCACAGTGAGCTAATACTCAGTGAAACAGTAGAACTACACAGAGTGGAAAAACAGGAGGAGGTGGTGTAACAAGAGGAAGTATACGGGTTACAAGAATAACATTAAACAGTTACTAATCTGGGGGACATGAGGTTCAGTGCATGCTGCCTATTCTTGTTCCACACTGAGTTCAGAGGAATCCCCGTGACTGGACATTTTGTTAGCACGCTTTCCAAATCCACTGTTTTTTTCCAAAAGTGCCATTTGCTCGCATGCTAATCCGCATCTTTCTTTGGTTAGGTTTTGCAGCCTGAAAGCAGATATATTTGAAAGTTTTGTCAGTTCCGAAGTAAATATGACTGTTAAGGATTTACAGTTCAACAAACAGCAGCCACAGATTTTGAAGCTTCCACTGATTTCACAGTGATGGCACAGTGAAGTCTATGGCTTTGGGCCAAGACACACCAGGCCAAATGCACAGGAGCAGCTCGCTTCCTCGCACACTACATAATGCACCAACAAAACACACTGTGGGACTCTGCACACTCACAGCGCAAGTTAGAAGAACTTGCGACTGACTTGTTTCTCTTGCTCACTCTTCATTTGATTTTTAGGGCTCACTGTTCAGGGAACCATGCAGCCCACTTGGTGCAGCTGGTCTAACCCCACTGAAGTGCTACGATACCATGTGGGCCTGCTGTTCCCACGCACCTTGGTGTCCCAACAGCATTTCCCTCTCCTCTGCCAGAGGGATTAAAGCATCCTTCACCTGCTGAGTGCACTGGGGACAGCCCAGGGCAGGGAGGCAGAAGAGAAGGTGGTGCATTAAAAAAAAAAGACCAGGAAAAATTACAGTGCTCGTTACCAAATCCATCTACCAGTACAAAAACAATTGCCACACAGTTCCCTGCTCTTTGGGCAATGGCATACCGTCCAGAACAAAGCACACTGTTGGCGCCTCCAGACTATTAATAATAGTAAGGTATGTGCTGCAGCAGGAGGGAGAACTGCGAGGCGTGGTGCTCCACAGGGCTGGCATAAGGAATGGATCTGCTCCAGGCTGCCTGCCAGATGCACTGGAAAACTTGACTTTCTGGGGGCCGGCAAAGGATGCTTTTATGCCGCCTGCAGTACTCTTTGGAGGGTTTTTGCTGGGACTGGGCTGCACTGAGCCAAACACAGGTGGGAAGTATTCCTGCTCGCTTTTCAGCCTCCCCAACTGGTACTGCTGCCTCCTGATGAAATGGAGTCACTGGGCTCACCCTACAGATAAAAGCTTCCGCTTCATCCTGCCATGCCCGGGGAGGGGTATAGAGGTCACTGAAGCTGGTGGTGAGCATCTGAGAAAGAAATCATTCCCATTAGCCCCTTAACCCAAGGGAAAGCAAGAGGGGCAGCAGAGCCTACCAGACAGACTATTCAGGTTTGTCCAGGACCCACTGCAAACATAGGGATTAGGACAGTCTCACAAGATACAGAGGAGAGAAAAGAAAAATTCAGAATGTTTTAATGGAAACATCTCACTCCCTGCTAATAGCCTCACATACCAGAGGTTTTGGAAGGGGGCAAACGTAGTAAACCAGCACTGAGAAAGGCAGGGGCACAAGGAAAAAAAAAGTTGAGATGCTAGTGTCCATCGGTGCACCATTTAGCATGGGGAGACATGTCCAAGGGAAGCAAAGTGTGTATTCATGAACAATCTGTTGCCAGTTCAGGTCTTGGATCACCTTTAGGTTTCCACACACGACATACCCCTGAGATGCAATGTGTCCCTACTAGGGCACTTCTTCCCCCTTCAGATGGCTGACAAACTGCAGAACAATGCACAGAGAAATGATTGCTGGCTTAGTTAAAAGGATTGCAGACAACTAGCTGCTAGAAGCATTACTAAATATGTTGATGTTTCAAAACCAAGCTTACTCTCATTACTCTTCGTGCTTCTGGTTTGCGTATAGCAGGAACAGCCAGGCAGGGCAAATGGTTGCTGTTGTGCAGATCTGCCGCAATACCTCATTTTCACCGGTGGAGCTGATCGAGGCTTCCCAGTTCATTTCTCCCAGCAGCCGACCCTTGCTATGGAGATGTGCTGTGGTGCATCAAGAGAGAGCCCAGCTCCCTATAGAAAATTTATACCTTGTCTATATACAACTTCAAACTTTCAAACCACTAGCACTGACTCCACAGGTGGGAGAAGCAATTTGGCTTCCATGTGTACCGAGCAGAAAGAATTCGAGATATCATCTATTTTGCAGAGGATTAAGGCTACCAAGTGTCTATCTTAAAACATCAGCCTGCCTCACAAATACAAATATGTAGTTAGGGTTTCCAGGGACACATTATCTCACATTATGGTATATGCCAAGGGGTTAACCTAGGCCTTGGAGATATGTTTTAAAACTGGTTTTGTTAAGCCACTGTCATCTCCTAAATATAACTTTGTTTTCATTAGGGAAAAAAAAAAAAATCCTTTAGGAGTTTCCTCTGAAAAAAATAATTCTTTGAGGCTGTCTTGAGGATTCCTGGAAGTTTTTCATGTGTTCTAAAAATTACCCCTGAGAAGCCTCACACAGTCATGCCTCCGTGGCAGAGACGTCCAGAGACTGCAGAGCCTGCATGGCTCCTGCACCAGCTGCCCCCAGCTCTCCAGCTCGAGATGGCCCTTCCTGACCAGAGCTAACTCTCTGCCCAAATAATTTCCACATGACTTTGCAAGCTACTTCTTAGAGAAAAGCTTAACTGAATTATCACCTCATTCCAAACTAGTTCCTACACAAATAGGAAAGCCCGTGAGCATAGCATTGAAATTTATTGAAATGCTTACTTTCCTGCAACGGTTGACAGAGTGTGTATTACTTTTCAGCTGCTAATACAATTTTGCCCCTGTTCCTATAAAGGACCAACTATGGTTTCTCTCTAAGACAGAGTGCACCTCTGCGCTCACACAGCCGATATTTTTCCAGGACTCTTTATTAACATTTTCCCTACGACGGCTGCTGCAGCTGAGCTGTTCTACACAGATTTTCTGCTCGGTATGGGGGGTTGGGGAGGGGGGCGTTAATTATACAGAACGATGGAGCAGGGCCAGGCAGCCCCTCTGGTGCACTGTCTCCTACATGCACAGCCTCCTTCCTGCTGCTTTGCAGCTACGAGGATCACCTGTTGGTCTTGGCGCTCGCCCAAGCTGGGGCCTAGCGGAAATGACAGAATCAGCTAGAAATGAGAGCCAGCTCCTATTCCAGCCACCCAAATGAGGGAAATACAAAAACAGATGATGGCAACGTGATCTAGCTGCTGCATGCGGGAGCCAAGAGGGGGTGGGGTAGAAGGGAATGGAAAAAGAAGGGGTAAATGTTGAAAAAAAAACAAAACACAAAACAGACACACCCCCCCAAAACCACTGAAAAGAAGCTTTTTCCTGCTCTTCTCTTTTCACATTCAGCACAGCAAAAACACTAGGAGAGTTTTTCTCCATACGAACACCTGCCGATAGGGAGAACTAACTACCTTGTTCCTGCTCCTGCTGGGGATGTCGGATGCTTCCATCTCCCACATGAGGAATGGCAAAGGGATATTCAGGTACGCGGCAGAAACAAGCTGCCTTTTTCAGACTGGGTCCTCTCTGTACTATGCGACAACACACGAACTGTTCAAAGATCTGTGTCGGGAATTCCCTCCTCCCGTAACAACAGTGCTCAGCAAAACCTTTTACTTGGTATTTTGGGTGAGGTGCAATGTTGTGCATCAGAAGGATTAAGCACCACAGCTTCTCGTTTCATTCTTCTGGGCTAAGTAACCCAACAGAAAAGGTAACCATCACGAATAGGATTTAAAACAGAGGGATGTTGCCTTCTAAATGATAAAAATACAAGCTAATTACACATTACATTTCCAGATATAACTAGTGTTATATAAGCTCTTGGAACCCACGTGTACTTGCAGCAGTAACCATCCTAACAGCTGAAATTTCTCATGAAATTTCTTTGGACCCTTGCGTTCAGTGACACAATAAACACATACTCTGAAATAGCTTAATAGGCTTTAAATGAGCTTTTAGGAGGTTTTTTTTCAGCCAATAATTTTTAGAAACAATAACAACAAAAGCGGGAAGAACCTAATTCTTAAAAGGAAGTTTTCCCCTCTCCGAAAGCTATGGAATAGGTCCCCAGAGCTTACTTCTTCCTGAGAAAACGCTTCATGAATAATCAATGCACAGTCCAATTCCTCAATAAGCACCGAGCCTTCAAACACACCCAGTATTCAGCAGTCTCTGTGACTCTGGCCTTTAAACTGTAACACTTTTTGCCTTTCCCTCCCCAGTTTCCCAAGCTTACTTTATTTCTGTTCTTTCTAGCAACTAGGTAGGTAAGCAGAAGCAAAATCCGAGCAGTGGGAGCAAGCTGGGGCTAATTTGCACCTTATGAATTATTCAGGCCCTCCTGATTCCTGCACCTGCACCGAGGCAGGAAGCTTGTGAGGAACAGTCATTACTCTTCTTCTGGGTTTGCACAAGCTCGGTTACGGCTCAGACACTTTGTTCTGTAACTAAGGGCTTCAGGTCTTGTATTAAGCAGTGGAACTGGGGGGCAAAAAATAATCTCACGTTGTCAAGCCCCCCCTCCACTGCACCAAACTCAGGATAATCATTCAACCCCTTCTGAGACAAACGAATTGTAGTTTGTATCAGACTGCTGAATTCATCTCACATATGCTAATCCGGATCAGCAGAGAAAAAACGAATGTGTGCATGAGCTGGTCTCGTCAGGTATTTACTCAGCTGTATTAGACTGCATGTTTACTTCTCCCTAGCTAGGTAGGAAGTATTTCATGTGCATCAAGTATTTCACATACTAACTTGATCATTAAGGCATCCCTCTCCACAGATACAGCCCAAATAAATTCTCTCTCTGGCATTCTGGCTAACATGGGGGTACTAACAGTTAATACTATTGGAAGAGCCTGTATCGAGCTTTCAACAGGATAGATTTAACAAGCAAATAGGTCTTTTCCATCTTCATCCAGTACTATCTTGGCAAACAGAACGTGACACCTAACTGCAAATCCAGATATGACCCATGAATCTAGACAGCCATTAGGAACATTTGCAGAGAGCAGATACAAACCAATTAGCACTATGAACATTTTAAGATAACAATATTTTTTTTGAGTTAATATGCTAAGGCAAACAGATCTAAAAGTATTATGCAAATTCAAAGCAGCAAACATCATCTGTACTGTATCTCATGTCCACAGTTGCACTGAGTATCTTTGGGTCTTGCTCTTTATTAACATGCCATTACCAACAAGTTCTCCAGTTAAAAGATCGTCTCATTAATCCCAAGCAGCTAAGCATCATGCTTTGATTGATTCAGTAAAACAGATCTGCGGCAACTGATAATGAAACCTCTTTAATCCCCTCTTCCAAAATAACAAGTCAAACACAAGTGTTAAGCATTCAGAAAGGTACAGTCAATCCTTATCAAATCTTCGCTCTTCTTCTTTCTATGCCTAAGAAGTTAATTCATTTTCCTTTCGTTGCAGAATGCATGATTGGTCCTATACTGCTCTTATCTCATTCCTATCCAATAATAGGTACTCTGGCTCTTTTTTAAGGTATTTTAATCGGGCATGTAAACACGTTTTATTCTTTGATGCTCTTTCATTCAGCATCATTAATCCCCATCATGAAATCAATAGACTTAAAACATTTAATCACGTCAAAATGCAACATACAAATCCACAAATTACTTTAGCTCATCACACACACTGAAGAGCTTGCAAGTTGGAAACTATGCCTTCTTTTTGCCATGGGAATCAGCAAGCCCTAAGCTAGTCTTTCATTGAAGTAAACAGATTCTCTCTCCAAGTATCTGCCATTAGGCAAAAAAAGATGTTGATAAACAAAACATGTGATTTTCTGTTTGCTCTGTCATCTTTTTTCACCCCCTGCGGTCACATTGGCCTTAGGAGAAATACTTACACTTGTTTTACTGCAACCTCTTGACAGTATGCATGTTTAAAAAAGTTTAAAAACAATTACAGTAACTGTGTTATGGAATGTACTGGAGGTGCAACGGAAGAGAAAAACATCTTTGCAGTTGTTTATTTTCCTTTTTTAACAGTAAGCACACATTGTTTCTCTGCTTGAAAAGAATGCATAAGGGACAACAATCATAGCTGCTTTTTTTTTAAAAAGAAGAATAGAATTTGCTCTACCTTATATATGATTTCCAAAGCCCCTGGGATACAGAAAGTGACAAGAATCTCTTTAATGGGGCAGAAATTGTGGCTGAGATGTAAAAATTAAGGACAGCCAGATCCATCCTTTGATAGGCAAAAGGGCAGAAACAGGTAAACAGGGAAAAGGAATACTCTAGATAATGGAATAACATCTTTAATTCTACTACATTAAAAAGCACTGAAAACTTGCTCATTTGGAAAGAGAAAATATAGATTGGAAAGTGAAATACATGGACAAGTATGGCAACTGGCATGCTGAAACCCTAATTTGGGAGGGAGGCACCCAAAAGCCTTCCTAGGTCCATGACTGCATTCCTACCCACTGTCCCATGAACAGTGCTACCCAGCATGTCCCTAAGCTCATGAGGTCCTTCACCGTTAAGCTGGAGCTTCTTCAGGCACTTACCAGAAGACACGTGTTCACACATGCTCTTGCTGGCAGGTGCCCATTTTCCACCTACAGGCAGGGCAATGTCCTGAACTTTGCCTTGTGAAGAAATCCCAAAGGGCAGGCAGAGTTCTGATAGCGGTTGCACTGGCAAGGTGTTGTATCATAGCCTTGCAGTCAGGTATTTCACCTAGGGAAGGACAGACTTTGGTTGTAGGTCCTTCTCAGACAGAAGGCTGATTCGGCATCTCCATCGTCCCAGGAATAACCTGGCTATAAGGACTCGGGCTCTTCTGCTTGAGAGTCCATGGAAGCAAGGCTACTCTGCAATCAGGAATGCAAGAACCACGAGGCTAAAGGGTTGGACAGAAAAAGGGGATCTTGGCTCCATACTACAAATCTGGACACTCAGCTCCGAGAGGGGAATGGTGAAAGCTCTATTTCAGTATCCATAGCTGTTTCTGGCCTAATGTTGTTCCAGGGAACAGAGCCTACAGTCCCAGTCCTGTCCATGCTCAGGTAGGATTCAGGCTCTTTCTTACTCACTCCCCCTCCCATCCCATGACTTCTGTGCTCCTGTCAATATCCGTATCAATTGCCCATATTCAGCAAGAAGGGACATGAGACGCTCCACTGCTCCCCAAGTATCTCACCTGATTAGACCTGTGCCAAAGATCCTAATGACTAAAACACTTCTGTGATGCTTGTGCTGAGAACCTAAAACTCAGGTCTCCTACTTTGTTGACAAGCTAGTTAAGGAAGCTCTCCTGCAAAAGGTGAGAATATTGCTGTTGCTGCTGCCAGCTTGTTTTTCAAAAGAATCATCCCTGCTCCTTTACCATCCAGAAAGGGCTATGTGGACTACCTCTGAGTGAAACAGATGCTTTTAGTTCCTACTGGTTCCCTATATGGCCCATAACAACTCCTCTAATGTAACCGGGCTGTATTCCTACGGAAGCACTTACGTTCCCTAGGCAGTCAGCGAGGAGGAGTATACACCTAAACCAGATGGGTACGGTCTCCTTTTTGGTCGCTCCTGAGACATGCTACTCTCTCCAGTGATTATAATGGGGAATTCAGGTGCTTTTCTCCAGAGGTCAGATCACCTTGCAAATCTTAACCTTAACATACAGGTGGAAGTTTGTTGTCACGTTAGACACAAGTGCCATTTGCTGAAGTGTTTAAAAAGTTTTGTGAGTGTGTAATAGAGATATCACTACCTCCAGTGTAGCATAACATACTCTCATTACAGCTGAGTGAGGGAATGAAAATTTAATAGCAGGTATGACTAATCTGTACTTTACTGTAAGTATCCCGAGTTTTAGTGACCTGATTTTGCAGTTTTTCCCACTGAAAGTAATGTTTATGCACTGCGCTGCATCGAGGAAAAGGTGTAGACTAGGGAATTACTTCAAATGCTTTGGCCATCCTAGATGCATTAATTTTTCATTACCTCATTTATGAAAAAAACCCCACAAACCTGAGGTAAAACTGAAGTATGTAATGAGGACATTCCAAATCAGGCAAAGAGAAGATCAAGCATTTTCTTCTGGCAGCGCTCTTAATTATTACCGGTAATATCCTATTTACTATCATCATCATTATTCTTTATACTTTTTCTTTAAAAACGATCCAGATTGTCTTCCCAAATGTGTATTTTTTTTCTGTTCAACAGAGGCTAGATCCACTCACAGTTGAAAGCAATCAAAATTTAGACATAAGAAATATATTTTTTTAAAGCTTGTGCTCTGTAGTTACAATTTGGTCCTGGAGACGAATTTAAAGTACAGACTTGGGCCTTACATTCCTACTGACTGAATGTAAATCCTAACAAGTGAAACAGTGTACTCTGCAATACTTATTTTCTTTTTGAACTGGTGACAAATGACAACTACTGTTTTGAGTTAGTCTTACAAATGGCAGGAATAAAACAGAACAGTGCAAACGTTTGTCTTTGAACAGTGGAGAGTCAAAGCAAACTAAGGTGAAAATGGTGTCCGGTAGCATAATTTAGATCAGGAAAGTCATCCAACACCATAGCAGCTTGACCCTAACATAGCCCCCGAGACAGTGCTACAGCTGCCAGCTAGACAGCGAGCCAAGAAGCTAGCAGAGGTGCAAGCCAAGAAGCCAGCCATGAACCCACATGCCAATGCAGGAAAGCTATATTCCAGAATTTGGCATCTGGGTCCTCCAGCTGCCAAACATCTCCCATCTGGCTGAGCCTGTGGAACGATGTGCTAAAAAGAAGAACCAGGTTAAATTATACAAGAGTAAAGAGCAGTACCGTTCGCGAGACACCAAGGACGAAGAAGCAGTTTGTGCCCGCCAACATCTGAAACTCGCATGTAATCACTTTGTCACCAGTGAAATGGTGGATCAGGGCACTTCTGGATCAGGAGAGGCAGTATGAACAAAATGCTCAACATTTTACAGGAAAAGAACAGTTAGACATGTATGAATTGGAGCAACAGTCCCAGTCTGTGGCCATCCACAGAGGTCAGCAGATGCCGAACATTCGTGTGGGATGGGTTTTGAGTAAAACTTACAGCTTTTAGTAGATTTTATGAGCCAAATAAAAAAAAGGGAAAGAAGCCTACAAAAAATGTTTCTTCAAGACTTTGTGATCCATTCTGTTCCCCCGCCACCACAAAGAAAATCAAACATCTAAGAATGTTTCTGTACTTTCATAACTAGAATACCATAATTTTGAGTGTAATTTTATGGAAGAATAACTTTCCTGAAATTTAGTCGAAAAAGATAACTTTAGTAATACGAAACTGAAAAAACCCACCAAAACCGGGCAGGCATGAAATTTCATTCAAGTGATAGATACACACTCACATAGCTGTATTTAATTGTAGCAGAATTCACTTCTGACAAGCAGCCATACTCCAAGAAGCAAGACCAGCTGTGAGGAACACTCCTAGCAATGTGAGTGGTTTTAAGTGCACTATAAAAATTCATATTTTCAAACGATGCATTGGCCCCATTTCCACCTTTCACTCTATAGACAGGTCCACATGGCCTTAACGGGGTTTGACAGATGTGACTTTCTTGAACAATTTGGTCCTTTATTTTAAAAAGACACAGAAGACCCTATATCTCTTTTCCAAGTTTCTGTTTTTATTAGCAGCTATTTGCCTCATCAAATATTACATTTCAGTCTCATCTCACTCCAGGCAGAGCCAACAAACTTTCAGTGGTTTAGAATTAGTACCTGAAATTAATTATGCCATCTTCATATACATCAAACCATGCATGTTGTTCAGGGGGCCTCGTTAGTAGGATCTCATATTCATTGTTATGGTATGTGTAAACTCTATGTGTAAATTCATGAGCAATTTTTTGAGCAAAATATTGACAATATTGAAAAAAGAGCATAAAAATGACAACATAAGCCTCCTTCTTGAAAATGCTTCCTATAGAATAGATGCTAATGTAATTGGTGATTACATAGAATATTATTGGCAATTTTGGCTAAAGGAGCCTGCATTCAAAATTGTATCTGAAATATAAATTTATTTTAGAAACACAACAATGTGGGAGACTAGTACTCTCTTCAGAATAATTTCTTAAGTTGCACTGATAATTTCAATCAGATCAAAGAAAATTCTAAGAATTTTTTAAAAATAAACATATCATCTTAATTTCACACCCAAGGAAACCTCAAAAACTTTGTATTGGCTTTCACAGAGAAGTTGCTGCTGCTGCTACTTTGAAAATGCTTGAGTAATAAGATCCTGCAAATTTTTAATATAAATTACCAGTTGTAATGCAATTAACTGCAAATTGCAGATAGGAGTAGATTTGAGGAATGATTTTTGTATTTGACTACTCATTAGCAATTTGAAAGTGTAATTGCTCTTAAACATGCCGTCTTCTTAATTTTATTACGAAGCTTAGCTCTACTTATAAATGTGAAGAATTAGATTTATTCTGCAACTAATTTGCTTATACTGAATGTGTGAAGTTGTTTTTCCTTCTCTACTCCACAGATAGAGGGCCCACGGATTACTAAGAGTAGACAAAGCAGGGAGTTGATAGATTTACACTTGTTACACAATGAACATGACTCCAAAGGAATCTTTTTAGGGGCCCACAAAACAAACAAAAGAAGGGGGGAGGACAAACAAGCAAACAAGCACACTGAGAGTGGACATTTCATTGCACACTATTTTAAAACCCAATAAAACAACACCAACGAATCCAACAAAAACAGGAACCCTATCAGCGTTGGTACATCCCTTCTGTCACGTGACATCATTTCTACTTGGGGAAGCGAGGCAAACCTGAGGCACCTTATGGCATTCACAACACTCACTGAGACCTCCCAGTCACCCCCCACCACTGGATTTGTATATAATCTCTGCACTCTAAAGCAGGGCATCTACTAGGTGCATTACACAGTAAGGTTTTAAAATTTTGGCCTCCTTGAAAAAAAAGCAAGGAGATGATTGCAAAGACCTCTTCCTACATTTCACAGCTGTGCTTGTCGACTGTTTCATGGTAACTGGCAATGACCCATTACAACATGAGCTATGCTCACTCACATTAACTTCGTTACTCAATTTCAGTAGACTATTTTGAACATTTTAAACTGCATTATCAAATATCAGACAGGATTTTTTTTCCTGTTCTCATATTTTAGTCATTGGGATTTGGAAAAAAAAAATTGCAGCTTTCCCATAATACACACCACCACCCTCCCAGCCCCAAAATATAAAAAGCAATAGCAAAAATCAAGTTTGGACCTTGCCCAGCCCCGCATATCCCGCAGCCATGACATAAAGAGGGAAAGAAAGCTGAAAAGCACTGCTACTAGACTTTGTCAATATAACAGAACATTATATAATACACAATAAAATGCTTCATACCTGGAGTTGAAAAAACGAAAAGGGTTAACAGCTGACCTGGCACAGCCCCACATGCTCTCTCTGGAAATTGAACACAGACAATTAGGAATTTTAAGTTACCCCAAACAATTGCAGGGGACTTAGACAAGCTTGAGGAACACTTACTGCAAAGTAAGCACATAGCCTCAGTGTGGATGGGACTTTAGGATTTTCCCATTTGCTTAGAACTCCTTCTTAAACTGAAATTGCTCTGTAGAGCTCCCCACTAATGCTAAGCAAATCATTAGGAGCTCTGCCATTAATTTGCATGGGAGCAGAGTCAAACCTTAAGGGCCCGTGTGTCATTTAGTGGTAATGCTGGATCAGGGTGGATCATACTTTCTTATTAAAAAATAATCAGTGACCAAGAGGAAAACATTAATGAGAATCTAGAGCAGGCAGACACTGCATGAAGAAGAAATAGAGGCTGGAGCGAATGTCTGCTCCAAGAATTCTGCTGCTTAAGTAATATTATTCCCAACGCATCACTGAAAAACCTAGCCTTTAACACTTTTTACTTAAAACTGAGACTCCAGGGAAAATAGATAATCTTTTAGAATATTATGTGGAATATTGAACAACACAAGTATACGATGTCATAGCTGTATAAACTCCTATGTTGGGATTTGGACTACGTGGAATGCTCCTTTTCACTGACAAATTCTGATCTACTGCATGTGCTCAAACAGGTAGCATCATACAGCTGGCTTTTGGAAACAGTTCCACCATGTTAGGGAAGAAAAAAAAGAAAAACCTGTAGATAGCCAAGTCCATGAATTACCCCCTTCAGTCCTTCTCTCTGTGGTTTAGACCTCAAATGTACCATGAAATTAGTCTGAGGCCAACGCCCAAGAAACTAGCAAAAATATTAGAATAACAACATGCATCATAAAAATGTTCTAGCACACTAGCAGTTGAATGCATTTGCACTGTAAACATTTTGGATCCTTTATAATGCTGGTTTAAAATGGCCAGGTTGGCATGGTAATTGTTGAAAGTGAAAAGGAAATTTTCAAAGCAACTTATTTTGATTTTATATAATTGCACTTCCCATTGGCCCTTGGAAACCTACAAATAATGTATCTTCTCCCAAGGTTTTGCACTGCATCTTTCGAACCTCTCATATTTCCTTGCTTCAAGTGTACAGTAAATATTGGTCTTTACTGTTTGCTTGATTTTGCCATTTGTTAAATGTTAAAATTTCTGACAATGACAGAAATCTGCTATCAAGATGACAAAATAATGTTAACAATTTTCAAAGTCTAAGTTATTAGCTCTACCACAGCCTGACATTGGTTTTTTCCACCCTCTTTTTCCAGTCTCCTTGTAGAGTCTTTTCCTTCTTCAGAAACATATCTCAGGAACCTGTCCCATGGTATCACTAGGTACAGATGTTGACAGTTGCATCACTACCTAATCAAAGGGCACTGGGACAAAATCTCCCCTACCCCATTAGCCCTCAACTGAAATCAATATGCACTGGAAAAATGGTAACTGGAAACCATAACATTGACCGTTCTCTCCCATGTCAATTAATTTATAATCATCTCTCCATCTTATTGGAAAAATATTTATTCCTACAGCTGATACAGACAGCAATACATTACCCAGAAGTCATGACTCTACATTTTGTACACTTCTTTTCATAAGGTCCCTTTTTAACAACTAAGCAACAGGGCAGGCAAAAATGCAGTTGGTGAGGATGATAAGCATTTGCACGCTGAATTTTTGTCAGTGGGACATTTAGCAGACAACTAAAACTCTGGTTAGAACCTACAGCATCCAGGCACTGAAGCGAAAGACACCCAGACATCCTCCAACCAACCTCATACACACCTAAAACTTACTATGTTCCTCTCTGTTTGGCCTGAAAGCCAAATGGCTGTGGCCTCCCACCCAGCCTCTCCTCTGATCCAGAAACCGTGGGGAGAAATAACCGTTGCCTCTGGGGCATGAACCTTACCTGTGCTATGAAAATGGCTAAAACACACCTGACAACACAAATTCAGCATAAAAGGGATCTGTAATAGTCACTTCCCAATACAAAATACGAGTGTAGGAGGTAAAAGAAGAGGAAAAGGATGCTGTAGGAGCACTCCTGGATATCTTTTGCATCCTAGCCTTATGTTCCAGCATTGGCAAATGTAGGTATCTGGCTTTCTGAGTCAGTGCTCTAACCACTAGGTTTTTATGCCAGATGTGGGTGGCTGCACCACTGCTGTTGCTGGCTGTCACATTTTTAAAGAGAGTGAAGGCTGGTAGGAACAGGACAACGTGCTCTGGGTTTTAAAACAGGTAGAAATAGCTAAGCTCAGAACAAAGTACTTGATCTCTTATTTTCCACAATGGGAACTTGGGAACTTAAGCCCCCCCCCCCTTTTTTTCCCCCCCAAACTGCAATTTAATGAACAACTGCAGGTCAGAAGCCCAAGCTCCAAAGAGAGCACAGATGACCCATAGTCAAGTACTTAGCAGGTAAGCAGAGCCGGCACTAGGAAGCCGGTTGCTCTGCGCCTTGAACTTCAGAGCATTTAACTCTGTGTTGACTATATTGTGGGAGTGTTGATGCCTTGTGTAGGTGCTCCGAAACACTGCTGGAGCCAATCACCTATTTTAAAACCTCACAACACTTCCACCAGACCTCCCCCAAAGCAGGCAATCTGCACCTCCTTTCAAGTGCCTGTGCTGTTATAGTTCATCTTAGTTCTGGGTACCTGCAGTTATTTCATGCATGTTGCGAGCATATGCGGATAGCGGTACCTCTGTGCCATGCAGTATATGGAGAAGGACGTGGCTGTTACAGAACTGTATGTACTTGGTAGTTCCTCTCAAGCAAGAGGAAAAACACATTTTATTTTGACTATGACTTAGTAGTGGCTAAGAATCCCAGAAATTATGTGGTGATACAGACAGCAAGTAGTTCAGAAGTGGAAATATTGAGTGCAAAGCGAATCAACCTGTTCAGCTGAGTAAATAATTTTCAGCAAATAATTTATTATACAACATTATCCTGTTACTCTGCTTTTGAAACTTCTATGACTGAGATTTTGGTCATTAGTCCAGTTCCTCCTGTGAACTTATTTATAAATGGTTTGACTCTTTGGCCCTGATAAGCAACTGATCATAGAAACAGCAATGGCCATCAGTTCTTAAGAGAAACACCATGGTGACTTCTATGTGAAGCCGTCTATCTGACAGGACTGTGTGTCCCTGATTTATTATGCAGTATCCCAGCCCTATGCTAAATATTGTATTTTTAATACAAATAATTGAAGGAGATATTTCGGCAAGATTGAGACTCCTGCTGACTTTTAATGAGTATATAAATGCAAGCATTACTTTTCATCCCTGCCGGCAGCTTCTGGTCATTTCCAGGTTATTTCATTTTTCAGGCTCTGTTTGCAACGCTGGAGATTTCTGCCAGCAGCAGATACTGTAGACAGGCCTCAGGATGAGCACTTTTCAGAGCAGCCTCTAACCTCAGTACCTGCCAGCCTGCTCCACACTGCCTGAGCTTAGCAACACGTGCTAGGCAAGAGTGGTTTGGCCGTTGCTGCCTCCTCTGAGTCACCCTGGTCCCTTTCTTATTTTCTGCTTGCCTCAGTTTTCGTATTTCCTTGCACTGCTGTAGCCTGTGGCAACTTGGTATATCCCAGAAGGGTAAATAAATAAAAACGTGACCCAAAACTTCATTCTTGACACATCTTTTGTTTGTCATGGCTATAACAATGAAGGTGCTCCACTTGACACTGAAACCTGTGACTATCATTAATTCTGATACACCTCAGGATTAGACGTTATTATCTCAGACATTGCATTGCTTTACTCCTTGTTCCAGCCTTCAGTTCCTTTTATTTTGGCTAGAGTAACTGCATACATGTGGCGGCTTTAAGCTCCAATTATCCTTTTCTTGATGCGTCCAAAATAGTAACACTCATATCCTCAGTCACATACACATGGAGAACGACACCTCCCTGGCACACAGGCTCAGCACAAAAAACTCTTCCATATCCATCATCCAGGAACTTCCTTTCATTCCTCTTTATCTCCAGCCTAAAAAGAACTTGCTGTGAGAAATGAGGTTGCGGTGGAGTCACTACTAGTGAAAGAGGACTGAACTAATAAAGGGGAAAACCTAGCACAATCTTTTCCCATCATGCAGGAAAAAGGAAGATGGCAGAAAAAATGTGGGTTGGTTTTTTTTTTTTAGATCCCTGTATTCACATGCTCATTCAATTATGCCTTGCTAAACAGTGTTCCCCTCTTAATAGTGCCCTCCTTTGCATGCAGTTTACATACCTGTGACCTACACAACTTTTTTTGTGTTTTTACATGCATTGATCTAAACACTCAGGAAACATTTTTCCATAAATCAGTATAAGCGCTGCTATTAAGATTTAATTGTGCTGCATGTTTGTCTGTCACAAAATCACAGGAACTGCCTTATGGAAGAGGAAAGATAAAAACTTATCTGATCTAGATAATGAAAAAAGAAGTAATTTTAGCTCAAGTGACAGCAGAGGACAATGCTCTTTCTTTTTCTTATCAGTAAGTCAAGGTAGCAGTTCACCAAGGTAGTTTTATTGTGTTTTTTTCTGGCGGTGTTCTGCTATCTAATCCGCACTGATGAGTATTTGCTACAGCTCTGAATTTCTTCATGCACACAGCTCTGCCTCTGCTTTCTGTGCTGATTTAGAAAGAAAAAACAGAAAAAGCTGAATAACGAATCACTAGGGAAACAGCTGCCAAATAGGTGTACAAACTGCTAACTGGGTAGCAGTAATGCAAAATGTTATTCATAATTCACTCTTCGGCGTCATGCTTTTCAAGCAATTACAAAATGCCTGCCTCCCTATCAATAAAATGCATTTCACATACCTAACCAGTAATAACTCAAGCTTCATTCTGCTGCAACACATTGTAGTGGATTAAGCATGGGACTAGAAGGCAGACATTCCTGATCCCAGCTTATCCTCTCCTTTGCTGCATGGCCTTGAGCAAGTCACTAACCCGCAGATAATGATAATATTTGAACACACAGGGGACCTGTACAATTTAATTAGTTAATGTTTGCAAAGCACTCCGAAGATAAAAAGTGCTATATGAATTATAATCATACACTATTGTTTTGGGGCATTTTATTCCAAAGCACATTTGTGTAAACATGTTTAGTAATGTAAAATCCCAATAATGGCAAAGTTTGATAACTACCTTGAAATGATTAGCACTCCTTAGACTAAAATTTAAACTAATTAACAAATCTAATCTATTTTTGAGAAGACAATTATATGAGACAATTCAATATAGACAGTGAACTGAAGGTGGGAAACAAGATCTTGGAAAGTTTGCTTGTGATGGATAAACGTAATGAGAGAGACATACAGAAAGGCATCTATGAACCCATGCATGTTACAAATACCTCTCTGGCTGCACCATGCTGGTCCCGAAAATAGCCTAACTGTTGAGTTACTTTTTTTTTTTTAGCATCCAGACTTCTGTTACAGTTTTAGAATTAATGGTTAGACCCAATGAAGTTAAAGGTAAAACTCCTCTGAACTTTATCAGAGCCAGGATTCCTTGGTTCTTCCAGCTTATTACACACTTAATTTAAATATTTCTCTTAAAAGGAAAATACTACTCCTAGCAACGGTGTGATAAAATATGTATTGAAGAGCAACGTCTAGCACTTCAAAGTGATTCAAAGGAAGAGAACAGACATCCAAATGGCAATGTGTCCTTGCTCTAGATTCATCTACTCAACAGTCATAGTAACTTACTGTTAGAGAGGAGATAGGAAAACGTAATTTTGTGTAGATCAAGCTAAAAGCAATTTTATTTTCAAATTAGCTTTCTTCAGGGGACAATTTGACAATATCCCTAATACACCGTCATTTAAGCAATATCATCCTTTCAAAGCAGGCAGCGATGTCAGTATTTTTGTAGAACTTGCTTTTGATTTACAGTTGCCGTCCACCTGGCACTTGTTCCTAATGATCGCTGGCTGATGGGAAATCTGTTACCCTGGCAAAAGGCTCTGGGACATATACCAGCAAATTTCTACACCAAAAATCCTAGCATGTCTGTGCATGCACAGAATGGCATCCTTTGATTTTACTGCCCAACTGTCAAGTTACTAAACTTTTTTTTGGTAAAATATCACACATGCAAAAAAAAAAAAAAAAAAGAAAAAAAAAACCCAACCAAACCTTTTTAGACTAGTATAGGTCCATTTGGATTACTGAAACCCAAGGCTTATAGTTAGTGCCTAAAGAGCAATTCCCAAAGGTATATAGGGCTTTCAAGCTCTTGCAGTAGAAGTCCTTAGTACAGCTTTAGGCACATTCATTTTTATATACAAACAGGTACATTGAAATTCTACTAGAAGAAAGTTTATAAAGAAGTGCCATATAAATACACTGTAGAGGAATTCAGTACTTCTTTAGCGAGTTATCTGAACCGCAACCTCATGTAGGTAGGAGAAATCACACCTATAGTAGCTGCATAGGCCCAAAGTTTAGATGTACTGGTTTAGTTTCTTCTTGAGTCAGAGACTTCCAGCATGGCCTTAGAAAATCACGTAGAGGGGGATTCCTCACATATAACTTCAACAAAGTTAAGGCTTATCACTCTCCCTAAGCCATTTGTCCAGGCTCCTTTACAAACACTGGGGAAGGCAGGCAGCTCCAAAAGGTAGATGATCACAACTGATGAGATCATTGGACGTAGAAGTATGCACATCTCTCCGCTGAGGAAATCCAAAATACTTGAGCCTAACTTTTAGATAGATTACATTGTGAGAGATGAAGCTTGCTGTAAGGGTATGTCCAAACTAGACAGTCTAGTACTGCCCAGGGGTTCCCTAAGCTAGCTGAGACACAGCACACCTCTGCCAGCTCAAGGGTGCCCTTGGGTCATTAGCCAACTTCCAATCCCGCAACACTTTTCACTGCAGAAACCTCTTCTTTTCTCCCACAGGATACATATCTGAGACTGCTGACAAAAAATGAAACAAAACTAGAACAGAAACATCCCTGAAATAACGACACAGTGGGGGCATCAACCATAATACAGATGAATGCCTGCCTTACAGGGCTCTACGTCACCAGTGTCTTTCACTTACGTATCTGCATACACACCTCTCTCTATTAATGTTTAGTAAGTAAGTTCAGTTTGTAGAGCGACTCTCAAGGTGGCTGAGAAGACCCATGGCATGACAGTATGTGGGGAGGTGGCAGGCCCCCACGCAGTTCTGCTTTCTGAGTTTGGGATCCAATTTCCCCCCAGGAGCGCTGCACCAACCGTGAGATCTTCTGCTTAAAGTCTTACTACAATGGAAAAATGTATCCCAGACTTGGGAAATCTTAGTGAGAAAAGTAAAATTGAAACTGATGTATTCCCACGATTTTGCTTTAGACAAATTAGCATTCTCCAGTGAAAAAAATGCTTTATTGAGAAATTCTGGATCAGCACTATTCAGTTGTCCATCTGTAAAATCACCATCCAATTGCGTGCCAGTTTTAAAATGAGCATTTGTTCACAGAGGGCGGATGTACCAGAAGAGAGAGAAGCAAAGTTCACACAAGTACTGCCAAAACACCCTTGCTTATGTTTCTTGGAGACTCAGGACAAAGTATTTTGTCTGTAACTAGAAGAAAAAACTGAGGTGATAGTTCCCAATAATGAATAGCGCAATGGTAGTAATGACTGCAGCTGAAGCAGGAAAACAGACAATATCAGTGTAGAAAATGAATGGCTGCTAGAAACACAGTTATAAACCTCAAAAGAGATAAAAATCAACCACAGAAGTTGATTTACGTTGAAGAAGAGGAGGGAGAAAAAAAGAGATCTAAGGAGAAAAATTCAGACTTGAAAAATACATACCAATTTAAAAGAGTACATTGGCACTGTGGCTATACTGTCTGCCTGCTGTGGAATTTCTTTTTCGCTAGTGCAGTATCCAAAACTATCTTCTACTGTATTGCAATAATAAAAGCCATCAGAATTTAAAAATAAAGTAAGATGACCACATCAATGTATCAATCACATAATGCAGCCAAAGAGATCATGGGGTAGGGGCAAAGCCCCTAATCTCATTTTCATACAAGCACTCAGAGGCATCCTTTGCTCAGTGCAAAGAAGAGTTCACGCTAAAGGTCACCACGGTCACATCAAAATGACAAATCACATTTCTATGAATTAGCTGCAGCTACAACTACAGGTATTCAGGATTTCCTCTGAATTTTCTGTCTCTCCATCACCCCGGAAAAACAAGAAGCTACCTTAAGTATCATCAGTTTATATGCACAGTCCATCTTCTCCTTGACATTATTTCAAAGAAAAAATGGTTTTGTCCAAGGGGTTCCCTCTGCCTACAACCCTTAAGGAGAAAAAAGTCTAGAAAGAGAAAGAGGAATTTCTGGATCTTTGGATTTGTACCGATACACTGATCAAAAGCTCATGCTAAAAATCACCCTCTGCCTCTCCTACTTCTGCCCTCAGCCTCTGCAAGGAGATCTTATGTTGTGTGTGTTCAGGGAAAGAGAGCTGCATGATGTAAAATAATGTATTTTATTGTGCAAGTGTGCAGGGAAAGAAGGACAAGAATGCCCTGTTCCAGGTTTGCATTACTAAGTACCATGGAGATGGCTCCTGAGCCCCGCTGCACCAGGGCTACCTAGGGATGCCAGGCTGAGGCAACAGAACGCTGCCTCCAAGGGTGACCCTTAAAAAGTTTTACTGGTCTTCTAGGGCTTAACTAATGCCTTCTCTTCCCTTGGCTTCATAAAGATTTCTAGAGTGTATCTGAGATTTGACCCTGAATATATGATGCTATTCTTGCTGTATAATAAGCGTCAGTGGTGTCACGCGTACAGACGCAAATTTGCTCTTTGTTAGAGAGCTACATGTCAAAATGAGTTTGTAAAACATGCTACAAAAAGGATGAAATGCTGCTTACAATGCAAAGCCCACTGAAATCTACATATTGCTGCAATATTTATTATCAGCTAGTGCGAATTATCTGAGATTAATAAATTATTCTTAGTCCATATTATGGTAAGGCATAGCAACAGCCATAAAGCAGCACTGTCACATGAAGAAATTTCACCAAAGTACCCTGCTTGAAATAATGACTTTGTTTATCTATAACTTTACATTATTGATTGCGCTTGCTGAACTGAAGAGGGACTATGAAGTCATTCCAAAAGAACTACAGAGAAGCCTGGAACCTCAGCCAATATAAAGCTAGCAGCAAGAAGGCAATTTCCCTGAAAAAAAAAAAGTCATACTTGGTTATTTGACAAATACACAAGCAAATTACATTCTGTTTAAGTAAATAAGAACTAAAGCCAAACATGTGGCTCTTAGTGTCTGATTGTCAGACAATTTTTACTGGTAAGAATTTTTTTCTTGTAAGACTACAGTAGACCTGAAACAAAGCAGCAACACAGGAGGATGCCTTCCAGTTTTAGAGGACATGAAAAGCAAAGCTTTCATATAGGCATTCCAGACTGTCGTATGACCCAGCCACGTAAGAGTGATTTCCAAGACAACAAGCTTAAAAATGGGTGTATTAAAAAAACAGTTCCTCCCCAAACACTGACTAGTTTATTTCCTTCAGCTTGTGGTTAAAACCTTGGGATTGCTAACCCCACCTGGCAGTTTTAGATCCAAGGGAAGATGTCAGAGCATTCAGTATCATCCTGTCACTCCCAGCTTCTGGCATGCTGACTCCCCAGTCAGGCGCCGTGGATTGCCTTACCCTCACCTCACACAAGAGATCGGCAGTGCTGACACGTGTGTCCCAGGCAGCTGTCTGCGCCGCCTGCAGTCAATGGAGAGGAACGGGCGCTCATGGGCTTCAGTCCTTCTGTCTCCCTATATCAGCTAGAATAGGTCAAAAGAATTACTGCCTGGACACGCCAACTGCTACCCAGTCCATATGCAGGGAGGCGAGATAACTAGCTTGGATGCAGATACCTACGTTGCAGATGTCTAACCAGGCAAGACGAATCCTGAACCCCACAGACAGCACACAGGGGAAGTCAGGAGCGTCACCAAGGCAACCCCCCCACAGTGCCACACATTGTGTGAGGGGCTGCACAGGACCGACCCAGAGCAAATACCCACCACAGGGTATTTGAAATCCCTTTCTGCTCTTGGAGAATAGGCAGCAATAGGCAAATGTATATACATACATATGTATTTTTATAATCCTTATGCAGGATAATTTAAAAATGTCTGAAAACCAACCAGGAAATGGTCAACTGTTGTCTCGCATCTGCCATCAGCATCTACAAACCAGGCTTGGTATTTTGTTTAACAAAGACAAGATCGCACAACAGCAATCCAGTACTGAAGGAAAGGATGCTGCCATCCCTTTGGAGGTGCCATCCTGTACTTCTCAGCCATGTCATGCTGTACTTCTCAGTATCCCACAAGAAGAGAAGACTCTGTCTCAGCAAGAAGTTATTTTTTCTTGTTAACTGTCAAGAAAGCGCGTAGAAGCTCACTTAAGAAAGAACACACTCTATGGGACAGTGTTCTAGACTCTGAGGTCCAGCCTACCTCACTTAGGCACTTTGCTTAGACCTACACTTTACTGCCTACTGAAGCAGTCTTTCTATGCATGCCCCTACGCTGCCCGGTTATTCAGCAAAACAGTAGGTGTCTTTCCACGTCCTCGGAGGAAATTCCTGTCTGCTAAGTTTAGACACTGAAATCGAGCACAAAGGATCTCCCTTTGAAAGGCTTCAAAGGCACTTTCCTCTCTGTAGTAAGGGTACATAGAATGCGGGCTTTTACTCTCAGTGGACCGCTTAGCTAAACATCTAATATTAAGGTACACATTAGATGCCTAAATTAATAATAGAGCCTGCCTGTGTAAGGCACTATATTATAGACCAAGAAAGAAATGGATTGAGTGGAGTTGGTGTAATGTGCTAGTGTCTCTTTTCAGCTCAGCAGCTGTATGTGCGATGTCTGTGACTAAGAATGAAGTAAAAAAGAAGACAAATTGCAGATCACAGTCAAATTAGATTTTCCTAATGGGGCTTTTGAAATAAACTAACAGATTACTGTTTAAATAAAACCTGTAACAAGGATGAGTTGATGTTGTATTATTAAATTTCTTAATTCAATTCTTAAGCTCCAGAGCCAGCCAAGTAATATTCAACACATTTACCTTCACAAACTGGGGAATGCATTGTGGAAAAGCTAAAAAAGCATTTCATGGTTTGACCAGTTCTCTAAGTGTTCAAGCAGTATCAATCACAGACAATAGTATCTGCCTGCCAGTCATGTGTTAGAACTATTTGCTAGCACCCCATGCTTCCTCTTTTCATTAATTAGACAAAACCATTTAGTGAAAAATCATGACAGGTTGTTTCATTTTTCTGGCTTATTATGTCTGCTATAAACTGAGAAAAATATACTTAGCACTTCAGGGCCTCATGTTGTAACTAGTGAATTCAAAATATGTGTGAGGCCTGTCTAATCAAGCAATAGTGCCACTGGTGAAGAAACCTTCCCTTCTTTTATCACCGTCAGAAGGGGAGCATGCTAATTACAGTGACAGCCAACGCCTTACCTTGCCCACAGAGAACTCCCTCTCTGCTTAAGAGGAATACAGGTTTGAGGTTACTCCACTTGACTAGAAAATGAATTAGTGAGTGTCTGGTGAAAACCCAAAAAAAGTAGTTACCCTTTAAACATGGCTTAGTTTCCTCTAAGCGAATAGGACACTGCTTTGGAAACGTCAGTACTTTTGGCT
This sequence comes from Gavia stellata, assembly GCF_030936135.1. NCBI lineage: Eukaryota > Metazoa > Chordata > Aves > Gaviiformes > Gaviidae > Gavia > Gavia stellata. The sequence continues at coordinate 45,480,728 of NC_082594.1, forward strand.
ACTGATGGCCAGGAAAACAAAGCAAAACTAATTTCTTTTAGATAAGACATTTCAAATGCCTCTGTAATAAATTATATAATAACAATGTCTAATGGTCTTTATTATATCCCTTCCTATTTAATAACATCCAGAATGCCCATATTTTGAACCTCTCAGGTAAAGTAATGTGTTTTGTGGGTCTAGCACAGGCTTCAGCGCCTGGAGGCTCTAGTTCTATTTCCAGCTCTGCTTCAGACCTACAGGGTGACCTTTACGCATAACCTCATTTTCCTCACCTATAAAATGGGGATATTAATACTTATTCACCTCACAGTTGGTTCCCTTCCAGCTGCTACAGTGACCGAGCATGCTCATCCATCTACAGAATTGCTAATGTTCATGATAAACTTTTTCTTTTTTTTAAACAAGCAATACAGACATTATGTTAAGAAATTATTTGTCCATCCAGTGAGTAAAAGTACACAGAAAAATAACGGCAATGGAAAAACTGTTCAAAGCCCCTTGCTAATTTCCTTTCAATGACAATGTCCTTCAGGATAAATGTAGGTAGTTCCTATTTGACAGCAACTAGAAGAAACTTCTTGATGCTGCTTTCAGTCAAGAAAAAATGTCATGTTTTTTGAGTGAAAGTCTAACCTGGTCTCCCTTTGGAGAGGATATAAAACCATTGCAAGCTTTGCAGGTAAATAAAGGGGAAGAAACAATTTCAATTTGAAATTTTACCTAATAATGAGGATGGAGGGAAAGAAAGGAAAAGAGAATAAGAGAGAGACAAGAGATGCAGCCATCTTTTCCTGAAGGGAACGAAGCTACACAGAAGAGATGCTGTCAGGTATGCTGGCCCACAGCTGGGGGGACACCCCTGCGGTGCTGCCGAGGGCCGGTGCCTCCATCGGCCAGGGAGCACCTTGGCAACACTCATATTGCTCTGGGAATGTGATACTTACTCTTGTACTGCTCTGGCTATGGAGAGCGCTGTAGATCCAGTTTCATTAACGCTATCTAAGGTCACATTTGGCAGGTCGTCATCATCACTGTCACTTTTAATTTGCCTGGGAGATAGGCCTCGGGGGTCCATTTGTGCTGGAAAGAGACATATAATGGATTAATATGAGCGTGCTGAAATTAATCTTGTCCCAGAACAACATCAGGGTGCACAATACATCCACTCGCTCGGGCACCGCTTGTGCTGAGCTTCCCAAATCAGGTGATGGATTTGCAAAGGCATCTAGCGGTGCTACAGCGAGGCGCAAGCATTTCCAGCGGCATGCAGGCGTGCGAGCACACACAGGCTACACCAACGCATTTGGCAGACCTGAAATAAAACTGCACATATAATATTCGTCAAAAACTCAGGTTAGCCTCAAGTTACTTATTCTGGCTGTCTTCAGAAAAGAAAGAGAAAGGGCCATGTCTGCTTTGTATAACACAGCACACTTGAGAGTAAATTTTACAGCAAAATTTCAGGAGCAAACTTTGATTTCGACTGTTGATCATGAGACACCAGGCTGGAACCCCTGTCACTCCAGTCAGCTCAAGTTTAGGCAACCGAAAAGAACCAGTTGTCCTGATTTCTGACTCAGTTCAACACCAGTATCAACCTCTGAAGGTGCCTTCCCTCCATGTTACATGTGGCAAAGCCGCTGCATGTAACTTCACACAGGCTACTAACCTTCTGGTGACTGATGTCAGGTAGGCTTAGGCAGATTTTTTTGAAAAGTCACATGGCCTCAGGTCTTATGAACAGCTGAAGATCGAGAATTGCAGGATTGTTTTAACCATCCACAGCTTACAGTATCCATGCTGCATGGCAATGCACTGGGTGCAGGTGCCCAGGCGCTGGCAGCGGGGGCTGCAGGGCCCTCTGTGAGGAGAGGCGGGGGCTGCCCCGCGCCGGACACAGCCGGTTCCAGCCGGCTCCAACCGACCCACCGCAGGGCACGGCTGAGCCCCGCAGCCAAGATGGTGGCGCCTCAGGGAAAACGTATTTAAGAAAGAGCAAAAAAAATGCCACACAGACAGAGCAAGGAAGAAAGTGTGAAAAACAGCCCTGCAGACACCAAGGGGAGAGGGGAAGGAGGGGAGGATGAGCTGCTCCATGGTGGAGCAGAGATTCGCCTTCACCTGAAGAGACCATGGCGGAGCAGGGGAACAGCTCGAGGAGGAAGGAACAGCAGAGAGGACCTGTTATGGACTGACCACAGCTGCCATTCCCCATTCCCCTCAATGAAGGAGTGAAGTTGAGCCCAAGAAAAAGGAGGCGGGGAGTCGGTTCTTACCATGCTAATCTACTTCTAATTGGCAATAAATTAAATTAATTTTTCCCAAGTCAAGTCTGTCTTGCCCGTGACAGTAATCAGACCTTCCTGTCTTCATCTCAACCCATGAGCTCTTCCACCTGATCTTCTCCCCCTGCCCCACTGAGGAGAACAGAGTGTGAGAGCAGCTGGGTTGGCGTCCGGCAGCCAGCCAGGATCAGCTCACCGGAGTTATGTTTTGTGCCAAAAAGAGACGGGAAAGGAAAGGAGAGCACAAAGGTAGGCTACCTGCCTTCCCTCTTATCCAGGCTGCTGCCCCCCAAAGGCAAGTAACCGCAACCTGCATATGGGCAGGGGAAGGAAAGCAAGAGATGGGTGTGAGGGATACTATGGGGCACAAGTGTGACCTGGGATAGTCCTGAGAGGAACCGGGTGTTTCTTGCGTCAGGGGACAGACCCAGAGGCAAGCTTTGGAGGTGATGTAAAGAAAGAGACATTCCTCCTCACCCATGAAATACCACATAGGAGTAGTAAGTGCTGAGATATGCTGAAAGCAGCTGGAGTAGAGAGCAAAACTGGAGAAATGCCTGACCCTGCAAGGGAGGAGAGGGAAGGGGAAGACAGGCAAAGAGATTTGTTTTAAGTATGTGTTTGTTTTGTTTGGCCAGGTGAAATAGGGGAATCCAAGATTATTTATTTAAAAAGCTAACTGTTGAGTTTGTTAGCTTGTGCTCTCCTGTATTGCAGTGTCAGAGATAGGACACTTTCTGGGTCTTGCGACATGCTTTACAAGAAAAATAGCTGTCATTCCTACTCAGCTCTGCCTAACCACAGCTGTGGACAACAGGTATCACGGGCTCCCTTTAGAGATCATGAACAGTTCAGCGGGCCTACGGCTAGACAGCAGCTCCAAAAGTCACAGTTCAATTTCCCATTTTGTCATGTTTCTTATGTTACCATGTTCACTGACCCTAGAAAAGGGACTGAGTTACACTGAAAAATGGGAGGGCTGTAGATACTCCAGGAGCTGTGCAGCCATAAAAGTAGCATTGATGGATAGCTGGGCTCTCAAAAAGAAAGCTCTCCCCAAATGAGTGACGACTTGAGGGAAAGTTGGTCTTAAATTTTAATTTATGTCTTAGCTATGAACCACCTCTGAGTAAAAGAACAGTGAGTGATTATAACTACCCTTCAGCTGCATTTTTTTTATGTTAAAGAGCTTCATAAAGAAAATACTATTGAAATATGTTCAGTAAGCTGATGCAACAAACCCATCTGGAAGCACAGTGCATTTACAGATGCACAGTATGACTTCTATTAGCTTTCTACTAGCACAGTTTAGGTACCTCACTGGCTACATTTGGGCTGCTTATTATTTCTTCATGTGTGGTAAAGAAAACATCTTTTGTTTATCAAAGCAAAGACTGTTGACAATGAACAATGACCTGTATGAGACAAACATACAGCAGCTTAGAAGTTGTTCAAAACACGTAATTGTTTTAAGCAGAAAGAGCACCATTCTGACTGTGCTCCTTAAAAATCATGACTTACACATGGTGGTATTCAATGCATACCTCAGCATTAGGGATAATCTAGTATTTGATTTAAGAGCAACTGAATCATCTAGTCAGCTGATTCAGCCCCAAAAAACTATTTGGAAAGAAGTGCTATTTCTGGGGGTGTCTTGTTCCCTAATGTTCCTTCTTAAAAGCAACTTTAAGTATGAGATTATTATTACTTATTTTATTAATTCTTCAGTTTTTCTTAAAGTGAATCTCGTTACAAGAAGTTACATGTTTGTCTCTGCCCAATATTTAAATGCTGCTATACCTGATGCTTTGTGAAAGCTAATGTTTGTAAATAGAATTAAAAACGCAACAAAAAACTATGTATGCAATACTTCGTATTAACAGTGGCTTAATCTGACCTACACTACAGCAAAAGTTTTAAGTAGCTGGCTCAGAAACGTTCTTAATGTTTAAACCTAACTTGAAATCACAAAAGTTGTTACATAATTTAGTCTGTAATACAGTTATTATACATGAATTTTGATCACTTAAGTGTGAATACATTTACATAAAAAGAGACAGTATAAAAGTATATGAAAAATCTTAAGTATTTTTGTTCCTTGTAAGACAAGCTGTCTCATTATTATTGCAGAATGCCAGCTCTTAAGATATTATTGAGACTCCTATGATATTTGGTGTTGGGTTTAGATTACCAGAGGAATCTGTTAGGATGAAAACTCTCAATTACATTAAAAGGCTACCTTCTTTTTGTTTCTGCTCGGTGAGGTAATTCCTACTCCATATGCTAACATAGCCACAATGCTGCCAATGGGGTTGTGCTTTTGCACCTATGGATGATTTGGCCCACTGGGCATGGTTTGCCCCACCAGATGCCAATGTTGGAGCACATCACAAGGTGCTGCCACACTGGAGCATGGTAAGAACAAAACGCAAGGAACGGAAACGTATCAGTGGGCAAATTCAAAGGCGGGCACTTCAAAGACACTTTTTGTTATATTTTTGCAGTGAACCTAACAAAAGTTGATAATTAATTTAGAGAATGATCTAGGGATTATTACCTTAATTTTTAATATCGACCCACATATACACCCTTTTTTGTCCCCTCCTCTATTTGTGACCTCTTCTCAGTGTGCAGACTTGGGTGGCTGAGGTGCTGGGGAGCTGTGGTGACTAACCAGGAGGCTGAACTTCGCTGTTGCCAGCTGGTGTAAACTGCCCTGTTTTCTCATCAGCACGGCTGCAGCTGCTGCGGGGAAAAACAGCCTTTAAAGCTATTCTCCTCCCCCAAATGAGCCATATGAATAACCAACTGGCCGAAAGCCTAACAGATATCTCCTCCACACCACTCGCTACAGTGTGCAAACCGCAGTACAGGATTTTTATACACTCAGAGTTCATGACTCCTACTTATGTCAACAGCTTTGACTTTCTCTTGGACATCTAAGAACAACTGTCGAACTGCTGGCACCAAGGTTTATAAATACCAGCAGCAGTTTATAAACACTGACTTAAGAGTAATTATTGGCCTAATGAACATCAAACTGGAAAGACTGAAGAGATGCAGGCAAGAGATGATTTAGCAAATGAAATGAAAAAGGTGGAGGACAAGTGAGTAATGTAATGCAATCGGCAAGCAAGGTGGAAGAGAGCCCACAAAACATGCCAGTGCATTTTAACCTCCCTTTTTGCTGTACCTTGCTCTGACGACCAATCTTTTCCTTGAACTTAAGACCCAGTTGGGTCACTGAATCGAGTCCTCCCTATCACAGGCAGACACATTTCATTAATAAAGCTCAGGCCCTAAAAACGAGCTGTTTTTCTTGCCCTTGCTACCACTCTTGAAAGGCAAGATTTGCCCAATAGAGCTATCCAGTGGTTTTGTGAAGTGTGAATGAGGCTAAGGGGAGGGAAGCAAAAAGAAACGAGTCAGAGACTGCTTTTGTGGGACAAAGGTGTCATTGAAAGAGTGCACAGGAGCTACAGAAGCAAGCTGTTCACACTCCATGCTGAAAAGACTAGCGAGCCAGGGGAGTTATTTAAGAAAGTCTGCAAGTGCTGAAGGCTGCAAGTGGCCACATCGCTTTCCATCCTTGTTAGCCTCAAGAAACAATGACCCTTTTTGATAAAGAAAGTACGGAACATTGCTCTTGATGCATGTACATATATGCAATCACTTCTCAATGGCCCCTTTGCCAAACTGTACCAAAAAGGAGTTTCCCTTTGGGCAACAGGAGCAAACTCACTCTCTGAACTTGTTTTAAGGTAAGATGTGCAAATGGGTCGGTCTCACATAAGGCACATACCAGCCTGTAAATACTCCAGAACTTGGTCCACCATCATTAATATTGTATCTGCCAACTGTCAGTTGCCACTAGGAAAAAATCTGATCTGGACCAGATATAAGCTTGCTTCTATTTCTATCAAACTAAACAGTTTCTTGTCTTTAAAATTTATGCTGGCTGTGGGGGCCAGACAATACCTGATCCTGTTTCTCAGGAGAAGATTTCCCCTTCTACAATGCTGTAACAGATTTAAACTTGCACAGCAACTTTCTAATGAGCACTGATTGAATTTGTGCTTTCTGGTACACAGCTGCATCATTTTTGACATGGTACAGCATTAGCCTTGTCATGGGAGCAAAATCTCTGGGAAGGATCCAGCCTGCCGGCTGCTAAGAGCAGATGAACCCCTCGGGACAGGATGCAGCCTCCATCTTCCCAGGGGAATAACCTGAGCGCAGGGCCATGCCATCAGGGTATTTTTCTCCTCCACTCTCTAAATTTGTGCTCCTGTCTGCATTGGGGCATCTCTTGCGAAGGGGCAATTGCTGATTTAAATCTCTCCAGGCTGACGAGAGCCCAGCACGCCTCCTCTCACTTCTCACACACATGCTGGTGTCACCAGGCTACTGGGTAAATGCTGTCCCTCCTGTCTGTCATATTCGGGCTCCACCTGAATATGTCCTAATCGTTTTGCTTCTTTCCAGCGATTATTTAGGGATACGCAGCTCAAGTGCTGTGACCTGCTCGGGCAAGGCCAAGCACCATCGGAAATCCTGCAGTTGGATGCCTGTAGGTGGCCTGAATCTGGGCCCTCTCAGGGGTGAAAGGGCCCTTACGCTAACATACTGCTATCACCACTTACCACAACCTGATTTTTTTTATCCAGTCAAATTTCCTGCGAGTGAAAGGGATGAAAACTCATCCAATCAGCAGGCTCACGAAGACCCACTAGAAGTAATTCCACATCTACACACTATCTTTGATTTAAAGGCAAATATGAGCCCCTTGGGTTAAAGATGAATGAAATATTTAAGAGCAGGAGAAAACTAAGTAACCATCAGGAGTTTTGCTCTCTTTATAGCTAAGCCATGTAGTATTAAGTAATGCCGAAATGAATCATTATGAGATGATGCTTGCTGGTGTGAAAATAGAGAGAGAAGATTTCAGCATCCTGAAATATTGAAGCCTCTGGCTCATTTTATCTTAAAACCTCAGTCTTCTGCATTAAGTTACGTTCTGTGCTAATAACTTGTCAACATACATACATGTAGGCCTGCTGAAACACCACAACTTAATAAATACTGAACTATGCTTAGCTGTTCTCTTAAAATAATTAAAAATCTATTTCTGCTTTTTGAAAGGATGTCCAAATTCAGAGTCACTTTGCTTTTGTTTCACTTATTAAACTACCCACCCTGCTTTCTCTGAAGGATGCCTAATATTCAGCCTGCTAATCAAAATGATGGCTCACTACGAGATTTCCAAGTGGCCCTGACAGCCACCCACTAGACTTGCCAGCCACCGGCAGGGTTACACAGGTCTGCAGCAGGGAGAGTAACACCAAGGCCCATGCCAGGTGAGGCATCAGCCTGGATGGTGGGGAGGCCCCCCTGGCCTCACTAACTCTGATCCACACCCAGGTGACATGTTTGCTCTAGCAAACATAGCCATGGGTTTTTATTGCAATGGAAGTTTAAATTATGCAGAAACCTGAGGTACCTCAAATAAGCCTGAAAGAGTCATGTTTGCTGTTGCCAAATGTCTGTCTTAGAAACTCCTCTCCAGTTGCTTCTAGTGTATATTGGCATACAGCAGGTAAAAGAAGATTATCTCTAGCTGTAAGTAATGGTCACTTTGCACTAATCTCCATTAGGAATGGAAAACCAAATACAACCCCACACCCCAAAATTTAACATTTACAAGAATATCATTAGTACTGCTGTTACACATGTGTGTGTCTGTGTGTCTGCAGAGCATGGAGGACTGAAGTAACAAAGAGACATTTGCTGCCAAACTCCTAGAAGGATGGTATTGGAAAATATGTTTAAGAAAATTATATGGCACTCATGCTTTAGCACAATATGCTATTTATCTGCCAGCATCAGAAACGCTGTGGAAGAAGTAGTTTGAACCTAATAATAATAATCTGCTACTCGCAATGACCCCATGACCCAACAGCACCTAACAGTATGTTTCCATCAGCCCCCATCCTCTCTCAGAGCCCTGGACATAAGGAGCTGGGTGACACTGGGAGGTGAGGGAGGAGCTTCCTACCTCCTGTCTTCAGGCACCTGCATTGCAAATACAACCACCCCAACCCTCCCATACAGCCAGTGGAGGCAGATGGGTGCCTTCAGGGGTGCTGAGCCCACCCACCTCTGTGGACTGCAGGGGGAGTTCAGTGGTGTGAGCCCCGCTCCCTTCTCTCGCCAGATGCTGGGGCACCAGCCCTGGCAGAGGAAAGTGGCTCCGTGCCCCCTTGAACTGCTGTGGACCCGCTCTTTGCTGGGAAGAGGAGGAGAGGAGCCTTTGCCATATGACTCCGTCATGCCTTGGTTTTCTGGGAAAGGAGCAAAAGTCCCTGGGGGATCTCAGTAAGTGCCTGAAGATGGGACAATGGTAACAGCACTACGTGGCCTCATTTGCTCCCACTCTCTCCCCGCCTGCCACTTAATGCCATAGAGGCGTCTCGGTCGCCAGCAGCAATGCTGAAAAAAATGATCTTTGGCCTCAGGGCCCTAGTGGGCAAATTTGGAAGAGGAGTAATTCACAGGGGGACACAGTAATCATCATTAAAACCAATAATCTGCCAACAGTTATGAATATTGTAGTGTCTAAACCCTAACTTTGGTCTCTACATTTGGCATACGACTCATTTAGGTACCTGAAATATTGCAAGAAGGAAACTGATGGCCAACAGTGACTTCTTTTGCTCTCTTAAACTGCCACTGTTTCAAGAATCTCTGATAAAAAACTGCATCTGGGTGGATCAAACACCAAGTAGAGGGACCGACTCATCTCCATCCGTCTCAGTTACTCTTGGAACACAGGTTTTACAACTGTGCAAGCCCAGCCTCACATGGTAGCTTGATGTCTGAAGCAACTGATCATCCCTCTTCCTGGCAGTTGTTTTAGAGAACAGGAACCCAGCATGGATTTCCCCAGCAGCAGAACGTCAAAGGAGAACGTCACAGACACCGCTGTGTGTCTTTACCGGTGGAAGCAACACTGCCAGACACAGATGTACAGGAGATATTTGAAATTATGCCCTCAGAGATTAAGTGTTATACTCAGATTTACTTAACGTGTTTTAGGAAACCGAATCCTGGCTTTATGGACCTAACAAATGCACAGGAATGATGGTATTAATGATTTTCTCCTCCTAAGCTGGTCCATACTATATGAAGCACATATACAGCATTTTTCTTCCTACTTAAAGTTCACTATAAGCGCTTTATGTGTTGGAAAATGCTCTGAGCGCACCTATCAGATTTTCAATCAAAACAGCTTGGTGTCTGGTCGGGGCAGCAGAATTGGTCGATTTCTTTCATAAAACTTTATGTACAAAGCAGCAGTATCCATGAACTTAATGGTCAGAATATAGAGTCTACAGGGGTAATTTTTATTACAATTTATAGCAAGATTACCCATACTCCACAGTTTTCAGATTTTATTGAGATTTTATGGGACTATATGGCTAGAGCAGTTAACTGCACCCAGCATAGCTATGGTTCACAGAGAATGGGAATTGGCACAGAATGCAGTGTAACTAATCTACCAGAGAATATTAATTGCTATGATCCAATCAAAGGCAATATTTAAAATCATTTCACCAGTCAAATAATTTGCCATAAACCTGTAAAAGAATAGCTGTGTGGAGAAATACAGAGGTGACAGTGATTGCATGGATGTAATATATGCACATACTTAAGCATCTCTGCCATTGGGTTGTATACATAAGCATACAACACCATTTTTTTTAAGCGAAGGACTTTTCTTTTTCTAAGCTATTTGAATGCCACGAGACCTCATCTACACAAAAAAAACCTACTGAGACTACTGAGATTTATATCTCACTGAGCATCCAATATACAAATACTCTATCACCGAAAGTAAACAAGGAAAACAATAAGGACAGAATATATTTAATATTAAATAAAATATTGCAAAGCCACTACAAAACGGTAGCAGACTGCAACTTACACACTCAACAGTCTAGAGGTATTTTAGACACCAGAAAGTTTCCAGCAGGTTGGTCCAAGGCACAATAAAACCCAAGGCAAGGATAAAATAAATGAGAAGTTTTATGCATGTGTTTCCGCTGGATCCAAATTTGTGGGATAAAAGCAACTAGATCAAAGCTCAGCCCTGGTGAGAGTGCAGAGCTGAAGGACCAGAGGCATTCCTGGCATGGAAGACAAGGAATTAACAGGTTCCAAAAGGCGCTGGGACTCAGGATATGTTGAAATGGCCTTCCTCATCCTCCTTACGCTGTGCTTCACAGGTAGTTGGAATACACATCTACCTCATTCCCTTCCCCAAACCTGCTCCTGGTTAAAAACATACATGATGTTAAATCCACTGTTGATAAATCTTAGAAGAGCATGTGTTTCTATGGTGGAAAAACCTAAGCATGTCACTAGTGAGTCACCAGAAATACAACTTTTCTGGAGATTTAAGTAGAAGACTGCTTATGGGACTCCCCATAGTCAACCCAAGCTACTTTGTCTTCAAGCAACCTCCTTTTCAATTTCAAATACCACAGTATATCTTGTAACCTGTATTTTAACTCTCCATTCTGGGAGGAATTACTGTTTACTCTAGTTCTTAAATATATGCACCATCTCTAGTAACACAGGTCCCATCCTGAACGCAAGCCTCTCCTCTGCCTGCTTCTCTTCCTGGCTAGCCACTGCCAACCTGCTTCTCCTTTCCAAGAACCACTAGTATTTCTTCCAGACGAACCAAGAAAACAGAGGGAGAGAGATTCCACATTTTGGGGGGCAGGAGGGTAGAGATGGACAGGTTGGACTACGTACAGCCGCCAAAGATTTTTGTGCGTAACAACAAAAAAAATTACAGCTAAAGTAGAAACTCTCCGCCTCAATGCAACTCAAATCCAAAATAATCTCTTAAAATGTAGAAAGGATAATTGCTCCACATGAAATAAAAAAGGCAACACTACTGGTTTTAATTAAGAGTCTCTTCCATAGCATAATTTATACAAACAGACCATATAATCTGACCTTTAAACACATGGAATGGTTCTCTAAATTTCTAACTTTGTACTACAAATTGCGTTTACTTTTGTGGAATAAACTTTACAGTAGGCAGAAATAACAGGCTGTACTTCAAAAAAAAACCAAGGGCGGTGGATAATGTAAACTAGTGGTATTATCTGTTTGAAGTCACAGAAAAATCTGTACCAAAAGGTACTGCATTTACTACTTATTAATGTATCCACAGTGAGGAATACGGCAGGTGTAAACTGTTAAAAGACACAATCTGTTTATTTCTGCTAGGTTATACACAGACACAGTAACATAAAAATAGTCCACACCAATGTCATTATAGATGTTTACGTACACGGTAAATGGATCAAGTTGAGTTGGCAAATTTAAATTTATAATGTTCTGACCACTGGATTTTGCAAGTGGTTGTGTCTTCTGAAAACTTTAAAACCTGTAAGAGTGAGACCCCAAAATCTTGAACTCAAAAACCTAGAAATATCAAAGTTGCACAAGTCCTTGGTGCACCATCATCAGGAGGGATCTTCTAAAAGGCCCTTCATTGAAAGGAATAACTCTTTTGAACTACAGAAAACAATTTTTAAGGATATGATCTTTGGCAAAACCTGCTGGTAGAGGGACATGATTTGCCAGTAGTATTCATGGGTATCTTCTGAAAGCAAAGCAGTGGAAAGACTCAGGCTAATGGAACCAGAGTTTGTAGGGGAATGTGTTGCTGCCATGGCAGGCCCTTTCACTCCTGTCCGCCTCAGCCTTTCTCTGTTCCCCTTCAACCTGCCCAGATCTCTTTTCTACCCTCCTTTTGCTTCATCTCCCCTTCCTCCCTTTCCCACTTTTCCTCCTAAACATGTTCACACATCGGTAGCCATCTTACCACCTCTCCTTTTCTCCCCTGCTCCCTTGCACCCTGCCCCTCTCCCCATTGCCCAGCCCCTTCCAACCTCCTCCCTGCCTTTTCCCAGCCACAATTTTTTTGCTTTACCCTTTAAGGGGACTTACATTTTTTTCAGATCTCCAAACCTGGCTTGGTTTCCAGAAGTGCTTATAAAGACAAAAAAAAAGGACAATGGTCCAAACCAAACTTGAGGTTCATGGCACAAAACCACAGAGGTTCTAGAGTTTTTCACCAAAAAGCTGGAATAAATTTTTCAACATGGAAAATGCTACTTTTTTTTCCTTTACACTCAGTCTCAGGAAGAGTAGAATAGTTTTTTCTTGAAAAAACTTTCCTCAAAAAAAAAAAAAAAAAAGAAAAAAGAAATAGCCTGAGGCAGACATGCGGCATGGAAAATGTTAGCCTAAATGGTTAACATACAGACAGACTTTGAGCAACTGAAGACAGGGTTTTAAAGGAACCATCAGGCAACCTTATCTATAGGTGCTGCTACCTGCTGTGCCTCTAATTACACCTTACAGCAATCCTCACCGTTGCTGAACAGGGAGAAAAAAAGGCAAGGAAAGAGTTTTTCATGGGATTTTAATGCTCTGGAATATTTTAATGTATAATAATGTCTAGTGGTCTCCACCTACTCCATGCAGAAAAAGATCTCCAAGTGCTTTTTAAGGCTTGGGATGACAAGACAACAGTGGTGACCACTGAAGGAAGTCAACTTCGTCTCTTTGCCACGTTGCAGGGGGTGGCAGAGGGTGCAGCCTGGACCCGTGGTGCCCATGGGGACTTGTGGCTGGCTCCCTTCCCCTCTGTGCCTGGCAGCCCTAACACATTACTATGCTTTGCACCTATGAAATAACGCGAAGATTAGGTTGTAGCTGGCAACTTGCACAGCTGGCCTGGCGGTGTGGGGGCAGAACACAGAGACCCCCACTTTGGGGGTGTCCCTGGGATGCCTCCTCCCCGTTGCATTACAGATACTGAACATATCGTCCACGGATTACCTTCCAATTATGTGTTGTTAATAAATTCCTAAAAATGCTTTGATCTTGATTTTGACTTACACTAGGTGAACTGAGAGGTTTTCATCCTGCAAAGAGCATCAATCTGACAGAAGGGTGCTTTTGTAGCATGATACCCCTGGCTCCCATTGCCCCCCTTGGGGTGTAGCACATGGCACAGGACCTGATGGGATGCTGCCAGCAGCTCATATATACATGAGCTAATTCTCTGCAAACCCATCTGGTTTTCAATGCTGCAGAAAGGGTTTGATTTAACAGGAAACCTTGCAAGTAAAAAATAGGAGAGAGGAGGCAGGACAGAGAGCAGAAACAAGCAGCACATTGGGAGGCAGAAAAGGAGATCTGAGACTCTCCTGAAAGAAGATGCGACGGAGAACTCCAGGATGAATGATGCCATAGAGAAGGATGTACAGTGGCAGCGGAGGAGATGACAGTATGGGTTAGAAGTATTAACAGATAAGGAGGGAGAGACGAAGCAGAGCTGCTGAAACTGGCACTCAAAGAACAGTCAGCATGAAGGACTAGAAAAAATGGACAAATAGAAAAAGAGGGGGAAACAGAAGAGGAGGTAGTGATTTCTTGTGCTGGAGGGAAGAGAGAATTCAAATGGAACATGAAGAAAGATTTGCTTGAACTGCGTAGAAAAGCAGCTGCCAGGAGGACAGTTTTGTCCGAGAGAGGAAGGTGGACTGGAAAGCATCAGGGGAAGCAGAAAGCCACCTGAGCAAAACGCCTAGAGGCAGGATTAGAGGGATGGTGGTGGCCTGGGAAGGTTTTGCATTAAAATTAAAAATGAAATGGTTTTAGTCAAACCTGGAAGGAAGAGAAAAATTCAGCATGAGGAAAATAAAACTGGGAATAACAAGGAAAAAACCTTTCTCTACATCCTGTTTCTTGCATTTTTCCCCTAAGTACCAGTGTCTAGAAAAACAGGAGAGGTCTGAACTTAAGTCTAATGTAATTTTCATTAATTTTACCACTGAAAGTATCACTGTTCAGGAAAGTGCGTAAGTCTCATGCAAGTGAAAATGACTGTGATACAGGCTAATGTAAAATATAACTTTAAGTGCTTCCCAACCACTCCTGTGGATCATCAACATGGTCTCCGATTTAGCCCCAAAGCAGCAACAACACAAGAGATTATGGGACAAATGCTGCCCATGCTACCTGTGGATCAACTTTGTTTCAGCATGCGTATTTTTTTGTTTCAGAAAATGATCAATGTTCATGTAAAAGTTGAAAGCACTGTCTCTTAGATGATTCTGAAACCGCGTTTCTCCTACAGCTGGTAGACAATTAGCAACCAATTCAATCTGACAGCAATGTCCTGTTGGCATCTGTGTACATTTATTTCTTGTTTTCAGCACAAAAGCTGTCCACTGAAGGGAAGTTAGTCTACGCACGTATGAAATTTACTTAATCAGTTAATTTATGCAACAACATTGCATTTTATTATTTATATTGTTCTACATGAAAGAAAGAAAAACACATGCCAGTGAAAGCTGACAGAAGATGACTACCTAGAGTGGAGTGTTGCCCATTATTCATCTATTGTATTTATTCAAATAAACCTGAACATTTATATCAAAAGAATTAGTGATAGCAAAATGGGTACAACTGATGAGAAAAAAAAAATTAAAGAATGTTTAATCCCTTCTTTTTCTTTAGCTGCACATTAATAAGTGCTGCAGGGCTGGTTAATGATCACTGCCAATAATAGCACAAAGGTGATATTGTCAGGGCAGCTCAGGAGTCCTGGAGCTCGTGCACTGAAATCCCTACGGCACATTAAATTCTGGAATTTTGTTGATAAAACTGGGGTACTAAGGTTCCAGTTTTACAAGATCAGGAGGTGCTTTCTACAGAGAAGACTACTACCAGAGCCAACTAGCACCTTTGAAAAGAAAACAAACGGGAGAATTTTTGGATGAGCTCAAGGTCAGATGCAGCTCAAAGCTCAAAAACCAAGATACAGACTAAAACTTCCTTTTTTTTCCCCAGACAACATGGTGAAAAGTTCTCCTTTCATTCATCATTTCTTGACATAACGGCACAAAGTCCTAAAATTACGTCACTGTATGAAGTGCAATAAAAGTTCTTAAACCATCATTTTGAGGCTTAAACCAAAACCCAGATCAGCTGTGAGCTCACTTCCTATGTCCAAGCCTGTTGAAAGGGCACAGTCCACACTCGGGTACTGAGGGAACGGGAGGAGAACCAAAGCTTTATGAACAACAGGATGCTACTAAACATCAGAATGACCCATCACTGTAGTCCTGTACAATAATACACGGTTGCCGGTACATCAAAAACAGACATGAGAGTTGAAGAAAAAAGGCCTTTTAGTTGTAGAGACCCATTCATTATGCAATTAGGTACATAAGAGATGTTATAAGATGTATTACTAAATGCCCTGTAGTCTCATAAGCCCGAAAGTAAGGTTATCTGTCAGTACCCTCCCTTTACGCCTCAAGCAATACCTCATTTCAGGGAAGAATTAGCCATATTTTACTCATTCACACACGATGAACCTTGAAATGAGTCTCTCTCATTCCTTTTCTCACATTCCCATCTCTGTCACTAATGCCTTCTTTATAAAGCTATGCTTTTCCAAGTATCTGGGCACATCTGTTTTCTCTTTTCTTCCTCCACCCACCATGTCACCGTCTCTAACAAGTTTTTGCTCCCTCAGTAACTGTTATATTCTCATTTTTTCTTGCTCTCCAGCTCCCCTTTCTGTGTTCTTTGGACACCTCTCCAAGACTATCTGTCCTTCTGGCATGTTCTTTCTTCCTCCCTTCACACCTCCATGTGCCTCTTAGGTCCTGTGTCTGCAAAACTCATTCCCAACATATACACTCCGTGTGGCTGCCTTCCCTTCTGCTGTTTAATCTGTAAGAAGAAACCTAATTCAAAGTATTGCACTGCCACTCCTTGAGCTTAATAAAATCCACCTCTCTGCATCTGCTACCACTCTTTGGTCCAAAAGCCTTTCCTTCTCATGTTCCTACAGCCCAACGACTGCTTTCTCTTTGTATGGAAACACTCTCTGGCAATCTTTCCCTTGCCAAATCTGTATCACCTGGTGAGTTTTCCATGTTCATCTATGATGTTTTGTGTATTGTCATTATTCTGTTGTCCTCTTTCTTCAGCTTCTGGGAAGGATTTATTCCTCTCAGGAGAAAACTTGCCATGAGTTGTCTGAGCATCTAACACCACTGCTGACCTCAATCACTTTAAAAATATTTATTCATTTTAAAAAGCATCTGGGATAAGACTTTTAAAGGTTCCTCTTGATACTCTAAGTTACGTGTCTTTTCAGCAAACAACCCTGTAAGTTTGTAAGCTGACAGTTTTATAACTTCATTACATTTTTCCTCATACAACAGTGGTTTTAGAGATGCAACAGATGCACAAAACTGGTTCCACCTTACCTTTGACGTGGCTTCTCCCATCCTCCAACAGTGGTACTACTATAGTGTTGTTCATATTCCCAGGTGATCTCACAGCTGTGTAGACAACAGGTACCGACTGTACCACCACGGGGATACGGTGCACGTGACTCATTTTGTTGGACTGCAAGTTCATGGGGCTTGAAGGTGGTACTGGATGGATAATGTGCAAAAACTGCTGGCCTCCAACACCAGATGCAGAGGCCACAAGAGGACCTGGAGTTAATACTGACGGTACGGATGCCGCTGAGGATACCGATGTTATTACTGTGGGTGATGAAGCTGGCCGACTAGAAGAAGAAGAAGTAGAAGTAGAAGAAGGGGAGGAGGCTGATGCTGTCATGGAAACTGGTGAAGATGAAGCTGCTATAGGGGACGACCTGGCTTTGTTTATTGACAAGTCCACTGGTTCAGTCTGTGTTTGGAAATGGTCTGTAGATAATGAATCCTCCGCGGGGTCTGCCTTCATGTTGTTTAGTAACAAGGGTACAGCTTCCATATCTGGGTAGTTATGGATGTTTGGAGACTGTTGAGGAAGGACAAGGGGACATAGTTACATATGTGGCTAGAGAGAACTTGCACACCCAATTGCTAACACACACGTCACACTGTTTGGTCCTGAAAGTAACAGGATTTGTTCCAGTTTCTTAAATGACAAATCATGCTAGAAAGCTCTGACATGTTCAGTTTGAACAGACCATTAAAAGTAGTTCTACTCCCATTTCTTAGATGGTGGTAGGATTAACTGTACAAAACCACCCTGTTTCTTTGCACTACTCAAAGTCTTCAGCGACAAAAATTTTAAGATCTCCAGAAGTAACCACTATTTATACTGACAGGACGTTTCTTCCCAACATTTAACCTTAAGCTACAGTGTTACTCTCTTGTATCATCTCTAATGGACATGAAGAAAAACTGATCACCACGGTTTTTCAAACAACTTTACATACAGTCTTCAAGCATGCAGAATATCCCCCTACTGGTCTACCTTCTTCCAGACTAGGCAGACCTTGCTTCTTCTTTCTGTCATAAGTCACCTTTAAAAGAACAAGCCTTAGCGCTCGTTTGCTCTTTGCAGTGATCTTTGTAGTTTTGTCCACGCCCCTTTTCAGAAGGCAGTACCTTATGCTAAACACAGTCCTTCAGTTCAGTGTTTGACTTTTTGCATCCTGCGTGGTCACTGATAATGAAATCACAGGTCAGTACAGAGCCCCACGTTTGTATGGTTGTCCTGATACAGGCAGCAATGGCTACAGCAATTAGTTATTCTGAATTAGCACATTAGATAGCCTTCCCCATTGTTATAATTTTAATTTTATTTTTCCATACTAATTAAGAAAAATTTTCCTGACTTCGCAAAATCATTTTATGCTTTAGACCAACTCTTTCAAAGTTAGTTGGTCTAAATTTATTCTGGACCGGTGCCATCTGCTATTTTTATAGTTTTATTCCTTATTTCCATCATAAAAGAGGTTAATAGAATTTTTGAATAATGTTAGGCCAAAGATAGATCCCTGAAGAAGCTCATTTGATATATCTTTCCTTTTTGACAGTACATCATTAATAACTACTCTTTAAAAATGTTTTTTCAAGTAATTTTCAATAGGCAGAGCAAGGAAGGGAATGTCCATCGATAACCTGGTAGTAAGACAAAGCACAGCTCTCAGCTCTTCAGCTAAGTACCTCCATGGCACTGCACTGCAGCAGAGATTCTCTACAGGCACACACACCCCGTTATGTGCTGTAGTATGGAAAAACAACCTCGATAAAAAGCATTTGCCAAGCTACTTCAAACCTCACTTGACCCAAAGCAATTATTCCATATCCAGATCTAACAAGCAATCTTTTTATGGTACCTAAGCAGCTCTAAATGCATTCTCTCGGTTATAGTATTTACTAAGTATCTAAAAATATTAAGTCAGAAATATTGAAGCCACAAATACTTTAGTTCATCTATTCTGAATAAGCTAACAATCAAGCAAGCTATGAATACACTTTGGGATTTTTATAATCAACTATGTTAAATATTTTCATGGAGAACCCTCCTGGTGTTGAGTGAGAGCCAAATTTCATCACAGAATGGAGTTCTATTGCAAAAGGAAAATAGAAACACTAATATTAAAAATTGTAATAATAACAGCCTAAGTGGATATTATCCCTGGCATGCTGACAGAATAGATCCAATCTATTCAGCTGATTTAGACTGGTTCTTGGATCTGACATTTCCCTCCATTTGAAAGCAAGAACATCTCTGGAACAGTGAGTCTCTTCCTCTATTCATACACAAATCAACTTAAAACAAAGGGACCCCAATTCATTCGGCCCCTGGACCCTGCTGTTCTGCTGTAATACAAAGAACAAAAGCAAAAAATCCCTTCATAAAAACAATGGGAAGTTCTTCTGCTAAATAGAGCACGGAGTGAAGAACGGGTCACTTTTCAAAGCGCATAACCAGCTATGAATGACAAGGTTACAAAATTTCCCCCTCAAGAAGGCAAAACCGCCTGTAAAGTGCCCAGTGATGATTCCTGGTAACTTCCTCTGAAACACCTTATCCAGGCTATTGTCAGTAATGAGATTCTGCATTAGGCATACCATGTCTGCCGTGATTAAGACAAAACCATAAACATATATGGCACAAGTAGTTCATTTGTCAAGTCTTGGTAAGTCTTATGCATACAATGGACAAACCAACTGGTTCTGCTGAACTAAACAGACTGATGGTAGAGTGACGGCAAGGCGGAGAGGGACAGCCTGCACAGGCTATAACCAAATCTTCGTAAGGCCAAAGGCAACATCTTCTACCTTAAATGTTTGAGAGAAGGGGGATAAATGGGATCAACTCATGTACAAGGGAGATGAGAGATCCCCTTGTGCACATGGCTGGGCAAGGGTCATCTAGAAGCAGTACAAATCACCAGCTCCATCCACAATTCCATAAATGTGCCATGGAGGAAATCCTGTATGTTAATGTACTTCCAGGCTTCCCCTGTCTGCTAGAGGCAGATTTTAGGTTGACCCAATGGCACCTGCCTCAGCAGCACAACTTGATACTCTGTGAGCTGAAGGATGGATTACCCTGCTGTTGCTGTCCTCCATTGCTTTTCAGAGCACACTGAAGTGCTCTGAGGGCACTGGGGACTTATGTACCCAGCATATGCACGTCAGACTACACCCAGGAGTCTTCTGACTTCTGGGATACTTCTGAGACTGGACACAAGGGATCCACATGGACCTTGAAAGCCATCCATCACCAAATTGAGTGCAGTCTGCCCCACCCGCCTTTGCAGCAAGCAGCATCAGGTCCCTTACAGGAAGAGTAACGAAGAACCCCAAACCCTTATGTATCTGACACCACACAAAGTACTTGTTCCATGGATACAGTCAATCGTTTTTGAAACAAAGCACAGGTCATGACTTAGGGATTCTACTAGACTGTGCTAAGAACAGGCCTTTGGTTTACTATAGTAATCACACCTAATCTTTTGGGAATGAAAAAAAAAAAAGAAAAACATATCATGGAACTGCAGTCTATCATACAAATCATTTTTGCTTTTAATAGCTCTTCTGCATTTACTTTTGTACTGTATATTCCTTATATTGCTTCTACTTTTCGGTAGGTACCCTCTTCTTGTCCAGAGCTGCTAGAAGGGCCATGCAGTCTCTATGTACTCCAGTAATACAGTTGATATTATTATTTCAGTCTTCAGCAGTGAAACTAAACACAAAACCTTTACAATCCCTTCATTAATTTCTACAAACAGGATGAAAACTGGTATGCCCTTCAATGACCTCCTTTCTCTGCCAAAACTGCAAGACTAAGAATGTCCCTTCTTTGGTAAATTCAGGCTGTGACTGATGTCAGTCGACACTACAAAAGACAGCAGGATCCTTATCAAAACAGGTTTATACATCCCGTACTTAAGATAAAAATTGTAAACAAGTGTTATATTTTGTTCTGGTGGTGGTGAACAAAGAGATCTACCTCAACAACTCACGCTCCCTTACAGTAACTTACAAGTGGTAGAGATGTTTCTCCATAATCTCAGGTTTTATCTAAGCTGCCAAAGCTCTGTTTAAACTGTATTTGAATCAAAACGTTGAACATTAAATCATCGTAATTTTCTGAAAATGGATGGTATATGCAAACCTTTCCCAACGATGATGACTACTCCAGAATTAGGAACTATGTGACGAAGAGTAGCAACAAAGCCAAAAGGGATGGCTGAATTCTCAGCACACTATTTCTTAGCATTTCCCCAGGATGTTATTAACCAAGAATTAACTGTTCATTTCCCTAGACGATGAGTGTTGCCGTTAGTTTTGTTTAACAGAACCACATCTTTTCTAATTGAGAGGATCACAACACCATGGCTGGGATATTCAGAGGTATACCTTCAGCCATTCTGTCAGCTCATAAAGTCAACTGGATGAAAAACAAATGGTTGCATGTTTTTTCTCCTGTCTCTCTATTCCTGCCTTTCCATCCTCATCTAGTAAACTGGGCTTCTTGTGGTGATGTGGGCTCAGCTGATTGCTAGTTTGGATATCTCAAACAGGTTTTCCCTGTCTGGCTCCAAAAACGGTCTGTGTTGGTTTTGCAAACTCCGTTTTGGTTTTAGGGGTCTAAACTCTGTTGAGAGTTTGGCAGCTTCCAGAGCGTTTGGTGGGTTAGAAAGGGTTCAGCCTGAGGTCCCTGGAAGCCAGTGGGCAGCCTTGGATGCCAGCCCAGACCATGGGAATACAACATGAGGGGGTACAGCTCCACGCAGCTTCCCTCATCTCACTGGTCCTGCCCACTGGTACAAAGGAGAGGGACAGCTTCAGCCCTGCCTCCAGCTGGGACTCGGAGGCAAATCTCAGCAATGCCTCTCTCTGCAGCACCACCATCACATCCTTATGCTGTTCATCATCCACTCAAATCCAGACTGAACTGGAAGGCAGGTTAGGCTGGCTCCCTGCGAGAAAAGGCTTTTTAATAAAGCTGCAGCCTCTACTAGTCAGTGCTCTTGGCTCATGCTTTTTGTGCCTGCCCTTTAAAGCTGTACACCAGTATTCTCTGCAGTGCTCCATTTCATTAGCTTGCCATTAATAAACACCACCAGGCACATAACACGTGATTTCCCTATTCACAAAGCTTTTTTTGGCTGGGTAAAAAAGCATTCCTTACTGCCTGTTTCCCCAGCCATTATGGAAAAACAAACAGCCAGCCACACAACCAGCCACAAGACCCTGAGCAGAACATGAAGTTATGGATGATCTTATCTGCTGGATGGCCATCCTTTCCTGCATGGTTCTACTTAATCTTCTTTCCAGACCCCTATAATCCACCTCCTCTTAATTTATTTCGGAGTAAATTTTGCAACAGCCCCTTTCCACTCTCTTACTCTATTCATGGCAATCTTCTCTGTGTACCAGCATTGTCTCCCATCCATGACCAAGCCACAAAAAGCTCAGTTTCCACACAGCTGAGATTAAAACCAGTGAAAAAGCAAAGATCATTTTGTTTTCAGCAACTCATCCTGATGCCTTGCAGTGCGTCAACTTCACAGGGTACTAAGCTTCAGCGAGTCTTTATGCCTTTGTGGAATTTTATTGCTCCCACACAACAGAGTTTACAAACCTCCAACAATCAGTTGTCAGCTTTTAAAGTGTTCTTCCTTTCTGGCAGCAATCTCCCAAGGTCAAACAATTTGTAAGAAAGCATACCAAAAAAGCTGTCCTTGATGACGGAAACCGAACAGACTAAATTTAGCATTTATAAAATAAGCTGGCTTTGAGGACAGGAAGTTAAAAAATAAATTGCTAAGTGTTTAACTCTTCAGTCAAATCACACAAAACCCCTTTTTGGTTGTCATTGTGCTGCCCCACCTCATTCTGCTCTGGCAGAAGAAATTTCAGGGAGGATGATTTTGTTTTTTCAGAGTTAAAGGAGAGTGATATGAGAAAATCCTTCTGAAAAGCTACGCACAATTTTAACCGTGTCGTTGCCACTGCCATACCAAAATGCTAAGGCTCAGCGGTGCAGGCATGCAGTCTTCCAGGCAGGCAGTGCAGAACTAGAGCTTTCAGCTCTGATCATCATGCTTGGAGGATGAAATCTAAATAACCAACAATATTCTGCAGATTATACAGATTTTCTAACACTTCACAGTAAAAGAAACACATGCTAGGTTTGAAATGACAAAAAGCACTTGCTCTAGCAGAAGTAATTTTGCTTCTGCATAGCACACAAATGTGCTTACAACGCTAATGCCATGAGATGTGCAGGTGGATTGGGTTTAGGATATGGTGTGTTCATCCTTAGTACACAATTCGTTTTTTATAATTAAAACAGAACATTTTCCTCACCTGTCCTGTAGATAAGGGTAGAAAGCTCACCCCCTCAAACTGCAGTTCTGTAGGTGCTTGCCATGAAGGACATCTGCCTGGATCAGTTTTTGTCCTGTCACGCCTTGACTAGGCACCTGAAGAGCATGAAAGGTTGGCATATGGCTAGCTTGGGTAAGTAGCAGCTTGGGAACTTCAAAGAGCCCTGTAAGTTATGGCCCAAGTGCCCAGCCCTTTACTCGGAGTCTTTTTTGGTTTATCTTGCTAATCTAGGAGTGAACTCTCTTTAAAATTACAGGAAGACATGTTTTTGAAAACACCTTCCCGTCATGAGAAATTACATTCACAATACTCAAACGCTTCCGCCCAAAAATCGCCACTTCAACCAAAGCGAACAAAATACTCTAAGAAAAGGGACAAGTAATACAACCTGCAAAAAAATGAACTAAGCAACCTCTACCTGAAACACTCTGCTATCCCCCTGAAAAGACAACACATCCAAGACTTACTTTGAGATGTGGCTATCATTATTAATCTGTACATGAGGGATACGCCAGTACTGTGGTGATAGACAGCTGTGTAACATCAGGAGGGTGAACACATAGACAGCTGAAAACTAAAACTGAGCAAAATACTTGAAAATTTGTTTCCAAATGCAAAAGCACCAAGTGAACAGGCATTTGTGCCTTTCTGCTTGAAGCTGCTGCTGCAGGCTTTCCCAGGCTGACAGAACTGCTCAACTCAGATGCATTGGACAAATGCGGGAGGTCACGCAGAAGAAGAGAGCAAAATGCAAGATAGCTGGATCTTTCTTCTTTTTTTCTGGAAGCATAAATTAAAAAGTGGCTTACTATCAGTTTTCAAGAAACCGTTGCTCAGGGTCAAGGTTAAATTTGTGTTCCATGTTCCAAGGAAGAAAAGAGATGCCCAAGAGATGGCACTCACAAGTAAGGTTGAGTCAGACTCTGTTACAACAAGTCCCATTGAAGCTTTTCTAAAAAGCACCAGTTGGCACCGAAAAAGACAGAAGGTAGAGTCCAGGAATTATTACAATAAAAAAAGATTCAATGAAAATGCATTTAAACAAATTGGAATTGATTCAACAGGAGAGACTGAAAGATACCCCCTTTAAAATACTCATGATTCACTTAATGTACCATTATCTCTGCATAACACTTCGATGTTTGATTTCAAAGTGGATGTTTCCAACCCTCAAGGTCTAAAAATAAAATTTTTATTCTCTTTGTGAGTCTGTAGAGGCAAAAGAAACTCAGCACACGCTATGAGGCACAGGTGGCCTTTGTTAGCAGAGTGTTGCTAAATGTGTAGAACCTACAGAAGAGAACCTAGAAGAGAATTAACTAAGAGCTGGGGAGACCAAATTCAAACCAACCATTCATAAATACACAAGCAAAATTCAAGCTCCAAGGCCGTAAAAATTATCTTTTAACTTTTCCTGAACAGTCACACTATGGTGTTATTCCACAACTACTTCAACAATAAAAAAGTACCACGTGCTGCAACCTTTAGTAACAGCTCAAATGAAGACTGCAGAAATGTACTTCAAAATGAAAGGAGATCCCTATGCAAACAGCATTAATTTTTAAACATGTTTAACAATGAATGCAAATACATCTAGTGTGAAATGACTTATTTTTAGATAATACGTTTGCAAAGACAGAGTAAGCATTAAGGTCACTTGGCATTTAACTCTCCTGTCCCAAAACTGACAGGTTTACCAAAGGGTTTCTCCAATGGCACAGAAGGAGAACAAGTGATTACAGACTTCTACAGCCCAATAAACTCATCAGCCCCTGTACTATCGGATACATTAAATGTCAAAATGATGCATTTCTTGAACATGAGGCCAAATTCTCAGTATCTCAAACTCTACGTGGGCCTGCTGTGATTTTTTTTGAAAAGCAACAAAACCTACTCCCTCAATCCCTAAATCATTACCACATTCAGAAAACTAGCTGTTCAGCATAGATATAATATTTATGTTTGAGCAGTCTTACTAGAATGCTCTATCAAAGGAAGAATCTGTTGAAAGAAACTAATTTATGCCTATCACTATGACACAACTCTTCGAGAGAAACGAGACTAACAAAGGTGTGGAACAACAGTATTATAAGATGTTGCTTGCAATATTACTTTTTTAACATATAAAGAATACGACAATGTATTCTTTGTACTAATCCATTTTATATTTCAGAATAATTTCTGAACAAATGGCAGATCCCTAAATAATTGTTAAATGTGAGGTAAAATAATACCATGAAAAAATACCTTATTGCCCCCAATTCAGAATTATTCTGGGGAATAAAAAAAATGTTGGTTTATAAAATCCCAGACAACAAGAACTTCACGCATCCACTTAGCCCCTCTCCTTGTAAGTTTTTCCCTCATGTTTTTGGTGTAATACTTCCCCTTTTTGATTTCACTTAGTTCTTTATTTTCTCCAGTCCAATTTTAAAGCAGAATCTTTCCATTTAGTTTATCCAAAAACTTGAGTTAATAAATTTGAACCCTTGATGTTTACATTAGAAAATCGTTAGAAAAATTGTACTGGACATACATTAGGATTTTTTTATTAATTTGGTTTTGTTAATCTAGACCAATTACGTAGCCTGACGTGGAATACATCAGAACGTTCCGCAAGTACCTACCAAGCAGGTTTGCTGATAAAGAGGTCCACCAAATTAGCAAGGCTTAGTGAAAGTCATTTTTGAAAAAAGTACTCAGCAACAATTTACATTTCTAGGTGAAAATATTCGAATTATATTCTAAGATTTATTTTTATCTAACATGGATGCATTCAATGTTTCCACACAAACCAATTTGCACTGAAAAACAATGAAAGCCTGAAGAATTATTTGCAGCCAACAATTTGCTGAAGATCTACAAGTTAAAATTGTGATGCAAAGATTTGGTAACTATTTTCCTACCCTGCACATCATCATAGAATATTCATAGATGTATTAGTAAAGAAAGGACTGTGACAAATAACACACAAAACTATTATTTATACCTTTTAACCACCTGCAAGCTGTTGCCCAGCTCCAGTCAAAGCTCAGCCATGTTCCCACCAGCCTTGGAGCTCAGCACTCCCAAACTGATCTTGCACTTTCAAGTCATTCTTCCTTGGGCAAGCAGTGCCAGATACTGCAAGAGGATTCTGTGCACCCAGTAAATACAGCTGACATGAAAAAGGCATAAAAGACTGGACAGTTAGTTCTTTTTAATTATTCCTCATTGCTCAGTCCTCCTCTTATGTCCTCTGTGGTATGAAGATACCCATGAACTGTTGTAACATTATACACAAGACCTCAACAATTCTCCAGCTAGCCAATAAATACACCAGGAGTGGTGGTGGTGGAGGTGCCATGCCTGAAATTCACATCTAATGCTATCCATACACTGCAACTGGGCTTCTCTGTCTCTCTCCACATGTCTTTGTTCATCTTAATTTCCACCAGAAGGATTCAATTTCCCAGACGAACCTCCTTCTTCTGTTTACTGTCCTTCAAGCTGAAGTTTAGGTTCATTTTGTTCTTCTGACCTCTCAATTGAGATTGCATCTCAATTTCGACATACTTCTCTTTACTAAAATAAATACACTGAGTAGAACTAACTATAGTTGGATTTGATGGAAATTAAGCCTTTCAGTGGTCTGGGGGAGGAAAAAAAAAAGAAGGTTCACTTCAGAGAGAAAAAATTTAAAGAAGTTTTACTAAAACTAGCACTTTCAAGTGTCTGTTCCTTGAACAGACTTCCAGCGCGACCCACCCCAGAACTGGCTGTCAGTCCAGCTAAAACAAACATGCCCGGTACCGTTCTCTAGTACTGAGAGTCCATGGCCTGAATTTGTATAGCCAAAACCTCGCATCCTCCGAGTGTGGGTGGCTCTTCCCCTGGCTCGTTAAACTGGGTGCAACGAGCTCACCTCTAACCCCCTGAACTCTTCCTCCTGCTTCCCACCACCACCCTTCCTCTGGGACGGGACAGCACTGAAGAAGACATCAGCTGACTTCAAAGAAGGAAAAAGAACCAAATTTGGGAGAAGAATAACACTGGCTGGAAAAAAGCCCTACAGAAGCAGACAAAATGCAGAGATGTGGTCTGGCGCTGTCTGAGAGAGGAAACTGATAGCGAGTCCTGGCAGGGAAGGCTGGGATACCA
Organism: Gavia stellata; assembly: GCF_030936135.1. Taxonomy (NCBI): domain Eukaryota; kingdom Metazoa; phylum Chordata; class Aves; order Gaviiformes; family Gaviidae; genus Gavia; species Gavia stellata. Next base: position 45,507,924 of record NC_082594.1, read on the forward strand.
TCAGCAAAGGGACCGGGGCGCCAAGGGGTCATACAAGGTGAGTCTGAATTAAGGAAATCAGGCATTTAAAATCCTAAGCAAGCCATTAGGTCACCTAATGTCACCTCAGATGCAACTGGGAGGGCTATGAAATGAAGATGAGGGTGGGAAGGAAATGCTGCCTGTCTCCCTGGGTGGTGGGGTTGGCTGGGAAGGCTGTGGGGCTTGGCTGGATGTGAGGAAGAGCATGCAGGTCCCACCCCAGAGGAGAGCAGACAGATCAAGCTTGGAATGACCAGACAAAAGGGTTCGTGCCAAGTACAGCAAAACACCCTGCCAGCGCCTGGCACACCACCCGAAGCCACTGAGGTTCACCATTCTTCTGCTGTCAGCAGATATCCCTGAAACCCCCTGGCGAAACATCCCATCCCTCCACAACACCCATCCACAAAAAATAAAGACAAGAAGTGCGTAATGCAGTAATTGCCTGCTACAGGGTCTGATCAAAGGTAGCGCAGACAGCCCTCCTCCTAACACTGCCCAAAGACAGGTTGCTTCATCTACCTGGCTTACTCATGTTCTTTTCACGCAGCTTTTGGGAAGGGAGGATTGGGATAGCTGTTTTTGACTTTTTCCCCCAAAAGTCAATGTGCTCTTATATAAACTATGAATATGTATATTTGGAAAATTAGTTTTTAATGCCTCTGGAATGAATTTTGATTCAACTCACTGACCTGGTATGTCAGAGTACTTACTGTTACAAAAGAAAAGACCAAGAATAAAAACCTAACCCTCACTGTGCACCTTTTCTGAGTCTTTATATATACTATAAAAATTACAGTTAAAGGCTAAATAAGATAGGGTATGGATTATGAGATGGACAACCTATTGACACCATACATGGAAGAGCAAACGAACACTCAGGTACAGACCATTTAACGCAACACTCTGGAGCTGACTCTGAAGGCTTCCTTGTTTCAGTCCTTACCCTAAGGTACTAATAACCACTTACTGATAATTGCAAACTGATTAGTCTTCAGAAAACTCCTTTAGATGGGGATAATACAGACTACTTCCACTTTACAGAAGGGAAAATGTAGGAGGAGAATCTCAAGAGTTTTTCCAGTACTACAATATCAAAGTTTAGAGTTACAACATTAGAGCTAAAACACTGTAACACTCAATAAAAAATTAAATACATTCTAACCACAAAGCCCTATTTATATTATTTTATTCTTTCTGATTGTGGTGGTTTTGGCTGGGGTAGAGTTAATTTTCTTCATAGTAGCTAGCATGGAGCTGTGTTTTGGATTTGTGCTGAAAACAGTGTTAATAAAGCAGGGATGTTTTAGTTACTGCTGAGCAGGGCTCACACAGAGTCACGGCCTTTTCTGCTTCTCATACCACCCCACTGGTGAGTAGGCTGGGGGTGCACAAGAAGTTGGGAGGGGACACAGCCGGGACAGCTGACCCCAACTGACCAAAGGGATATTCCAGACCATATGATGTCATGCTCAGCATATATAAAGTAGGGGGAAAGCTGGCCAGGAGACCGCTGCCTGGGGACAGGCTGAACATCGATCGGTGGGTGGTGAGCAATGGTTTTCATTTGCACCACTTGTCTTTCTTGTTTTTTTTTTTTATTATTTTCCTTTTCATTACAATTTATCATCATCATCATCATTTCATTTCATTTCATTTCTTAAGCTGTTCTTATCTCAAGCCACGAGCTTTCTCGCTTTTACTTTTCCGATTCTCTCCTCCATCCCACTGGGGTGGGGGAGAGTTGAGCAAGAGGCTGTGTGGTGCTTAGTTGCCAGCTGGGGTTACACCACAACAGTCCAAGTGCAGTTTTGGCACCCAAGCAGGGCTTGAACCCACCCAAAAAGGTTTAATAAATAATAAAGTCTAATAAATGAAATACTACTACTACTACTACTACTACTCAATTGTAATGAAAAGGGAAATTTTAAAAAATGTCAATAAAACCCAAGAAAAGCAAGTGATGCAAATGAAAACAATTGCTCACCACCCTCCAACCGATGCCCAGCCCAAGCAGTGGTCTCCCGGCCACCTTTCCCCCTGGTCTATATGCTGAGCATGACATCATATGGTATAGAATATCCCTTTGGTCAGTTGGGGTCAGTTGGGGTCAGCTGTGTCCCCTCCCAACTTCTTGTGCACCCCCAGCCTACTCGCTGGTGGGGTGGGGTGAGAAGCAGAAAAGGCCTTGACTCTGTGTAAGCACTGCTCAGCAGTAACTAAAACATCCCTGTGTATCAACACTGTTTCCAGCACAAATCCAAAACACAGCCCCATACTAGCTGCTATGAAGAAAATTAACTCTATCCCAGCCAAAACCAGCACACTGATTTTAATGTTACTGAATATAAACAGCATAGAACAAAATCTGTAATTATTCATAATAATTTTCGTGCTCTAAAGTAAAGCCTGCAGTGTTTATCTGTAACAACTCTCATTATCTGAAATGATCCCATTTGAAATCTGAGACAACTGTACATACTTATATTCTTATTTCTTTATACCTTTAATCTTAACAACAATATATATCTCAGCAACTGAACCAAAATGAAATCAAACAGATTATTTTTTAGTATCTAATAATATCACGGTGATTTTTATTACGCAGCAGAAGAAACTGGGCACTTACTTGTTTTTCTCAGAACAGATTAGTACAAAACTAATATGATCACCATGTTATTAGTCATGGATAACATCACTCTAAGTTTGTTCCAGAAGACTAATTGTTTTCAAACAGAGGAAACATCTATTTGCAAATAAGGTGTTCGCAACAGCAGCTGAATAACTTTTCATTTCCTAAGCTTGTATCAACTTCAGAATATATGACAGTCCCTGTAATTAAATTCTGTTACAGACTAAATTGTTGTTTTTTGACAACAAGTAATACATATAAAATACCAGAGTAGACACCTGAAGCTAAACTGTAGTTAAAACAATCCTCTTGAGCTCCCTTAAGAGATACCTATTTTAATTTAATGGAAGCTTCTTATATGCTCCCCACAGTGACAGGGGCAACAAGGCACAAACTACTTCTCCCGCTTGCCCAGAGAAAAAGTCGAAGAAACGGAAAAGGAGAAAGGAACTCTTATTTTGGTCCAAAAATTATTTTTCAACAGAATGAAAAGTTTTATTTCCAAGCTCTTTAGAAGTTTCTGTCTAAAAAAAAAAGGGTCGTGGGAGGTAAATGTTAAAATGAACCTTCATTAATGATGCACATTGACCCATTTAATATTTAGGCAGTCAAAGAACACATACTGGTTATTTTCTGATCTTTTTGTTATTTCTTTACTGATCATAAGAAGCTAGTGAATTTGAAATCAATTTCCAAAAGTTTTCGGTTGACCTAAATCTCCTTTCCCTGCCTCCTCCCCACCCCTTTCCTTTGTTAACAAAACAACATTTTGTACAACATTTACCCTCAGCTTTTTCACTAAGCCAAATGATTTGGGCTCAATTTGGCTGCGCAGGCATAGGCACGTGGTGCCATCTGAGACCTCCTGGAGTACAGAAAATGGCACAGAGCTGGGGGACAGGCTCCGGCACCCTCACGGGGAGGCACTGGCGGCAGCTGGGGTACGCCAGCACACCTCGGAGGGCACAAGGTGACGATGCTGACAGTCATGCAATTTGCTACCTATGCAAACCCCAGCAAAAGACACATACAAGCACCTCTTGCAAGCACAGAAAGGCCAGAAGAGAAAAGTTCATGCTTTGCTCCATGCTGGTAAAAAGGTTCTGTAATGCTTTATTTCATTTTTAATACAGAAATAAACACACTGCCCACTGCGTGGTGTTGCATAACATCACAACAGTGATGTTAGGGTAAGCACTGTCACTCATATCCACATTAGATGCAACAGGACACGACACCTGGTACCGGCTATGGAGCTGACGTTTCGCCACGCCATTGAAATCACTCCCCGTATTTGAGTCAAAATTATTGTTAGGGTCAAAGAAAGAAGGTCCTTAACTGTGTATGTCCATCATTAACTCTGAGAATTTATTGTTGCATTTTTAGATGCATACACAGACACATGGATTCACCCTACTCAACAGCCAAAGTTTACGTGAAGGATCCAAAGCTACTGAGCATTTCCAAATACTCCTCCTTCCTGTTCAAGGAGAACCATGGTTTAAGGTGCAAGAGCTGATCCCTGCACATGTGCTGCTTTGCTGCTCTGACTCAGATGGAAGACTTGAGTTACATGCAAAACTGACGTGCTAATTTACTTCGGGAGGGGTGCATGAGGTAACTTTAAAAAAAGTATAAATTGAATCATTCTGTTTTTCCACTAACCATTGTTACCATGCACAACCAAATGAAGATGAGCGCACCAAATACATCTCTGAGTAGACATACTCAAGTTTCTGCTTCTCCTGAGACACAGACACTATTACTCTTGTTGACACGTGGGTCTTATGTTTAAGCTATTTTACAGCACCAATTAGTACTGACATTTCTCAATATATTACAAATTAAGTAGAATTCACACTTTGGTTTAGGGTTTTTTTTCTCCCCACTGAATTAAAAAGATATCTCTAGCTTTAATATATACATAATTGCATGTTACAGCCACGAAATTCCAACATGAGAAAACTAAAAGCTGTAAAGTGCAGCTGTTTCATAAATGGCTTGCTGTCTCAAAAGTTTGCTTTAATAATTCAAGACTTTTGCATTCAAGCAATACAGAAGACAGCTTCTGACACAGGGCAACACCTGAGCAGACAGGGCCATGGTTTCTCTGTGGTGCTACCTGGGGCAGAGCCACAGTGTAATTGTGCTGATTAGCTCAGGTATCCCCTTCTGAATGTCAGTACACTCACCACTTTTGCTCCATTTCACCTCTACTATCCTTCACATCTACACCCGAATATATCATAGAATCGTAGAATGGTTTGGGTTGGAAAGGACTTTGAAGATTTACCTAGTCCACCACCCTGCCATGGGCAGGGACATCTTTCACTAGATCAGGTTGCTCAAAGCCCCCTCTAACACTGAGCACTTGCAATGATGAGGTATCCACAACTTCTCTGGACAACCTGTTCTACGGTCTCACCACCCTCATTGTAAAAAATTTCTCCCTTATGTCCAATCTAAATCTACACTGTTTCAGTTTAAAACCATTGCCCCTTGTGCTGTCACTACAGCACAAGGTAAAGAGTAAAGAGTCTTTCTCTGCCTTTCTTTTAAGCCCTGTTTAAGTATTGAAAGGCTGCAATAAGGTCTCCCTGGAGCCTTCTCTTCTCCAGGCTGAGCAACTCCAGCTCTCTCAGCCTGTCTTCATAGGAGAGTTGTTCCAGCCCTCTGATCATTCTTGTGGCACTCCTCTGGACTAGCTCTGAATGTCCTCCCTACGGTATTCTCATTCCACAACAGAGATTATCCTTCTTAGCTGGTACAGAGCCAACCACTCCCTCACCTGCCAAAAAATATTTTAGAGGCACATTGACAGTAATAAATGAAAATCATGCTCTGATGGCATATATAACACTCTTCTGCAGTTCTCTCCTTCCTGCTTCAACAGCTTGTCTAGTCCATGATTTGTAATCCATTACACAGGGGCAAGTTTGCCAGATACTGCTCATTTTTACAGATACGTTGGCCATGGTAAGGAGCTCATCTTGTACGTACTTCCCAAGCAACAACCTTCACAGTAACTGCCACACCAGCAAAGAACCATGGGTCTACCACTTGCATCTCCAACTGTGAACAAGCCAGTTTTCCAAAGAAAGGTTGAAGCAGCTACGAAAATGAGCAGGTATTGAAAATTCTGATGACAAGGAAGGTTTCCTATGCCCTTATTAATTACAGACTAGAGAGAGTTAAGCACTTCGGATTAATTTTGTAAGAAAAAACCCCACCCAACAAATAAAACCCATCACGCTGAATAGAAACCCACCTAACATAGCTAGCAGGGAACTGGTCTCTCAGAGCAGCAGAACATCCCACTGCCTGTCCTGCTGGTGCTGGGCTAAGCCATCCAGCATCCTCACCACCTGCCACCAGACTCCAGCACTGGAGTCCTCTTCTACAGCCCTGAAGTCCCTCCTGAAAAGAAGGAAGGTGCAGTTGGGAGACCTGAGTACCACGCCGACCTTTGTTTTGCATTTTATAGGGAAATAATGACTATTCCTCAGTGAGGAGACAATGAGGATGGAGTCTTGAGTTTTGGTCCCATGTTACTTTAGATAAACAGTGGATGAAATCAGTGAAGGGCATTTTGTAAGCAATGTGTGAGATGGTGTGCGCCCGCCCTCCTCTAGCACAGCTATCAGCAACCTCTGGCCTGCATTCCAACTGTGGCATGTGGGTAGATTGCAAATAGCACACAGACAGAATTAAAATCGTCTGCCTCTGACAGAAACAAGATGTCACGAATTACCTGTCTGGTAACACATGTCCAGTTAAGAGAAAAATCCTGTTGAGAACACCACTCTTCAAAATTTGCCTAAGCAAGTAAACTATGATCAAAATAGTCTCCCTCTCTCTCCTGTCCCATAAATCTTAAAACCTGTAAAGCAGACCAGTTTGAAAAGGATGCATCAGAAGGATCCCATCTCAGAATAGCCTCATAACTGCACCTCACAAACCATAAAAAGCCTCATAAATGGAGCTCTCCCTGCAAGTGCAGGAGACGGATTTGAATCTCTTCAGGCACCAGTGCAAAGCGAACTCAGGTCTTCCACATCATTAGTGGTTAAGTGATCCATGCTTCTAGGTAAAAAAGAGGACAGGAACATTACCTGTTATTTCTGTATTTTGAAATACAAGGTTTCAGGGCATCTAAAGCAGAGTCTGAGTCAGAGCAGTAGAAGTTTTAACATCTCACCTGCCAGGTCAGATACCCTCAACAGGAGATACATAGATCACCTCTCTTCCTAGTCCTGATTAGACGCAGGCATCACGGAGCTGCTCTGCCTTTTAAAAGGACCACATAAACATAAAGAAGATTTTAGGGCCTAAGAAATGTAATATATTATTAAAAAAAAGGTATTACATTCCACCAAATTTTTGTGGTCAAACAGAATATTTAAAGATTCCAGTTTTGAATTCTGGCACCAAAATCCCTATCTATGTTCCACTCCAGGAACATATCAGGCTGAAGGCCCATTTATTTTGCTGTGTAGAGGATCAGGAGAAAAGGAAAGTCAGATTCACACTTGTGCATGCCTAGGTGTCCAAGCGACTAGCTTGACATGGACGTCATTTAACATGACAACAGTGCTGTGAAAAGACTGTTTATAATCCCATTACAAGATTTTAATAGAATAACTCACAGTTAATATAAACCCAGGTGGTCTTCAGAGACAGATGAGGTACTTCATTATATTACATGGTAACAAGAACTTTGATATACAAGGGCCTATTCCTCAAGTGCTCTAAGCATTTCTGAGGAATCTGTTTAACTTCAAACCAAATGACCCTACAGCTTAGACAGCAATTTATATTCAACTACTAACTAATCTAGTGCCTGCACAGGATATAATTGATAGTTTTATTGCTTTATTATCCTGGAATGTAGCGAGAAGCTTTATCACCATCTCACAGAATCACAAAGGTTGGAAAAGACCTGTAAGATCATCAAGTCCAACCATTACAAAAAAATATCCTTTCCCTTCCCTCCCTTTTAAAAAGCAAGTTCTTATATGGAAGGAAAATAACAGTTTTATTGCACTGTCTGTCACATATATTGCAATTTTATTAAATTTAAAGTAAGTTAACAATCATACTGAAAGGTCATCACTTGGACTTTACAAAGCCAGCTGTACTAGCCCAAAGACTAACTACAGTGGACGTGCTATGTGGAGGAATACAACAAAGCTGACACCTGTAGATTAAAGGAAGCAGACTTTGGTTGTCAAATTCTAATTTTGTTTTGTACGTGAATGTGTCATCCTCTAAAATGTGCTTACTTCAGTTTATGATGTCTTATGTGTTCATCATAACATTAGATAGTGGATCAGCCCAGACACCAGTCCCATGAGATGCAGGCATTGCTTAGAGTGACCAGGGCTGTTGCTGAACCAACTCATGACTCCTATTCTTAGGGAACAGCTTTCCAAACAGCCAAGAAAGCCAGCTTACCAATTGATCCACTCTGACAATTAAAAATATGTCCCAACAGGGCTGACAGTTAAAATAGTAGGGCCGGCCGGCTGCCAAAAAAATGACTGAATGTGAGAATCTATTGAGGGAAATCTCAGGTTATTTATTCATACTCAGCGTCTCAAAAGAGGTAAAACATTTGTTTAGGCCAGAATTTGCAGACTGTGCCCTGCTTCAGGCATCAGTGCTGTTTCAAAATGCTGGCCCTTGATGTACCTAAATGTGAAAAATGAAGGAACCTTAATAAGACAAAACAACCAAACTTTTTATAGTATTATGTAAGATATAAATCTAGGAAAAAGGAGATGTTTGGCAAGTAAAACCTCATTCATGCTTTGCCTTCATCCTACCTGTCTCCAAATAATTCTATATACAGAACAATATTAATGCATATGATACAGTTGATCTTAGAAACATTGATTACACACCAAAGTCATGACATTTCAGATCACATCTTCCTTACAACCTGAAGTAACAGAATACTATCATAGATGGGTATGTTTTAACATTGTGAGGCTAAGCCAGTTATCTCTGGAAAATTAGCTTACTACGTAACTCTTTCAAAACACGGAAATACATCTCACAGTGATAATGCAGCACTTGCAATAGCAACTGTGTACAACGAAGTTGGCAAATAGGGTAACTGGTGGTTCTTGGAAAGGTATTTAAGTTAAGGTATTTAAGTTAAAGGTATTAAGTTCATGTTAAGTTCAGTAAGTCTCTCCTGCTTGAAAGGTTGTGAATGATGCGAGACAATTCCCCTTACAGATTAGCTTCGTCCAGTAAAAAAACTAGCCCGGCTACTCTCAAACAAGCAGTCAAATCCTCCTGGGGAACAGACGTCTCCGAGTCTTACCTTCAGTCTTTCAGATCTGGCAGAAAGGCCAAATCCTTGGTATATAAATAGTAAGAAGTATGCCACTTCTCTCCACATACATTTTTGGTAATGACACAGAACACTGTAAAAATCAAGGAAGAAGAAAAAAAATCCAAAAAATGATGTGAAACGGAGAGAAATTTTAAAAGATTAGACCATTTAGTTCATCTAATTTATAACTAGAGGATTTAAGAAAGAAAATTAGGAAAAGCAAGTCCTCTGCTTTAAATTCCCAAACAGACTTTGTACATGTGTGTACACATATAAAGAGGGAGAACACTGCTGGGCGAGATGATCTCAAAACCACAGGTAACACTGAACTTTCTTTCCTCAAACAAGAGGATATAAGGCAATAAAAATTTGCCCAAACTAGAACACAAGGGCTTAAAACCCAGAATATATAATCTGTTTAAAATGTCATAATATGGTATTTCTGATATGTTACTACTATTGATGAATTAATCTAGATGAAACACCTTCCTTAATAGATAAGTAAAGTAGCTTATGAAATTTGGGAGGCATTTCATTATCAAATATTATTCTGCTTATGGTACTCATGGGTCAACATGCCTCTTGAAATCTTGCTGTGAGTTTTGAGAGCTGGTTTTTAGTTCACTTTAAGTTAACTTAACCATATGCTACACCTGAAGCTAATGAACCAACATACATTACACAGAATAAAATCCAGAAAATTTACTGATGGTGAAAGGAGCATGTCAAACTGCTTGTATTATGACAATAAAACAACAAAATGTGCGTTAGACTTAAGTAACCTTTACGATATTTGAAGAGAGTGTACTTTGAATACTGTAAGAAAAGCACTGACACCTGCCATCATAAAGGTGTGCCACAAACAGGTTGCAGGAAAGGATAATATTCCCCACTCCTGTATTTGGATGTCTACAATGTAAATGTTGGCACGTGAGCTATAAGAGTTTAATCTTTGGCTATAGTCAGCAGAGCCAAAAGAGGCCAGAGAGCTCCTGGGCTGAGTGGAGCTGCTGTCTCCCCGAGGACAAGATCAGCCCTCCAGGCTTTGGGCTTCCACCAAGAAAGCTTCCCTTTGTTAACCAGGTCCAACCACCAGCCTACATATGCATGTACTGAAATGGGCTAAAGCTAAGGTAAGAAAATACATCACTGAGATTTTTCTACTATTCCACCTGTATATTGGAAGAAGGCCACTCTTGCCATAATTACAACGTACAAAGGGATAATCAAGATTTCAGGTGGGGAGCTGTATACTCAGCTCTTTCTGCTTCCTAACTGTAGACCCCAAGCTGCAAAATGGGTAAGTAATGAAAAAGGGAAGCAAAGTGCCTCAATAAAAGGGGTAGTCTCGTTCAGAAATTATCATTTCCTTGATCTGCCAATATCCCCTTTGTTTTGTCCAGATTAACCTTCGGCAAAAGGTAAGCACGGTCAGAATGTGGCTGAAGTAAAAATATAAAGAACAGAGAAGGAAGCAGAAATAGCACAATGTTACTCAGCCAAACTAAAACAGAGCTGGCTACACAATGCTCCAGAAAGACTTTTTTTCTTCTTCTTTAAATGAGGCACCATTGATAGGCTTTTAGAAGGCACTAGACTTAGAGGATGTCCAGAATACTGAATTTTAACTTCAGCCTGGTTTTCCCAGGAAGGGTATTAATATCTTTAGGGCAACCAAGGGAATCACAGGTATTAAGAATATTTATTACCAGAAACCAGTGAAGTGGTTCAATTTATTCTCAACAGAAAACTCTGAAGTGACCAACACAATGAAAATATCTATATACTAATGAATGACTTTGATAAAATGGAGTAAGATTCATTGTTTGCATTCATGACAGAGACATTTTTGAACAGGAAAATTAACAATACATAGGAGATTAGAAAGAATGAGTACGGCACATGTGAATTGCTGTCTTTTCTGTTTTACAGTGCGCCATAAACCAAATGAAAATTAAGATACTTAATCTGAGCTTGTATCACAGAAGACACAATGTAACCTGATACAATTTGTGGTTTACATAGTATTACTATACATGTAATACAAATGGAAAGATAATAAACACAACACTTGCGTGGTTACTAAATGGCACGGGGGACTGTGACCAAGTTCAGTTTACAGCTGAGTTCAATGTACTGAATTGGTTCACCTTATAGAATAACAATTTCTGATAAAATAGACTGCAAACACGAAAACCAAATTTTGTTTTCCACTAATAGTGACTAAATTCAACTGATCTCCAAGGACTATGAGATATAGCTTTTTCCTTGCTTAAACTACCAAGATTACTACTAATATAAGAACGGGCATTAATGTGAGGACTGCAGACCTGGCCTCACGTGTCCCTAACACCTTGGGCAGCTACAAGATCACCACTGTGCTCCAGCAATGACTAACTTCATCAGTGGTTAACTCTCTCCGCCTGCCATCTGCTTACACCACAGTCAGAGAGGTGGTAAATGCTTAACGGGGAGGAAACTGATGAGTGAGTATTTGGCAGCTACCACCAGCACAGCGCTTATTTTTGGGTGATGAATCACCACTTTCATCTCAGCCACACGGTGCTGGTACATTCACTGCACAGAAAACCTTGTTTCTGGAGGGGGCTGGTGGCAGGGCAACAAACACCACTCTTGGTAGAGCCATGTCAAGACTGCTTTGGACAAACCAGAAAACCTTACGGAGGAAGGCGGCTGTGTGCAACACTGCTCTGGGAAAACGGGACGACTTGTCTGGAGATCTCACAGAGTTTGTTTATGGTCAATAAGGATCACCTTTTCTTTCAGAGACAGTGAACACAAGACTGAGGATTCAATGAAGTTATGCAAGGTGTCAATGACGGCGCTCAGGGCGAAAGCTGGATCCACCCCCTTGTAGCCCACTTGCATTAAAGTGATGTCACACCACAACAATAATACTTCAATAGCTCTGTCAACATCTTGAATGAACTCGCAAAAATTGGAAAATTGGAAAAAACCTCACTAAACAACATTTTGATACACTCAGCTGAAGCACATGTCTGAAATGTGCTCTCCACAAAGCCCTTGGCAGCCTCACCGCAGGCTGCCTGGGATCCGGGCCAGGAGACCTACCCAATGTCGTCATGGCCTAGAAATTTCACTCCAGCTACCTTCAAAGCCCACCAAGATGACAGCGAGGTGAAGCAGCTTTATTTGGCACTACAGTGCAAGTGCTCTTTAGTGGTGCTGTAGGTTGTTAAGATTTATTTGCCTTCCTCCTCTTGCCTCTCATTCAGAGTTTGGGACTAGTTCAAGGTCTGACCCACCTTTTGGTATCTCCTCCGTGGTCTCCTGAACACAGATTGCCACCACAGCAGCACTCAACAGTCACAGTATAGTTACACATAGGTCAGCAACTACTTTCTATGGCATATCAGCTCTATCGCAAATGACATCCCAATAAAATGATAACAGATCCACTGACATTTTGTCTCACATGTGACAAAGTCAATGAAAGCATCACACATGCTTCCGGGTAGTGAACAGGTCAGACCAGTGCTTTTGCTTTACTATTAACTTCGGTGGAATCCAGAATCCCCAACAAACTCAGTAGAAGATTTCCTTTTGCCACCCCAAAACAGGCCTCTCAAAATTCAAACACCTGCCTCAGCATTGCCTACAGTACCAAGTCACTCCATCCTTTTCATTCTGCCTTTAAAACGACATCAACAAGTGCCAAGGCTTTTTATATAAGCTCAAGCCTGAGAATGCATCTGTCTAATAATATCCACCCCAAATCCATTCATTTTGGGATCCAACAAGAACAGTGGAATATTAATAACTATTTATATATAGATAAATAAACACAAAAAGTATAAAATAGAAATTAAAAGAAATAATTCTATATCTATATCGTTATATAGTATATGTTTGTGTATATATTCATATTATACAATAATTTATTTATCTATACGTATAAAGACAAAGACATACATTATAAAGACGTACATTTTTTGAGACCAGGGCTATTCTTTGCACCGCTGAGCTTCTACTCACTGACCTGCAGAACAGCTGAAAAATCAGCGTAAGACATTGACTTCACTTGAGTATCTCTTTTTCTCTTTGTTTTTTCCCCTTTGCAAACTCTTTGGGAAAAAAAATCCAAACACCAGTTCCTCCTTTTTAGCCAGTTAGTTTTTATTAAGACTCCCCTCAATATCATAATGAACATTTTAGTTTGAGAATTTCCAATTCCTTTCTGCTTGTGACAGTTGTTTTATACCAGCACAACCCTAATATTGCCCCTTCAAAGATCAAAGGAGAAGAGGGAGAATTCTAATAAAATCAGCTCTAATTACATTAGATTTCAAGCAGTGCTTATGAATCTGCTCCTTGGGGGCCAATCACTAAAATGCCTCTTTCAGCTGTGGCTTGTTATTTTTTATATCTTCTTTAGAAATTCAGTACCCACTCATGATGCAGCAATGAATATTTTTGTAGTGTATATACAATATATTGCGGTGACTATTGCCCAGAAAAAGATGCCTAATATACACAGCGCATACACTTGTTGCTTCCAACTTGCAATCCTTCAGTGTGTAAAACAGACCTAAAGCCACATGGCTATTTCTACTCCTCATTGCCACTGTCAGCTCTGGAGCAGAACTGTAATCGATCGTTTGCAATTCATGTGTAACTTACAAGGATATCACAGCAATGTGTCATACATCACTCTGTAAAGCAATGATGTCTACCTAGAAATCTGTTTGCCAATTGTAACAAATCTGCATTTAAGCTCTATTCTTATTTTTCAATTATCACACATAACAGGAGCAAATTTTTTCAAAAAACAAAGCTCTGCATGATGCTATGGGATACATCAATGTTTTTAGAGTGACTAATACAAAATATTTACTTCAAAGTCACAGTACAAGTACAGCCAGGTTCTGCACTGCAAACTATTCTTTCAGTAACATAACATCACCTTCCAAAATCAGAACTTAAACAATCAATATTCTCTTTTTTTATTGTTAGTTCAAGACCATTACAATTAAAGTTTCAGTACAGTGATCCATTAAGAGCCCGTAACAAGACTCAGCAGTGCTGTATATAAGTTTACCTGTACAGGAAATTTCAATAGCATACATAAAGAATCAAAATTTGCAAAAATTGTTTTGTAAGTTTACACATTAGGATGATCTTTTTAATAGGACATGCAGACCCAGATGGGGGATTTCAGAAAGGATTATCCCTCTGCTATGGAATATTCTACTTCAAAATTTCCTTAGAAATATTAAAACTCTTTTGAAATGCTGTCAGGCTACCATCACTACTATTGTTTGAAACACCTGAGCCCACATCTATGAAACTCCTTCAAATCCTTTGGCACCATATCAGAGTGAGGGTGCCTGACACCTTGCATTCTGAGTTACAAAGCCTCTGATAAAAGAGCAGGGCCAAGGCTACGGCTGGAAAAATACCTTTTTTTTAAAATTTATTTAAATGAATTAGCTGCATCTGTGACTATACACACATATTGAAGAGACTAATAGAATTAAAGACCTGATCTACATATCTAGTTAGGTACCTGAATCCCCTTTGTTTAACTGGAAATTGGGAACATAAGTCCTGTGGTGGGTCTGGAGCACACTGTGCTTACTACAAAGCAGAGATTTACCTTCAAGCTCTGTCCCTCTGTCTTTCTGCTACTTCCCTCTCCTCCTTTTCCATGCACATCGCCACCGCCACTATAAAACCAAAGGTGATCACTTCTCAACCAACCTGTCAAACCACCGCTCCTGCGCTGTAGCTGATTAATCAAACGCGTCCCTTTTGAAACGTACATGCTGGTACTTTATCTGCCACTTCAAATTAGTGACTCTGAAAATTCAGGTCCATTTGCAAACCACAGTCTGTCCCCATCCATTATCACATGACACTTGGTCAGCAAGCAGATTGTAAATTAACATTTCCATCTTCTGCTGCAGCCTTTTAGTCATAGTAATTACAATAAAATCTCTTTAATCAGCAGACTCATAAAATAACCAAGACGGATGTCTTTTATTTGAGGAAGACCTTGTGATACACATTATGTCACCAGCTGCACGGGGAGAGTATCAGGCTTTGCTAAGGTAGCAAAGCGGGAAGCTTTCTCACACTCAAGCCACGACCAGCTATTTGAGTTCCTCACTGATGCAATGCCTTCTGCTGCGATTAAACTGAAACAAGTAACAGATATTTCCAGTTTTCTCTTGTGTTCTCAGCGTATTTCCAATGATTTAAATAAAACGATTCCACAAAATGCCTGCAGATCACCTAAGCAAAGACAGACGTGCCCCTGTAATATCATTTCTGCAGCATTCAAGGCAGCCTTTTCAACAGGGCTTATAATTAAGAACGCTTTTGATGGCGAAATTGGGCCTCTGCTGTTAATCAAAGGACCAAAGACACCCCTCAGCATGCATAATTCTACACCTCTTTGTTTCAAGGAATTCTTGACAGGAAAATAATGGTTCCTTCCATTTCTTTCTTCTCTGTCAGTTAACCAGGGAAGGTTATTCTCTCCAGTCTCCCAACCGCTGCAGCATAAATTACTGGAGGGGGAAAGAGTCAGAAGCACATATTTCCCAGGAAACTTTCTGCATGTGTTTTACACTGGGGGTGAAGGAACTGACTTGGGAAAAATGGCCTTTGCCAGAACCTATGGGTATGACCCAGACCAAATTCAGTGCTCGTTTAAAATTCAGACAAATTGTAGCCAGCTGAAACACTCTGTCCCCCAAACCAAACCCGTTGCTAATTCTTCTGATTTCCCCAAATATGATCTCATCTCAGACCCAGCTAACCTCAGAGGCACAGCACTGCCAAGACTCTTCAAAGGCTTGAAAGACCTGAAAACAAAACACAACGTATTTTTGCAAAGCTCCTGCGTTCAAATGAGGTCCACCTTAGACACGTCTTCCAAGGATACCAATTGCTTGCATTTCCAAGGAAAATTCTTAGGTTTATAGGACACACTTGAGTTCCCAACTTGTAAAGCTAGTTGGTACTCAAGGCTCAAGAATTTCTGCTAACAGGGAAATAAATCAGAATTAAAAGGTACACAAAAAATAATGGGGAAAATGTATGCAAACAGAAGAAATGTAAGAAGCTTTGCTCAGTCTCAATCTTCAAGACAGGTCAAACAGTTCCTGATCCCACTTTTCAGTGTTTCGATCCTGTCATTGGTTTATGCCCCAGAGAAAGTAAAGAAGTTTAATCTTCAGACAGATATTGAAATCACTGCAGCTCAAGAGGTAAAGAGCGCTCAAAAATAAATCATCTTGGTTTGCAAAAGCTTTTTATACTTGCAAATTTCATTAATCATTCTTTTTACAATGTGCAAGTTCAAGACAATAAAGCTAAACCATTCCTAAAAATTATCAAACTAACAAAGACAGAGGTCCTAGGGCAATCTCAACCATGAGTTAACTACTCCTGTGCTGCTTCCTTGATGTCACTGGCCAAAAAGGCTTGTAAGAGACAAGGGCATCCCCTCACCTTGGCTGTATCCCCTCTGTGCCACATCCATGCGCCTCCCCCGTGCAGGACATTCATAATTCACTGAATTTACAGTCTTATTAGGAAAGGATCCATTTAAAGAAAACTCCAGCATGAATTTAACATCAGTTTGCTCCTTTGGGTATTCCAGTATTCTTCAAAGAGAATGTGTCAGTAATTAATGCAGGTTCATACGTTTCTTCCTAGGAGAAGGCCCACGTACGTGTTTTTGTCCAACAGGATACGTCCCTCAGCAAAGGCCTGAGGAGCACTGGGACCATTAGCTCTCTCATGAACCATCAGTCACTTCAGTGTAATCGTCTGGAAGTCCTTCTGAAAGAAGCATGGTCTTTATTTTTCACTGTTCATACAGAAATTGATCTGATCTAAATATCTCCTTTCCTGACATAGCCTATTTTTACTGGCTTTATATTTCTTCTACGCTACCCAGCCTGGTATTAAAAGCCAAGTGAAAAAAGTTCCAGAAGTAACTGAAGTATTTAATTTGTTTTGAGGAAATGTAACAAAAGTTTCTGGAGAGAATATCATCGTTATCTTCCCACCAGAACCAGGTAGAAGTAGTGGGAATTACAGCCATTTCCTTCTGGTTTGCAGTTACAGAGGGGCAGGAGCTGCACTCATAGGAGATGCCACAGAAAGACATTTGGGGACACAAAGATCAAAGAGAAAGAGAACCTGAGATAAGTGACACATACAGCATTACAACAGCAGCTAAATCCTACTCTATCAAACATCATCATCTGGCTCTTATAGTAGACTTGAGGGCACAGTATTACAGGATATCTTAGAGGGCTGCATCTATGCTTATTTTTAGTTTTAAATCAGATAGCATTATAAAGACGATGTCCCTAAAGGCCATTCCCACACACTAAACATTATCTCCTGCCACCCACAGAGATCATGGGGTACCGCCTTTCCATGCTCTACTTTGCACTCCATACTTAAGCAAACCATAATAAAAACATCATCTTCTCGGCAGCTCCCCACCCCCTGCCCCTGAAACTACCGTCTCTTCCAGAATTACTGATTTATGCTGTTATGCAACGTCTTCCAAAACTTACTTTGACTTTCCTCCCAGACATGCTAGTCCGACCACTGGAACAGCAGGAGGGAGATTAAATTTGATACCAGAATGTCTCCACCAAGGAGAAGCCAATTTTTTAAATTAGGAGCTGTTTTTAATCACTACCAACACTCTGTGGGCAACAGGGTTTTATTCTGATCTCGGCTACAGTCACAGCTAGGAAAAAGAGAAACTGAGACTGAAACTGAGAACTTCACAAAAATTGGAGGACATTCTTGACGGATTTTTTTCATGCATAATGAAATGTTCTATCCACACTCACGGTCAGGGGATGAAGATTATAAATTTCCATATTTAAGTCAGAAAGTATACAATGTAAACGCTGAACATTCAACAGCAAACGTTTCCAGATACGCTCTGAGTCCTGATGAGTGGATCCAACCTCTATGCACCAAGAATCCAAAAGCTTGTCTGTAAAGGCAATCCAAACCCCAAAAAACTTAGATGGACTATGCTTGTTTAGTTTCTCTCAACTTTTCTATGTCAAAGGTGCTGTATAGAAAAAGGGGAGAAAGTGTTCCTGTAACAGTATGTTCAAGAATGTAAAAAAGTTTGAAAAAATACAAGTAAGCAAGCAAACAAAAAAAACCCAGACAGCTTTTCTGTATACAGCAGCAAGCAGAGTTTCTTTCAAAAAGAAAGCAGTGTCATGACACGTGCTCCTCAGATTCCTTCTTTCAGGGCTCCCCCCCTTTTTTTTCCTCCCTGACATAGCATAGCAAGCTTATATGGGGACTTTGTAAGTGAAACATACTGGTTCAGTATTTTTCTAATACCTTCCATTAGGCAACAAAGGTTTTTTTGGTATATTTTTACTACTGTTAAACTAAATTTTCATCATAGTATAGCTACAGCCCTGTAAACAGATGTATCTGAGTTTTGACCCTTGGACCCCATTCTTTGTAAAGTTGGCATACTTGCAAAAACTAGATTGTGAACTCAGATTCACATGGTACAGCAAAGCCTGCTGATGTATTATCTCCCTGTATCTCTTTAAAAATTGCATTTTTTCCAGAGCACCGGTCACTGTTCAGGCACTTTCAGCTCTGATCCTTTGCAGACTAAGCCTGTATTTTCCTTTCAAAGTCCTTTTCACTACTGCTTCCCAGCAGTAATAAACACCGTTCTTCCAGGTAACAGCTGTCTTGCAGCTTGACACTCTGTTCAGAGACATATTACAATGACTGCTGCAGGAAGGTATCTTAAAATCAGGCTAGTCTCCAACGGACTTTGAAACTATCTAAGCTTTTAAATGTGAGTGTATGAAGCTCATTTTCTCTGTAACACTTGAAGACAAGCAGTTACCTTAACTGACCCAGTGAAAAGGAAAATGCCAAGCAGCATCTCTCTGAACTGTGCATGCACAGCCAGAGCAGAGAGAGTGCAAAACAGCAAGGGCAGGACACAGCACTCAAAAGAAAAATGTATTTTTTTGGGTTGCAAGCAGTGACCACATTGCTTTAAGCATCTAAAACACAACAGCAGATCATTCTGTGATTCTGTGATCAGTTTGGTGAAACAGGATGCTTTTCACAGTATTTTTGTTTCCAAAGACTATTTAAGAAAAGACTCAAGTGTCCATAGACATGTCCCAGGCTCCCCGGTTTACTCTAGCACTACTCCAACAGTAAGTAACACTGCCACATATTCGTAACTCCTAGAGAGCTGATGCAAACTCCACGTTGACATTAACAAGCACACCAAATATATCACTGCCCCTTTTTTTGACTTTAATTATGACTGGGACAAACCTCTTAGCTACCTACAGGGCATGAAAAAACAAGTGCATTTCTCTTAACACCCGTGAAATACAAGCGAGTAAGCGATGCAATACATAGCATTATGTTCAAATGCCTTGCTTCGGTCATGCACAACTTCTAGACATCATAATCCTTCAGAAAAGCTTTCCTGCACCCTCCTCCATCTGATGGTGGGAAGGTATGGAGAGTTTAAATAAACATGGATACAACCATTCTTCTGCTGAAGAATACTTGGAAAATAAAAAAAAATAGAAACATATTCTCAAATACAAGCATGTTTCTGCACTGATTAATCTACAGGAGAAATTACTTAGTTGTTCTCTTCAGCGGGTAGGCTGGGGTGGAAATGTGATCAGCTCCTACAAGAATGGGCTCCTGTCCTGGGACAGAATTTTCTACATCCCAGTGCAATTCAAATTCAAATCTAAATTCCCATGGTGAACACAACTAAGGGAGGAAGGACCATGTGGTTGCGTGACGGTACTCACCTCACCTAGAGATGCCAGAGATTATAACAGCATCAGTCATTTACTCCATGCTTGCATAAAGCATGGAGACTGAGGCAGGTGCCTCCTTCCTTCTCCATCTAAAGAAAAGCTTTATTAAAAAAAAAAAAGCTTTTTTTTTTATTTCTATGAAAAATTAGCAGATGACTCAGCCCTTACAGCATTAATAAAGTGTATTCAGCATGAGACATGGTTAAAAAGTAAGCACCTCAGCTTATCATTCAACTTGGAGACTGACAAGCCTCGAACAAGTACCTCAGGATCTCTCTTTTCTCACTTCTAGAACTGAGCAACCATCACCGTCTAATTCAAATAAAATAAGCCCCTAGGAATCTTCCTGTAGTTATCCTAACCTGCAGGTAAGCCCAAAATAGTTGTACAGCTCAGACTAAATATGTGAAGAAAACGCTCAGGTTCACAGGGCTTGATGAACAGCCCCAGCTGCCTTTCTCTTCTCCCCACAGACATGAACCCAGATATAATCAGGGATTAACTTCATAAACAATAAAAAAGTCTTCTCCAGGAGATGCTAAAATGATGACCTAAGGAGAAAGGAAAAAAAAAAAAAAAGCAAAAAGTATTTGCTCAACTGTATGTAGCTTCTATCTGTCTTCTATGTCTTTTTAATTTACATAAAATGCTGCAGAAGTAGTCAACGACGCTTTTTAATTTTTGTGAAGTTTCAGACATTGGTTAGGGATTGGCAAAGTTCTGCAGAGACAGGCTAGCAATAACTCAAAAGTTGATTTGCTCTTGTCTTGAGATACACAGAGACATCGCTCTGTTTTTACCAGATTTTTTGTTATTGGGCCAGTGTATTCTTGCTCCCATCTCAGCAGAGATCATGCACCTACCATACAGTAATATGCAAAATGCCTCACTACCAATATTAACAGAAGAGCACTGTACCTGTGCTGGTTTTGGCTGGGATAGGGTTAACTTTCTTCATAGCAGCTAGTATGGGGCTGTGTTTTGGATTTGTGCTGGAAACAGTGTTGATAAAGCAGGGATGTTTTAGTTACTGCTGAGCAGGGCTCACACAGCGTCACGGCCTTTTCTGCTCCTCACACCACCCCACCAGTGAATGGACTGGGGGTGCACAAGAAGTTGGGAGGGGACACAGCCGGGACAGCTCACCCCAACTGACCAAAGGGATATTCCAGACCATATGATGTCATGCTCAGCATACAAAGCTGGGGGAGGAAGAAGGAAAGTGGGGACATTCGGAGTACTGGTGTTTGTCTTCCCAAGTAACCATTAAGCGTGATGGAGCCCTGCTATCCTGGATATAGCTGAACACCTGCCTGCCGACGGGAAGTGGTGAATGCATTCCTTCTTTTGCTTTGCTTCTCCGTGTGGTTTTTGCTCTACCTATTAAACTGTCTTCATCTCAGCCCATGAGTTTTCTCACTTCTACTCTTCTGATTCTCTCCCCCACCCCACCTGGGGCGGAGTGAGTGAGCGGCTGTGTGGTACATAGTTGCCAGCTGGGCTTAAACCACGACAGTACCATATTATGAATGCAAGATATTATCAAAAAATTATTTCACAAATCTATTTGCTACATTTCTCCTCCCCTCTTACTCGCTATTTACTTAGCTGCTAAAATCACTACATTTCAAATGCAGACGTGAACCTTACCATGAATATCAACTAACATCTTCTGACTGAGCTACAATTTAAAATGTGAGTTCCAGGCAAACAAATGAGCAAAACTCACCAGGGCATAATTTATTAACACTGTAAAATGGACTGCTGCTAATTTTTTTCCTCTGGTAATGACAGACTTGGCCCCTAATCAGACATGTGCACACTACAAGGAGTTACAGGATCACCCTAATTCCACCAGCTGATTCAGGTTTTCACATTTGCTTCTTAACAGAAAACAAGGCAAAACATTAAAGAAACATACTCTACTGTAATGATGACAGACGTACATCCTGAAACATATTCAAAGGATGCCCCATCCCCTGAAACAAAGAAAATTCCCTTTGTAGGAGATCACAGCAGCACAGAAAAATAAGGCTGCACATGATATTAAAGGTAGAAACTAAGTAATTTTATTGTCCTAAAAACTGAACCAGATAGATTTAGAGAGGTTTGTTCAATTTATTCTTAAACCTTTAAGAACTAAGGGGCTTACAACCTCAGGAGGCAGCCTGTTACAGTGCTTAGCTGTCATTAATGTTACACAGAGTTTTTCCTTCCTTTGAAAACTAAAACTTCTCATCACAGCCTCAGAGAACAGGAAGAACAAATGTTTATTGTGCTGCCTATAAACAACCTTTCCAAGAATTTCAATGCTATCATTTTTTCTTCTTTCTAGACTAAACAAGTATTTACCTGTCAATGCTTCTCCTATTCAGTTATTTCATGTTATGCATTTATTAACGTGATTTTCCATTCTAAAATTATTTTTCACTTTTCTGTATTGATCTTCCTCTTAATGATGCTGGATCTCACCTCCGGTTCACTGATTTTAATCCCATTTTCCATAGCGCTTGCAGTCCAGCTTCAAGTTTACAGGCTTTGTTTAGCCACAAGAAGAGAGGGCTTAGAGGGATCTTACCATCAATGTGTATAATAAATAGCTGATGGGAGGGAGTAGAGAAGATAGAGCCAGACCCTTCTCAGCGGTGCCCAGTGAACAGACAAGAAGCAATGGCACGAATCGAAATACAGAAAATACTATTTAAACATAAGAGAAAAACTCCTGTACTGTGAGGGTTGTGAGACACTGGAACAAGCTGCCCAGAGAGGCTGTGGAGCCTCCATCCTTGGAGATACTCAAACATGGACTGGATAAAGCCTTGAGCAACCTGTTCTGGGTGGTCCTGCTTGACCAAGGGGTTGGTCCAGACCATCTCCAGAGGCACCTGCCTGCCTCAGCTGTTCTGTGATCCTGTGGTTCTGTCCAACTGCATCCTACCATCCCAAGATTGATAACCCCGCTAGATATATCCTTCTACCAGACAGCATACCATCACCAATTACTCTGTATGTTTGCAGTGATCCACATATGTATTGGGTTTGCATGGCAACATTTTAGTAGCGGGGTGGGCTACCAGGGTGGCTTCTGTGAGAAGCTGCTAGAAGCTTCTCCTATGTCTGACAGAGCCAATGCCAGCCGGCTCCAAGACGGATCTGCCACTGGCTAAGGCCGAGCTAATCAGCAACAGTGGTAGCGCCTCTGGGATAACATATTTAAGAAGGGGGGGAAAACCGGGAAACGGCAGCCGGAGAAGAGAGGAGTGAGAATATGTGAGAGAAACAGCTCTGCAGACACCAAGGTCAGTGAAGAAGGAGGGGGAGGAGGTGCTCCAGGTGCCGGAGCAGAGATTCCCCTGCAGCCCGTGATGAAGACCATGATGAGGCAGGCTGTCCCCTGGCAGCCCATGGAGGTCCACGGTGGAGCAGATATCCACCTGCAGCCCGTGGAGGACCCCACGGCAGAGCAGGTGGATGCACCCAAAGGAGGCTGTGACCCTGTGGGAAGCCCATGTTGGAGCAGGCTCCTGGCAGGACCTGTGGAGCCGTGGAGAGAGGAGCCCACGCTGGAGCAGGTTTGCTGGCAGGACTTGTGACCCTGTGGGTGACCCACACTGGAGCAGTCTGTTCCCGAAGGACCGCACCCCATGGAAAGGATGTATGCTGGAGCAGTTCGTGAAGAACTGCAGCCCATGGGAAGGACCCACATTGGAGAAGTTCGTGGAGAACTGTCTCCTGTGGGAGGGACCCCACGCTGGAGCAGGGGAAGAGTGTGAGGAGGAAGGAGCGGCAGAAACAACGTGTGATGAACTGACCGCAACCCCCATTCCCCGTCCCCCTGCGCTGCTCGGGGGGAAAAGGTAGAGAAAATCGGGAGTGAAGTTGAGCCCGGGAAGAAGGGAGGGGTGGGGGGAAGGTGTTTTTAAGATTTGGTTTTATTTCTCATTATCCTACTCTGATTTTAATTGGTAATAAATTAAACTAATTTCCCCAAGTCAAGTCTGTTTTGCCCATGATGGTAATTGGTGAGTGATCTCCCTATGTCCTTCTCTCGACCTACGAGCCTTTCGTCATATTTTCTCTCTCCTGTCCAGCTGAGGAAGGGGAGTGAGTGAGCGGCTGTGTGGTGATTAGTCCGGCTGGGACTAAACGATGACAACATAGCATGCTTGTGTCTGTTTGCAGTCATCCACATAGTAATAATCATACACACACTGTAAATCTCCAGATTGTTTCTGAGATGCCATGTATGACTCTAACCAAAGCCTTACTGAAGTCAAGAAGGAACAGTTAGACTGTTCCCCTACCCCAGCTTAGCTTCAGGGTCACCACGTCACCATCTCAGGCAATCATTTCATAAAATCCATTTAACAAACTCACTATATTCCATCATTACATTTCGTTTTGGCCTCCAGTACTGTAACTAGGAGACTTAAAATCTAGGTGCTCTATTACAAAATTATCTTTAAACTTCCAGTCTTCTCTTATTCATGGCCACTTGCTTTTAACAAGTTATGCATCTGAGGATCTTTCATGGTACAAAATTTGGTTGATCAGTCTGCAATTTCAAAATCTTCCTTCTTGCTTCGTTTTAAGAACATATTCTCTATGTGCCCTCTTATGGGATCTCACCTGTCCTTTGTTGTTTTTACATGGTAATTGCTCATGGATTTGAAGCTGCTTCAGTTAGTTGCTTGGGTGGACCAGAATAAACTCCCTCCTAAGCCTACAAACCTGAATGCATCTAACTCATGAAAATGTCCTTTAACCTGTTATTTCGTTTTTCTGCCCGGTGTTCCTGCCACCTTGCTGTTAGCTTCAACCATGCTAAGCAGGTGATCCCAATTAACCTTCTTCGTAAAGGCAGAAGCAAGAAAGGTCGATCCATATTCCAGCTTCTTCTGTCATCCATTATTTTCTCAATTTTCTCCTTTAGATAACAGTCTTACAGTTTCCTTTGTCTCCCTCTACTTACAGAAGCTTTTTTTATTTACAAAACCTTATTTTACTGTGCGTGACCTCCCTTACTATGTGTAGCTCAGCATTTTTCTAATTTGTCCAGCATACTTTAGATGTTCTTTTATCTTTAATAGTCATCATGCTGAAAGAGTTTGAAAACATTTCTCCCTGTCCTCCCCATATAGTTGTTCAGATGCTTCTCTCTTATTAGCCAACAGTCTTGAATTAAGTCTCAGCTTACCTGCAGAGAGAAACTGCTAAATGATCTCGGGTTTTTAATATTCTTTTGTAACTGTATTTCAAAGCTGTGCTAAACAAATCAGTCAGAGAGCATCAGCCAAGCAGTCCACCCACGTTCACAACCTTTCTTTACCTAATGATAATTACAGATTGTACTACAGACAGCCTTTAATAAACAGCATCAAGTTTAGAAGGAAGACATCTGTAGGGACCCTTCTGTTGCCATGGAAATAGCTTCAGGCCAAGCTGTCTTTAGCGCCACACTTTACCTCCACATTAACCTATTCTTAGGCTTTTCTTTGGGTATTAGTACAAATTATGGACTAACTCACCCCAATCAGATTATTATAAATGATAATACATCTGACTTTGAGGGATTCTGACGAACAAGGAGTCACAAATGCTACAGAGAAGGGTAAAAATTCCTGGACTTCTAGACAGACTGAATACCTACCTGATATTGCACGGATTTACTCCACGAGGTCCCGAACATTTTCGGCTTCCACCAGTAACTGGGGTAAGTCAGGGCTCCCAGCACGGCACCGAGCCCCACAACCACTGCTGCACTTTCTGAAGGCTAGTGAGCAGTTCACAACTAAATTTTTTTTCTTTCACTGTAAAAGTTTGGATGAAACGTAAGATGCGCCAGATCAAAATATTAAATAGATGACTACTTTTTGAGACTATCTGATTAATGCAGTAATAATGATGAATGCAATAAACAACAATAACAAATTATGTAGAACGCTATAGCGATAGGCACAAAAAAATGCGTACAACAGACGCTGTCATGTGGAGGACCTTTCGCTTTGAAGGACACCAAAACATTTTGCAACTATGTACACAGAACACTGCTGAAATGTAGTCATCTCAAAGGGTAGAAGGTATTAAGCAACTTGCAAACAGCATATAGCATAACAGTGAGATCTTTAACACCCACACAGAATAAACAGGATCTCAGTTTTTAAGATCTCATCCAAAACACACCCACACAGTCAAGTGCACAGTATTCAATTTACTTATTTCATATAAATGAAGAAAGAAATTAACCTCTGCTAAGATATGAACCATTGGTCTCGAGAAGGGTGAGGGATCCAAGCTTGAAAATTAGATTTTTCATAATTAACTACGACATTTTGACTGCTTCTCTAAAATTAAATCAGACATAATTGAAAATGTTCCTCAGTCTGATGATATTTCATATTGTCAATAACTTTTAAACAGAAAATCAATCAGAAGAGTTTTCCCTACTGGCTTGAATTGCGACCACTAAATTTTTTCAACAAGTATTTGATGATAGACTTTTGAAGACGATCATTAAATTGCTGTCCAAAGAAGTACAGGCAAGGTCTTAAGCAGGAACCGAATGACATAATTTGAAACCCACAAAAAATAGATATCAAGAGAATGCTAGGAAACATAAAGCTAAGGCTGCTGGTGCTTACCTAGTATGAACTGCATCTACTAGTGAAAGGCTGTTAGTGGAGTTGCTCAGATAAAGAAAATTATTTTCTATAAAAGTATTTTCTATATTCTTCTAATACCTTATAACTGCAAAATAAAATTAAAAAGAATTATTTTTATCAGACTGTCCAGAGTGTGAACAGTGATTTAAGAGCTATTTTTGCACTTCTGCCTCAAACAAAAGTCTACAGAAATCCTCCCAGGGACCCCAGAAAGTCTGATTATTGCTCAGAAGTAACGTCAGGTTCAATCAACAATTTAAAACAGCTAAAACTGAGCTTTCCCTCTTCTTCCTTACAACCTTCTTTCAATCTTTATTTTCCTTCTGCTTGACCTTATTCCCTCCAACAACAAAAAGTTACTCTTTTACTAAGCATAGGGATGTTGTTTTATGCAAACTAAAATCAGAAATACTTGAGAACAGGGCTGCAGGATGAAAATCTTCACATAATAACAAGTGGCCCAGCTACCATCAGTACCAAGCAGGCAGCACCACAGCTAAGGAACTGATTTGTCGCCTTGGTCTTTCTAGAGCAGCATTTGCACTACACCACCATTCCAAGGTCAGTGTAAACTGACATCAAACCCTGATGTTACAAGAAGCAGCAATCCCACCTCCCTCCTGTCCCCAACTTGCCTCCTCCCTCATGCTGCCATAGGGACTCGCAGAGTGGCACCAAGGAACTAGCATGCTGAAAACAACCTCTTTCTTACCCCCAAAGAAGGATTAACTTTTATTTGTATCAGTTCCTCAACCCGATGCACTAGAAATGCTTCTGTTGGTGATGAGGAAGGAGCTTGAGGTCAACCACACGCAGCCAAGAAGACAAGGCAAGAGGATGCTGCGTGCTGGCAGCAGTACTGGCTTATGCCATGGGATGGTGATGACGAAACGAAGCGGGGGTCTGAGGGCAATGCAAAAGGGTAAGGACAGTGACATCTGCCTGGGCGGTTGGAGTCCTGTATAATCAGCTCACATTCAGTGGTGCCTTCTTCTGCCAGTAATCCCACTGGGATCAGCAGGACCACGCATGGACGACTTCTTGTGCCACTGTCCTTAAAGTGTTTTCCCGTGTGTTTAATTTACGTGATCACACACTATCACTTGTACAAAGCTCTCCATTCGTTCAGCACTCATGATAAATGGCCATCAATGAATGAGACAACAGGTCATACTTGTTATTCCATTGTCACCGATGACCGCTTGATACTCTGTTTCATTTGGAAGATGCTACTCAAGCCATTTAAGTAATATTAAAGCTTTCTCATTCATGTTGTAGAAGACACAATCCAAGTTCAAGGTTTACTGAATTCCCCACTGCCGTACAGACCCACCAGCCAGGCCTCAACACTGTGTGAAGCCGAGCCCCTGCATCTTACTTCATGAGCTCCACTTCTGTTCCCGGCAGGGCACAGGTAATCTGTGCTACTTGTCCTGCCAGCCTTCCTCTCTCAAAATCCTCCCCCCCCACCATGAAAGTGCCACAGGGGTAAGCTTCCATGGATGTGAAAAACACACCCACCAAACTAAACAGACCCAAAGCAGATGGGGCAATAATGTCAATGATAAACTGCGCATGAAAGAAAAGGAGGACAGTGGGGACAGGCACTCAGCATCCTCCCCTCTACACTTCAGAAGCCAAAGAAGTTAAAAGACGAACAGCTAAGTAACAGTAGAAAGTCAATCAGAAGGCTTAATTTAAGCTGCACTGCATACAAACAACCCCTGATGAACAGCAGGCACAATAAGCAGGTCAGAAAAAGTAGTATTATTTTTTAATTAAAAGAGAAAAGCGAAGATCTCTGCAGATCCTAAGCTCAATACAGTTCCAATTAAGAACAATGAGATAACGACAAACAATCTAGCAGCATTTAGCTGTACAGCAAATGATCTCTGGTAGCGTTACTGGCTTTGCAAACAATGTATCTGCCAAGAACAATGCATCTATTTAAAGAAATAACCAATAATCCCACTAGTACTTTCCATATATAAAACACACAATCGCGTGATTTCTGAGCTTTTTTTATATTTCAAAGTAGACACAGAAAAGATTTTTTTTTAAAAATATACTTCCCATCAAATTAAACCTCAAATCAATGAAAAAGTGGAAGTAGGTAGCAGCCAAAGCACAACGTGCACAAAGAAAGTGCCATTTTCTAGGCAAGGGGGCTTCTCACTAAGCAGCACAGTTCTGAGAAAGAACTTGCCACTTAACATACAGCAGTTGCGTAAGTGGGAAGACCAATGCCTATTAAATGAAGAGACTGCCACAAAAGGTCATGTTATTTAATATGCGGTGTTCTTGGGCCTTTAAAGAACCCTTAACACATGGCACTTCCGTTTTTTAAGTCCCGTTTCAGAGACTTTTCTTACGTTCATTATATCAGTTCTCTGTCTACAAAGACTTGCAGAACGCACTTGCGATACTGAGTGACAAGGCAGTAACACATAATGCATGTGGGAAAACTAACCCTTACTGTGCGTACACAATGATGACCTGTAAACTGGCCGCACATCTAAATGTAGCTGTTCTGGTGGTAATGCGTTATATTACAGTAGTTCTCTTGGGAAACAAGAAATTTCCTTAAAGAAGATGCCAAGTTATGGAGTAAGATGTGTAACACTTCCCTTTAAATGCTGCGTGGAAGATAGACATGGGCAAAGTGCTAAAGACCTCCTATCTTTCAAGAATAAATTTCTCTTACATCGAGGACTTCGATTAAATCGACGTCCTCTTTTGGGCAAGGGCTCGGGGAGTTTAGGTGACTTTTTGTTTTAAGCCAACCACAACCTAAAGCCCGAAAACTCACCGTAAATCTTTATCTTACATATATAATGAATGACAACACAAATGTCTCAAGAGAGCTCGAAGCTACTGTGAACACTTCTCTGAGAACATCAGCTCAACCGTGTTTGGGCATATTATCACATGCAAGGAAGATGCAGGGAGGGAGCCACCACACAACTGAACAAATCCAACATGCACCACTTAAGTCTGGTTCCCCCTGTGGGACTCACCTCCTCTATCTTCAGATGTATATTTGACACCTTAATCTCTGCTGGTCATCCATGCACCCATTCTACCCAGTGGAGAAAAATTAGGGGGTCAGAGGATAATTTATCTTGCCTGTCCTAGAGAGGAAGGATGATTAACTAAGACACTGCTATTTAACATTTAAATACCTAAGTTACTGAAGAAGAATCCTACATCTGTTATTTAAAAAGGTATGTTAGCACTGAAAAAAATACAAAAAAAGCCACAAGGATGATGTGAGAAATGAACATTCAAGGATATATAAAGCAGATAATATGCCTTGGGTTTGGAAAATGATGACTGAAGTCCTATGATAAACATCAAAATCCTGATTGACATGGAAACTGTTCCTCACAACATAAGAACAAGTGCAATCGGCAGACGACAGCTATGAAATAACTGAAAATAAGTAGCCTTTTGTGTAACACCTACGTTTACCATCACATTGCCACAGGTATTCTGGAGACCAGAAGCATAAATGAGTTAAAAGATGGAGTAAACAGTTTCACTAGAGTTCATTAGTGGCTATTTAACACAATGGTCCAAGTATAGCAACGGGATAAAAATCACCTAAAAACTGTGGACTGATCGAAGTTATGTCCAAGGAAAGATCACACAACATGGACCTTTTTCATCTTCCCTGGTTTCCTCACCTGTTGAAGACCCTTCACAGAATCACTACGGTTGGAAAAGACCTGTAAGATCATCAAGTCCAACCTGGAAAAAAAAAAAAAAAAAAAAAACCAACCACCACACAACAACAACAAGCCACAACACACCAAAAACCAACCCACCCAACACCACACAGCACCATGTCCATCAAGCTACATCCCACAATGCCACATCCACACGCTCCTTGAATACCTCCAGGGAGGGTGACTCTACCACCTCCCTGGGCAGCCTGTTCCAATGCTTCACCACTCTCTCAGTAAAGAACTTTTTCCTAATATCCAGCCTGAACCTCCCCTGGCGCAACTTGAGGCCATTTCCTCTAGTCCTGTCACTAGTCACTTGGGAGAAGAGACCAACACCCACCTCTCTGCAACCCCCTTTCAGGTAGTTGTAGAGAGCGATAAGGTCTCCCCTCAGCCTCCTCTTCTCCAGGCTGAACAACCCCAGCTCCCTCAGCCGCTCCTCATAAGACTTGTGCTCCAGACCCCTCAACACCTTCGTTGCCCTTCTCTGGACACGCTCCAGCACCTCAATGTCTTTCTTGTAGTGAGGGGCCCAAAACTGAACACAGGATTCGAGGTGCGGCCTCACCAGAGCCGAGTACAGGGCACGATCACCTCCCCACTCCTGCTGGACACACTGTTTCTGATACAGGCCAGGATGCCATTGGCCTTCTTGGCCACCTGGGCACACTGCTGGCTCATCTTCAGCCGGCTGTCAATCAACACCCCCAGGTCCTTTTCTGCAGGGGAGCTTTCCAGCCACTCATCCCCAAGCCTGTAGCGTTGCCTGGGGTTGTTGTGGCCGAAGTGTAGAACCCGGCACTTGGCCTTACTGAACTTCATCCAGTTGGCCTCAGCCCATCGATCCAGCCTGTCCAGATCCCTCTGCAGAGCCTTCCTACCCTCAAGCAGATCAACACTCCCGCCCAACTTGGTGTCGTCTGCAAACTTGCTGAGGGAGCACTCTATCCCCTCATCCAGATCATTGATAAAGATATTAAACAAGACCGGTCCCAAAACTGAGCCCTGGGGGACTCCGCTTGTGACCGGCCGCCAGCTGGATTTCACCCCATTCACCACAACTCTCTGGGCTCGGCCATCCAGCCAATTTTTTTACCCAGCGAAGAGTGTACCTGTCTAAACCACGGGCCGCCAGCTTCTCCAGAAGAATAATGTGGGGAACAGTGTCAAAGGCTTTGCTGAAGTCCAGGTAGACAACATCAACAGCCTTCCCCTCATCCACTAGGCGGGTCACCTGGTCATAGAAGGAGATCAGGTTGGTCAAGAAGGACCTGCCTTTCATGAACCCGTGCTGGCTTGGCCTGATCCCTTGGTTGTCCTGCACGTGTCCCGTGAGCGCCCTCAAGATGAGCCTCTCCATAATCTTCCCCGACACCGAGGTCAGGCTGACAGGCCTGTAGTTCCCCGGATCCTCCTTCCGACCCTTCTTGTAGATGGGCGTCACGTTGGCAAGCCTCCAGTCATCCGGGACCTCCCCCGTTGACCAGGGCTGTTGATAAATGATGGAGAGCGGCTTGGCAAGCTCCTCCGCCAGCTCCCTCAGCACCCTTGCTGTAGTGTGTGGCCAAATGGACCTTTGGCTTGACTCCCCATGGTGGTTATGGTGGTTCTGAATAAATCAGCCCGCTACTGTTACCACCTCACACCACACAACCAGACTTAAACCATATACTGCTTTAATGCACAGTAGGTTTCACCACATGCTCACGTAACGAAGGTTTTGGGTTGTTTTTTTGTTAAGTGTCAATGTAGCTCCTTTGTGGATATTACCACTCAAAATGTCATGCCACGTACTCAGTCAGATGCCATTTGGATAAAAATCTAATTAATAGGTTGTGAAGCACCTACGTTGTCATGTTCCCAATAACAAAACCATGAAAGAGATCATTTGATAAATGAAGTATGAGATGAAGGAACAGTTTCTTCCTTCAATACAGGTTTGTATTTTTCCCCAGTTACCCTTAGCTTCCAGCAGCGTGAGGGCAGGGCTCACACCGCTCAGCTTCCACAGGCTGAAGGTGAGGCTTTCCCAGTGGCAGAGGGTTCAGCAGCTACCACGCAGCAACAGTAATTTTAGAGACCAATGTACTCCCTCAGCCTCACCATTTGCCCCACTGCCTCCCAATGAGGCTACCCAATACCTCGCCATTGAAGTTACCCAAGGCATCAACCAGGCTAACAGATCTACAGAACATTTATGCTGGGGCTCAAGTATTAAAAGACAAGAGCTGCACATGGATTTAAGCAGCACAGTGAAATACACAGCGTTGATGGTAGATTTTGAGCACGTTTTTATTTTTAGACTGAGGAAACATGACACAGGGGTCAGTACAACACAGCAAAGATGAGACCACACATATTAGATGTAAAGCTAATTTTTCCTATTAGGGCCACAAAGTTCATTTGAACATCATCTAGTGCAGCATTCATCTCACCCCACCAAAAGAGCAACAAAACAAATACCTGTGTTTTGCAAAAGGCACAGACTTCTCATTCTTATCAGGGCGCAATGGAAGCAGTTGTTTTTCATCTATGAATTCTTTACTGACTTAGAGGCTGGTTAGCCCAGATAAACTCTCCTCCATACATTCTTCCCTGACAACTGAACTCAGATAAGGTTCTCTAGCTAGAGTCTGACCAGAGTAAGATGTTTAGGTCATTTGTGACAAGAGTGCTTTCCTTGGCCCAGGAGAGCCCAACCTTCTTTTTTCCCCCCACCCCCGAGCTTATGAGAATGATGAGAAATTCTTTTACTTCCTCAAGGTCAGGCTTGAAGTGGTGGGTAGCAGTGAACTAAATGATTTACTTGGGAGGAGACACACTCTGAATTCAAAATTAGACTGAGCCTTTAACTGAAGCTGGACCGTAATGAATACATTTATCTGTATCTCATATGAAGAGGGGGTTTTTTGAAAGCTTCAGTGTAGGCACTTTTTGCCCAGAGTAAATTGATAAGTGAATTTTAAGAACTATCTATAGAAATACACCAACGTGCTACAGATAAACAAAATACTGAGAACAAGAAATGCCTAATGGGAACATTCTTATGCACACTGAAGCTCATACTGAAAACCCTGGATGCTGTAAATGCTTCAAAACCTTTATGCTGTATGAAACAGTAACAATGTCCAACCAATAATAGTATTATCCATATTGATCACTGATTTTTAAACGCTGATCTGATCAAGTACTTCCTGCTATGAGCCAACGACCTTCATTTTGAAGCCATTCCACTAGCACCAGGCTCTATCCAAGTTAAAATACTGCAATTTCATGTTTGGTGCATCACTTCCAGGTTATGAAGCTCCTCATACAAAAATGGGCAGCTTATTCATTTCAAGCTCTCTTCTCGGGATACATATTAAGATTACATTAACACTGTATTATTACTCATTAATAATGCTCCCCAAAAAATAATCTTATGACTGTAGACCAAACAGAACTATGTCACGGGTTGTATCTTGAGCTTGAGCTGTGCAGTCTCCTGTCGTTCCTGCAGACAGCAGTAACTGCTGGTTCGTTACAGTCAGCAGAGAGGGAATATATTGTGTGGAGCTTGTTTTTCCTCCAGGTCTATAAGGAAAGGGATTGGTCTTTATGTTTCTTCAGTGTAAACTTGCAAATCATCTGCTCAGGGGCTTTTCTGTCAGGTTTTATAGGAGCATATCAAAGCCAGGAGGAGAAACCCTTCCCACTTAGAGAGTCTCACTAACTCACAGGTGAACACATCCCATCTATGGAATACAACGAAGAAGGAAACATGATGTAGATCAAGCTTCCCTCCTTGAAATTGCTGTCTTTGAAACTATGTGAAACAAAAGGCCGCGCTGCTGAGGATGCCTTGGCTCCCAGAAATGTCTAGGGGCAATCGGCAGAGTCCAAATAAATGATGATACTCTCACACCATTGTTTTTGCTCAGTCATGCCAAGATGATCTTCCTGTTTTATGTGAGATAATGATGCAATAAATCTTAACAGCTCTGTGCCACTGCACTTTTTTTTTTTTTTTTTTTTTGCATGACATGCTCCTAAGATTTCTAGCATGCAGATACATCGCCCTCATAAAGAAAGGCCTTGATCCTGTGAGTCCTTGTGTGGCTCAAAAGGTTGATATACTCCACAACCAGAAACAGCGCAGACTACACAGAGGCTTTTATTGCTGAGCAGACATCATATGGTATGGAATATCCCTTTGGTCAGCTTGGGTCAGCTGTCCTGGGTACGTCCCTTCCCAAGATCTTGCCCACCCCCAGCCTGCTGGTGAGGGGAGAATGTTGGAGAGACAGCCTCGGTGCTGCCTTAGCACTGCTCAGCAGTAGCCAAAACACTGGTGTGTTATCAATGCCTTTCCAGCTACCATTTTTGCCATTTTTTTCCCCAGGTTACTTTTATGCCGGACTGGCAAGCTGAACCAGCTTACCAAGTGATCCCATGGGTACCAGCGTCAGCTCAGGGATGGCAGTTGAGGAGGCGGGGAAGGGAAGGGAAGAGCAAAGGAATGGGACAACTTCTTCCAATGCCTAACCTAGCCTCCGCTACAACTAACAGTAAGATAATTACTACAAGGAGTATTAAATCTTGTTAAGACTGGTAAGCACTCATCTTGCCCTTTTGGTAGCGTAAGTCTAGAGAAGCCACCACGCTCTGTGTTCAGCCAGTTTGCTAAAGCAATGCCTTACCCTGCCAGAAAAAGCAGAGGCCATCATTTAAAACATCAGCACAGAGAGGTGGAAGAATCTTGTTAGCTGCTGCCCTGAGGTTTGTGTGTCTGCAAGAGAAGCAACGGAAGGAGTGGGGAATTGAGAAGGCAGCAGAGGAGCACAAGCCACCTGCACAAGGGCAGGGGCACGGCGGCACACGGCAGAGCTACCTGGCCACGCCAGGGCCCAGCAGGAGCCTCGCTGCAGCAGCTCAGAACTCAGCAAGGGCTGACCTATCCGGAGATACTCCCTACTAACACCATTTGGCTGCTTCGGATCCCAGAGGTGGCTCATAACTTAAGTGCAAAACCCTAAGGGTGGGAGTACTGCTCTGAACACAGCTCACGGTCCAAGTTGAACACTGCTTTAAGGGTACTGGAGGTAAAGCAATGCAACTGTCTCGCACTGCTAATTCCTCCTGCAATGCATGAGGAAGACAAAAAATCAGCATTTCAGATAAAGCTTCACTGACTTTTTTTTTCCCCCCTCCTTTTTTAAAGCCAGATGGTTTTACAGAGCTACAGACCAAACACAAATAGCACATGTCCAACTTCCAGGACACCCAGCTAATCAGGGTTTAGAAATAAATATCTGTAAGAAATGCCAGTGTTAAAACTTCTTCTCCTCAGTATTTTCACATTATGTTAGAAGAGACAATGAAGACAAAAAGTAAATACTCTAGTCAGTGATTTAAAGGGAAGACTCAACACAGTTACTAGGGAAGACAGACTTGTGAAACCCTCATCTGGCTTTCGCAGCTGCTGGAGGAACGCTCCACGCAGGGCTCAGGTCAGCCCGCGGCTGCGGGCTCGGCACTGGCACCCATCACCGCACCGCGGGCGAGCACTTCCCAGGTCAGCAGATGGGCACAGCACAGTCTGGTACAGGACAGCAGGAAGCTCTGACAGAGAGACTGCCAGTGCAGGATTTCATAGGGAGGGTGGCAAAGGTCAATTATCAAAAATGTAACCTTTCGGTTTTTCACAGGGCATATTTTTCTCTTAAAATTCCCACTCAGCAGTTATTCATTACCAGTTTCCTCCTGTTAGAGAAATTACTTGGTTGGCATGGCAACGTATTCCCATCCTGAATTTCTATCCCTGTGCTTTCCCTTTCAGCTCCCAAAAACTGTGAGCATCACTGGTCCCTCTTCACCCTTTCATGCCATTACTGTCCATACCCTAACTCCTTCACACAGGCTTTTAATTAAATTGCATCTGGCATCCATAGGGGTGCACAGTCATCTTGTTCTCTGGCGAACACGTTCTGCAGTGGAGCTGGGGACAGAGCTGAAGTTCAGGAACACATGCTCAATGTAAAGAGCAACTCCTAAACATACAGGAGAAGTGATCAGGGCTCAGTTACTGACCTCTGTCACGCATCTTTTAGATGAAAAAATTACTGTTTGAGAGAAAAAGATTTTTCACTTATTTTAAAATAAGTGAGTAAGGCAAATCCATCTAATGATACTACACACGAAATTTTTAAACAGAAAGTTATTTTAGCATAGCATGCCCTCCAACGACATTTGCTGATGTAATTGATGCTCACCATTAACTACTGGATAACAACAAAAAACATGTATCTTTTTAGAGAATCAGAGTACACAATCAACAATAAACCCTGGCTCATACACACTTCACAACATCCCTCCATTTGATATTAACAAAATTAGTCCAGAAAGAATATTTAAAATTCAATTCTTCACAAAAACATCTCCTGTTGTAGGATGTATTGGAAATGGATTAGTTTAATAGTAGCGTTAAAACAAAATAAAGAAGCATCATACCTGACAAGCAATACATTACTGTGCCTTAAAAACTGAGAAAATTTCATCTAGTTGATTTCTTCCAATTATTTTGAAGACTTTTATACACCTCAGTGGTTCTAGAGATTATGGTCGCAGTTTTTATACATTTAAGGTTCCTGCACTGTACCCTGGCCCCAAGTCGGTGCCATGAGTAAGTAAGAGAGCTCCTCCTGTTCTTAAAAACGAAGCAGATATTTACATTCTCTGCTGGATGCTGAATATTCAGTACCTTTCAAGAACAAGCCCACAGCATGCTTTCCATTGTGGACCAGATATTTCGTCCATATGTGACTTGGATTTACTTTATTTTGAGTATCATTTGTTTCTTTTTAACTTGGGGTTTGCAGACAGGAACTGGCAAATACCAATTTACAGGAAGCTGCAAGTGTTTCTCCATAATCCATTTAAAGCTACCAAATTTCTAGGTATGCCAGCTATTTTATTGTTCAGCCTTTGATAAATATTTGATCCTTTTCTGACAACAGTAAGATCCCAATCTAGGCAGTGAAAGTGGGATGAAACTCAAGGAGTGCTCTTGGGTAGGCTAGAGGCATTTATGGAATTTTAAACCAGGAATAAATTAATGCTTTTGTATTCAACACTAACAACATGCGTATTTATTTTATGCTAACAGCTGTCTTAAATTGCCACTTTATCCCATCAATACTCTGAATAGTTATTCAGGAAAAAAAAAATAATTAAGTGTATTTCATGTTCCAGACAAGTCATTCAACCTAAATCCATTCGCAAAAACTAACAGGTATAGCAACAAAGGAAACAAATTTAAGCTTCAATGAGCCAAACTATGAACTGTTTTCCAAGAGCAGAGGTAAGTAATACCTACCCTTCCACTCTGGATTTTTTTAGTTTATTTTGTAAAAATGAATACTATTCAGAAGCCAACTGGAATAATTTTGGCTTCTATTCTATTTCTATCTGCTATTTTCATGAAAAACAATCATGTTTTCTGTGCCACGTTTGCACAGTGTGTTTTAACGTGCGGACCACACAGAACTGTGGATGTTGCAGATCTAACACTTTAATCAGTTTATACCTACACCCTAACCTGGATCTGTGAAATAACCTGAGTTTAGACAGAAAAAAATCTTTGAGGTGTTTTAGGTTTTTATCCTCTTTTTCTGGTTTAAAGCACATCCCTGCACACGTCTGAACTGGCACAACCACGGAAGAGTTGACAGTGGACAGGAGCTTCCCGAATCAATGTTCTGCCATAAAAACCACAGCCCAGACCACTACTACTTCCACAGGGGCCTTTTTTTCTTGAAAGCCTTTAAGGACATTAGTACTTCATCTGCTTTTTATTCAACAATACAACAACATACTAGTATACAAGCCCTAAGTACCCTGTTAAACATAAGGTTTATAGTCCCATGAAGTTATTACACAGTATTGTTCGACAATATCCAGCAGCCAAAGGAACAAAAAACCTTCTGCATGTCGCAGTGTTCTTAACACCATAGCTTCTGCCCTCCCCAGAAATGTCATCACATGGACTCCCTAAAAATCCACAACTCTGTTCTGCTATGACTAATGGGAAAATAAATCAAGAGTCTATCACAGGAAATGCTCTCTCTGCCACTGCCATCTATATAACTAAATCTTAAGCTCTTACGGTAGTCTCAGGATGGCAGTAGGTAGGTGCAAGACAGTTTAAGGTTTTACAGGTCAAGACCAACGTCACAACCTCTGGTTATCAGGAAAATCTCCACAGAGCTCAAAGAGCAGTGACAACTTGCAATACTAAAGGGCAGCATCTGCTCACGTGGTCCCCAGTCTGCACATTGACAGATACTGGAGAGTGTACCAGGGTAGTATTGCTGTATGCTTGCTTTTTGCAGGCACGTGCTATGAGCTGCCATTGTATGGATAAGAAGAACCTTTCATCTGACACACTGTGGTCACTCTGGTGTTCTCATAAAGTCCCATATGGACAAAACCAAAATGACCACTGTTTGTGTGGAAGGAAGAACAGGCTGGAGCTGTGGTAACCAGTGGTAGCTTTGGTGTAATGACCTTTAAGTAATGGAGTTTGAGATTGTGAGGAAAGAAAGACAGTAACAGAGACCTAGTCCAGGTCGATCTAGACCCTCAACTATAAGAGAGCAAAAGTTTTCAGGGAACTAAGTGGGATCCCATGGGAGGTAGCTCTAGAAGGGCCAAAGAGCACAGGAAAATCAGAACATCTTGAAGGACAACATCGAAGTGCAAGACTAGTGCATCCCACTACTCAGAAAAGCAAGAAGTATCAGGAGACCAGTTTGGCAGATGTGGAACACATGATGGAGCTCCAGTGCAAAAAGGCAGTATAGCAGGAGGAGAAAGCAGGGATGAGCTACAAAGTATGAACAGAGAAATAACGCACAGGCACACAGGGGTGGTATCAGGAAAGCCAAAGCTCAGGTGGGATTCAGACTTGCAGGGAATATCAAAGGCAACAACAAGAACTTCTACCACTACCAGCAGTAAAAGGCTGGACAAGAAAAATGTGGCAGAATGAGGTTGACATGAGAATGAGCTATTGATAGTGAACACTGATAAGGCTGAGGTACTCCACTGCTTTCTCTCCATCAGTCTTCACCAGCACAGCCTTCATGTTTAAGAGACAGGGTTCGAGGCGAAGAACCACCAGTCATGAATGAGGACCAAATCCTGGGGATTACCTGAAAAGACTCAACCCAAACAAGCCCATGGGACCCACCTGCCTGCGTGTGCAGGCACTGGGACAGCTGGGCGATGTCCTTGCAGCACCCTTCTCTACAATGCTTCAAAGGTCCTGGGGACCATGGGAGATCCCTGATGACTAGAAGAAAGCAAATGGTGCACTCCAAGAGTGATCTGGGGCACTACAGACCAGTCATCCTCCCTCTGGTCCATGGAAAAATCATAGAGTGAGTCCTCCGGGAACAGACTTCTAAGGACCATGAAGGAGGAGAGGGTGACTGCGAACAGTCAGCACGGATTCACCCAGGGTGAAGTGTTTGATATTGCTAACGGTACCCAATCCTACCTTTCCTTCCTCAGTCAACAGTTGTCCCTCCTCACCAAGAATTCCCTGTGCAGAAACACAAAACACAGCGCAAAACAGAGGCCCACAATTGATCTTTTATCAGTTTACACCTTTCTGTGCACAAACAGCTGTTCAGTCTTAGAAGAGCAAAACCACCAAAGAAATCCAGCAAAGGGGACAAGAAAACATTCGGAGCCACCAGGCACCCAGTACTTGAGAACTACCAAGATGGAATACAACCAGGCTGTATCCAAACCATCTATCTGGCAAAAAACTACCAAAGAAAGTGGCAAATGTCGTGGAAGGGCACCTACAGTATTAGTAACATAACCGGGCCTATCTGTACCCAAACAGGAGAGGGTGATGCTTCCAAGGACAAACTGACCCAACTGCTAAGGAATTTCCAGTAACTCACCTGCCGCAATGACGTAAGCTCCACACGCAGCATCACAGATGAAGATCAAAGCCAAAGTCAGTGCCTCTGTATCAATACTGATCTCTAGTGTAAATTATGGAAGTAGGACATGGGCTACAAATGCCACCAGATCAGCCTAAGGAGGTGGGATGCAGGTGACACCTGTGTGGCTGGTGTCCCCCCAAGGAACAAGGGGAGTGGAGGCATTTGGAGGAGACAGGGCTGGGGAGGCTGATCTGACATGAGCCTTTCCATGAATAAGCCTCACTTGGGAAGACCTGCTGTCCTCCCTCCATTGCATCCCCAGTGCCTCTCCTGCTCCGCCAGCCCCTCGCTCCCTGCCCACCCCAAGAAGCTGGGGCTCCATCGCAGGGGTGGCCCGCGTGGAGCTGCCACGGGCCTCGCCATCCTCGTCTGCCTGGGCTCCATCTTTGGGCAATGGCAAGCATGGGCAGCGACCTGTGCAGGCAGGGGAGGACGAACACCACCTTTTGTTGCTGTTGGCTTTTTTGCCTGTGGCTCCTATGATTTTTCTGGTGTGTTTAAGTGATGCAACCAAGCAATAACAACATTTGTAACAGGATGTCTGTGAAAGCAGATGCCTCCTAAATAACAGTTTATTAAATACTCATCCTCCCAGTGTGAAACAAAGCGGGGGGAGGAGGGTGAAGGAAAGGAATTAAAAAAAAATTTAAAAAAAAAAATCAAGACGACAGGATCCTTAAAGTAATTTATGTAAAGGCTCATCTCCACAGGGAGAAATAAGGAAAAAAGCCAATAAAGCTAAAAAATATACAGCTCTTTCAGTACTTCCCAGCAGGATACAGAACAAGGGTAAAATATACATTAAAAAGACTATTTATAAGGCAACCTCAAATAGAAAAGAAGAGTTAAGAGAACATCAACAAGCAAGTGAATACTAGAAGTAATCCCTTCTCATAACAAACAACAAAGATTAAAGTAATTTTGGTACTATCATAACATAGCGGCATTTGTCTCATGCTGCTGAAGTGTTCTGTGATACTGTAAATTATTGAGTTATATTGGCTTATGCTTATTTTTCTTAAGCTAGCCACTATATAATAAAAATACAATAACAACACACACTTACACAATACTTCTCACTTCAAGTATCAGTGTCCTTAAAGAAATAAAGTATAGCAATAAACCAAGCGAGAAACAGGAATACAGAAAAGATTTCACTTCACCCTGAGCCAAAATAAAGGGAAAGGACGAGAGCCCAGCCACTTCCATTTCTCTTCCATTCTGAACGTACCAACATGCCCTGTTGAACAAAATACAGACCATCATAATGAAAAGACTACTCTAATGAGGATTTTAAAAAAGTAAAAATCCGTTAAACTCACCAGTGAGTAGAACAAGATGAAACGTAATAATTAACTTTTCTCCTAGTGAAATACTTTAAAGATTTTGTGATTCACAATTATTACTGAGACGTTTCAAAGGAAAACGTTTTAAATAAGGAACTCTGAACCATGAAGAAGTTATCATGCATCAGCAGGTCTGCACTACCCATCTATATACATAATCACGCGCAGAGGTAAATGTGAGGTAATTCAAGGTAGCTTTCTTTTTAATAGAAGTGGGATTGCCCAGCTCACCTTCATCAGTTTCTCCATAGGAACGGAGGGACTACATTTGCTTGGAAACTACTGAATTTCACTGCAGTTGCAACCTGAATTAAACTTCAGACGTCCTACCAGATAAGTCACCAGATCAGAAGAGTAACTGCTTTTAGATGCCAATAATTGTTTTGCATGAAGTCCAAAACTCACATTACTGTATCTTAAAATTGCATTGCACTGTAACACGGAACACCAGAGACCTGTGTTGAGTTTCAACGCAGAAGTGCAACAGGATTTTAGACTACTATATACCAGCTGATACATGGCATGCTCTGCACTCCCGTGACTGTAGCATTAATACCCTTCTGGCGGGATGCAAAGAGCAAAAATCTGTACGTCACTGGTTCCTCAATTAGGATTGCAAACTAGATCAAAATCACAGTTAAGCTGTGGATATTGGATTCCCAAAAGCAATAGAACATGGAGCACACACAAGAGTCATTGGAAATGGAGTTATGAGGGGGAATGACGTAAGTGCAGATATTTGGATGGTTGAAATTTTTTCTTACACTTTTTTTTACATTTTCAACTATTTTTTAATGTTGACCTTTCACATCTCTATAAAGCAAACAATTTTCAACACAAAATGTGGATTTAGAAATTCACAGTAACCAACAGATATACAGCTTGTATGTACCATGCTTGTTTTTCTTTATGGCTGGATTTTCTCAGCTGAATAAATCTTCCATGAGATTCCCATTATAAGCTTTGGTAGCAGAGCAAGCTGAGAGGTCATACATCATCAAAAAAGCAGACTGGCTTCAAGGTGAGCTCACAAAATAATTGACTGGGGATAGAAGGCAACCATACTATAATATCACGACGCACTTCAGCACTATGCTCAAATCAAAGGGTTGACGTTCCTTCTCCCAAAGCCAACATAATTTTTTCAGTCCATATAAGCACACAGAATTGTTATCAGTTCATGTATTTAACACATGATATGTGTAACTACGATTTTTCTACAGAACTGTAACAATATTAAGTTATGCTAATTTCTGGGTAATATCACACGTTCTCTTTGAAACTCTTTCCAGTCTTGCACATAAAATATTATCCTTCTCTTCTACCAAATGCATCCTTGTAAAATCTGATTTTTTAGTAAGTGAAATCATCTTCTTGCTGCCCGTTGTCTATCATTATATATATGGGAAACCTCTTTCTGGCATGGTGCTGTTACCTAAACATGAGCTGTTTGGAGCAAAGATCTTTCTCTGCTTCACTCCTTTTAGACTTGCTACTACATTCCCAATATGCTAAATCATTGTTACCTGAAAATGCCCATTAAAACAGCATCTAAACACAACTTCTGATTAATTAAACTAAGATATCCCGGGACTGCCCTTTATTTGTATAGTGACTAGCGCAATGAAGTCCTCACCCACAACTGAAAATCTCCCTGTTCCTACCACACATACAACAAACAATACCAGACAGAATAAGGACTACATTCCCTGCAGTGCTCTGTAACAGCCAACTTAACTGCCTAGGAAAGGAAAGCAATGGCAAACGGTGGTCAGTAAATTAAGTCTCAGAGGATCTGGGATCCTTCTCTTAGTGAGAATTTCAGACAGCATCATACATCTTACAACCCCACCTGCATTTTCTATCTGTAAATTCAGTTAACTTCACAAAAAGACTGCCTGGCAAGCATTGACAGTGAGTGTGCTGACTGAGCTGGTTAAGCTATCATTTCCTATTAGTCTTAAATCTATTACCTTTCTATTGCACTTTTGTGTCTGATCCTTGGGGAAAAAATCCCAAATAAATAAACCACACCTAAAACCATGGTGCAAAACCCCATTAACTGTCTATTCTGTAGGAGGGCTGACTTCAAAAGGAGTAAGGAACATGTGCAGCACTGTAAACACTCAGTATTTGGCAAGGCAGAAGTGCAGAGACATGCCCAAAGTAGGTAGCCTGAGTCCCAGAAGCAGTAAAGGTGTTTCAGGATGTAGTTTCAGATACAGTTAACCAGCTCTAACTACAGATCTTAGTCAAAAGCAGCACCCACAATCTTCTTCCCGCCCATCTCCTCTCCATAGGATAGAAGATATCCATGATTTCCTAACAGCATGACTGCAGGATGTATACAGCCATTCCCCTTCTCCTGTTGGGTTCGGTTTTCTTGGATC
Organism: Gavia stellata; assembly: GCF_030936135.1. Taxonomy (NCBI): domain Eukaryota; kingdom Metazoa; phylum Chordata; class Aves; order Gaviiformes; family Gaviidae; genus Gavia; species Gavia stellata. The sequence continues at coordinate 45,551,906 of NC_082594.1, forward strand.
AGTGGTCAGTCGTCCCAACTCTCCCCAATGTCATTCAGCCACTGGCAATGGATACAGCAGGAATGCCAGGTTGAGAGTGAAATTGTAGGAGTTGGCTACCTTTTATTCTTCACGCAAGCTTCAACTTAACGTGAAACAACACCCACAGTATTTATCAGCTTGTGGTGCTTCACTTGGCTTAATTAATCCAACTGATATAGCTGTGGGGCACCCTTCTGGGATGTGTCTTGCACCCTCTTCTGGGTTGCAAACATATCCCTTCAGCAGTGCTCAGGGAATATAGCTGTTTCTCCTTAGGTACATCTCACATGGCTTTGCATCATGTCCTGTAGATTATGTCCTTACTGGTCTTTGGGATCAGATCTTGACCTCTTTCTGAAGAATGTCATCTATTTATGTCACTGTAAAGCAACTAATGAATCGTATCAGCTGTGTTTCTAACACCTCAGTAACAGTCCTTGAGTATCGTCTATTGCAAGATGAAGAAAACCAACAGAAAGTAAGCAGGGCTAGTTTCTCTGCAGAAGAGATCAATGCATGTGCATTGCCCATATGCCGTTTGTTTCCCCAAATCAGTTGTGCTAAACATTAAGTAATTCAGAAAAAAACATTAAATTAACTGAATGAAGCAGAGATTCATAAATTACAACAGCAAATAACAGAAGTGCTCTTTCTTCTAATAATGCAAAGAATGTACATAAGCTAAATGAATCAACATAGAACAGTTCCCCATATAGGCAAGGAGCAAACTTTGCTATTGAGACTATTCTCAACTGAATCTCAATAGGTATTTTTGGAAATCTTTGAAAATAAAACAGATTTCTGTCACTATTACCCAGGTTGAGGTAGAACATGTTTATGTATATAACAACATAAGCATGGATGGCATTCTTCAGACACAAGACGACAAGATAATTTGGCTGGAGACGAAAGACACAGAGAACAATATTGGCTTGTTAAAGGGTTTTGTCATTTCAGCCATTCTTTTCATAATTCAGCCACGATAAAGCATGGGAATGGAGACGGATCAAGCAGAATTAGGAGGTGAATTCAAAGTAAGATACATAATCTTCAAAGAATAATTTGAGGAGACAAAATGCAGGCACAGGAATGGATGAGATTGCAGATCTGGAAACAAAAAGGCTGATGAAAATTAGAGGTTCATTATTCTCTGTATTTGAAGAGTAATTGTGGGACGTAAGTCCCACATTCACATCTCCTTTTAACAAAAGCTTGTGGCCCGACTCTGCAAATACTTGAGAAAGTGTAACTTCACATGTCTAAGACAGACACATTTACCAGTTTTTAGAAACCGGGCCACATCCTGCAACAACCAGCAAGACTTTGAGACTTCACACTGAAGCCAGTCAACACTACCCATCCTAACTTCCTGACAGTAGCCAGCAGCTAACAACTTCACTGCCCAGTCGGTATTACCGTTTAAATTAAGCCAGCCACCGTACATTTTTACAATGAGGAGTATTACTTTTCAAAATAGTTTCTGGCACAGCCAAAGAATGAGTATTTTTTTTCCTGCTGAAGTACCCACCTTCACCTACATGGGGAGGGACCACCTTCACATCCTTCTCTGAAGCTGGTTACTAGCATACAAAGATTTTTCCTGCAGACCAAAAGATCTAAAGCTGTAGGTCACTGGAGGATATTAAATGATAAGCAAATTCACATTTCTGAAGTAATTCTACCAATTTATTAGCAATGCTAGCTCCTGTTCCACAGTAGGGGAGATAATAACGAAGCCTTGTTAAAGGGCAATGCGATATCTTTTATGTAATGTCTTTTTTTCATTTGTGATAAAGTCATTAAAGCAGCACTATGTCTTCTTGAAGCCTCAAACAATAGTCTGCATTAAATCTCCCGTGCAAAATTAAGGACAGCAGTTCACTGGAAAAATAAGCATCTGTTCTTGCTAATGCTGATGGCCTTCTAAAAATCATTAAACTATTGTAAATTGGGAACGATAAAACAAAGCAGAACTGTTTTAACTTTTTCCAAAGCAAAGAGAAAATCCATTTCCCTTGTAAATACTTCTTTGTTCAAAATTTGCCTAGTAACCTGTATCTCATAAGGCATGTCTCCCTAAATCGCATTCGCCCACAATCATCTAGCTTGAACTCAGTGTCTTTTAAACCTGCCCCCTCTCTTCTAGTCACAGGCTCGAAGGAACTGGTGCATGGGGCGTAGCTGAAACACAGGCGTCAGCTCCAATTTCCTCTCGGCCTAGAGACTGGGCTGGTTTGCAGTGGGAGTAGCTCGCACAGCTTCATTCTCCCAGGGCCACCCTAAAATTTCAGCTGGACTACGCTTTCTTTGTTCGCTTATTCCTTCTGCTGTATTGCATTTTAAATCCACTGTCACTTGCTCTAGATATGTAACACTTCTGTAGTGTAAGGACATTTTTAAGAATACTTCTTAAAAACTTTTCAGAGGTTATCAGCCCAGGTTTGGACACAGAGCACCCAAACACAGTGCAAGACACAGATGAATCATGAAACAAAACAAAAGATCTAACAAGAAAGTTAAAGATCTGGAGGTCATGCACAGGTGGTAAAGAAGAACCTTATCTTATACTTAACCTCTCCTGCAAAAAGACCAAGGACTCCAGTAGGAAAACCAAAAGCAACACGGGAATATAACGGATTGATTGCCTAGCTTGGTATCCAAATACAGCACAAAATGCTAGTCTCAGCTCAATGATTTGCTCTGTCCTGGTTCTCATCATGGGTGACTTCTACCACCACCACCACACGTAGTCAAGAGACAACACCTGGTGAACACAAGGCTAGCCAGAGCAGCACAGAGTAGATGAATTTCTGATCAATGAAATGCACAGAGCCAGATGGGGCCTATTTCACCATAGCTGTATGCCACAAAAGTTTAAGTGAAGAACGAACTTAAGGGTAAAAGCTGGTGCTGTTTGTATATACTTTTTTTTCTCCTATTGTGCTTCCATTGTGGTGGACTCGGTATAAAAGGAAGGGGAACGTTACTTCTTCCTGAGCTTTTTATTTCTATATTGTCAAGTCACTGCAGTGATCATTGTTCATACCAAGGTTGCTAAGTGGTGGTATTTTCTACTGCTCGAGTCAATAGGTTGGTGGGTTACTGGTTCACAAATTATACGGAGACACATGAATTTCAAAAACAGGCTTTTCACAAAGTCCTAGGATAAACACATATTGTTTAATCATTAAACTCATCAAATTATGAAATAAATTCAAACCTTGGAGTAAAAATGGACTCAAACTCTTGTGATCATGTCATCTGCTGAAGTAATCTACCAAGCCAGCATCGTACACAACGTCATTACGAAAATTCCCATTTGAAGCACAGACGTAGGCATTTCGTCCATCTCTTTGTGGCCTTGGAGTCAAACACAGAATCACAGGGGTTCCTTCTGGCCCCCGCTCTTTACCAGTAATTCAGCACTGGCACCAAGCAACTCCTGAGAAAACCTCCGCACCTTTGCCTCACCTACACCAGTAACGCACAGGACACCATGGGAACACAAAGGCGACAAGGCATGCTGGCACCCAAGTGGGATTTGACCCAGCACCAGCCTGCCATCCCTCCAAGCACGCACACTTGCCTCCATGCAATAACTGCCCAGGGTGCGATTAGACTCTCCTCTACTGGCTGCTCTCTCATCAGGTCAACATTGCAAGAGCCAGGACAGTGGGGAGGACCAGCTGGGTGTCTCACACAGCACTGCATGCATGCACGGCCAAACAATATCCACATTCCCCAAGCAAGGTCACAGAATCACAGAAAAAGACCTGTAAGATCATCAAGTCTAACCATCAACCAAAAAAACCCACCACCATGCCCATTAAACCATGTCCCACAATGCCTCGTCCACACATTCCTTGAACACCTCCAGGGAGGGTGACTCCACCACTTCCCTGGGCAACTTATTCCAGTGTGTCACCCACCACTCTCTCAGTAAAGAAATTTTTCCTAATATCCAGCCTGAACCTCCCCTGGCGCAACTTGAGGCCATTTCCTCTTGTCCTATCACTAGTCACTTGGGAGAAGAGACCAACACCCACCTCTCTGCAACCCCCTTTCAGGTAATTGTAGAGAGCAATAAGATCTCCCCTCAGCCTCCTCTTCTCCAGACTGAACAACCCCAGTTCCCTCAGCCGCTCCTCATAAGACTTGTGCTCCAGACCCCTCACCAGCTTCGTCGCCCTTCTCTGGACACGCTCCAGCACCTCAATGTCCTTCTTGTAGTGAGGGGCCCAAAACTGAACACAGGATTTGAGGTGTGGCCTCACCAGTGCTGAGTACAGGGGCACGATCACTTCCCTACTCCTGCTGGCCACACTATTTCTGATACAGGCCAGGATGCCGTTGGCCTTCTTGGCCACCTGGGCACACTGCTGGCTCACATTCAGCCGGCTGTCGATCAACACCCCCAGGTCCTTTTCTGCGGGGCAGCTTTCCAGCCACTCGTCCCCAAGCCTGTAGCGTTGCCTGGGGTTGTTGTGACCCAAGTGCAGCACCCGGCACTTGGCCTTGTTGAACTTTCTGTGAATCCCACCTTGGAGGTCATGAACCACTAGGGACAGCTAATCAAGGCACAACTACTGAGAAAATACCTTTTCTGGCTGACATATTCATATGCCCTGCAGGAAAACGTTCTTGTAGGAAAGCCTGCAGAAAGTAGGCACATATCCTTGGAACTCACAATTAATTTAATCTTAATTTCAATAAAGTTTTGCAGTAATTGCCTTGTAAATACCCATCACCATTAACATGGAAGACCCGTCAAGACCGGGCTGCTTAGCTATCACATGTGGCAGCCTCCCACACAGCAACAGCAACCTGAGGAGCAACCACCCTCGCTTCACCAAGCATTGTACGGCCTGGCCCCGAAAGGGCTAAGCGAGATCATCACACAGCACCACGAGGGAATTTTTCTGTTGCCACTGGAAAGGGCTGGAAGCTGATACTAGATAAATTCAGATTAAAAATTAGGTGCATGCTTTCACAACAAGAATGGGTAACTACTAGCACAGCTGTGGGATGTTCTTCACCACGAATGGTTTTAAAATCAAGATGTTTATTTGAAATATGGGCTCAGACTTAAACAGGAGACAATTCAAAGTGGTTCTGTAGCCCTTCTCAGAAAAAAGATCAGATGATACTATCCCATCTCCTCCAAAGCCTCATTAGCAAGGCATGGCAACTCAGTACTCTCTGGTCTGATCGCTCTGTGCTCACCACCCTGGTTGAGGGCCACTGGTGTTCCAGACTCTGTTGGTTTCACTCCTCCACAACTGACACAGCCTTCAGGATCCCCTAACCACAGATGAAACTTTCTTTTCATAACCCTTAAACCATGTCTCACTTTTGCCCTTGCAGCAAACCTAGAGCCAATAGCAAATACCAAGCAGGGACAGCAAAAAAAACAGCCGTCTTCCTACAGATTTTTGGAAAAGTTTGCCTGGTCTTGTCTGGTGTTCAGCATCCTGAGTGATGAAGCTTTGGCCTCTACCTTCAGAAGAATCAAAATGCCATCTTAGCTTGCAAATCTTCAAAGTACAAATCACATCTCCCTGTATATGCATACGCTGCAATGGAGGTGCAACTCTAGGCACTTTCGACACTGTAACAACACAAACAGACATCGCAATTTCAAATTCATACTACTTGGATCACACTTTAGTTCCCACTCCATGCTTCCCAGTTATGATATTCATCTTCCCAAACAGCTCCACATGCTGTTTTCAGTAATCACATCCTTCAAACACTTGTCCCTGTTTATGTCTACCAACATCTACATATTCAAAACAGTCTCTGAAGCACATGCTAAGCATCTGTTTCAACCACCTTTCTCTTCAGAGTTTAAGCTGTTTTCTGGAAAATTGCCATCCTAATGGCTAGCTCCTCTGCTAGTGAACTGGAGAATTCATTTTGTATTTATTGATTGTTCCCTAATGAAGAGTCATAAAGGTGCCAGAGACTCTTGACCAGACACTACTTAATTAGTACCAAAGCGCATAAAATCCCAAATCAAACCAAGCTCTTTGTCCAACGGCTCACTCACTGGAAGAGAAAAAGATGACATCATTTTCTGCTTACACAGAAGTCTGTGAAATTTTATTAAAAAAAAAACCCTAAGGAAATTAAAAACTATATAAATTGTTCATTTCCTTCCAGCTCCTAAGACACCAAATAGGTCTTCCAGAATCAAATCACACTTTGCTAAAGGAAGTATTCTTCATAAAGGACCCAGCAATACGCATCATGCATAGAATTTATTTTAAACTAGACAAAGGCACATACCAATAAATCATTTGTCTTCTGAACAATATAAAGAAAGGTTTATGATACATACAAAGACAAAATGCAAAGCATCCAAAAGATATTAAAAATTACCTCTAATGGATCTGTCTTTTCATCATCGTGGCTCACACAATAGTCGAACTTTCATGTCCCCTCAAAGTATGCTGTATTGGCATATTTTCTGAGGGTACTTGCTCTCAAGAAGGCAGAGAGATGCACAAGAACTCCATTAAATGTCAAGGTGTTTTTTTCCTCTCAAATTTAAAGCCTCAAAAACATCCTGAGTAACTGGTATCTCCTTACATGTCTTTCAAATTAAGTCATCCTGAAAGTTAATTCCCTCTCTTCCATATCATTTAAATTCTCAATTAAATAATTGAGAAAATAGCAGGAAGGAAAAAAGCCAGCTAACAGAAGGAGGCAAAAGCCCATCCCTACATGGCAACAGCATTGCTGCTTCTATTATGCTCTCTGCTTGTTGAAGGGATCCGTCTTCAGAGCAGTAAGGTGGCTTGGATTCTTTGGGATAATGTAAGATGCACACAAGGAAATAAAGATTCATGATAACACAAAATCCATTAAATAGATGCCCTCATAGTGATGTAAAATCCCTGATTTAATTATTACCACATATGTAAGAAAATACCCGTAATACGTCCAAAAACGTAGTATTCCATTTTCTTAAATCTACCACTCCAATGCCAAACACTTGTTCTGCAAAAAATTCCAAATCCTATTCATGATCTTTGTCCTGTATTCAGCAGTCAACGCGATACCAGCTTTAACAATCTGAAGCTTCCAGCCCTCTTAAATAATGATAAACAAGTGTATTCCACCAGAAAGGAAGCAGGTTTGCACAAACAGAAAATGGAGTAATACAAGCATATAAAGGATGAAACAAACACAGTAAGGCAAATATCCCCAAGAAGGCAGAATGGCAAAGATACGTACGGCCTTCTCAGACATATGAATTTGGCTTCTTTACTGTAATCCATTATTCTTTCCTGGTTTTTTTTTTAAACTGCATCTTTTTTATAACCATAAAATTACACCAACAGCATCTCAGCTACCCAGGTAATTTCAAGAAGTCTTCCACAGAGTTTTGTTTTGTGCTCCCAGCAGTTGAAACTAGTGAGGTCCCAGATGCTCACTAGTACGTCTCACAAGAAAATGAGCTCCAAAATGGTAGAAATGAAGAAAAACGTAGAAAAGAAAACGACAATACAACGGGAGGGACAGCTAACCACAGAGAAGCTCGGGAAGGGTCACCAGCATGCTGCAGAGTGAGGCCACACAGAAACCTCTGCTTACCCCTTGCTCGGATTCCAGCAGCTCTGTTTTGACTCTGACTGCCGGCATCCCATCAAGCATTAACATTCTGTTCTCAAAGGCGCTGATGTCCTAAGGCAAAAAAGGACAAGGTTAATAAAAAAAATGATGAAAAACACTTGGTTTAATTCACTCGTTTAGTTCTACAATATTGTGGAAGTAAGTTTCTTTTAGCGGAAATAACTTTAATGAAGACGTAATATTAATTTCAAGGAGTAGCTACCAAGTTACTACTTCTTTTAAAATAGTAAATTATAATTTCAGTTATCCAGAACTGGAAAGAAGAGCAGTGATGTCAAATAGCTTCACGTTTTTGGCACTATACTTAGGTATATTTGATTTCAATCAGAACGTTTGTACTTCTGTATTATCTAGAGAAAGCATACCCTTGAATTCAGAGAAGTTATAGTGAAGGCCTGTACACACACCCCCCTCCCATAAATTAACACATCAACAACTCCTCAGATTTCCTATCATTCATTATCTTGCAGAGTCATCAGCATTTGTTAAAGAAAATCTCCACACGCTCACCTCTGACACAAAAGAAATAAAAAAGCACGTTAAACCATGCATTGTCCTTGCAGTAATGGGCAATATGTGCTGAAAGCTTCAACGTGAAGTGAGATTTGCAGAACTGTGCTTCCCTGAATCAACATCCCTCCTATGAACATCTCAGGGGGATGGAGACATGCAAAACAACCTCTTGTGCCTTGAGTTCAAACACTACCTCAACCTGAGTCAATTTTCTATTCCAGCCAAGCCTCAAGGCTGCTGTTTGAAAGCTAGCCCCTTCAGCTGCCACGTAGTTTGGACAACATGGAGAGAATAAAAGACATTTTATCCCTCAAGCTAAAATCTGACCTTACTAATCCAGACACCTTGGTCAGTGGTACAGAAATACGAAGACGTCACAGCTATTTTTCAAATAGCGAAACTACAGCATGTATCGCTTCTAAGTGATTCATTCACAGCCACTGACTTATCTGCAGCCCCATCTGGAAGGCAGCACTCGAGACTGGAAACTAACCTCCGCTCTAACCGTTACATCACAGTCCTCAGTAACTGCACTGTAATGGAAAAAAGCTTTCCCTGTGTTTCATGGGCAGCAGATCTGTTCAGTACTGCACAGTACTTTTATTCGTAAGACACATGTTCATACCCCCGTTTCTTATCATGGCTGCTTCAGGAGAATTTTAAGAAAAATGGTCTGTCCTAATGAAGCTTCCAAAATACATTTTAAAAACTTAAGTTACTTTAAACATTTTCTTTTTTCAAATTAATGCACCTTGTCCCAGAATCTTCATTTTCAGGGATATAAATATTGCAGCAGCTGCTTATTTTTCCATGCTCCTTTACTTTATTGTAATTTAAATAACATGCTGAAAAGCCGGGAAACCGATACGCCCATGCTCCAACACGGTGCCACAGGCAGAGCCAATGACCTGCTTAAAATCCCCACCGCCCTCACTTTGAACCCCATGTGTTACAGCACACAGAGCTGCGGTTTGGTACTACAGGCTAGGCAGGAACTTGATAGTAAATCAGATAAGCAAATGCAACAGCAAACGCAATCTCTATTTTTTTTCCTTAAACAGTAGATTTAGGTAGTTCATAAAAAGCTCTAAACGCTTAAGTTACAAAATTTCAGATCAAACAAGTAATTTTCAGCAGAACACCTCCGTATTCAAACATGTGTTAATGAAGATGAGTCAAGTTGTTGAGATGTCCCAGTCCATGCTATGCTATCGCTGTGTATCTACTGTACTTTAAGCTTGACACAACAGGAAGAAGAAAAAAAAAGTTCTTCCTATGTCTCCTCAGCAATTTATTTTGCGCACCTTGACCTTTATTCAGCGTTCGAAGCACGAGGTGGGGAAAGAGCAGGAGGGACTCCAATGCCACAAAGCTGGCTGAAATTGTTGCAGGCTTTACATCCCTCTTCCCAGCAAGGGCGGTGCACTGTTTACTTATCAGAAGCAGATCCTGGGCATCGCTGAGCTCCAGCGGTTTGGATGTGGTTTGGGGTGGAGCAAGAGCAGGAGCCAGCCTGGCATTCCTGGCTCCCTCCAGCACCTATTCTGCAAGCAGAGAGGTCCCTCTCCCTTCTCGATTATGTGGCACAGTCGAGTTTTACAGCAAGATCAGGAATATACCATCATCAAGCACTCCTTAGGCGGTTTAGCTCGTAGACAAAGAAGGATGAGCTGATACTGCTTCGCGTCCCTGAGGAGGTCTTACCCGCCTGAATGAAGGGACGAGCTGGCTTGCGCAGGAGGCCCAGGCAGGAGGAGGGGGGAAGACAAAGCGCCACCGAGGAAAGGCAGGTTTAATGAACTGTTAGAATCTGATTAGAGGCTAATGTCCCTTTTAGTGCTTTGTACCAATTTACAGCTGATATACTTGAACCATTTTTCCCCACTGGCTGTGATAAACTCATTAGATTTAAAAATGCAAGCTAACCAGAGCCTTTGAAGTTTAAACCTGATAAATCATGAAAACCTGACTAGTTCATGTACCATTTAGCACATTTACATTTAACTAAATTTTCATATCGCTCGCTTCCCCTTTTGTTCTCTAAAATCATATTTCTTAAAAGCAGCACTCTGCCTTTTGAGCGCTGGTCTGAAGAGTGAATGCAGTGAATAGCTCTGGCTTTTGGGTCATTTATAATTCAGAGTAGCAATAATCACAAAAGTAGGTTCTTTCCAAACTATTTGATCCCTTCGGCATTTATAACTGGAAGGACATTGTGTGACACATCCTGGCAGGCCTGCTGCCTGGTAATAGCTGAGTAGATCCAGTCTGTGTGCTATACATATGGATGACACGCTTAGCCCAACAGTCATCCAGAGAGCTGATCTTTCCAAACTGCGCTCTCCTGCCATAACCAGCATTTGCGCTACAGTATGCTCAAAGCCATTCAGCAAATAGGATGTAATTGCCGAGGTTTGCATACGGTGGGCAGTCATCTAAGGCAAAGGGGCTTGACTCATCCCCACAGGGGCTGGAGGTGTGAACTGACTTCCCACGGGAGCCTCTGCGGTCAGCCAGGCAGATGGAGCATCCACACCTGAGTGAGGCCAGGCTGCTCCAGCACCCCACATTAACTGATGACACCCAGGAGACCCACCAGCAGAGATTACCAATATGAGGTATTGAGTCAATGCATTTTTCAGGCCGCAGTCCCCTCCCGGCTCACTCAACTCTCTCTGTTGACTGTGGCAGCTAACTTCCAGCTCCCAACATCACCCAGGTGAAGGGGACCTGAATTCATGCGACAGCCCTTCCTTCTCTAGTCTTCTACCTCCCACCCCAACCCACCTGGTAGGCTCCAGTCACCCACCTAGGTAAAACACATAGTAGATGTACGTCCTAAACTGGGCATATAATCAAGCCAAACACTGCATGACCTTACCAAACATCTGTTCTCTTGGATCAATAAACTGACTCATCCTAAAAGAGATCAACCTCTCTTTCTCACTGCCATCCGTTGGAGCCTTTCACTAATCACTTTTGGACATTTATTCCCGTGAAAGATTAATTAAAAACACAAATCATACCCAGGTCCGTATGGGCAACTGCTATTAGAGCAGTTGTTACAGAAGACAGATAAGCTCTCGGGCTTACAAGCTTTTCTTCTGAGAATCTATGGCAATCAGTCTAATAACAAGACTCTCCCCCCTCTTAAAAGGCCTACGTTTTCAGTACAGCACCGCTGCAACTACAGCTGGCATTTTCTTCATGCGGATGACTTTCTGTTGCCAGTTTTAATCAAATTATCTTTGGCTACTTCAGAGGAAGAGAAAACAAAAACTTGTATCTAATCCTGGTACAAAACCCCCCAGCATCCTGTAGTGCTTATTTAATTATGAATTACACTATTATGAAATTTGGCTCCATCCATGAGAAGGGCTATGGTTTTGTAGCCAAGTTTTTAATGTGGCCAAGCCGTACGTTTGAGAATCACGCTGCAAACTTCTAACAACAACAGGGGAGCCGGAGTCACAACCAACCTCCTGTCCTGAGACACCACCAAAGACACCCCTAAACCCCCTCCATAATTTCTTCTAAGCACAAGATGACAGAAACTGCACATCCCCATCCCACACCACAGCTGTCTTTCCCGAGATTTTCATGTCTAGCTGCTCATTACTAAGGCATCAGAAATGAAACGATGCTCTCCCAGACCTGACCAGACTGTGATGGGCACAACCCAACACAACCCCAGGAAGAAAGCGGTGAGTCCCGGCTTCAGAGTACCCAGAACCCAGATCTCACATTTCCTGCATGGATCAACAAACATTTATGTTCCTGTGCAAGACAGTCTCCTCCTCTTGTTTCATCTCATGAATGCAAGAGATACACAGAAGCAAGGTGGATGATGTTAGTTACTGCTGTCACTAATGACGGCAACAGGCTTACTTATTCACGCTGAAGAGCTGCACACCGCCAAGACAAAGCCACTGATGGTTCTGAACTTTTCTGTGAGACACCAAAAATGTTCAGCTAACAATTCAATGCTTTGTAACTCTGGTGGGTTGACCTTAGGCGGCTGCCAGATGCCCACCCAGCTGCTCTCGCATGCCTCCTCCTCAACAGTAAATAAGATGGAAAAGCTCATGGGTCAAGATAAAGACAGGGAGAACACTTAGGAGGTACGATCATGGGCAAAATACTTGATTTGGGGAAAACCAATTTAATTTATTGCCAATTAAAATAGAGTTGGATAGTGAGAAACAAAGACAAAAACTAAAACTCCTCCCCACACCCCTCCTTTCTTCCCAGGCCCAACTTCACTCCTTCATTCCAACTCTTCCTTTACTTTTCTGTACAACCTTAACTTCTAACATGAAACACTTTCATTTTTGAGAAATAAGTATCAGTTGGGGGAAGAGCAGTCTCAAATTCAGCATTAAAGCTACAGTAAAAACTTGCAAATTTAAGGGGAGTACATTTGAATAGCTAAGAGCCAACAACAGCCCTTAAGCAGTCTTTCCATCTCAAAGCTATGACTTACAACTTTCCCTGCCTCATCTTCTAGTTATTTTTACACAAGTTTTCTGCACATGTAGTAATTTCTTAATTCATCATTATATTCTCATTTTATGGTTCAAAAATTTTGAGTCACTTTTCTGAAAACAGTGTGCTCAGAAACACGAATTTTTAAGTTTTCCTTTTTTATACAGATATCTTAGAAACATCACTGAGCTAACCATGAAGTAGCCTACATTACTTATATGCCCTAGGAATAAGATTACCCTGTTGATTTTTCTGAACATGAATACCTAAATTCATATTATTCTCATTACTTACATTACTATACTGAAGTTATCCATCAGTCAAAGCAACAGACAGCATAATACTTCAGGGCAAAAAATCTGAAGTGATCCACTCAAGGCAAAGCTTTTGAAGATATGACAGATCCTTTTAAGGATACGACTAGGTAAGATTTCCAAAGTTTGAAATTGTTTTTTCTCTTTGTTTCAAGGGATAATAGAAGAATGAAAGATTACCATCTCTTCTCAAATATAACCATCTCCCACAGGGAGAGGAAGCCAAGGAGAATGTCTTCTTTCCAAATTCTCACAGGAAAGAATCACTCAATAGTCTACCACCTCAGTCTTTGGAAATTAAGGTCTTCAGAAGTCCTTTATATACCATACAATGAGATTTGTTAGTCACTTAAGTGTAGTTATGTTTAGGGTGAAGCATACCAGTTAACATTGCCACAGTATATATAAGAGCAGTTAATTCCAAAAAGTGAAGGAAGCAACTCTCTGATAGAAAATAAAAGTAAATTTATGTGGCTAGAAGATAATCACTCAACTGGGAGTTCTGCCAGGGAATCGGGGTTAACAGCCCATGTCTTGACATAAGATCTTCATCATATGTAATTATGTCTATAGCTATGTGAAATGTTCATAAAGAAAGCAGAGCTTCTGGTCGTTCTGCATTTTACTCCGAACTTGAGTTTCCAGTCAAATTCACTAGAAAAGAAAAGGATCATTTGCATTTATTGATGCTTCAAGGAAAACCAAAACAATCTCTTAAGAAAAAAATAGTGAAGCCGTAAACTTGATACTGTTTTCATGTGAAACTGGGTGGGGTTGATTTGAGTTTGTCCCAATTCAAGATGAAATTCCTTTAGTGAGAAGAGAACACAGAGTTTGCCGAAGCCTGGGCGAACAATATGGACATACAAGGTGCGGTAGACATAAACCGCACCTTGTATGTCCATATTGTTCTATCTAAAAAACAAAAGCTTAAAACATCACAACAATGGACTTTTGGAAATACACTAGGGCAGCAGCTCAGCATGGGTGTGAAGAATAATTAACTAAAGCTAACAACAAGGTTATTTCTCACTGATCTACATACCTCTCTCTGGTATGCTTGTTAGCCCTGAACAGAGCTCAGGGTGGACCCAAAGGCAGCGCGTGAAATTCCTCACACCATAGGAGGCCGTGGGAGGAGAGCAGTCTAGGTATAGGTATATATATCATGGACATGCATCTGCATGGCATCCAGTGATCACGGAGGCATCATAGCTCTAAGCTTTCCGGGAAGGCCTCTGAGTGTGATCTCTTACTACATCCGCACACGCAGGTAGAGCCCAGACCTCAACAGCAGCTGTGACTCCATGCTGTCAATGCCAGAGAAGCACGTGCAATGGTTGGCCTTTGGCTCATGTTGTCCTGCTGAGATCCTCACCTGATGTACCAGACCATGTCCGGCTGCATCCCGCTGCTGCCAGTACAAAGATGTACACATGCAACACAAGTTTCTTGGACTCCTATTCCGGTGCCTAGATCCTTTAGAAAAAAAAAAATACTAACTTTGCAGAGAGAGAGTTTCCAAAAGTTGTTAAGTATCCAGATCCCTAAGGATGTAGCTATGTTTTAATTTGCTAGACATTTTTACAAATCTGTCTCCAGGGAAAAAGTTTAAGTCCAGACAATATTCAGTGAAGAGAACCAAAATCTCATGTTTTGCTTCTGAAGTCTTTTTAGTTTGTTTGGGTTTAATTTAGTTTTAGCAAATATAAATAGAATTGAAGAGATGTGGTCACCTTCCAGGTGACAGAGGAGCATCAAGTGCATTGGCAACTAGAGGCCAATCTGCTATTTCTCAGACTCAGCAGTCAACGCTGTCAGCTTAGAGTGCTTAAAATCCCTTTACATCAGCTCTGCTCTGCTGCCACTTTTAGCTGTCTCTACAAAGAATTACTGATCAGTCCTATAGTATGGAACTCAGACACAATATGTCACAAGTAACAGTAATTACAACAGACCCATATATTTAACTTTTATCAACATTAATGGCTTCATTGTTTTCCTTCTAATACAACATTCACAGAATATTTGACAAGACTTTTGTGAATACCAATGGATTCATTAAATATTTGTGGATTTTCTTTATCTTACACTTAGAAGTCCTGCTAATCAGAAAAAACCCATCCCGCCAAAAAACAACAGAAAAATAGAGAGCTGAAAACCAGCCATCATTTAGGAGAGACATATACTTAAGAAAGGCTAAGGTCGGAAAAAGTATGCACTGCATTTATCTTTACACTAGAATTAATTAAAAAAAACCCTTTTCATAACACTTCATGACGCGTAATAGTAAAATAAACTCTTGATAGTTTCCTTTGTGTTTCTAAAGCACAGACAAGTAGTAAAGACTGCTATCAAGTAGAAATTCATGACTTTATCACAAAAAACCCCCCTTATTAATTGACCTAGATTGCCACTTTTCCTTGACCACAGTTATAAGTCAAGTGATTTTAAAAAAAATACTACTCAATTTCCAAAGTAGTCTTCTGCTATCTTATGTCAACTCTCCTTTAGTTTGGAGAAGAGTTTGAAGAATATGAGGCTTAAAATTAAAACATAACCACCTCCCACCAAAAAATTGCAATGGGAAATATAAAAGAATTTCCATAGTCTGACAAATATTATATTGATCAAATTTACTAAAACATACACTACTTAAAGGTTCCCTTTACTATTAGGTGGGTTGTTGCCTCAATTATTAAAATTCAGAAAAAAATTACATGAACAGCTGGTGAGAACAGTTTCAGTTCAGGTTTTCATTCAAAAGGTCCCCCGTCTTTTGCCTTACCAGAAAGTAAAATCAAACTTCAGATAATCAAGAAGTAAGTCTCAGGCCACAACACATTTTTAGCTTCTGGTGCTCAAAGGAGTATGCGACATCAATAGAGTGTCAGGGGAATAATTCTGCCATCTAACAAAATTTTCCTGTATTTGTTATTTTTCTAAAATGTGATTATTGCGCTGTACTTGTCGAGCAACTGAGTGTTGAATGGCATTACCCAGGAGCATATCAGCGAACACACAGTGACCGAAATTTTACTCCAAATTCTGCCCTTACCTGCTCTGGTAGGAAAATGAGCTGCTGAAAGCATGGGGAGATGGTTGGCACACTTTCTCCCCACCTGTCAAAGTGCAAAGTCTGCTTCCATGAAGACAGATACAACACAGGCCCTGCACGCTGGAGAATAAAGGGAGCGTTTAGCATGTAGCTATAGCCATAGTTTAGTCCAAAATTTTTGTCCGAGATATCATGTGGCTGGCCAAATGGCCAAACATAGTTGCTCTTTGCCAAGACGACAAGATGCCGTCTACAGGGCCTGCTTGGCCCCATCACTCCCTGCAGCCCAAAGGGACCATCACCCCGAAGCGACAGCACCTTCAGCTCTGCGATTGAATAACCCCAGAGGGAGTGGTGAAACAACCGCATAGGAGGTTTCAGAGGCCTGGACATCATCGCTTCATCCACAAACTACACTGGCCCATTCCATCCTAGGTTTCAAAGAAAGCAAACACGCTACCAAACAATCACAGAATCATTAAGGTTGGAAAAGACCTTTAAGATCATCAAGTCCAACCACCACCCAACACCACCATGCCCACTAAACCATGTCCCACAATGCCACATCTACACATTTTTTGAACACCTCCAGTGATGGTGACTCCACCACCTCCCTGGGCAACCTGTTCCAATGCTTCACCACTCTCTCAGTAAAGAACTTTTTCGTGATATCCAGTCTGAACTTCCACTTCCCCTGGTGCAACTTGAGGCCATTTCCTCTTGTCCTGTCACTCGTCACTTGGGAGAAGAGACCAACACCCACCTCTCTGCAACCTCCTTTCAGGTAATTGTAGAGAGCAATAAGGTCTCCCCTCAGCCTCCTCTTCTCCAGGCTGAACAACCCCAGTTCCCTCAGCCACTCCTCATAAGACTTGTGCTCCAGACCCCTCACCAGCTTCGTTGCTCTTCTCTGGACATGCTCCAGCACCTCAATGTCCTTCTTGTAGTGAGGGGCCCAAAACTGAACACAGGATTCAAGGTATGGCCTCACCAGCACCAAGGCACGATCACCTCCCTACTCCTGCTGGCCACACTATTTCTGATCCAGGCCAGGATGCCATTGGCCTTCTTGGCCACCTGGGCACACTGCTGGCTCATCTTCAGCCGCCTGTCAACCAACACCCCCAGGTCCTTTTCTGCGGGGCAGCTTTCCAGCCACTCATCCCCAAGCCTGTAGC
Organism: Gavia stellata; assembly: GCF_030936135.1. Taxonomy (NCBI): domain Eukaryota; kingdom Metazoa; phylum Chordata; class Aves; order Gaviiformes; family Gaviidae; genus Gavia; species Gavia stellata. Next base: position 45,569,113 of record NC_082594.1, read on the forward strand.
ATGGCATGGGGTTGTTGTGACCCAAGTGCAGGCTTCGTTGAACCTCACACAATTGGCCTGGGCCCATCGATCCAGCCTGTCCAGATCCCTCTGCAGAGCCTTCCTACCCTTGAGCAGATCAACACTCCCGCCCAACTTGGTGTCGTCTGCAAACTTGCTGAGGGTGCACTCAATCCCCTCATCCAGATCATCGATAAAGACATTAAACAAGACCGATCCCAAAACTGAGCCCTGGGGGACTCTGCTTGTGACCGGCCACCAACTGGATTTCACCCCATTCGCCACAACTCTCTGGGCTCGGCCGTCCAGCCAGTTTTTAACCCAGCGAAAAGTACACCTGTCTAAGCCACGAGTCACCAGCTTCTCCAGGAGAATACTGTGGGGAACAGTGTCAAAGGCTTTACTAAAGTCCAGGTAGACAACATCCACAGCCTTTCCCTCACCCACTAGGCGGGTCACCTGGTCATAGAAGGAGATCAGGTTGGTCAAGCAGGACCTGCCGTGCTGGCTGGGCCTGATCCCTTGGTTATCCTGCACGTGCCCTGTGAGCACCCTCAAGAAGAACCCCTCCATAATCTTCCCCGGCACCAAGGTCAGGCTGACAGGCCTGTAGTTCCCTGGATCCTCCTTCCGGCCTTTCTTGTAGATGGGCGTCACGTTGGCAAGCCCCCAGTCCATTGGGACCTCCCCCGTTAACCAGGACTGTTGATAAATGATGGAGAGTGGCGTGGCAAGCTCCTCCACCAGCTCCCTCAGCACCCTTGGGTGGATGCCATCAGGCCCCATAGACTTGTGAGTGTCCAGGTGGCATAGCAGGTCGTTAACTGCTTCCTCCTGGATCCTGGGGAGTTTATTTTGCTCTCCATCCCTGTCCTCCAGCTTAGGGAGCTGAACACCCTGAGAATACCTGGTCAGGCTATTAAAGACTGAGGCAAAGAAGGCTGGAGGGCAACTGGCTGGTGGATCATCCCCAACCCTTTAGCTTGGGGAGAAAACTGTTGCTCCTCCAGGTGCCATGTTCCCTCCGCTAGGATAAAATCTAGTGATAAATTGATTGTGAGCGCCAAAAGCTGACTTTCTACAAATCAGACATTACAAACTGTATTGCTTTTATTCATAGGATATAAGGTAACTCATTAAATATGCCTAGCTGCCTTCTAGCAGCTGGGCCACAGAAATGTTAAGCAGCTGACATTGCTTTTAGCTAGCAGAAACATTTCTCACTTATCTGAGAGCTCCAACATGTAGGCAGAACTAAAAGGAAACCAGGATAAGCCAGCTTCCCCCTTTGGGTTAAAAACATACCGCTAAAATTTAGGAAATTCAGTTAAGCCTTATTTTTATGTCAGATTTACTTCGTTCACAAGCAGTTTTTTAGAACTTTTTTTTTTTTTAACTACTAAATACAGAGCAGTATATGGCACCCGTAAGAGAACCCCTTGTTCCCAGTTGCTCATTTCCAGCTCAGCTTGTTGCACTGCCCGCTACAGGGATGGAGCAAATTCACTGCAGCCTTAAGAGAAGGAGAACACGCTTGTGTACAGCTGCACCCTCCAACGCTAAATATCATAGGACACACCTGCAAGGAGTGCAGCCGGTTCTCACAGGACCTCAGAATCCATCTGCCATGGTTCACGTACAAAGTCATAGATACAATAGGCAATAAGCAATGAAACCAAAAATGTTCTTTCAATGGCCCTATTCCAGCTGCTAGGAAGAGCTGTAACCGCAACCTTCGCCCCAGCAGCTCCACCGGAGCAGAAGCACAGCCAGAGTGCCGGTGTTTGCAAAACTGCACGTAAAGATCGTTTGATTCATGCACATGCCAAAATAACAACGGGATAATTAAATAAAGCTGAACGATTGCATGCTTAGATGAAAAAGTCAGACTATTTGCCAGAAGCTAAGCGTTACTCCGTCACCTTTCCCTGCACCTTTTGCACAGCACTTTACGTGCACGTGGGGGAATGGTAATGGCTTTATACACTTCTTTCCATGGAGCAAACAAACTGCTTATTCTGACATTTCAAAAGAAAGGGTGTATGCTCTGATGAAACTCCCAAACTGCAAATGTTTAACATCCTGTTGCAACCTGATCTCTGTTCTATTTAACATCAGTTTGAGGTTTCCCGCTCCCCACAGGCTTCAGGGCAAACTCCTGTGAAAATATTAATATTAAAGCTGGCGAGTAGTATTTGGTACATTTCAAAAAAAGGTAAAACTCTGGCTTTTGTTCACTTAGTGAATGAATTATAAAGCACCTCAATTCATGAATGAGAATTTGTAAGTATCCACCAAATATATGAAAAAATTGTCTACAACATACTGCTCTCAGACTGCTCACATCAACTTTGAGATAGAAGCCGATACCTGATTGCTCACACGAGGTGCTTTCTTACCTGAGACAGGATGACCAAAACGCTTTTGTATGAAACTGTCAAATTAGACCCCACAAGCAATAAACTATTGTGGAACTAGGGTCCACTCTAAAGGTAATTCTAATTAAGTGTTAAGAATTTCTAATTAGCAAGTTTCAAATGTTGCCAACATGCATTTCCCACAGATTCTCAGAAAAGTTGCAATTCCTCAAACAAGTTTAAAAAAGTGTACTGCACATAAACAAAATTTCTGCTAATAATTAACTGCGTAACTTCAAGATTAAAGAGTATTTTAAGTAACTATGGGTATAGCCTTAAAAATGACAGAAAAGCATCACAAAAAGAGATATATGAGTAGCACATACAGAACTACATTAACAGATGCTTTGAACTTTCATTACAGCATCTTTAAAATTCAGACATAGCAAATTTGCTATATACAGCCAATCAAACTGGGCATATATATTAAATTTAAGGTTATAACCAAAATACATGAGTGTGTGTGTCTATGGAAAAGACAAGAAAAATGAGTAATTAATTTATAACGTATCATTTTACAGCATGAAACATCACGTAACCCTGGAAAAATCTGGGGAACAACGAATGCTATAAGCCAATGGGTTTTTCCTAGGATCCCAGGATCATTCAGGTGGGAAGGCACCTCAGGAGGTCTCCCATCCAGCCTCCAGTCACGTCTTAACAACCTCGAAGGATGGAGATGGCACCACCTCTCTGGGCAACCTGCTCAATTGGGAGACAGCCCCCATGGGGGGGAAAAACGTTTTCCTCACACCCAGCCTGAACCTCTCTTGTTTTCAATGCAGTGTCTCGCATTCTCCCACCACGCACGGCTATGAACTGACCAAGATCCCCCTGAGTCCACATATCCTGCAGTTTTTGCCCATCTGACTGTGCACCCATCCAGGTGGTAATAACTGTAACTCATATACAAGAACATTGTTGGAGACACTGTTGAAAGCCTTGCAGAAGCTGAGGTGAATGGTGTTCACCTCTCTCCCTTCACCCACTATTCCAGTCACGTCACACTGCGGATGGCAATCAGGTGGCTCAGGCATGCTTTATCCTGGGTGAATCCATGCTGACTGTTCACAGTCACCTTCTCCTCCTTCATGGTCCTCAGAAGTCCGTTCCCAGAGGACTCACTCTATGATTTTTTCCCATGGACTGAAGGGAGGCTGACTGGTCTGTAGTGCCCCAGATCACCCTTTTGGATTTATCTGAAAAGGAGTGCACCATTTGCTTTCTTCTAGTCATCAGGGATCTCCCATGGTCTCCAGGACCTTTGAAGCACTGTAGAGAAGGGTGCTGCAAGGACATCGCCCAGCTCTCTCAGCACCCATGGATGCAGCCAGGTGGGTCCCATGGGCTTGTGAGGGTTGAGTCCTCTCAGGTAATCCCTGGGACTTGGTCCTCATTCATGACTGGTGGTTCTGCTTCTTGAACCTTGTCTGTAAGCACAGAGGTCTGTGAGAAGGCTACGCAGGTGAAGGCTGAGGCAGAGAAGGCAATGGAGTAACTCAGCCTTACTGGTGTTCGCTGTCAGTAACTCACCCACCCCATTCAGCCACCGACCCACATTTTCCTTGTCCAGCCTTTTACTGCTGATGTAGTGATAGAAGCTCTTCTTGTTGTCTTTGATATTTCCTGCAAGTCTGAACCCCAGCTGGACTTCGGCTTTCCGGATGCCATCCCTGTGTGCCTGCACAGTATTTCTGTGTTCACCCTTTGTAGCCTGTCTCTGCTTCCACCTCCTGCTACATGCTGCCTTTTAGCACTGGAAGCCATGACCTCCCCACTCAGAGAAGCTGGTCTCCTGACAAGTCCACTTGTCTGATGAGCTGGAAATTGGTTGAAAAAACAATCAAGAGTTTATCAACGCTTAAAAGCAATCAAGTTTATCAAGAGCTATCAAGCACAAAAATACAGATACAACCTCTGACTATGGAAGTATTTCTGCCCTAGATTTTTGGCAAATTTGGAAGATGTATCAGGGCATTACCATCGCTCATACACAACCTTGCTACATCCTTTCCCTAAGCATCGATCTGTTACTGATTGTTGTTAGAGGAATCGTACAAGGTACCTGGTCCTTTGCTCTGACAGAAAACATCCACATTTATATTTCTATGTCTTTCCTTTAAGTATAATACATACCAAAAACATGAAAGTTAAATCAGCTCTAAATCACAGGATTCCAGTCTCAAGACTTGCACTCAAGAATGAATTGACATTCTTCTGCCAAGTACCTGGTACGGATCACTGTCAAAAGGGACCTTAAGCTAGGTGGGCTACTGTCTACTCTTCTGCAGCATTTCACTCCCTGTGATTTATTCCAGAGGTAGAGATGGTCAGCACATGGCATCTACAGCTTAGCATGGACTTCAAATGATACCTTCAGAGCCCTCTTCCTTTGCTTCCCTCAGTCATTACTCAATTGCTGAAAATGGGGCAATACAGTCTGTCCATGCGTACCACCATCCCTGGCTGATTTAATGAATGGTAAAAATCACAGCCAAACAATAGTGCCTGGCAAACATCAGAACATTGCAAGTTATTGTTATTCTCACTGAAATATACAGAAGTATTGCAGCAAGCTATACAATAAAACCATATGTTCCTACCTGCTGTTGAACTCTACCTTGCATCAGAGGTGCCCTATGCAAAAGCATTTGACAGAACTGTGTGTGACTGCTAAATGTGCCCCTTCTGGGTCTTTAAATCCTCATTAGTGTTCTTCAAGTCAGTGCACCTGATTATACATCGCGCAGCAGGAAGATCTAACAAAGTATTGTTATTTGTATTATCTTTTTGTAATCTAGCATCCTGCTCCCATTAAAAATGTATAGTGACCTTACCCATGTCAAGGCTTTCAAGAAATAATGCACTGAGATAATTGGTTGTTTGGCATCGTACATAGCCTTTATAGCATGTGTCAAGCCCTGAGTCATACTAACATATTTAACGTTTCTCATTACGATATAATAAGAAATTGTGCCTGTATAAATCACATATTTATTCCCAACACGTGGCTTAGTTACACTGTGTAAAATGATGAAAACGATTTCCTGTCCTCACTAGCTATGTCTCACATAGAATAAAATGCTTTTATTAGATTTACTTTGCACCACAAGAATTGGATAGGTTAAGCTGCTCATATTTTTAAGCAATGATCTCTGCACAGGCACAGAATGTTATGTGTACTGCATCTTTCTGAAGAGATCTGAAGCACTAACATTAATAATGTGACAAACTGCCTCCATCATCACTCTGGATGCTGAAATTCAATAAACATTACTAAAATATTCTAACCTCTAAAATCACAGCCACAGTGGTTTCAAGAACAGTGTTTATCAGACACTGAATGATGCTGGACACAAATCTGGGGAATAGTTCCCTCAATCAATGTAGATGATTCACAGGAATGCTTTTCACGTTGAAAGCTCATGCCAGCTCACCAGTTCACATGTAAAGTAAAGAAAGAATTCTAAGAATTCTTTCAGGAAAATACACCTTTTCTTAAAAATCACTCCGCAAAGGACTACAGCTTAAAGAATCTATGCCAGGTACCCAGCTTATGTTTAGTGATGAAAAGCACCAAAGCTATGTCATTGTTGGTGCTGTTTCTTCAGATGTCCATCCCCTGGCTCAGCACAATCAACACAGCACCTCCATCCAACTTTTGTGTGCGCACGCGTATGCCTTATGTACGTGGACGTATACTTTATATTGTCTAAAGATATTAACAAACTCTGTCTTTCAAGAATTATAGAAAAAAGCATGTTAATTCTATCACATGTTTGATGCCAGGAATAATAAATTATCCACTCTTAAGCAAAAATTGTGAAAGTCTATCATAATTTATTCTTAAATTTAAAATAGTCTCCGAAACATTCAGGTGTGGTTTTTTGGTTTGTTTTTTTGTTGTTCGTTTGTTTAGGTTCTTTTTAAAGTAATGACAACTCTACGTGAGTGGCCATTTACCTGAAAAACAGCAGAACTGTGAATTTATTTTCAACCTGTGAGAATACTCGCAAAATCAATGGATTATGTATATTATTCTAAAACACAAAATTAAGTATTAACCTGAATACACTAAAACTGGGAAGAAAAAAAAAAGAAGTCATGCCGCTGATCGACTGTGAGGAACTACTAGACTGATCCAAGAGATCACTGTTAATACTGTTATGACTATATCTAATTATCAAGCCCTGTAGAACCCTACTCAGGCAAAACAAGCCTTTTAAAATAGGTTACCAAATAATCCTTCACATTTTTACCATCATCAGCTGCCACACAACTGCCCTAGGGTCAGATGTAAAGGTTTATGCCCGCATTGGTTAACTTTTATTGAAATTTTGCAAGGCGGATACTAGTTAATTACTTCACATGCTCATCACGTGGAATGGCCTACAGAGAGGTTAGTAACAAGCGACCGTGCAGGGCAAAATCTTGGCTTGCTACCTGGAACGTCCCCCAGGGTTCAAAGCAGTCCAAGACGATGCAGGATGGAAATGACCAGCTTCATTCCTCACTAGCAAGGAATATGGGTTCATCAGTTTAAGTGTAATAAGCATTCTTGAGCTGCCATCTCAGAAAGACATGAAGGAGGCAGACACTTCCATGCTGCGACAACACAACAAGAGTAGATGCTTACTCTTTTCTCCCTTTAAAATTCTTGTAACTTGTAAAATTTTCCAACTGAAAGCTTCAGGATTTTTAACTACATGAACAATAGTTTAACAAAACAACGACAGCCATGCTAGCCGGCACTTAGGCTCCTTTGCAAATGCAACGTTATCTCAGTTACACATGGAAAACCACCTTTTTTTTCCTGACTTACTAGATACATATGTAGGCAAATACTTTTAGGTCACTTATGTTTGGATTAGAAATGAGAAACTTCTGAGACAAATGTACACACATCCCAAAGTAGGGTAAGCTGTGGAGAAGTAGGGCACGAGGAAGCTGTCCTAACCGGGGGCTCCTTCAGGATCCTCTTCTGTGTCCTCAGTGTCCGGTGCTACGTAGCTACGCAGTATGTTGGAAAGTCTGGAGGTTGAAGTGAACTTTTCCCCTTGCTTGCCTTGCTCATATCTTATTTAGGAATTCAGCGCCGTTTGGGGAACACTTACAGACACTTTAAATCGCATTTGCCTGGTGTGATCTTTTATTTATTTACTCTAAAGATCCCCAAGTGCGAGAGTTCAGAGCCACCACGGTGGAAGAATTTCAGTGTTTTAAACACTTTCTGATGAAAACAACTGTTTGTCCTCATAAAACATTCCTCGGTCTCTGATCCCACCAGGCCACGATGTGGACAGACCCCAGCAAGTATATGCAAACGGGTTATTACTTCGGTGCTCTCCCTTGCATACTGCAGTAACTGTTACTGATATAAACTTATGACTAGACAAAAATAACTGGTTTACTAGAAACCCAGCCAGAAAAAGAAATGGGTAAAAAGAAAAATCTAACTTTGTACATTAACTGACATAGTAATCGCTATCCAGTACCCAGAGTAAATTTGGCAGAATTAATCCCAGCCTGCATCCTGGAATTAAGAGTAAAGCACAGCATATTTAGTACACCAACCAGGTATTGTCCACCACTACTGATACCACTGGAAACATGTTAAGTTTTTTCATGAACAAAAGCAGAAACTAACCCTGCTCATGGAATGCTATATTCATGAAATTATCCCTTTTTTCCAGTGACCTGGTTTCATATTAGGCAAATAAATGCCTGTGTTTCTGTGCAACACTGTATGATGAATTACTTGCCCAGACTTTTCTAAGAGAAGTAGCAACTGACATCAGGTTAACACAAAAGGATTCTTAAGCTGCACATAGCTCACAGAAACCAGAAACTAAGGACATCATTCACTCTTTTGGAAACCTGCTATGCCCAACAGTAGATCTTTCCCTTCAGGCAGAAGTGGTAAGCAGCCTTGCTCATAACAAACTGTTGCTACAGCTCAAAGAGTAATGGCACATTTATATTCAGAGTAAAGTACAAGCAAGAGTTTTGCTATAAGACAAATACATGGTTGAGAAGCACACAATAGGAGCTGGGTGTTGTTATTACTATCTACATTTAATTATTCTACTTTTCCAGTGTTTCTTTGTCCATTTTCCATGCTGAAAAGATTCCATCAGCTGAGGTAGGAAAAAACACCCACACCAACCAACGTGGGTGAACTGGTTTGAGTTAATTAAAGCCTGAAATCTCTTAATGTTAATATTAAAACATCTTTCCAACACACACCCACTTTGAAATTATGAAGGTTCTAAAACTTTTGAAATTACTATTATTACCACTACAGAAATAAATAGCAGGTGAGCTTGGTTTAGAAATGCTTTCCATATATTTAAATACATAGCAGTTAGGGTAATTACCCAGCCTCTTATGAGCCTTTTTTATCAATCCATGAATTATCAGCACATAGTATATTTTTACTGTGTAAAAGCCATATTTTCACAGAGAGATGCATGTTGCTTGCCATTCCTGAAGAGCTTTAAAAGTCCTGAATAAGACAGCATAATAGTTAAAGGGATCCAGATTATTCAAAAGAAAGGTTTGGCTCCTTGTACATGAATAGCCAGGATATTATGAACTCTCTGGCTCTCTTTCTGCATATAAAAAAAGATTACCCTTGCTTTCTGCAGAGATTATTAAGGCAATTCACTTGTTTTACATTCTGCGATAAAATAAACTCCACTGTCATGCTGCCTGGAGCTCCTGTATCTCATCCATTATGTAAATCTCCAAAGAGTAGCTCAGCAAACATCATCTCAGTTCCACTGCACTTAATAAGGCGACCTACACATCTAAGTTAATTTTCATCTTCCTAAGACCAGCAGAAACTCTTTACTTCTTAATTTGCAAGAGAGATTCTCACTATCATCTTTCTTCATAACCACCAAAGCCCAAGCCCATATAGTTTTAAATGGAACTCAGACTTAACTCCAAATGTTTGGGTTTGGGGAGTTGCACAATCTCCTCTAAAAACAGGAAAATAAAGCCAAGGAAAAATAATGTTTTCAATCTCCCTAGTTCTAGGACATCTTTTTTGTTTTTGTTTTTTTCGTAATACAAATACTGAAACATTTCTGTATTACTTAGAAATTAAGGTGGAAACTCAGTGCATGTTTACCTATAACGTCTGAAAGCCAAGGCTTTTGTTTTCAGTTGAGCTATGCCCACATAGCCCACATGTCCATCACAGCTGACTGCTGCAATCACAGCTGTAGCAGACTGTTACCAAACTGAACTGAAACAACAACAAAAAACCCTAAGTAAATAGCGAAGTTCAAAAGAAGGTGACAGCGTCAAAGCAGAAAACTTGCCCTTTCCTGACTCATCACCAAACCTCTGCACAAGAAAGACTTAATGAATCACCAGGAGTACACATGAAACACTGTGTGGGAAGCGTTAAGAGTGGGTCAAGATTTAGATTAATACCACGAGCTTATTTTTCCTTTCAGACACATGTCCTTGGGTATATGAAATACCATAGCCAGTGGAATCATTATTCAGGTCTGTTAGCAGTGGATATCAGTATTAAAATAACTGCCTTCTCCTTACGTGCTAGCTACTGAATTCTAACACGTTCTTCTATGCCTTCATATAAGAAGTGACAAATTGCCATTGTTTGATATTATTCTCTCCACTGCATGTCAAAAATACTAAAATCCAAACACATTTATTTCTAGCACTAAATGTTTATTGTCAGATATGTAGGAAAAGGAAAACAAGAAAACGTATGTAGTATTTCAATTTCTAGTTCAATGTATCTTAATCAGCACTGCTGTGCAGACCAAGAACCATGGGTTTTTCCCTTCTCATTGAGAAATAAAGATTAACTCTAAAACGCAGTTAGCTGTGCTGCTTCATCATACTGAGAATTAATACCCCCCACAACAGAAGTATCCTTTTTTCCCATGAACACACTTATATCCTGATAACTAATGACCAGAAACAGGTCATTAGGAAACAAGAAGTAGTAAGTCCTATAAATCTCTGGTTTAAACTTGATTTGATGGATCATGCTCAACAGAACTGAACAGTATGCAGCTTCTTGGAAACCAAAAACCTGAGGGTATGAACTTAAACATCTTTATCCCCATTGGGCGCTTTGGAAACTTGTGTCATACTTCCGAAAATACACACATCAAAATGGTCTTGTCAAACAGCTTTGAAATTAAATGCCTTGTGCTTCCCTCTCTGGAGTAGTATAAATTTAGTCATTATTAGAATTAGTATAATTGTTCTCTAAGTGTTCTAGGAATAAAAGGTGAAATATGCTCGGTGACTGCTCTTTCATTCCCACGAGAACATGCCGCAGCAGTGAAGTCGGGCTGCAAGAGCAGGGATGCTCAGGGCAGGGATGCTTTGAAAACCCAAGGACTGGAGAATGAGCCCAAAGTGGAGCCTGGTGTACTCACCATGTCTGCGCAAGCATAGCTTACAGGTAGAGATGTCTGTTCTTCCAGGGAGGACACAGAAATCCCATGGGAATAAATGCCCTCTGGAGATGCCTACTGCTGTCTGCCAACTAGTGGAAGACAGGAGCCTTCAGCAAAATGACTGACGTTGAAAGGAACAGATCCAGGCCTTGGAGATCTAGCTCCCTGTGGACTATGACCTCTCACTTATGACTAGTCCTCACCAGGGATATCAAGGCTGAAAGAGAAACCGAAGAAGCTGGTTTGAACCAGAAACTGGTTTGGAAACACCACTAAACAAAGAGGGACATCACGCAATCTCAACTGGGAGGTCCTTGAGCGTTCACCTTGCAGAACCACGAGTCTGCACCTCCCTCAGAAAGCAGCACTGTTGCAACAGGAAGGTATCTTCTCAGTTTAGCTGAAGATATACACAGCCTATGTCTTATAATAGCCCATGAGAAATCAGAGCATGTTAGGTAAGCTTTTTGGAGCATGCCTCCCAGTTTGGTTTCTTCCAAAAGCCACCTAGCTTGCACAGCCCAAGGCCATGCGACGAGGCGAACTGAAGCACGCCAGGCCGGGTCATTCATGGAAGCATTTCCTGATCTAAGCTAAACCAGTAACACACTCAGCTCACCCCCCAGCTCTGGTCTGGTCTGCTCCAGCCAGCTTCCTCCAAAACCAAAACCAGCTTGTGGTTTGGGGGACTGATCCTTCTAGGCTTTTCTAGTGACTGTGGACAAATCTCTACCAGTTTGACTGGTCCTACCGAGCCCCCCAAGCCTGCCCCCTCAGATCCCCACACATGGCCTCACACCAGAGCCCACAACATGCAACAGATACTTTCATACCATGGAAACACGACACTGATAGACCTCCAGTTACCTCCAACAACAACAACAACGAGCAACAGGAGCATGGCAAAGGTATGGGAGGACACCCAAACTCCAAAAGTCAGTAGCACACCTGCAGCAAGCGCAGTATGGAGGGAGCTAACCCTGGCGGGTGGGCATGCAGGGAGCTGGCATCGCTCACACCACGGCCACAGTTTGCTCACTGAAGTGGATGCACTCAGCAAGGCAGATACAGCAGGTCCTACGTTTAGGCTTGGCAGTCCTGAGGTACTAAACACAGCAGCAGCCAGAACTGAGAAAACAGCTCACGTCAAAATTTCTCACCTCGATCTTCGGGCTGCTTCCATCATTTTATTTCATATAGTCTACAACATGCTCCCAAGAAGCAGGAACTCTGCTGGTAAAGCACCTCCTCTCCCTCCCAGCATGGGAACACTGACACACCATGCATTTCAAATAACAGAAATGGGAACCAAGGGTGTCTGTGTCTGCATTGTAAAGCACTTGGACATTTTATGCTCACAGGCTAGTTTTTGCTATCTCTGTTCTCAGCCCTGGCAAAACTTTTCAAGGTGGAGTTTTTTGGTTTTCACTCCCAGAATGAATTCAAAAACAAACAAAAAACACCCCAAAACCCCAAAACTTTGAAAACAGTTACAGGAGGACACTCATGACAGGAAGAGTTTAAGCTCTGTAAGACTTAAATTAATCAAAATAAGTTAAGTAATCACACACCAAACCTTAAAATCAACAGCAGTAAATAATACAAATGATAGATGCCAACGTTTACTAACTAAAATTCTAAGGGGTTATCTATTAACTTTCAGAAGTAGTTTAACAGGCACTCTACCACACCGAGTTACGTCAACAGATGCTGCAGCAGGCCCTTAAACACAGCTTTCACCTACACCCACAATTTACTAACCACAGGCTCATCACCTCCTATGTCTTCGTGGAAGAGTGATCTAGGCAACACCAGAAAGATCTACCTTTGCTTTACAATGACATTTAGTAATTTTAATGAGATGAACTGTGAACAGAACTCCAGTACTTTAAATATTCCACATTTTTGTAACATTTTGTCAATTCTAGACTAATTACTCCCCTGTGAGCTGCACGACAACGTGGGCCGCCTTACTCCCCTACACACCACCTCACACAAAGGTTGCTGCCATCCTTTTTTATGCAATTCTTCATTCTTCCTGTTTCAAAAAACTGCTGAATAAATAGGATTTTAATTCAAGAACTGCAAAATCAATGCACCTGAAACACCCCACAGCAGCTCCAAGCAGAGTAGAAATCTGTGCAGCCACCGGGATGCAAACCCCGTACACCGCTGCTGAGCACTGCTGGGCCAGAGACATTTCTCACGATTCTGAGCAAAGTCTCTTGGGGAGTTCTGCACTGACTACTTGAAAATGCAACCTTATTTCATAGACTCACAGAATCATTTAGGTTGGAAAAGACCTGTAAGATCATCAAGTCCAACCATTAACCTAACACTGCTAAGCCCACCACTAAACCATGTCCCTAAGTGCCTCATCCACATGTCTTTTAAATACCTCCAGGGATGGTGACTCCACCACCTCCCTGGGAAGCCCGTTCCAATGTCTGGCAACCCTTTCAATGAAGAAGTTTTTCCTAATATCCAGCCTGAACCTCCCCTGGCGCAACTCGAGGCCATTTCCTCTTCTCCTGTCACTTGTCACCTGGGAGAAGAGACCAACACCCACCTCTCTGCAACCCCCTTGCAGGTAATTGTAGAGACCGATGAGGTCTCCCCTCAGCCTCCTCTCCTCCAGACTGAACAACCCCAGCTCCCTCAGCCGCTCCTCATAAGACTTGTGCTCCAGACCCCTCACCAGCTTCGTCGCCCTTCTCTGGACACGCTCCAGCACCTCAATGTCCTTCTTGTAGTGAAGGGCCCAAAACTGAACACAGGATTCGAGGTGCGGCCTCACCAGCGCCGAGTACAGGGGCACGATCACCTCCCTGCTCCTGCTGACCACACTGTTTCTGATCCAGGCCAGGATGCCGTTGGCCTTCTTGGCCACCTGGGCACACTGCTGGCTCATATTCAGCCGGCTGTCAATCAACACCCCCAGGTCCTTTTCTGCAGGGCAGCTTTCCAGCCACTCTTCCCCAAGCCTGTAGCATTGCATGGGGTTGTTGTGACCCAAGGGCAGGACCTGGCACTTGGCCTTGTTGAACCGCATACAGTTGGCCTGGGCCCATCGATCCAGCCTGTCCAGATCCCTCTGCAGAGCCTTCCTACCCTCAAGCAGATCAACACTCCTGCCCAACTTGGTGCCATCTGCAGACTTACTGAGGGAGCACTCAATCCCCTCCTCCAGATCATTGATAAAGATATTAAACAGAACTGGCCCCAGTACTGAGCCCTGGGGAATACCACTGGTGATGGGCCTCCAACTGGATTTGACTCCATTCACCACCACTCTCTGGGCTCGGCCATCCAGCCAGTTTTTTTAGCCAGCGAAGCGTGTGCCTGTCCAAGCCATCAGCAGCCAGTTTCTCCAGGAGAATGCTGTGGGCAACAGTGTTGAAGGCTTTAGTAAAGTCTAGGTAGAATATAGCCACAGCCTCTTCCTCATCCACTAAGTGGGTCACTTTGTCATAGAAGGAAATCAGGTTAGTCAGGCAGGACCTGCCTTTTCATAAACCCATGCTGACTGGGCCTATATTTATTATATATAAAGATATCTTTATTTAATGATTTTAAAGCAAAGCTTGAGACTTTTGCAACAGACCAGGTTTTGATGGGGAAAATCTAACCCACCCCTGTGACTACTTCCATTGCTTTTCTCAAGTTTGAGGCTGCAGAAAGACCACAGCTATCTTCAACCACTAAAATAACACTTCTAAAATATATTGTGGTTTTGATATATGAAACTTAAAAGCAACAGTTATGATCCTCCGTATATGCCTGCCCCCTGATCCTCGCTGGTAGGAATGAAATACAAGGACAAAACCCTCAAAATCATAATCCAACTTAGTTTAAACAAGGTCAGATCACAAGCCAAGCACTAAGTATTATTTGGCCCTAACTCCGATGAACTGATTTTATGTGTGTGTGCACACGCATGTGTGTGTATATGTGTGCATTGGATACCCGCCCCAAGCCAGCTGCTGAAGAGCACTGTGTAAACACACCAAAATCACTGGGAAATGAGTGGAATGGAGCCAAGATCTGAGACCCATGAACAAGAAACCATTTAGGCTGTGAAAGCAACTGCCCAGAAGAAATGAAGAAAGAAGTGGTGTAGAACAAATTTTGTACTGCTGTTTGTAAGGAAAGCCTAACAGGAACGCTGAGGTCTTCCCAGAAATCGTTCATTTATTTCACAAAGGCAAAGGGAAGAGGAATGAGCTCGTATGCAATGCAAATGCGTCAAGCTGAAGGGGTTCATTGCAGGCATCTTAAATGCCTTTTTCTTCTGGGAAAAGATCAATGTTGGAAATGCCCCCAGCAATTTTTCAGACATGGGGATCAGTTCCAAGTCTACCCCACCCCACTCCCAGCAGGGCTGAGCTGGCAGCAACCAAACCTGGGAGCTATACCACTCACAATGCACAGCCTTCCGGCAGCCCAGAAGCCGCACGGCACCCAACGGGAAAGGATGGGAGCAAGAGACAGCACAATATGCAGCAGTCAATGTAAGGAACAGAATAAGAAAGAAAATCTCTGCTGCTCCTCCCTTTCCTGAGTACAAGGTTTGGGGAAAAGTTTTCCTCCCACTCTACAGTTTCAGCATAAGTTTTACATTTTTAAGTGACAGTAAGTAAAAGCAAATCTGTCCTACGAATATGACTAAGTTCCAGTCAATCTATTTACGCTGTGAAATATTCATTAAATATCAACCACCAATGGACTGTTAAGGGACCCATCTTGATAAATGCTAGACAACAGATGAAACCAAAAGTCTCCCTGCCTTGCTGAATGAGGCCATCAGTCATTTTTAAGTGGTCGTTTGTTACATTGTTTTATCCAAGATATTTATAATCATAATGAATTGAGACAAAACATCAAACTACAGCCTCTTTGCCTGAGAGTAATCTAAACTGAAAAGCATGTAACAGAAAGGATGGATTGATGGTCAGTGCAAAATAACTCCCTTGAGATTAATATATTTTATCCTGTTGATGTTTCTAGTCATAATTATACTCCAAGAATCCACTGAATGATGTTAGATGTGAAAGACCACTTCAGAGCAGTCGCTTTCTTTGTAGGAAAACTGCATTTGTTTGTAATGGATATGGAGGGACAGCAGAGGACAAAAAACAAACATAATCATCATGCTGCTACTAATATTCTGACTATGCAAATAAAAACATAAAAATTCCTCAAAACACCCTCAAACACATTAAAAAATAAGTAAATCATTTTTATCATGACCAGACTTTAGAATCATGAAAAAAAGTAAAGATCAAAAGTCCAATGAGTCCGAACTCCATCCAAAATCAGGGTAGCTCCAAAGTTAGGTAAGACGGCCCAGGGGCTTGCCCAGCCTGCGCCGTGAGCATGGGGTTGTTCCTCCCCAGGTGCAGGACCTTCCCCTCTGCTGAACTGGATGAGGTCCCTGCCAGACCATTTCTCCAGCCTGCTGAGGTCGCCCCAGACGGCAGCCATGCCCTCACTGCATCACCTGGGTACCACTACGCAGCACCACACATTTAGCCGGCACCCTCCTACGCCCTGCTCCGCACAGGAGTCAGGGGAGGTGAGGCAAGGGCTCATCAGAGGTAGGAAGACTCCTGAGATAGGATGAGCTCTGGAGAGCTCAAGAAAGATCTCCTTTGTACTGAGCCCTTTCCTCTAAATAGCTGAGCCAAACTTGGCTCTTGTTTTTCATTGTTGGTTTTTGGTTTTGTTTTTTAAGAGATGAAGCACAGGTTACATGAGACAGCAGTACTTTCTGGGCTTATCACATAGAACTCTTGAAAATAAATAGTCGTCTCCTAACATCACTGAATTCAATACAACTGTGTTGTTTATCATTTTTGAGCATTAAACAACTTAGAACGTCATTAAGCCTGATCACATGAACTGCCCAGTAGTATTTCTGCAGGCTGTCCATGAAACCACAGTGTGAGTGGGAGACTGTACCCAAGACCACTCGTTAAGTACAACACAGATCTACCGTTTCAATCTGAGCAATCTCTTCTCCCCTTTAATTTCACTCTGACCTCCTTTCAGTCCTGCCCACTTCTTTTTCGTTTAAAGTCTTGATCTTTATTTTGCCCAGGACTTTCTGAGCTATAGTTCCTCCCTGTCAATTACCAATTCCCTTACCAGCTCCTACCCTGGTCTCTCATCTCCATACATCCACATTCAATCACTGTAGACTGAAAAATGTAAACTTTAAATGTCAGATTCAGAGAACTGAACCTGAGGCAGACCGACAAATACCTAAAATATACCAACAGAACATACAGATGATGCAACTCAAGTTGTTTACACTCCCAATGATACACCAACATACTCATGTTACCAATGGAAAGCTTTCAGAACTTCATTAGCAAAGCAGCAATAAAGTGAAAGGCTGAGGCATGGTGCTGGGTAAAATCCACTCTCTTTCCTCTTGGAGCCAGAATTTTATCAACTGATCTTAACAGTGACCACAGAGGAGCCCTCTCCACCTCTATTGCTTAAGTTTTCTGGAATCAGTCTTCCCAGAAAAGGAATTTTTAGCCTCTAACTTTTAATTCCTGCACAAACCCACATTTTTTTCTCGTTCAGTGATATGATTTAATCACGGTACTTTCCTAACAGAAAAGATTAATGGCTGGATTCCGAGCCCTACGTTTGCAAAGACTGCCAAACAGAAAACATGTAAAGAAATAACTCAGTATCCCCTTCTTCATCTGCACATAGTTTGTGCAGCTTCCCCATGATTACTGCAGGATGTCATCAGAAGGGCATGAGAGAGTGAAACTATGGCTTGACAAGAAAGAGGTCACCCTGTTCTCCTGTTCTTCTTTCCTTCTGCCACCACTCTAAGTTGAACCAGAAAGGCAAAACCAGAGAGAGGAACAGAGATTCAGAGCCAGCAGTGCTGCATCTCTCATGCAACTGCAGTCTCTCCCAAGAAACTTGGGAAAAGGCCACTGAGTCCAAGAGTTTTGCATTTGCCTGATCTGCAAGCCCTTCCGCCTCTGTGCAGACTCTGGTTACGATGACCCCTTTCAAGGATCTGATAAATCCTTAACGTTTTCTGCTCTGGTGTCACTTCCCAAGCCAAATACTGTCCTCTAGTCTTGGCCCAGTTCCTCCACAATTCAATGCAAAACATTACCACGCTATGGTAGTACTGCTCTGTGCTGCCTTCTGGACAGTTTGAGGAGTCCACTGTAACATAATGATAACCAGAGATAGCTCACAGATAATTAGGTTGCTCTTTGCACCCTCTCACACTTTCTGCCAGTAAACTGGTCCCCAAATTCATACATACAGGATTTTATCACTGCAGTTCTGGACGACACAAGCGAGGTTTGGGTGGTACCAGTTTTTCACTCTGCTATTGATAGCCAGGAGGTCTGAGCAGGGAAGTGTTTGCTCCCCCATGACGCGAGCTCATCTCAAGCTATCAGACATCGGTATGGACAGCAGCTGCTGACACATCAGCAATCAAACCAAAGAGAAATTCCTTAAGACTTTGTGCGCTGGTTTTAGCGGGCAACAACTGCTCGTTCATATCTGGGCATATGGGTCCCTGATCCCATAGAGAAATTGTGTACATTACTGCAGAGCTACTAATACCACTCACTGTCTCTAATAGGGTTTAAATTCGGCTCCTGGAAGTGTTTTCTGGGACCTGTGGTATATAAAGCAGATGTTGTATAGATGCTTCTGAACTGAAGATTGTTTTGCTGGCTGTTACTTTGGGAGACTGGATTCAAGGACACAGATTATTCCCTCAAGTTTTATGCTCCTTGTGATTCTGGAGGTAGCTAGGATCAGCATGTCCACTACCTGTTGTAAACACTAAAAAAGAGTACCCAACAAGGAGTTAAAGTAAACTCTTGTTTATCCAAGTCAGTTGTTGAAAAACTGTAAAACTTCTGAACCACTAAAAGATTGATAAAACCAAATTATCATTGAGATAAATAAGAATCTTTGTCCTCCTGAACTACTTTACTCAAGTTAATAGAACTATAGACTTACATTTCTGGTATTGAACTGACACTGTACTTTTGAGAAAATCTGGGGACTTTGCTGTTTTTTTGATTGTTCCCACCCCTAACTGGGATTCGGGCATTGAAGAAAGCTCTCTAGGAAAGAGGTTTTCCACTATAACATATTCCTCCTTGACCAGTAGAATTTCCAGAATGCCTTATTAACTGAGCTGCTGCACAGCATCCCACTGTACCGCACCCTGCATCCTGCTGTACCGCGCACTGCTTCTCTCTTTACAATTCATTTGCACCGGTGCAAACCCAAAGGCACAGTCAGCTTTGTTTAAGCATCCTTGGCAGCAACTGGTTAACGCAGCATCCCAGCCAAAACCTATAGTTCACAGTTACTAACAAGTCAGATTGACAGATGTCAAGGCCTACTGAATTTTATCACCTTACAAAGCATAACAATAAAGTCAGTAAAGCGTGGAGGTCCACTAACAGCTTCTTCCTTTTTAACTAGTGCAGAAAATGCATGCTGTAAGACAGCCATCTCTCTATGATGAGAAAACAAAGCACCAAGATACTTTCAAAGCTATCATATCCTATTTGACTTCTTAAAAAGCATTTGTCAGTGTGGCATCTGAGTGCCACTCATCAATGTATTAAGCTTCATAGTCAGTAGCTGTAATGGAAGACAACGCCTCTCTCATTCTCCCATCATCCTTGCATATGAGAATAATGAACACCACTATGCATCAGCCCATTCAAACACTTGGCTTCAAAGGAATTACCTATTTCCTTAACATACTACTAGGTTTTCCTTTGAACACTGAGGTTTGGTCAGGAACTGTTGCATTAAACTACAGCTGTGTTAAGCTATAGTATTCCCCTGCCTGAAAGACAATACGGCATATGAAGCTCAGATCAGTTATTTCATCCATTACATTTTGTAACACAATATAAATTTTTGATAATAGCAGTAATATGTATAATGCATATGCCTGTAAAAATGTCAACCAACTTTTATGGCTTTCCTCTTCATATGAATATTCAGTCATCCATTCGTCCCTAGATCCACTTCAGTCCTGAAAAAGAAAATGAAATAATTGATGTATTTTCTTAGAGGTTCATTAATTTCTCAAACATTATTGTATATGTAAATAAAAAACCTAACCACGCACATCTGTTCCATAGTAAAACAGAGGTCAGAAGAACAGTATGTTTATAAGCACTTCAAAAAAAAAAAAAAAAGGATAAAGACGACAAAAAGTATATTGGAGAAAGCCTTATGTTTCCTCTTAACTAATGATTTTAGTCAATGCTCTCAGTGTCTTTAATTTCTGAGCCGCTACTTGAGCACACTAAATCCCAACTGCTTTAATTAGCCTTCAGGGACCATTGTATATCGGTACCCTGCATTTGTACAGGTAAACTTCCCAGCAGTTACCAAGTACAAATATTCTTTACTGGTATTTCAAAATGTGTTTCCCAGAAATACTATGTGAGAGCTGGACAATAACACATCAAAAGCCAAAATACATTTATTAGTGAACACAGTCAATACTCCAGCCATGGGAAATAACTGTGCAAGACCATTACAAAATTTGAATACACATTTCTTGAAAGGTTTCCTATGGATACATGATTATTTTAGTTACGTTTCCATGTGAATCTATAAAAGAAAAATGTATATAGAGATTTAAATACTATAATTATACTTTTGGGAGGCTCCTTCAGGTTTAAGAAAATATACAAATCCAGTAGTCTAACTTTTTTAAAGTCTTGAGGAAAAAAAAAACTTCAGATGTTCAGTATTTAAATAATAGACAGTATGTCTTAAATCTCTTGCCAAAATACGTGCATATATCCGGAAGCAAATACTACTTACATATGTCTCTTAATAATGGAAATGGTGTGAAGTCAAGAATCTAAATCTGCTGTCAGAGTTATTATAAACAATCTGCTGTTATTTTTATACCATTCAAAATAAGGTCATCCTTCAAATAGCAGTGGAGCATCACCTGCCCGCTTTTAAACCACAACCCAGTATTTCTTTACTGCTGCATATACGACAACATGGCTAACAGGTTTCCAAACACTAAGCAAACTTTTACACTGAAAACAAGACAAGAAGCTCCCCTAAGCATGTAAAATTAGTAAATATTAATATACTGTGCTATTTTTATACTAACTAAACACCATGCACTTACTCTTTTTTAGTAACCTTAATATTTTCTTAGAAATACAATTAAGTTCCAAATATTCATATGAATCATAAAAGGTTGCAAAATCATCACAAACACTGACCTCACTAAATGTAATTAAATACTGTAGGCTTAGACCATGCTACACTATTGTAGACCATTTGCCCCATCTCTCATGCATCTTGTAGACTCTCTTTCCTTTTGTTTTTTTAATCTCCCTTGGAATTATTTAGATTGCTTCAAAATTTCCATTTCATGAAGCAGGTTTTCTTTTTTTGTTTCTTTAAATTGCACACTTGAAGAACCACCTTTTAGTTTCTAGCTGCTCCTTCTCTGTGCTCATGTCCAAAAATGGGACAAGTGAATGAGGTTTTCTTATATCCTGGACTTACAAGATGTGGTTATCTAACCTCAGCAGGAAATATCTCAGTCATCAAGTTCTTTAAAATTAAATGTAATGTATTCAAAAGCTTCATGGGGTCTCTCTCAGAGGAAGACAAGAGTTTGAGCTGTAATTGTTTCCAGTTCTCCAGGTTTTCTCATCATTACTCCTCCCTACATGCACACAGCCACACACACTCCCTACAACACAACTCAGCTTCAAGTTACACACGAACACTGAGGTCCTATTAGGTTACTGTGGCTATGGTGACAGAGCAAACATGGGTACATGTTTCAAAACTGCTAACATGCCGCTATCAAACTAGCCAATAGCTGCAGCTGGTTTTGCGTTATTAAATGACGTACAGTGGCCCTCCTCATGAAAGAGCTACTTCATTAGCAATGATAAATAATTGGGTCTCATTAATTCTCTTCCGGTCTGCACAATTTATCAAGCACCGAATTGCCCATGTCCTTCCATCACTGAGGTGCTCTCCCTCCATAGAAGGGTTTCTGCATGTCCTCCTCTTTGCCAAGCACGAGCGGCACACCACAAGCTCTGGCAGCGCCACCGTCCCACGAGGCTGCTCCACCCTCATACACGCGGTTTGGGGGTAGGGCAGGGGTTATCCCCTGGCACTGACCGCCAGCAAGAGTGACCAAGAGCATCAATTTTGATGGCCAACACACACTTGCCACAAATGCCACCCATACAGGCCACACACCTCTTCATCGTGACTATTTTAGGCTGCTTTTGGGGAAAAGATGAAGAGCAAACCACTCATCTGACAACAGAATTTAACTAGTAACTCCACAAATCTGTTGTCTGATTTTCAGAAGAGCTGAAAAGCTTCAGCTTTAGCTGAAATGACTCTGAAATGCTTATGAAAAATAGGACCGGCCATCCTTACAGATCTAGTGCATCCATTCTGCCAAACCTGCTCTGGACTTTGGTTTTCAGCAGCTTACTGTGAAATCTGTTTCTACTATCTGAAATATGAAAACAGACATAAAAGTCCTAATAGAAGCATCTTCCATTTGTATCAAGTGGTTTTTATACCAGAAGAAAATCTACCTGACAGAACAACTGCACAATATTCCTGACTCGACACCTTTATGTCAAAAGGGTTCTTTAAGTAATCATAGAGCAAAGCACCTAAGAAACCACCGGTTTCAACCAAAAGAAAGAAATGTAAGTAGCAAACACAGAATCATGTCCACTTCTAGCCAAAGGCTAACCATCATCTTAAAATTGTGTTTTCAGACCCCAGGAGTTTATAAAGCTACCAAACGTTAGATTCCTTCTCCTACAGCAAGAGAAAACCAAACAGAAATTGTAACACCTAGTCCATTTTGAAAACCTGTCTTGATCAGAATAAATGCCCTGGTAGCCCTGCCCTGGTAGCCCCACCCTGGCCGGCATCTTCACCCACCGGTGAAACTGAGCAGGGAATCATGGACCAGAGTAAGGAACATGAGAAGGGTTTCAGGACAATCATGCTGAGCGTATTTCCAGACAAACAGAGGCCACTATGTGTGTAGAGGTGCCCTTGTCTCTACAAGTAGACCATTTTCGAACATATAAACCCACGTTAGTTCATTAAAAAACAAGTTCATACCAGTACCATTTTCACATCTCTTTTACATACTGCTAACTTTTAAGTAAATTCGCATTAATACAGTTACAAACTATTATTCCTCACGCTATTTTGCCCCTTTTCTAATTTGGATAGATATGGGAACACACATTTGGAAAAGACTAACTCAGTCACAAAGTTAATAAATCTTGATCCAGAGAATGACTTAACTTTTTCCTCTACAAAGCAATCCCATATTTGGGCATAACTGTATTTCTGAATCACCTTCTTGCATCATTGATTTACCTTTAAAGTATGCACTTTTCTTCTTGAAAGCCCTTAAATCTACACTTACACTTCCGTAATCCCTTTCAAAGGCCCTGAGTCACACAAAACTTCCCTGAAGATGGAGTGCAACTTCTCCCAAACTCATGAAGGCCAACCTGAACATCAGATAAGGCAGGATCACCGAAAGCACGGTTTCAGCAGCATTCACAGATGAAAGAACACAGGTTATCCTCAACCCATTGTTAATAGTAGCCACATACTTGCCCTTTTTTCTTATGTTTCTGATTCTTGCAGGGAAATTCGTAAACACCATACAGCAGACATTCTGCAGAAGCTGCAGATAACATATACGTTAACCGCAAGCTACAGATTTGCAACAATCCTCAATATTTAGAATCAATAAGGGACAGGAGAGGCTGAAATTCAGTGCAGCATTGTACTGCATCAGCGTACCCGAGAACCTACCTATATTGTGCTTCGAGTGCCTACCTTTCTTGACTTGGGTCTAGCCCCAAGGATTTTTGTAAACTGAGTTCTGTACCATTGTAAGTGAAAGTAGCCAAAACACTTTGCCACAAAGTTGTCCGTAAAAAAGTTAAAAAACTTCAAATTCCAACATCAGCCACTATCCCACCAGCAGCCATCACAAGCTGCAAGATGACCAGGTAATACAACTGAAAATCCATTCAGTTTAGGTTAAGCGTAACTGCTATGTACTTTATAGACCACACCAGACCAAAGAAGTACTTGCTACGCATTCTGCCACTCACTAAACAACTGTGATAATAAGGTTTGCTATGTTCTCAGCTGAAGTTTTTGCTAGTCCTTGACAGGGATTTCTGCTCAAATAAGGCAAGCGGAGTTACTTGCTTTAAGATGCCAGCCCCCCCGCTAACATCTTTGTTGCTCTGACGTAGTGTCATAACAAAAATATCTTAAGCTGCTCAAAATATTTCTGAAAATTAACTTCATGCTTCAACTTCTGGATTTCACTGGTATTTTAATAAAAGTAAAGAGAAGCAGGAGGCAGAGAGTGGGATGCTTGTTGCTAGGCGATACCTAGCTCTCCTGAACTCCTACAGACTGAAATATTTATCCAGACTCCCACATAAAAAGACATCTAGCATAGAGAAAGAAGAGACACAGGCAATTGCTGAAGTACATCATGATTCAAGGTAAGAAGGAGCAGTTTAGCCACCTGCTCGGCACCTAAGCTGCAGAAGCTGCAGTCTGTGATGGGGGGGGCTGATGCAGCTCCTCCCAAATGTCTACCCTGATTTCAGATGAGCCTCATGAGGTGATGCCTCCAAAACTTTTATGCCAAACCAGAATGATCTCAATGCCATCGGGCTCTCGGCAGCACGAGGAAGCGTATCTTTTGCTCACCTGACTGTCTAGCAGTGTTGTTTCTGTGTTGTTTGAATTTTTGGCCAATTGTAAGAGGTTCAACAAGGCCAAGTGCCAGGTCCTGCACTTTGGCCACAACCTTATCACTCTCTACAATTACCTGAAAGGAGGTTGCAGAGTGGTGGCTGTTGGTCTCTTCTCCCAAGTGACTAGCGACAGGACAAGAGGAAATGGCCTCAGGTTGTGCCAGGGGAGGTTTAGACTGGACATTAGGAAAAATTTCTTTACCGAGAGAGTGGTGAGACACTGGAACAGGCTGCCCAGGGAGGTGGTGGAGTCACCATCACTGGAGGTGTTCAAGGAATGTATGGACGTGGCATTGCGGGACGTGGTTTAGTGAGCATGGTGGTGTTGATTGATGGTTGTCCAAAGTTAATGATTCTGTGATTCTGTAATTTTCCCCCAAATCATTATACTCTGATAAACAGGTTTCCATAGAAGGAAAGCAAACAGCTGGCCATATGTGGATGAATGATTCATTAACCGAACATACAACCTTTGCAAGAAGTCTGTGCGCCATGCACCTCCCCCTCCTCATTTTAAAAGGTTTATTCAATGAGTAAGCTTCCAAGGAGTGCTTACACAGTCTTTCAGCAGAGGCTTAGAGGAATAAACATTATTCTTTACAGGGTCTTTTATTTGACATTAATGAATTATTTTGAATTGAACAGCTTCAAGGATAAGTCCCAGACCTTCTGGGACTTAAAGATGAATTTCAAGAACTCTCTGTTCTCCCTAGAACTTAAGAGTCTGGTTTGACAAAAGTAATTATATATAAATATGCTATATTTCATAATTTCAGAGAATTATTACTCTGGGAAGGATGATGTCTTTCAGCAATATTTAAAAAAGCCTGCAACTGTATCAATGTACACAAAGACTTTTGGTACCGCAAATGAAATTAGAAAGTGTGTGTGCATGCTGTTATATTGTAAAGGTAAAAAAAGATTTAGTAGTTAAAATCTGGAGAACTAATGGAGTCTTCAAATGCCTGGGTTTAGGTAATAATCAATGGTCAATCTAGAAGAGCGCAATAAATTGCAGGGAGCAGAGAAAAACACAGCAAAATACCACATCCCCCTCGATTTTTTATTCTAAAAGTAGTGGTTATCTTTGACACTTTCAGTTGTTTGAATGGATAGCTCTGAAACCTTGATACTCCCTTCAGAACTCTAGTTTAAATAGAATGACATTGTTTTTTGTTAGATCTAAATGAAATAAAATTTTGATAAACACAGTCACACATCACTTTGGACAGCTTCTCTGACATAAGGAAATGTTTGTGTTACACAGTGCACACACTCAGCGCAAGGCCTCTTAGTTCACATCATCCTCGCACACAGTTCAAATTCCACACTAGAGTTAAAATTCTATTTACCAGCCTGTGCACAAAGTCAAAGGACTTAGTGGGCCTTTTCTTGTTACAAGAATTACACCTTTATACATATATATATACACATACACGCATATATACACGTATATGTATATGAATATAAAAACATGCACACATACAGCCACAAGTTTCTGGTGAATTGATTAATTATTTTTGGTAAATAAGTGTCTTAAAAGAATCCGCTCAAAGCATACTTTCTAATACATCATCAAAACAACACAGGATTTTCAGCCAAGCTGTAAAATGTAACTGTTCTGAACCCATAAAGAACTGGAATTAAAAGCAGTGGTCTCTTCCCCTTATCTTCAGACTTTCTTTTTCCCTTTATGTTCAGACTTTCTTCAGCAAAACAGTACGTATTACTCTCCAGACAATGACTATCCTAGATTTCTACTCATAAGGGCTTATGAGCATCTGAAAGAAATTATAAACCAGTAATTTTTAAAAACTAGTAACTCCTAATTTCAGGTCGGAACCATCTATGTCGTGTTTCTACATTTCGTCTGCACTTCAGACAAAACGACTGTGATTACTTGTACTAAAAATGAAGTCAAAGCGTGAAATCCAAAAGGAAGTTATCCCACAGGACAACTGCTCGTGCTTCAAGTAGGGTAAGAGGGAAGAGACTTGCCAGTAATTCTTCCGTATCACCACGGTGGGGAAAGGGATAAAGACCAACCTCTCCAGCAGATCTTTCATCAAGGGACTGGATTGACTAGAGAGGCTGCACAGAAAAAGACCTAATTGCACAGGTTTCATACTCTTATTTTGCCCTGCTAGTAAGGATCAACATTACCAAATGCTATCACCCACTCACCCTCTTCTAGTTTAATATGTGTACTCAAACTAGGTTTATGCTCAGTCCAGAACTGAGTTGCAGTATGGGCTCTACCTGTAGTATGGGCAGCAGTACTTATGCTCTCTTCTCAAAGTTGCAAGATAATGTTCATTTATGCTCTAACCCAGTCAAAAATGAAATAAGGATTTTCTTTATTTCCTGTTAAGAGGCTGCTGAATCCCAGAGACCACTAGAAGAACAAACAACCCTTGCACTTGTACACAGTTATAAATGAAATAGCCAGAGCTTAAGGATGAGGTCACCAGTTTCCTTAGAACACTCAGTGGAACATCAGTTTCTGTGTGCATCTGATGTTTCTTGTGGTGACAGCAACTCCCCAACTACCTAATCCAAGGGAGGGTGGCTGAACACCTAAGGCCGCTTGCTACAAGTCCAAAGGAACGAGCACAAATTTGCTGGAGACTTGAGCCAAAATCTGCTCTCGATCAACCCAGCTGTAGTAAGCATCCTGTGATCCCCTTACCACAGTGTCAAGCACACAGTGCCAACTTTCACAACAAAACCACTTAAAGAATAAGCAAAACTAGAATAAGCTGTACCCGTTAAACTTGTCTTAAAAGAGGGAACAAACTCAGTCTCACAAGCAGCAGAGAAAGCTGCACAAGCTTTAAATTCATACATGACCAGAAGATGGTGGTAAAATCGGTGTTGATGCCCCCGCAGCCGGCACACGCAGTGAGAGCCAACATCCCGTTGCACCAAGCCCCAGCCTGGAGAGGGGTCACCTCCTTAGAAGCACCTGCTGAGCTACATGTGGGGAGTCTCACCTCACCGCATCCATCAGCGTAAGATAAGTTAGAAAAAAACCTGTCAAACTGCTCAGACAAAACAGAGGTGGCAATAAGCATGAGGCGACATTGACCTCTCTAGCTAGCACAGCCACAGCAGCTAAGGGAGGATGGGTTCTCACAACTTACCACAAAGTTGGGAAAAATGAACAAAGAAAACCAAGCAAACACTGTTCAAAGCTGTGACATACACCGAAGAAACCCAACCATCCTCATTTCCAGGCTCCAAGTTATGCTTCCAAGAAAAAAGAAAGTCAACAGTTGAATGCACTCTGCTCTACATAGCGAGTAGTTATGTTCAGCTCCTACTCCTGCCTTTGCTCAACACACAATAAATTTCATCACTGCATTCGTTACAAGTCAGGCCCCATCTTTTTCCATTAGAAATGTACCAATAAAATGCTTTCTCAAGAAAAGAGCATGATATCTATGTATGTGAAGGTGTGGGTACATATTCAGGCTCTGCACTGGGGGCACTATGTGACAGCACTGATGCTATTAATCAGTTTAAGGAGTTTATTTGGCTGGCATCCTACAAATGTGGCTGACGAATGTCTATTTTAATAGGAAGGTACACTCTCTAAAATTGATCAATTGACCACGAGTGTTTCCATTAATCATTTTTAATGTCTTTTCTCCTAGCCTGCCCCTTCCTGAAAGTGCAGGCTACCATTATTACTAATAATTATCCCTCAGCACATTGTAGGTAAAAAGTTCAGAAAAGGCAGAAATCCCGTATCTAAGTATACAATGTTCCCTTCGGGCATTGGCCAGCTCGAAACAGCTCCACTACCAGATTCAGTAGCTACAAATCTTTTAATAATCTGAAATCCAGAGAAAGTCCCTGACACATACTCATGCTCTTGATGTCTTTGGGATGAGCAAGAAGAGTAAAATTGACGCCGGTACTGTTCCTGGAGAATTTCCACTGGAAACTCTCCATCCCAGCATTTCAAACTTCCCAACACACTGTAAAGCTCAGTGCAAGCCATGATTAACCTTAGGAAAAGGTGCATCTGTGTGGAGATCTTCCTGATACATACCTGGTCTAATTCCACTGGCCTCCCTAGCTGTCGTCACTTCTCTCCTTGTTCTAACAGCCCTCTTATTTTTGACAGGAGACACCGTTGCTCTGGTTATATTTCTGTTTAAGCAAGGGCAAGAAAATATTTACTTCTCCCCTATCTGATAGTTCCCCATCACTTAGATTTTTTTTTTTTTTTTGGGGGGGGGGTGGTGGTGCGGAGAGCAGGGGGGCATTAGGGAGTAACTCAATGTACTGTTTCATTCAGTACTACAAGGGGGGATTCACCTGCCCATCTGACAACATATTTAAGCGCAAAAACCAGAAGTAGCCTGATTTCCAAAGGTAATTTGTACTTTCCAGTCCCCTACTGAGATCACTGCAGCAGCCTGCAGGACTCACCATCTGCATGCAGTAAGCTACTGCCATTTCATTCTGCAGACGAACATGGACAAACAACCCTCTTAACTGGGGCTCAGTAACTATTCACATTCACAGCCCAGAAACTATAACCTGAAGAATAACTTCAGCGGATGAAGTTCTTGCCAGTTGGCGGGTTCATCTCACCTACCTACGGACGCCTACACCTGCGCTACCTGCCCTTCATGGCTCTGTAGTTAAAGGAGAGAAAGAGGCAGTGCAAGGGCCTGAGTCACTGCCATTTCAGTCAGTCCAGCAACTGCTCTTGACTGAAAAGTATTTTAAATAAAATGGTATGTAGTTGTCTGCAGAGTGAAGGGTATTACAAGTTAAGAGCTTTGGTTTTTTTAAACAAGTCTTAGGTTCCTTTGTTCTCCCGACCAAAACCTCCAATTTTTAAGACTTTAAAAGTCGTCATTTTCAACAGAGCCAGGCAGACTTGGAAAGGCATCCCATTTTTAAAAGAGCTTCGAGAAAAAAGAAAAAAAAAAGGTAACCTGAGATGGTTAAATACTACTGTCAAGCACGAACTGGCAACACCGCCCATGCTAAGCTTCCTGCATACCAAGGTTACATGTATAAAGTTAATACAAGTACGCTGCTCATCAGTTACATGGACAAAACCATAAAAAAATTATTACAAAAATCAGAAACTAAGGATGGTAAGGAAGTCACATTGCTTGGTTTATTAAACTAGAGAGGAAAGCACTCCAAAGAAACAATCCTGTACTGCATGGAGGAAAACACAATTTTAAAAACCAAGGATTTTCACCCTGGAGCTTGGCCAGGCTGGCTAGTCTCACACTTCTGTGTCATTCCAGTGAAACCAGTCAATCCAAATTTATGCTCCTGCCATTCCCATTACAAGCTAGCAAGTGGACTCATCATATTTAATTATCTGTCAGGGAAGAGTGTGCAACAAATAAATTAATAAAAAACATTAATAAATAATTCAATATCAATAGAAGACATGAATACCAGAGAAGATTACCACTGAGGAGAACCACTTCTTTTTCTTTTTTTCCCCCGATATTCCGGGTGTAACAGAAAAACAATGTAGACATGACAGTATGGACACTGTTTTGAATGAAGCGTGCCTCTGGAAAGGCTCAAAGACGTCTACCCAAGACACAAGAAAGTATTCCTGACTAACCACCACGATCTGTAACCCCTACAAATCATCCTGACTCAGAAGAACATGAATGATGAACCACACTCACCACTTCCCTGAGGATCAAGTTCAGCAATGCCCCAACAAGCAAAGCTTTTATTTTTTCTATCAATTCCCTCTGATTACTTTTTTCATTTGCAGGTAACACCTGACACAGTAGGTGACAAACTGCTTAAATAAGTGGTTGAACTAACTGGCAGTAGCAGAAATGCGTTAGCTGAAGATGCACCTGGGGCCACACCCATCCTCGGTTTAATGCCAGGAATACACCCACCTGGTATTTTGAAATTATAAGGAAGCTCCTAAGATATGTTATCTATTGAAAAATATTCCTTTAATTTGACTAAATCAGAGATAGCGAACACAGCTTTTGCTGTTACAATTATACTGACTTCAAGAGGTTGCCCCTTATCTACTGTCAGCATCACAGAGTTCCCCCAGCCCTTTCTCCCAACTACTCCTTTCGGTGACACCTCTTCTTCCTTCCGCGTTACCCAACAGAAACATCGCAGTTGTCCAGATCTCAAGCCTCAAGTGTCCCCCCATCTCTCTCAGGTTCACAATCCCTACGGCCACCCTTCAGACACAGCCACCACCAGACCCTGCTCCCATTGACACTTGACCCAGGCAGGGAAATCCTCCCACGTCTTGACGGCTGGATGTTCCTTTCCGTCTCCTTTGCTGCCAGGGCAGGCTGCTAGTACGTGAGTTGGCACTGCAAAGCAGCAGCCCCTCCTGCTCAAGCGTGGTTGTCCCCCGTGCACGCCTGGCACCTCCAGCCACAAACTTCAGGGGTGTGGGGCTGTTAACAGGACCACCCTGTCCTCACCCCAGGGAGTAAGCAGTCTCATGCCCCACTGCCTTACTTTCAGTGGCTTCAAAACAGTTTAAAATTATCATCTGAAACAAGGCGATGAAGAGTTTGTGAACCCAACACTCCTCTGTGACTTGTTCCACCTACCCTCATAACTCCTCTTACCACAGCTCTTGCTTCGTCCTCTTCCCTGAGCTTCCTCCTTTTGCAGACCACTCATCCACCAGCAATATTCCAGCAACAACCCTCTCACAGTTTCACTGAGACTGGCTTTATTCCCAGTAAAAAGACAAATTCTGACTCCATCCTGCTGTTTAATCCACCACTAACTATGAAAGATTTCAAGCTTTTTTTTTTTTATACAGGAAATAATTATTTCTTCTATACACTAAGTTGTGCTCCTGATTTTTCAGTAGATACAAATATTCTCTGTTCTCTATATTTTGAGCTTTCAATATTCTAAATTCACTGCTAGCAGTGCAGGTGGCTGGTGCTACCTACTCCGAGATGCCACTGAAACAGAACCCGTCTCACACAATGCTCTCCTTTTGAAAAGGTTTTGTTACCAAAGACAAAACACTTATAAAAGCATCACTACAGGAGCAAACTCCAGTTAATAACACCACCACACACAAAGTACTGACAGCAGTCCAGAGGCGAACAGCAAATATCTCTGTATGCTGCAATATTAAGACATTCTAAGAATGGTTTTATTAAAAGCAGAGTAGCTGCAATAGTCTTTGTAGTAAACATAAGGAAGACTGCAAACAACTAACACTCCACAAGTGGCAAATGTCATCATCCTAATGATAACCCCTACAGAGTTGCATCCTGTTGAGTTATCACAATTAAGATTCTGTTAAAATGCCCATTACAAATATCTATTTTTAATTAACTGTAATTCAATCTTATAATATGAAGCAGGTTATAACTTGCTGATTTTTGTAAGACAATGAATTAAGGATTAGAAAACAAAACAAATGTTAGTCTCTTGGGGGGAGAAGGAAATCAAACCGATTTTAATATACACTGGAGAAAGTAATATAAGTCAATAAAAATCGTAAATTTTGGTTACATAGACCAAACTTTATAGATAATAAAAAGTAAACCACTGAAAATAAAATTCCCAGAAGTGTACATTTACAGTTTAAAAAAAACAAAACAAAACACAAAAATCAGTCTTACAACCCTCAAGTTAATATTGGAGCAAATACGCAAGAGAACAATGTCTACATATTGGATCAGGCTCTTCTAGATCCTTCAAGGGTTAGTTCAAACAAAAAAAAACCTGCATGTGGACATAGGCACAAACCCGCACAAGGAACACGTATCGAAGGGTTAAAGTCCAAACTGCTCCCACCAAGGCTATATTCAGCACAGCCCTATTACCACCCCTCCCTGGCCCATTAGGCCTCCACACCCAACTGAAGGCTTGCAGCTGGGCAGGGCAAACAGGGGAAGGCCTCTTGCATTTAAGGGCTATTTTCACCAGCTGCATCACTTCTATTCTTAGTCCTGCTGTTGCATTACAGTCAGATTATTTTGCTTTTCCAGCTGCATTTTCCAATCTAACATACAGAGGAAGCCCACTTTTCTCATCTCTCTTTCCCTTATCAACTGACCAGGTGACAATAACGCGAGATCGGTCCGGTGATTCATCCGCCCATCCGCTTTCACGTCCCACTGCTCACAGCAGGCAGGCTAGAATACAAGTGTCAAGCCGTCAGGAAATCTCCACAGGGCCCTAATCTTTAGGGTATCACATATGGTAAGTCATCCTCTTGTATGGAAAAATCTCATGGACTGGGGCCAGCGGTTTAAAGAGCTTTGACACGCGGAAAAGGATTAGAACAAGCCAGCACCATTTCAAAATGAAAAAGCAGCGAGGTCTGGCTTCCTAACAAGCAAATTCACTAAAAAGCCACAAGCTTAACTGGAAACTTCTTAACCTCCAGTATGTCATCAAATACAAAGTACGCTCTTTTAAACACATATTGAAAGAAATAATGTATTTTTTTTTCCATGTTGTTTTTCTTATCAGGGTTTGAAAAGAGCCCACAAGGAAACATTACATTGAATGAGTTTGGAAGGAGCGTATTATCTCAATACGGAAGCACATTTGTACTAACATCAGGGATGACATTCACAAAATCTTGTTACTATCCTGTAAATGCCTTCAAAACACACAAACATCTCTAGGCTGCACCAGGGATGCAGAAGTTTCACAGAAGCTGCTCTTGAGAAGCTTCCTGAAGAACAATGCACCAACAATGGTGACAGCAGTACCAGCTCTGTCTTCTGAACTTTTATACACTTTGTACCCAGCACTCTCAAATGAGCACAATTTCTGGGTTCAGAAAAGAAGGAAAGAGTACATTTTCAAGTTAAAAGACTGAACAGACAGTCATAACACGCCCTCCCCTCCTCTTGGGAAGGACGATAAAGACAAGTAGCTGTGGTGAGTTCTGTTATGGGGTTGGAGCAGTAAGTAGTAAGAACAGAGCAACACAAACCTTTACACAGGTGATGATAAAAGTCTCTTGTAGGCATTGGAAAGCAAGACAGGGCCCTGAGCTGGAGAAGGCTTGCTATAGACCTCAGCAAGAGACCGTTGCCATGCTGCCTCTGCAAAGCAGAGATTCCTGCCCACATCATCCTCTCCCCTCCTGTCCCCCAAGCTAGACCAAGACAAAGGACCTCTGCCATAGGAGTGGGAGGCAGTAACACTAAATTAAACTAAGTTAAGCTTCAAGCAGCTGACCAACATTAGCTTGAAGCTTAAGCTATGACCACCCTGGAGGCAAGGTCCAGCAGACTGCCATGTCTTCTGAGCTGTTCCCAAACTGAAAGAAATTAGCAGGAGTGGGACAGCATAGCTGGGAAAGCATCAGTCCTTCTCCTCCACTCCTGCTAGGGGTGTGCCACATCAGGGTCCTTATCACCTGGCCCTCCCCTGCTTTCACAGTTTCATTTTCTCTGTTGCCACCTAAAGAGCCATCAATGAAGAATTCACACAAATTGCAAAAACTAGGATGGAGGAAACCTCAAGAGATCATCTCGTCTCTCCCTAGCAATTCACACCACTGATTACCTCAGAAATCATTACACCTTCATTATATCCATTATAGACCAGCTTCAAGAATGGAATCACTGGACCTGCAAAGCAAAACTGCCTGTAGCACCAAGATTCATCCTAATTCACTCTGAAGACAAAACATCTGCTTTAACTTACCATCAGGACCACAAACAAAACAAAAATAGTCAGTGTATGCGGGCTGGGAGTTTGCCAAGATTTCTGATATTTACTTCAATTGTTCCTATAGGCATCTATAAAGTAAACATTTTTCAGTGGAAAATTAGGATTAACCCCCCTCCCCAAATATGACTAATTCCAATAAATTTTATGCCTTTTAAGGATGTTTTGCAGATCAGCTATCACAGATGATGTCTGCAAAATGTTTTAAAGATGAAAATCAACATGAATTATTATCACAAGGTTTTAGCTGTCAAGAACAAAAGGGAATGTAAGAAAAATACGTTTTCAGTCCTCAGTATGATATGAAATAATACAGTAGTCTTAAATGGAAAGAAAACAACCATACACAATAGCAATCAGTCCTCCAATTTCTTAAAAACTGATTTTGTACACAATCTTTATGATCTGTGCCCCCCCAAAACAGCAACAGGACTGGCAAAAGGCAGTCAGTTCCTTCATGCAGAAGTCCGTGTTCCCCTGGCTAAATCTATTTTCTGAAAGAGGCAAGGCTGTTGCTAACCCTAGTCAGATGAAGTTTCTGGATACCGCTGAACTCTCTAATACTGGCACATCTAGGTCATTACAAAGGTCCTGGAGCTGATGATCTAATTGGTTGTGACCCCTAGTGAAATACAAAAGTCAGTATTTGGTGCGTGTATTTTATTTTATTTTTTATTTCAATGCATCTCAAGGTACGTAAAGATGAAATGTAAATCTGTACCACCAAATGGGCTATACGTTAATAAAGAACAGTAGTGAATGCACTCAAAATAACACTATTCTCATCACTAAAATAAAAATCTTTTTATTACAGTAAAAGGACACATAGAAATGTAGACACCCTCAAGGTAACCACATACAGAAGGTGTTATTACTTCCTACAGAGATTTCTAAATACCTCTGATCTCTTGGGATGTGGTTACATCCAATTAGTCACACCATAAATAATAACAGGATTTTTTTTCTATTGCATAGACAAAACCTTGCGAACTACTTATTTTTTTAATATTAGAATTTGATCATACAATATTAATATCATTTTAGCTATAAGAATCCTGATCGTTATGTATCTACTCTGATAGATAATGGTCAGAGAGAATGCGTCGCTCCTGTACTGTGCCATGGAGATGCATTGTCTGAAAAAGATAGAAATCCATTATCATAAGCATTCATCTATACAGAGCAATGAGCTAACTTATAATTATCTTCCCTTATATGCTACAGTCACATAAGAAAACAGTGTTGTTAAAAGCAGCAACAAACACCAATACTCACTTGTGAAAGACAAGGGAAGACTAACAGGAATGGAAAGGAAATAGCAGGAAGGGAACCAGAAGAAAAAGACTCAAATGCCACTGAAAAGTAGGGAAGGCAAATGAACACATTTACTGCAACTCACCCTACTGCATTTGCATTTTCTCTGCTGCTCAGAAATGGAAACAGAGGGGTATTAATGACAGTGAAGACCATCTAGCTTACTGCCACCACAGAAGAAATCATCAAGCCCTTGAGTGTAAAACTAGGGTTATACACAGTATCTCTTTAAAAAGACTAAACGACTCTGTAAAATACAACAAATTGAACATTATCCTTTACATTTATTTTGCTCTGTTCATTTCTTTATGTAAATCCAATATTTTTTAATGAGATTCTTTTCAGGGAAGTAGCAGATGAGTCCAGCAACTGACTGCTATATTGTGACTGTGCACTTCTATTGACTTTAAAACAGGTTTCTCTACGAATTTTTGCTTGCTTTCTCACACTCCAGTGCCCCGGCTTTGCCATTTTTTGTGATTCCTTCCTGTGTGAAGGAGCTCGAGTATCGGGTTTTCTTTCACACACCGACAGGAAGCCCTGCCACCAAAGTTGCAAACAGTGCACCAGGCACAGGTGCAAGGTAGCAGCATGATGAAGACGTAATTTTTTTTATATTAATTTATATTTAAAGAGAAAAACAGAAAAATAGGGTAATAGATATGAGGTCTAGAGGTGACAGGGTTAAATTTAGTATCTGGAGTAAAGTGAAGAGGAGATAACGGCAAAGAAGGAGAAGTCTCAGCATATGGTGGAACAAGAGGAGGACAGGACAAAGCACTGGTAAAAGGAAGCAAAATACGACAACCTTCAAAAGCCAAGACTGCCTCCCATAAATATCCCATGTGCAAGTCTTCTGTATGTGAAATACAGGGGAGGAAGGTCTGTGGGGAGTTATGAAAACACGAGCTGAACGAGCACCTTGCAGATGGCTGACAGAAGCAGACTGATTGAAATAAAACCCTTAATATGAAGGGAACCAGAGGCTGTCAGAATGAAATCATTCTTCTAACTATACCTAAAAAAAAAAAAAAATCTAGAAGACTTAACAAGAGAGAAATTTTAATTCTACGAAACCCATATAATTCATTACGTACACCAGATAAATCATCCTTCACCTCCAATTATTGGACTACAAAGTAGGTGGAAAACCAGCTGGACCACTGGCCTCAAAATACATGCAACAGCTACTCAAAGTCCTACTAGTAGCCAATTTCTAGGTGCCAATACTATAAAACAGCTTCATTAAAACTGGTATGCTGGGACAGAGCACACCTTCAGCAGGTTTGCAGCTAATACAAAATTTAGGGAAGCAGTCAGTACACTTAAGGGCAGCACTGCCGTTCAGAAGGATCTCAGCAAGTTGGCGAAATGGTTTGGCAGGAACATTGTGAAGTTCAGCAAAAGTAAATGGCAGGTCCTGCACTCGGGGAGGAGTAACTCCACATACCAGTACATGCTGCAGGGCAACCAGCTGGAAGGCAGCTTGGCAGAGAAAGACCTGGGGGTCCTGGTGGATGACAAGTTGACCATGGGCCCTCATGGCCAAGAAGGCCAACAGCATCCTGGGCTGCATTAGAAAGAGCATCACAAGCAGGTTGAGGGGGATGATCCTCCCCCTCTGCTCAGCACTGGTGAGACACATCTGGAGTGCTGGGGCAACTGCTGGGCTCCCCAGTACAAGACAGACATGAACTCATTGGAGGGAGTCCACAGCAGGCCATCATGCTGGTCAGGTGCTGGGACACATGGTGCTTGTGGAAAGGCTGTGAGAGCTGGGGCTGTTCAGCCTGGAGAAGAGAAGGCTTCGGCAGGGGAACTTACTGCTATCTGCAACTACCTAATAGGGGACAAAGACAACAGACCCCGACTGCTCTCGGAGGTGTGCAGAAACAGGACAGGAGGCAAAGGACACAACTGCAACAACTGAAATTCTGATTAAACACAAGGAAAAGGGTTTTATGCTAAAGGGGCCAGTCTTGTTTAGTATCTTTATCAATGATCTGGAGGAGGGGACAGAGTGCTCCCTCAGCAAGTTTGCAGATGACACCAAGTTGGGTGGGAGTGTTGATCTGCTTGAAGGTCAGAAGGCTCTGCAGAGGGATCTGGACAGGCTGGATCGATGGGCCGAGGCCAACTGGATGAGGTTCAACAAGGCCAAGTGCCGGGTTCTACACTTTGGCCACAACAACCCCAGGCAATGCTACAGGCTTGGGGATGAGTGGCTGGAAAGCTCCCCCACAGAAAAGGACCTGGGGGTGTCGATTGACAGCCGGCTGAAGATGAGCCAGCAGTGTGCCCAGGTGGCCAAGAAGGCCAACGGCATCCTGGCCTGGATCAGAAATGGTGTGGCCAGCAGGAGTAGGGAGGTGATCGTGCCCCCTGTACTCGGCGCTGGTGAGGCCACACCTCGAATCCTGTGTTCAGTTTTGTGCCCCTCACTACAAGAAGGACATTGAGGTGCTGGAGCGTGTCCAGAGAAGGGCAACGAAGCTGGTGAGGGGTCTGGAGCACAAGTCTTATGAGGAGCGGCTGAGGGAACTGGGGTTGTTTAGCCTGGAGAAGAGGAGGCTGAGGGGAGACCTCATCGCTCTCTACAACTACCTGAAAGGGGGTTGCAGAGAGGTGGGTGTTGGTCTCTTCTCCCAAGTGACTAGTGACAGGACTAGAGGAAATGGCCTCAAGTTGCGCCAGGGGAGGTTCAGACTGGATATTAGGAAAAAGTTCTTTACTGAGAGAGTAGTGAAACATTGGAACAGGCTGCGCAGGGAGGTGGTAGAGTCACCCTCTCTGGAGGTATTCAAGGAGCGTGTGGATGTGGCATTGTGGGACGTGGCTTGATGGGCATGGTGGGGTGTGGGGTGGTTTTGGTTTTTTTGGTTGTGGGTTTGTGGGGTTTTTTTTTTGTAATGGTTGGACTTGATGATCTTACAGGTCTTTTCCAACCTTAGTGATTCTGTGAGGTCATCAAACACTGCAACAGGGTGCCTAGAAAGGCCACTTAATCTCCATCCTTGGAGATACTCAAAACTTGATTACACAAGGGTCTGAGGAACTTCATCTAACTTTGAGGCTGGAATCAACTTTGAATTTGGCCCTGCTTTGAGCCAGGGCTGGACTGAATGAATGACCTCTAGAGATCCCCTCCAACCTACATTAGTCTGCCATTCTGAGTCTTCACCTGTGTATATTAGGTTTCTCCAACCATTAAGACTTTGGCAATACAGTTTTTTGGGAGTATAGGAATATCCCACTCCAGTGACACAAGTTTTTAAGACCCAAAATTCAGGGAAAAAAATCTCAACTAGGGAGCTTCTACCAAGTTTTAGTATTCCTACAACTAGGAAAAAAAACAAAACAAAAACAAAAAAACCACAAAACAAACACCAAACCCTATTTCCCTTCTAAGATATTCAAAAAACAATGCAATTTTTCTTCAGAACTCCTAACCATGAACATGCATACATATGCATATGCATGTATGCATGAATATATATTGTACTGTATATTTATATGTATTTGCTAACACATCTTGAAAACTCTGATTTGTTCATGGCATTCTGAAGGGGGAAAAACAGGACCTTCATATTTAAGTACCATACCACAGAAATACAGTTCACATAGTTATTTCTCCCTGTCTGGGGATATTCCAGCTTTCCCACAATACAAACTGTATTTTAAAACACAGTTCCTGTCCCGCAGGTTTCCTATTCTCCCCATGTGATGCCCACCAGTCACAACAGCTTCAACCACGGCTTACATAGACACCATAAAAGTGACAGTATGTTTTCAGCTGAGAAGAAAGACCCACATTACGTGAGTGCCAAGTCATGTGCCATCAGTAGCACATACTTTTAGACTACACCTAGGGGACTTCAATAGCTCAAATCAACTGCTCTGAGAAAGACTTCATAAACCTTCAAGAAGTGAAAAGCAAAGTAATAATAATTCCATCAGTATTTTTTTGGTATGTTTATGTAAGCATGTTATGATCCATCAGAGATATAAAATATCTTCCAAAGAGAAATTTCAAGTTTCAGATTTTTATGTACAAACTAAGAATATGAATCACATGATGAAACAGAAGGACGAACAGATTTCTGTAGTTTCCTATCGTCTGTGAATGAAGCATCAGGACGCATGCATGATATTAATCACCCAGGACTCCACAGATTGCATCAGCAGAATTGCATATGGAATCCACAATTATTATTATACTTTGATGCTAAAGTTAGACTGCGCTCAGTACCGAGGACTCAGAGGACACGTTCAGTTCCCTTTTTCTGTCAAAACTGGTGCAACCTCAGATGATATGTTTCTCCCTTCTAGAAAAATAATGCAATGCTCCGGTTGTGTCTCAGTTCCAAAATACCTATCGCCACACTAAAACAGTGGTTTTCAGCAATGTCTGTAATAATTTTTTTTGCAATGCTGAAACGGATTTTGTATAAAAGCAGAAACAAGGAACATAAAGCAGACTGTGGAAAATTCTGCCTGCATTTCAACCGTAAATCATGAAGGTCACACTTTGTTTTGGGCCGTGAGACATATCTATCCTTGAGAAACATCTGGAAGAGAGCGAGGGAGCTCTGCCTTGGTCCAGCTCACTACCCGCATGGTGCCTCCGGCATCTCTCCAGAGCCCCCACCACCTTCAGCAATGGATGGTCACCAGCACAGCTCTCCACAAACTTCACCATCAGGTGCCCACAGTAAAAGCCCAAGGGCAAGCGAACATACCTCCCTCCCTATGTTGTATCACACCATGGATACCCAGCATTCAACATTTTTGTGAAAGCAAGCAGCAGCCAAGCAACTGGCAGTGGTACTGAATGAATAATAAGAAAAAACCCAACGGTTCACACCAAATATCTAGTGCTCTGTCCCATAACCATCCTTGCACTGTAACTGTAATTTCAATGAGAAACACCGTATCAGTTTTTAAATGATCAAGTCACATGCTAAAGAGAATATACAGCACTGGAGGAAAAAAAAAAAACACACCACAAACAAAAAAAAAAAACAACAACCAAAAAACCCCAACCACAAAAGCAAAGCATCCTCTTGCTCGGTCACAAGACTTAGATGTTTTAACTTTTAACCCACATTCTCCAGGGAAGGGAGGGAAGGAGGGAGGATAAATACATGTTGCCTAAGAAGATTTAAAAATCCAGATTCACTGTTATACTGTTGTTGGTAAAATACAAAGCCAGTTTCACCCTCGTGGATTTTGAAGTGGGAAACACAGGGGATTTAAGTTAATTATTATACTGGCAAGGCATAAAAGTATTAAGAGAAGTATGGCAAGCACAGTTTTACGTATTAGCTTTCACTGAAAATAAGAGGAAAAAACACAGATTTATGACAATTTTTATTAGGATTACACTGCATAAATATAGCCTGAGGCAGGAAAAACCACCACATTGGTCTAGCTCAAATTTTTAACATCATAAATTTGTAGCTAATCCTTCAAGATAATGTATTAGTAATGCTACAGACCTAGCGTTTACTTCTTCCCTACACAAATACGTGACTCAACTATGTGAGGTGCCTGGGACACCCGTTTAAGTGAGGAGCACAGGTTGTTTCAGAGCCCAGCAAAGGTTTACTCACTGTCTCCGAGTGTCAGGTCCCCTATTAAAATCACTGCTGTAATGCAGTTTACCCCAAAATAGGTTTTAACTGTGGCAGTAACAATTTCTAGATCTTGACGTAGACCGAAATGTCTCTAACGGATGAAAGCTGTACTTTAGAAAAACAACTATGGTTTTATTATTTATTTTACTTTTTGCAATCCTTAATTCATACTTGATAAAAAGAAGCAGGGTATTAAGTTAAAAATCAAAGCACTTCAAGGAATGCAATGTCCTTCTAAGGGATAATGCAGACCCAGTGCAAGTAGTCCCCAACTGAAGTCCTGTTTTTCACGCTGTACTGTTTAGGAAACCCTTTGTGCACCCCAGCCTCAGCTGTAAAGCAAAACAGCAACTCTACCAGGAGGAGACAGTCACATGTCTTGGTGGAGGGCAGAGTTAATCAAAACAGCTGAACCCAGCTCAAAGCATGGTACCACTAACAGAGCAGCCCCGCACTTCCCTTCCCCATTCCCCACTCTGGATTCACCTCATTGACTCTTGGTTCACAAGAGGTTCACCACCTCAGATGTTCATCTGAACCCTTTGGAGAACTAAGGTCACCAAACAGGCAAAACTACAATTGACTTTAAAAAAATATAATTAATTTTCAGCCAGATTAGCGAACTGAATCCGCTTGCCCAGAGGCCAAATCAGCACTGGAGCCAGCATACAGAGGGGAGTACAAACGGAAGGAGAAGGGGAGATGGAGACCACTGCTTCTGGCACAGTGAGGTACTGGGTTTGCTAAGTCTCTCTCACCAAAACCATATCTGGTGGACAAATGGGACAAAATGCCAACAGCTGACTTACTGCAGAACTGAAATGCTTTCCAGATTTTTTACATTCTTCAATAACTGGATAATTTTGCATGGAAATTTTAAGTAATCTAAAACAACACTTGTACTTTTGATTGGTGATATCAAGGTAGAGAGATGTCACAAATTCATCAGCAAGAGCTGGTAGGACCGTGTCCTATGGCCCTGTAATCATTTCATTTTTCCTGTAATTCTGGAATCATCTCAGGACTCATCTACTGTTGACAGAGCTATACATGTTCTCATTAAACTTCAGTGGGATCAATCCTTAATGTAATTGCACTCCTGAAACAGTGAGCGAAATATAAAGAGAACTCTCCATAAAAAGGAGATGAAGAGTCCACCCGAGTATTTTTATTTCTCAACATTCTTTTCTCTTTATGTTACAGACATACTTCAGAAGAAAATTAAATTAACCCATGAGTGCTATTTAACTGTCAGATATGATGCCAATGGGCACTTTAACAAAGACCAGACAGAGACAAGAGGTAGGATTCACTGCGGTGACTTTCAGTACTTTGCTTCCATACAAGTGAACATGTTCAAATCTTTACCTCTCACAGCAGACAGTACAAAAAGCGTATTTAAATTACGTGTCTGTTTATAGAGGCAAACCAAAATAGAACTACAATGAAACCTCCAAGATTTGCTTGTAGGTCCAGCAAAAGAGAGAAGCATCCTGGACCCAGTCACTAAGCCAATGAAGCACACATTCCTATGTCCATCTAGGAATACTTCAGCATAGTCTCTAAACACGACACTTTATTTAAGAAAACTGGTCCCTCCCAGGTAATTCAAAGCCACTATTACTGGGCAACACCTTAACTCTAGTCACATACAGACCATTAGCCTTCTTTTCTGGACAATATGTCATTTCTATTATGTAGCAGACTTCTTTGCAGTACAGTACAATGTAACTTCTGCAGTCCTTTTTTTCAGGTTTTCTACAGGCAGCAGCTGATTTATACCTGAAGTGACTTTGATTTTATTTTTGTTGAGATATCCTACACTAAGTTTCTGCTCAGAACACATTTTTACAGCTGAGAATTAGCAGCCCCTGAAGATACGGATTTCCAGTGGAAGCATGAACATATTTAAACAGATATGATAAAAGAAATATGGGTTTTCAGCTACTTATCAAAAAGCCTTACTGTAAGAATATAAAAAGAAATGGACAGTTCAAGGTAAAACATTATCTACAATCGCTTCCATACATGTCCTATCTTTATGACTGCTGCCTGCAACCTTTTTAAGGTGCTTTCACTGATAGTGCTTATCTCAGCTTTCATTTTAAAAGCTTTTATAAAAAAAAAACCACAACATCTTGCAGTGAAGTACCCTTCAAACTACAGATCAAACTGCTTGATGCTAACTTTGTCCCAATGTTTTTTCATCACTAGTTATTTGTAATCCCCACTACCTTCTAATATCAGAACCACAAACAAAAAGGTACCATCCAGTAGGATTTAGGCACTCCTGAACTTTCTCCCTGAAGGAAGATGGACAGACCAAGGACATCACCATGCAATAAGGAACTCAGCTGCACAAGAGCAGAGGAGTCTCCTCCAAGTCTTCCACTAACAGAGGGAAGCAAAGAGAGGGAGATGGCAAGTGGCCAGCAGTTACCTTTAGGGACAGGAGGAACAGCAGGAGTATAACCTCCTCCCGGAAAAGGAAAAGGATGGATAAAGGAAGGAAAAAGAGTACTAGAAGGATGAACATGAGGAAGAGAACAGAACACGCAAAGTAAAAAATGGTGGTCAAAAGGAGGAAGAACAGGATAAG
The DNA here is from genome assembly GCF_030936135.1 of Gavia stellata. Classification (NCBI taxonomy): domain Eukaryota; kingdom Metazoa; phylum Chordata; class Aves; order Gaviiformes; family Gaviidae; genus Gavia; species Gavia stellata. The sequence goes on from NC_082594.1 coordinate 45,613,081, forward strand.
TGATGGGCAGAGAAGAAACACAAAAGAAATGGTGTAAACTTCTACAGCTCTTTCAGTACTTTAAGAAGCCTCAGAATACTCCTCTGAGGGAACAATGTCATTTTGCTGTTGTTGTTTGGTTGGGTGTAGTGGGGTTTTTTTTCCTGCTTCTCTGTTTTTACAGAAACTGTTAGATCTGAAAGCTGAGTTGACCACTGCCAGGAAGTGAAGTCTTTGAGACAAGCTATGTCTATTGATTTTAAATGTTTTTAAATCGCAAGAGTGGCTTGCATATGCATACTCATGAGCAAGAGAACAGAATGGAAAAAGACACAAAAAGGTGAGTGAGCCATAAACAGAAAACATTTGACAAATGCGAATGAGACACTAGTAAGAGGATACTTTTCTATATCTGACTTTCTGTAAGAAAAAAAAAACACTGTTCAAAGAAGTGAGAGGATTGAAAAATTCAGTAAGATGCAACTTTCAAGCTACTCAGTTATAATGCTTGTGCTTTCCTTACTTTTACACTACACGTATCTGGCAAGTGTCCTGTATTTATGAGCATAATAAAAAGATGATAGGACTAGTAGGAGTATTTTCATTATATTAGTATTTCTGGCTGTTCTGAATTTTAGCAAACCAATAGCAAGACAGAAGGATGAAATCACCTCTACTGCACCCATGCTCCAGCTCTGCAGGAGCACGGGAGCCCTCCCACCACTAAGGCTCCTGCTGTACTTAAAGTGCTTTCAAGAAACTGTTCTTCCAATTGTTGGCAACCACAGCAACCTCAGAGGAAGGAGTCAAACTGCAGCAAAAGAGATCTGTACTATCCTAAAGATTCTCCTGCTTTCTCCAATCCCTACATGACCGCAGCCAATTAATACTGGAGAATTGCTTTTAAAGCCTTGGGCTAATTTTATTTTCTCTTCTATTCACCTCACCTAGAACCAGAGCAGCACTCTGGGTCCAGCATGCTTATATTTCTCCTGCTCTCTAGCTAGCTAACATCTTTGTTTTTTCCAACTTCTCTGGCCATTTTCCCACCCAGGCACGTATGTATATAGTAAAAGAATCCCCTAAAAATGTTAGTCTGAGTATCCATGAAGAATTTTTTTCCCCTCCCTGTTTGCCTCTTGTATCTTCCTGCAGTCACAGCCAAAAAAAAGTTTCAGAACAGTAACAGAACCTTTCCTCAAACCGCACGGCAAGGATTCTTCCTGCAACAACCCCCCTTCATTAGATGCACCAGCTTTGCTTCACATCAGAAGCTGCAGGGACAGAAAAGTTGCACAGCCTCAAGAAACTGCCAAGAAAGGGAGAAAAAAGCGAGACTAAATTGCCATTTCCAACCACTCTCCACACAGCAACACAATGTGTAAACAACTGAGGGTTTGAGAACATGTCCTCCAACCACCACTGCTGAAGAAGATACTGCCCCAGCCAGTGGTTGCCCTCCCTTCACACCTGGTATTCTCCATTAGGGAACGATAACACGCTCAAATATGCAACACACTTGAGCAGGTAGTAACCTATGATGGGGTGAGGTTGGGGTAGCAAGTTTTTGGGGTAGTACCTGAAAGAGAACATATAGTGAAACGCAAAGTTGCCTTGCCTGGCTCGCACAGTCCTATTACGGAGCTCCTGGAACATGGGAACACACTGTCTCACGTGGTAATTGGTTTGCAATTTGTACGCCCCTTACTGGTTTCATTCAAAAGTCCTTACATATTAGCTTGAGAGGCATTTTCAAGAGTATCTCAGCCATTCAGACACATCCCCTTGAAAGCCAGAGTCACATTTAGTTGTCTCAGTCATTCAGACTATTTGAAAATCCGACCTTTTACATTTTTTTTTTGCCGCCGTGGCCTATGTCCACCTCCCCCCAATGTTAGGCATTTAATCAAAGTACCCAGCTGGGGACCCAAGGTGTCCTAGACTCTCCCTACAGACAGTTTACACGTGGACAGGCATCTCTGGAGGTTGCCACAGCCCACCTGAGATCTAGGAGGGCTTTCTACCTCTGCCTTGACCATAGCAGGAGCACTGTGCTGACTACACCTTTATCCGAGCACAGTGCCTGCATCAGATGTTACAGTTAAATGAAAGAAACCTACGCCACCTTCCTTTATTGTTGTATTTCGTACCCATATATACACACATATACATATCGATATATAAACACGTACAAATACATATATATGTACATACAGACATGCACATATAAATACATGCACTTAAGCATTCTTCAGCACAACTGCTCTTGGTACGCTTGCACTCAAGCAGTAAGCTGCTCCTGCAAAGAAATTAACTGGTCCAAGCCAGGACAGACTGTTTTTCCTCCCATCCACCTTTACAGAACCTCTAAGCCTTTCGTGGGTGTGGGTGCATCTCCTGACACACTTTTGTACTGACATAGCTGGAGTCATACACAGCAGAGAAATTAATCCAATTAAGCTAAAAAATATATACTATAAAAAAAGTTACTATAGATTGAAGAGAGCGATAAAGACATGTAGTTTTGCAGATCACTCATGAACTTGGCAGTACCTTCCTAATGATCACTTCTGTTTGCTCTCCTGAGACGCCACCGGAGCCAAGACCTAGCAAGTGCCTGTTTGCAAGCAAGCCCTACACTTTTGCGGCGCTTTAATAAGGAAAGAGTCTTTGCATCGGTACACAGTTTTGCCTACTACTGACCAGGCTGAGTCTCCACACGAATAGATTCGCAAGGTAGCACAGCTCTCACAGTTAATGCTAGCAGACATGTGTTTGGCAACGTGGAATCTAGCAGTAGGAATCAGCCAAAAACACTGGTTTGGTTGTTTTTAACATAAGAAACTGGCACCCTGCCCTGCCATTACAGCAGGCTGCACCAAGAGGAGACGAAAGGGTCTTCTGCATCCCACCTGGGTCCCTTCACACCGTGTTTACCAGACCTCATGCAGATAATACTGCAAAGTCAATTTCTGTATTTCTACTTAAAATATCGGCCATGTTTTTGTGGGGCACTCTCACCATCAGGTAGCCAGATGGAATCACAGTCTGTTGAAAAGAAACAAACACAGATCAATAATTACAGTCTGATTTGTGTGCTTTAAATATTGTCAAAACATGCACGAGGAAAAGGCTGGTGGACTTCACAGCGAAAGCTCGATGCACTCCAATACTCCCGTACAGGGAACTAGCATACATAGGAGTTAACTACAGAGGAAGAAGTATCTGCAAGCAGACAAGACAAATAAATAAATAAGGATGGGAAGCATTTCACATTCTTTCAACCATTTATATTTAATGATCTCTATACAACACAGTCTAGAGTTCTCCAATAACAGAGTCATGCAACATGTGAATGAGAACAGGAAAGCATGAACTCAGAGATCAAACCCCAAGTCCTCCGGCTTTAAATTGAAAATAACAGTCCTTTCCCTATTGATTTTTTTTCTCCTCTTTCATTTGTGAAAAATTGATTTTTCTTGCCTGTGTTTGCTGAGGTGTCCACACCTGCAGCTCACTGCTTGCTTTAATCTTTGTATTTGTTCATCCATACCTCCAAGTAAGCCATGTCAAATAAGCACCTGGGAGCCCCTGTCCCACACTCACCAGTGGTCTTATCAAGTGTCAGAAATCCTATCCCTCCCATGTTATGACCAAAAGATGAGGAGGCTGCTCCCGCCTTCCCAGAGGATGCTCAGAGGCCCCTCCGCTAGCCAGAGACCCTCAGGACAAAGCCCACGTCACGCATTTTTGCAGAAGGCCATCTCAGAGCAGCACCAACACCTGAGGAAGATGCAACAGGAGCTCATGCTCCCCCAGCAGCTCCCGAGAAAGCAGCAGAGTAACGACCCCAGGCTTGCCCCACCTGAACACCCTCAGGAAACCTTGCACAAAACCAGAAAACCCTGGAAGAAGAGAGAATTTTGGGAGGTCGAGATGAAAAGGCGGAAAGTACACACACAATAAAGCTCTCACCACAGCTACCACCCGTTTCTCTCGCTCTCTGTGATGGGTTTAAGAAAAGAGCCCACGCCACACTTTGCCAACCTACTCAGTTCCTCTGAAGACAGCTGGACTAGCTGGAAAAACGCCAGACAACTCCGGTCCTTCAAATCCCACGGCTATGAAACTTTAAAATTGTAACATACATTTAAAATTTAAAATAAAAAGTTTGACTGAAAATTTTCCAATGAGAATGATTTGGGGATTAATCCAAATAATAATTGAAAAAAATAATTGAGGCTAAATCTGTGCTGCTTATGAAATACTAATATTTTAGCACTGAATCCCTCCTACGAAAAAAAGGAGCTCTTAATTCTCAAACCAGGCCAGCCTGTGTGGCAGTATTTACGATGTGCGCACATGCCTGCTCTGAACACGTATGGCTTATTTCACTTTTGATCTGAACTAAGACTTGCAGATGTGAAAGGCATTAATCCACTTTGGCAATCAATCTCTTTCACGCTAAAAAAACCTGCACGTAGCACACAAAAATAGTAATTTGCATGTAATAGGCAACTGAATTTTAAGGTAACTAGCCATATTGCAAGCTTATGCATTTAAAAACCTAGAATATATTCCAGTATCCTTTGAGCGTTAACTGTTTGGAGTTTGACTTAAGACAAGTTATTTTAAGCCCTTCATGACTGTTGTTTTTGTCTTTCCCCGGCCCTTTGGTCCAGAGGCACAAAAAAGACACAAATTATGGTGTAAGCCCACAATTATGCAATTCTACAGCTCATTTATCAGACTGGCAAAAGAAAGGAAACTGAGCGATCATGACACAATCAACAGATAAACAAATTATAAAACACATCTAAAACCCTAATTATCTATGCAGGATTCAGTATAAGGCAATACATCCTGCTTGTAGGCTATGGGAAAGTTAAAGAAGGAAGTTAAGTGACCTTCCAGGTGTCAAAGGGACAAAGCCCCCAAGCAAGGGGACCTGGAGCAATGGTCCTCTATATGGTTACATCCTAAATGGACAGCATCCGCATGGTATGTTGCGTTGCGACTCCCAGTGACATCCTCCAGTACACAGCGAGGGGCGATTCGTCTTTTATGTAGCTATGTCCTATTTGGTTGATTTTCTACGCAGCAGCAGCAATTTGCAAGGAAAAAAACACATGCGAGTTCTGCCACAATATTATTTATTTAAAAAAGGAAGTGTCTCACCCCGTGCAGAGATGAATGATTCACTGTTGTGCCCTGAGGAACATCCAGGCCAAGCGAGGATGCCAGATAAAGAGACAACCACTCCACAAACCAAGTGCAGAGTAAATAAATAAAATGAGACCGCTTCCCTTTCTGAGAAGGGGAAGAAGCATTTTTCTTTGAATTTTGGTCTGCTCTGAAGTTCAGAAAATTTAGCATGCAACAAATCTTTCGTTGAAACAGTAACTGAGAACAGAGTTGTAACACAGCACCGCAAACTCTGTGGCAAAAGGAGCAATCTTCTACTACTCTTCAAGTAGTTAAGTAGAGCTTTCCTCCACACAAGCTCTAAATGCCAAAGTAGCCTAATTAGGAGTTTGGTGACCCGAAGTTTCAAATACAGTCAAATGAAGAGAGACATAAGAGCCGAACTGTACCTGCAGATGCGTCCCTCTCTGGAGGGACCTTGCAACATGGAGGCCACCTCTGTATCAGCACGTTGGCTTGGGCCATCAGCTTACCCTGGTTCCCGGGGAGCTGTGGTGCACACAAACCAGGTCGCTTTTGGAGGAAGCTAAACCAGAAGCCCCTCTCCAGCTGCACACCAAATGCACTCCAACCCCCAATGGGGTCATAAGGGCCTGCAATAACAACTGCTCTCATCGTTTCCATCTGCTTCTGCTGCACCAAACCACCTGCTCACGTAGACATAGCCTCCAGCACATAGTTAGGTGAGACAAGTCTAAATCCGGTAGTTTCAAGATTCTACGACTGCTTTGAATACCTTTTAAAATAAACTCACGCTGCATGATGCATGTTTTGCTAATACTACCAAACCTGTATTTGTTGGATATTTTATGGTTCCCTTTACTCTCCTTGACTCCTGCTGCTTCTTTGAACCACCTTCCCCTATTTTCCATGCAGGCAGAACATTTAAGCATGTTTACAAATAATTACAAAATCATGGGAAAGTAGCTCAAAGGCTTAAGTACTGAAGCTGAAGAATCTGGCAGCTTTGCCCCTGGGAACATGTAAGGAGGACATTGCTAGACTTCACGGACATCCTCGAATCAAAAAATGCAAGCATCTGATCAGTGGTACCTTTGGGCAGCAGCACATCTGAAACCACCACCCAAGGCTCCCCTTACTGTCAAAGTGGGGGAAGAGAGGCTTCTAGAGCAAGTCTCACAGCAATCTTCCAGGTGTGCTTGGTAAAAGGACTAACCTCAAAAGGAAATGTTTGGGTCAGGTCGTTGCAGGTAGGTAGGTGGCCCTTACACAAGCATCAAATACCATCACGAAGCATACTGGATTACACTATGCAAGATATTTTTGCCACTTGCAAGAATAATACTTAAATAATATTATTTGCTTCATGGTTACAGCACTGATATGCACTGGTTTCCTATAAATTTATTGATTAAATAATCTTACTTAAAAAGCCAACATCCTATATTCCTTTTATTCCTCATCTACCTTAAAAGCATTTTCTTTTTATTTTCTGCTCACCTCCTCCACTATGTGTCTGGAATTTATATGGAGCAATACATAGAATCTACCTCTTAAAATATTTATTGCCAAATGCAAGTTTTTTCTTGTTTATTATTTTGTGCATTTAACTACAGAAAGTTATACCTTGATGGTCTGAAGGTGCTCTTTGCTTTCACTCATTTTATTTTGTCCAACAGGCAGAACAAAACAGTATTTAGAACATTTTGATTAAAATTATTTATAATCCACAAGAAGCTTTGAAAACAAGACTTTGGACTTGTTCCTGCCTGACCAGCTCTTACTCATCACCTCCCTGCCCTGAAGTACATATCGTGTCCCTCAATGATGACTAGAATGAAGAGAACCACAACTAACACATGTTGAATTCCGAAAGCCAAAACATAAAATATATCAAGAGCAAGTTGTAAACTGCTCTCGTAAGATTGTTTTTTAATTTTAAAAATTAAAAATCCTTCTCTTCTGGATAGTACCCTTCATTGCTAAAATAGTTTTTAAAAATATGAGGCATTAAATATATATTTTTTACATATAATATAGATTATATAAATACATATTTTTATGCATGTATATTAAAAATACAAAGTCTGTATGAGACCACCTTCATGCAAAAATCTCCAAATTTAATTAATTTCCAAAGCAATTGTTTCCAGAGCATTAACATTTCAAGTGACTAAAGCACACAGTGAGGTGCAGAAGAGTTGAGCGGTTCAGTAGCTTCCTATAGGAAGCCTGCCGCAGAAGGAAGAATGCATTGCTAGCCTTCCAGCTTCCCGTCCTGAATAAGAAAAAGATACAGCTTCAGACTTCTTCCAGCTGAAAACTGAGCTGCTTTGAAATCAAAACAAATGCCACTGTCTTGACCAAGACTAGATAACAACTAAATTCAGGAAATGCTTCGGCATTAAGAAGCCAAATCTTTGTCACAGAAATTTTAGGTGCTTATTTTGTAGAGAGTTTCACAACAGCAGAGACCAATGTACTAAGAGGAGACCCTCTCTCATAACATTCTGGTGCCTTTTTTTTTTTGTTGTTGCGCATGTGTTCCTAGATAAGAAAAAAATATGTGCGTCTCAAAAAGGGTTATGTGAATCATTGGTATATTTAAATTGTTTGACCCAGGCAGGAAAAAAGATCACACAGTTATAAAACAATCTCAAGTCTGCCAACCATAAAGAAAGCAAAATGTAAAAGGTACGAGGGTATTTAAACAAACTGAACTAATTCAGGCCCTTTGCTCTGTTGCATCTGAGCATCGTCCAAAAGGATGTAAAGAAACATAACTAACATCTGTCATCTTAAGCTTAGTCTCTCTCAAATCTTTCCTGGGAAAAACCACACATGCACTGCAGTGCTTGGGGGATTTGGGGTTATTTCATTCTTCTTTTTGTCCCGCACATACATCTGCACATTTGTTTATCCTTAGTCATGAGAACATGGATGATTTGAAAATGACCTGAGGGAAGAGGGATGGAGCAGCAAGATCTAGAAGAGTCTGAGCATCATTAAGGAAATAGATGGTCTGTAGCAAGAAAACGAGAGAAGTCAAAAGAAGAGAAGAAAAGGAGATACAGCTGATCTTACCCAAGATGTCTTGCTGTATGAAAATTAACACACACTATGTGCATCTTCAGTTTTCTAAAAGGCTAAGCAAAAGGAATGTATTCGGGGAGATCCAGCTTTTCCAGACTTTTCTAAAGGTTGTAAGGTATAGTTTCCTGTACATGCTCCTTTTGTTTCAACCATCTCTCACCATAAAAGCAGTTCCCCTTATTTTTTTATTAGCATTTTAAGGCAATCACAGCCTGAGCATCTGGAAACATAGCTCAGATTTGTTTTCCATATACTGCAAAAGGAATGCTCTGCCTCCCTCCCGTGTTCTTGCCATTCTCGAAAGAGTCCAAAATTCCCACTCTTCGAGACCTGTGAACCAACAAGAAAGTTGGAGAAGTCTCTTGCTGCAACCCTGCCACGTTCAAACATGAAACAGCCCCAAAGAGGAAGACACAACCACAACGTATTTGTAACAACCACCAGCACCACCTGAGGGGGTCACTTAGGCTTCATTTTGTCTTTCAGGCAATGTAGGTAATTTGAAAATAACACAGCTGTTAATTGGCTATCCTACCACAGATCCAAACTCCTAAAGAGGAGATATTTATGGTCACCAAGTAATATTAAGTTTAATCTCCCTGTCTTCAGAACAGAAGATACTCAAAAAGGAAAGTGGGAAATATGATTCATGAGAGGGTGTTAAATCCGACAGTCTTAAGCATAGGGTCACACAAGTATTGCCATGCTAAATCTCTTGCAGTCACTTCCAGAAGGAAGCTCCTACCATTCAGCATCAGATTTTCCACACTTGGGCTGTGCCTGGAAAGCAGCATTTGGTTTAGGAAAGACAAAGATTACAGCTTTCTGCCCAGTTTAGAAGCATAGGAAGAGGCAAAATGGTAGCTATGTCCAGAACAGAATTCCTCTTCTCCATCATGACTGTCACCATCCCAATGCCCTCATATATTCACACACCCCCCCCCAGAAAAAAAAAAATAATCCCATTTCACAATGATCTACACTAGTAAACTTTCTTGCACCACTACACTCACATCCCAGAGCTTTCCTTACTGGTATTTCTGTCTTCCCGCCACGTGCTCTTGGATTTGACAAATAGATTGTACCTTTCTTGTCCGTATGCAGGCTCTTAAGATGCAGCATATTTCCGTGCTCAAACTTCAGGGCAGGTAGGAGAAGTCACTTTGGCCTTTCAAAAATGAAGTCCTGTTCTGGTCTATCAGCCCATTTGTAAGTTCTAGATCTCTGAGCCCAAACAGCCCTCGAATGCCTTTTGAAGCTAAATACCAAAACGGGAAGCTCTGGACAGGTAGGTGGGAGCAGCCAAAGGAGAAGTTTATCAGAAAACCTGACAAATTTTGCTTAGGAGGAAAGAAAAACCTCTCGTGGGTGTCCGGTACTTCTAAAAACCACTGGCTCGTGCTCTCACAGGCAGCTGTCACCTGCTCTGGTTGGACCAGCAGTGCGCGGGGGCTGCAAACCTCTTCCTTCCCACTGAAGGACGTCTAGAGACGTGACAGGGTGCGAGACCCTGGCGCCACGTGGCGTGGCGTGCCCGTCCCTCCCCATCACTTATCTCCCACACCCACTCGCAGCCCCTGTCTCTCAAATGGATCCGTCCTCCAGGCCTGCTGATTTCTCATCTCCCCTGATCCAAACCAGTGCCACCAGGTCTTTGCACTCAACCGCACGTTGCTTGACTTGAGCCACAGCAACAAGAAAGCAAACCCAGGCTTCGTCAGCCAGACGAGGTGTTCCACCAAAGCCCTGGTGCTGGGGGTTGGACCAACATAGGCATGGAGGAGGAAGGGGCTCTCTCGGCCTTCTGCGAATCCTCTGGGCTCGACTTTGTCAGCTGCTGGAGTCTACAGACACAAAAAACATAAAAAATAAAACAAAACCTGCTCTGTCAGACAGGATTTTCAGAGGAGGCTGAGCTTCTCAGAAGGTAAGCATCCAACTCGAGACGTCTTAAAGCAGTTAAGATTTTACGTGTGCTGTTGCTCTCTTAAAGCTCGTCTTCAAGGCTGGGAAGCACATAATCGAGAAACCTAAAAGATACTTGTGGCTTTCAGGAGGCGTGAGTGTCAATGCAAAGTGGCACTCTGAACTTTAATTCTTCCGTACAGACATTACAAGACTAATTTGTTGTAATAGATTTAATGGTATCACAACCCCCTACGTATTTGCATTGCTCTGCAATATCAAAGTTTTCCAACCCAGCAGCTTCAGATCTGTATCACAGGGGAGGGGAAAAAAAACCACCCCATGGTTTTAGGCACTTCCCCTGTCTGGTAAATTTACAAACACAAGGCGGCAGCTAGAAACTGTTCACTGAACTCCCCAAAAGACAAAAACCAATCCAGCTGCAAAATTCATTTCTTAGCACGCTAATTACAATGCTCAGTGATCCCCTCTGTTCATAAGATGGCTAGGCATGAGGGGTTTGTGCTGTGCTCTACAGTTAACAGAGATCTGGGCAAATTCAGAAAGTCCAAAGCTCCCCATGGAAAATTTGTTGCTAATAACTGTCTTTTAATGTAACAAGGACTCCAACTCAAGTAATTTCTCCCATCATAACAGCAGAGGTATCATAGAGGAAGAGAAAGGGGTTCTTAAATATGTTGATCCCAAGAGATTTATTACACGATATACCAAACAAAGCCACACTAAAAAAAAAAAGTAAGTAAGTGAATTCCACTTTCTCTACAAAGACATCACAAGACGGGAGACTGCCGTTATCACCTCTGTAACCCATCCAAACGTTTTATGAAAGCAACCACTACATTTAACCAAGTCAAAATTAATCTAGACCACCCGTAACTGCACATTATGTGTAAATGCTCCGCAAGAGCACGGTATGGTATAAAAAGGAGCTAATCTACTCAGTTACAAAACCAAGTGCAGACCAGCCAGATTTGGGCTCTTTGTTCCTCCCTCCCCAGCAGCTGGAGAGTTCATCATCTGCCCAACCCACATGCCATGTTTGTAATTCAATGCCAGCAGTGACCAAAACAAGCTCAAGCCTGCACTTTCCTGACCTCTGAGGCAGCAGATAACATCAGTCAAGTTCAGAATTAACTGTCTGATAAGTTTCGTCAAACTTCCCTCCAACGCGGGATGCCAGAAGCACCAAGTAAGAACCAAACTATAAACGTGCAGCAACTCACCCTGCACTTCCCCGCCCCCGTGCTTTCCTTTCTGCACTGATTTCATGCACGGCACTTACGCAATTCATCAGCTGAGCTTGTGGCAGGTTAGCAAAGGGCAGCAGGGACACGCTGCCCTTTTTCTGACTCCCCAGGAGGGGCGAGCAGAGCAAGGATGGATGCCACAGGCAAAGCAGAAGTGGCACAGGGCACTGAGCTTTGGCAACCAGGTACCTGGCCCTACAAGGATCAAGGCAAGCCCAGCTCAGAGCTACAAAATGGCAGACATCTCAAAAAGTCTGTACTTACATGGAAGAAACAACAGGCAGGACTGAGCCTGGTACCACAAAGGTTCAGCACCCTTTTAAGCATTCACAGTAATGCACCAAAAAGAGATACCCAAGACTAGAAAGAGTCAAGAGATTAACAGGCTGCAGAATGAAAAGCCAACAAAGCAAACAAAATTTCTTTTCAAGTTGATTAATACCAACTCTTATGTGGAATAATATAGCAGGTTAAAAGCTAAATCCATGCCATGCCATCAAGGCAGAGAAACAGATCTGCAGTAGAAAAGCTTGGCCGAAAATTCTTAATTTATCTTTGGCATTTTAAACCATTTTCATATAAACGATGTTGAGAAGGCAAAACTGACTGACACTTTGTTTCACAATAACACGTCACCCAAAAATCCTGGCTCATATGCCTCATTTGTTATCCTAGCCAAAGACCGGGAACTTCATTTCTGATGCTTTATGCATAAATATAATCTACCTACACTGGAAAACACACATCACATTGGGATAGATTCAACCTTGACCGAGGTGTGTAACTTCCAGAGATTTCCCTTCACTTAGGCAGAAAAATGTATCCCTTGTACAAAATAAAAACTACTGTAAAACTTGGGAGTTTCTTTACCAGTTTCGATCTAAATTCCAGTTCAGGCTTTAAGTGAGATGTATTTGTGTGGCATTCAAATGATTAAGATGAGACATTATTTCAACAGTCAGGCAAATGCAGCCTATCATTTTCAGAAAGCATTTTAAGACAAAAACAAAACCACTTGATTTCTGCAAAAGAACACAGCCACTGATAGGAGAGGTCTTTTAACCCAATGAAGTGAGCAGCAGACTGCAAGGAGCCCATCTTCTCCACTTCTACTGAAACAAACCAAAACGATGGTGGCCTTCCTCTTTCCCCACTTCTCCCCAACATCAAATTCATACTAAAAAAAAAAAATTGGTGTTTTGGAATTATTTGATCTTTGATCCTTTTCCATCTTACAACAACCGTGACAGATGCAGAACCAGAAATTTTTATTGTTACTGGGAGACAGAACTCATGTCTCCTTCACACGGTGTCTCCTGTTGGTATCTTTTTTAACCTGAGTTTTCAGCAGCCATGCCTGCTCTGCATAACGAAAGACACAATAGAATCTTTCAGGGCCGCCGGCAGTTGTGGTTACCCCGCTTCTTATAAACACGGCAGCTTCCTGCCAAGGCTACCCTGCTACATCAGGTTGAATCATGGCATCCTTCACCGTCGTGACCCCTGAACGCAGTCATGCCACAACTCTGTCTAGTTCCATTAACTACACGTCGCAGTGAGATAGCGCTTCTGCGCCTACCTCCAAAACAGCCTGCCTCTTCCCTCAGCCAGCTGAGAGGCTGCCAGCATGCTCCTTCAGGCTGCATACAGATAATAGTATTTTCATGTTTCAGAAATAACAGTTTTCACTAATTGCTCGCAATATGAAGTTCATGGTACACCTTTAAATACACTGTGGTGGCAAATATGTAATCCTCAAGGCAGGATCCTATGTGTCATTCACTCTAACCCTGCAGATACAAGCACACAAGATAAAGCTCTTGATTAACTGAACAATAAAGAACAAAAGCGACTTTTTTTAACTAGGTGAAAAGATGTAAATTAAAAAACAAGCAGAGCATCTTATCACTCTTTGGTGATCCTGTAGCGGATACATGTATTGCACAGCAGGACATTAACTGTGTTTTCCTAAATACTGATAAATTATAAATTATGTATGTCCTACTTCTGGCAGTACCACTTTTCTGATCATCCCCTGCATGATCGAGTCAGCTAATAGCAGCCTTGGCATCTCTGACCTTTACTTGGTCAAAAAATTTCCATTTTGTTGTTTAAATCAAGGATCCTGCCTGCAGCCCCCGATGGTCACCATTTCACCTACCCACGGTGACCCGGTCAGTTCAACAACGGCATCACAGCAGCTTGACACCGAGCCACGCGCATGTGAGGCTGAGACCAGCTTCTTTAGATGACGAAGGTTGAGGTGCCCCTTCAACACTTCTGGCTGCTTCCAGCCCCTTCAGATCACTCCATCTACCAAAACCTCAACAGGATTGAAATGGTGATGTTGCCAATCAACAACAAAAAAAACTTCTGCTGCTTGGGGAGCAGAGGAAGGAAAAATAAAACCCACCCTCCTTCCCTCGCTTGCTTGCTGTGTGCCTGCACCTCCAGCTGCCTCGGTGCACTGTGTCAGCGGATGAAAATAGACGGGCTTGATGACTGCGCTGGCTCTCTCAAAGAGGCCAGCTGGCAAAAGCAGCAGTCTGCTCCTAGGTAGAAAAGGGTGAGTTTATTATTTCCTCCTCCCCAAGTCTGAATATTCACTTTCATTTTGAGTGGGGGGGGAGAAAAAAAATCTCTTTTGAACACAAAATCTGAAGAATCCAAACATCTGCCCACACTTGGCAAGTAGGAAACCTCCACGAGTGTCATCTGGTTCTGCAGAATCTAATCTTCCCTACGAGAAAAAAAAAAACCTAGAAGTTACGACTACAGAGATAACCTTCCAAACACAAGCAAGCATATAGTGAGGCAATGAGCTACAGAATCACTCCTAGTGATGCTGTTGTACCTCGCTACACCACTTCAGAGCATTCCTGTGAGGAAAACCTGGGGACAAACCCCAAACTGACAAACAAGCCTAAATTTCACACTGCTGCTATTCCGCCATAATTCAGGGAGACTCTGGAGAGGCAGATTAGCAAGAGAGATGTAAAGAGCTACGGGGCACAGAAGATCTAACAGGACAGTTAAGAAAAGCCTGCAAGAGTAGAAGCACCCAAAACACCTGTGATGTACCCAGGAGTTGGAGGAGATGGAGATACAGCCTGCTAAACAGTACAAAATACTCAATAAAATGTCTTAAGTTAACTAAACTTTCTTAAATAAACTTAAATGCATACCAGCAAGTTCTTCATAAGAACATCTGTGTCGGTAAATTTTGCTCCAACAGGACTATAAATCCCTGGGGGATATTTTACAATCGATGCTTTACATTTCAATGCACAAATCAGTGCAGAGTGCAAGCACCTGTCATGCATCACAAGTTCACAGCCCTGTCTCGGGAGAAAGCCCGAAGAGCAACACTGCCACGGCTGCATCCCTACCCCAACCGCCCAAGCTTGCAGAGCTGCATTTCCAGGGACTGCAGCACCTCACTTGTGCACACCGAGCTGCAGAGGAGCGACCTGGAATTGCGTTTATGGATCAGGTGGCACGGTCAACATGCTTTTTTTGGCCCATGACCACTCCACACCTTTTCAGGATCAGATTACCAGGGACGTAAGTCACCCATGTAAGATTTCAACCAGGGCCCAGGTGTGGTCACAGCGCAGACAGAAAACACTGCTGCTCTGGCAGCGGTCATCAGTGGCAATACAAGAGGAGGTTTCATAAGGCAAAAAGGTTTGCACTGAATTTACTTGAAAAACCTAAATTAACCATCTCAGTACCACACAGGTCATTTTCCAAATCATCTCTCCACTTCAGATGCTTTGGAGCCGCTGCTAAAACTGCTAGGTTTTGGAGCCTATTTCTCACTGAAAGTCAAAATGAGTAAGAGGCTTTCAGAAATTTTAACTCAAGATTTATGTCCAGAAATAAAGACACGGGTGGTTTGAATAGACAAATCTGCTTAATTATGACACCCTCCGAAAACTGTTGGTACAACAGCACATAAATGTTTAGTATGGAGGTCATACACAAGAGATCACTTCTGAAAGGCACTTCTGGAAGGTCATAAGAGGACCAACCTGCTTTCCCCCGAACAGACATCTACTAGCAGACTCTCAGGGGTAGTGTGCTCCCAGCACATCCCTTCAGCAGACGGTACTGAGTGTCTGTGGGCTGTCATGATGCAGGAGCGTAGCCTGCTTTTCTGCCATCAATGGTCTGAAGTTGCAAAGGAAGAGCTTTGTGAAGAAAAGGGGGGAATTACACTGGAAGGAGGAATGGTGATGGACAGAGAAAGAAAGAAAAAGAAAAGGGGATCAGCTCCAAATACTTTTTTTTCTTTGATTGGTGCTTTGTTCATTTTTAAGATAGAGTTATTTGTTACATACAGGTGGCAGACCAAAATCCAACATACGTCACATGGAGATAGCAATTTTACTATGGAGAGGAAGCTGAACATATCTATTGGACTTGGACAGGCCTGGAGTCCCATCCCATCACTAATTCCCATCTCCTGTCTGATCTTTAGGTTTTTACTCTCTGAAGCTTTCCTACCGACACTGAAAGCGAGTATAACTCATCTGGGTAGGAGCTTTCTGCCTGCATCCCATATCTGGTAACACGGTGTTCCAAGTTTTTCATCCTGTAGCCTTCAAAAACCTCCTTTTAGAGGGAATCAAGGAATTTAGGAGAAGGCTGTAAAAGAAAGTAGGAGCTCTTCAGGGTGAAGGACTGAGGAATGCACCACTGAAAGACCAAGAAGTCAAGCAAGTCCTAGATCCGTCGGGAGAAGCCAGAAAGTAGGAAGGAAGTGGACATGGAACTGGTCTGAAGAGCACCTGTGATGTTCATGCCAGAAAGCCATCATCACAGCTGCACGGCAGGGTGTCCCGGTCACCTATCTCATGGCTGCATAGGCCTCCATACTCCTTCCTACCAAAAAGGACCCTTAAACTATTCTTATCTTATCAAGCAAGCAGGACTAAGACAACTGTGGACCGCACTTTCTTCCTCTTGTTTTGCTCTACAGACTGGGCATATCAGTCCAGTAACAACTTGACAGTAAGCAGCTCAGAGGTCCTGGCCCCCACACTAGCAAAAATTGTTTCTGACATCCCGTCTCATGCTGAAGGACCACACGTAGCCATGACAGAGCTAGTGACTGTTGTAACACATGGATAAGGGTCTGGGGTCTACCAGTACTGAGCTGAAACTGTGGTGGAAGCCATCTGTCTGCAGAAGACTAGTGGGGTGCTGCATACATGGAAGCTGGCCACATCAGGGCCTGACCAGCTGGGATCTGGGCCATCTTCCAAGCCTGTTGCTGTTGACTGGTGAGAGCCACAACAAGGGTGTCTTTTCTACCCCAGATGAGCCATTTGCAGATCTCCAACAAAAATAAATCAAATAAAGCAGACAGGTTGCCACATGACAAAGAAAATTCAGTATACTGATCACCAGAAAAGCAATAGGAAGATCCTCAAGTACAGAACTGCAAATTGGAGATAGCCCAATGCATGCATGAAAAGCAGGTGGAGCCCACAGACTCAGTACAACCCCAACACACTTGTAAGAACTTGTGGGAAGAAATCCTTTTTTAGTATTTTAAAGCGTCTGGCCTGCACACAGCAAAGAGACAAACCCAGCTGAACAGAGCAACCACCTCAACTTGTGCTTACAGGTAAACCTTCACAAAAAAAAAAAGAAAGTATTTCTACTTTTAACACAACAATCATTACTTACCCTAATGCTTTAGGGCTAGCCTGTGAGAGCAGTCTTCTGCATAGCTGCTAACTGACTTCTGTGAACACTTTCACAGGTCATACCTTTTCTGTGAATACTTCCGAGAGTTTTGTGCTGCAAAAGAAACTAATCCCAAGCTGACAGCCCAACAGCACAGGTGGAAATTTCAGCAGCAATTAATTTGTAGGTTATTTGCTACCCAGAGTCAGGATGACCACAGCCCAGAACATAACAGAACTACTCAGGTGTCTCCAGCCACGTGGGCTGTCAGAGCAGTGCCAGACCTCTGCAAGACTAAGGTGAAGCAAGCTTTGTACATCACCTAGAAACTATTAGTAAAGGAAAGCACACATGGGGATACCAGCAATTAAATACTGCAAAGGTGCTGGGAACCACCCACTAAGGAGTCATTTTACACCAGTCTCACCCATAACCTGCTGAAATGGCTCAGTGGCACAAATGAGGCCAGTGCTACAATCCCAGTCTGACATTGCAATTGGGCCACTGAATGCAGAGCAGTCTGACATTGCAATTGGGCCACTGAATGCAGAGCTAATAGCTGGGGAAAGCAAGTAGCACTTCTTCCGAGGGCACAGAGACTCTGCTGGAGATGCATCAACCTCCTAGCAAAGGAGAGAGGTCAGTGGTGAGGTTTACAAGCCTTTCACAGCAGGGAAGAGAGATGCAGAAGCAGCAGCTGGGAAGCAATGCAGCTGCAGTGAGTGAGAGCACTCAGGACAGGGAAGGGAGTTCCTCAGGGAGGCAGCAAGTCAAGCTGGCCAGCCTTGCCAAGCCTACATACCAAAATCTCCACGTGTTTTGAGAAGCACAAAACACGTACCTCACGCCTTGGAGGAGCTGGGGGGAGATGACAATGGATCTCCAGAGGTCTCATTTCTCCAGCGCTGGACACAGCGCTCTGTGTGAGGAGGTGCAGCAATGTTAGCCTCGGCAAAGCCTGTTGGCTTGCCTCCTCCTACAGCTGTGCGCTCAGATCACCCAAAACCCCTGCGCCAGTACAGTCCTGCTTCTGGACACATGATGCGGTTGCCTCACAGAAGTTGCACGTGAGCCATCTATACTGATCCAAGCACTTCAGCATAGCTATCTACCTTCTCCTTGCCACCTGAAACAGCCCAGCCAAAAACCAGGAACGTTGCACGGAGGAAGGGATGGGCTAGGGCTTTCCCGCAGTCTCCGAGAAAAACTCGGTTGCATTTTTCATCTGGGCTTCGGTGCATGAGTTTGCTCGTGCTCTGCCCAGAATACCAAATCCACCAACCAATTGGTACTGGATTACTTTACGGGTACTTCAGAGAAGCCTGAACACAAACTTAAATTATCACTTAACCAGTGCTCTAAAAATAGCTGCGGGGGAGGGTCCATCCACAGAGAAAAATAAGCTATTTAGAAGAACAATGCTCTGGCAATCACCTCACATTCACTGCACATGGAAGAAGAAATCTATCCTTTGTGAGCTGCTCTTGGAAATAAAGGAAACTCATGAACTTGCCAGATAAACTTTTCAGAGGGAAGAGAGGAAGATGATCATTTCATGCCCCTTTCCCAGTCAAGCCTGAATACACTTACGGGCGGGTGAAAGGAAAACGTCGAGGGAATAAATCTGATTGAGAAAGAGATGGACCAGAAGGAGTGGGGAAGAAATTAAGAGAAAAGAGAAAGAAAAAGGCAGCTAAATATTACGTTGAATAACTCCACTAAATCATGGAACAGAAGCATAGGAATTCAGAACAAAAGGAAAGAAAAAGGTGACTAAATAGAAGATTTACACGTGCGTGTTCATGTGCTACCACCTCAGTGCCTGACTGATTTGATAACCATCCCTTGCATACTATGCAAATCAAGTTTTCAAGAAACCTTTATCTTTTACTCAGGCCTTGTTGTGGGGATACATCAAACACCACAACTATAGCACTCTCCTGTTTTTTTTATTTTCTGCATTATCCTCCTCAACCAAGAGAAGGATAACGCAGAAAAAAGGCTACCACAACTACTCATCTTGTGCTATACACCAAGGGTGGATTTCAGCTCACCTAACATTAGCTATCTAAACACTTTTAACTAAAGCTAACAGTCCAAGGCTCCCTCTGTAGTCGAAGAAAAGGACAGCCACCTCCAGACAGCAGTTTATCCTCTTTTAAGATCCATTTCTGTGACTGCTGGGAGGAAACATCCTTTGGAGATCTCTTTGTCTAGCACTGCTAGTAGAGGACATCTAGGCAACTAGGCTAAACCAGATGCCTAACTGCAGTGACCGAACATAGGGGAAACAACTTTAAACCTTGCAGTCTGCAAGGTGACAGAACTACTTGGCACATGGAAGAGAACCACCTCAAGAAAATACATTTGCGCAAAATAACTTAGGACTTCCGTTCTTCAGGGAACAAAGAAGGGGTGCAGACGCACGTCAAGGACCACTAGTGGAAGGATCTTTAATACTTACATCTAAGGCACGTTCTCCAAGTCAAAATTAAGTAAAAACCAAAGACATTCAATAGTTTCCTGGTGAAGCGTGCTTGGCAATGTCTTTTCTGACATTTACGAGCACAGAGCACGGTGAGGGACATCTGCCACCTCCAGCAGCACCCCTTTCTGCGGTCTGCACAGGAGTGACCAGGGGACTTGGCTCCAACTGATCCCCACTGATAACATGAAGCCTTCAGAGAACACTACCAAAAACTCAATGTAACAGGATGAAGATTGGTGGAGACTGCACAGAAGAAGGTAAAGGAGAAATACGTACCATCGCATTCACAAAGTATTTCCACTTCTTTGCAGCGTGGCAGGGGTACTTTTTTAGTAGAAAAGGGGAAAACAAGACTGATGGGCAACACTCGAAACTACCGTGATTTGCTGCAGTATCTTTAACAAACTGCACTTGATTCATCTCCTCTGGCTTCCTTCCATCACATTTTATCAGCTTATTCAAAGTGAGCATTAAAAGCTCTTTAGTACCTTGCCACGTTTGTTACTGCTGAGCAGAAGTAATTGCCAAGTAAGATATCTATCTGTCAGAGCCTGCTCATGCCTGAGATGGTGGAGGTCATGTTCTGGAAAAGTTCAACTTTGAACTTTTCCAAGTTTCTAATTCCCACTGAAGTTATACACACACCCGACAACTGAACAGCACAGAAAAATGGAGGTGAAAATCAGAGGTGCAGTAGAGCCGCCACCTACGCCAGAACAAGTTTTACTTCCGAAACTATCTGAGCAATTTCAGGAATTTGTTTGCCCCATTTTCAAATCATGCATCTGAAAAACAAAGTTATCAGTTACCGTAAGTGAAAATACATGCTGGCCCTCCACGTCCGATGCTCCCTCCCCCAAAGATGTATGGAAGCACTAAATCCTCTCCAGGTCTCCTTGAGGAAATTCTTTGTCCATGATGTTTTCTCTAAAAACAGATCACAATCGACTTTCTTTTTTACTTCCAACGTAGCAGGATTCAATTTCACTGCCCCAGCTGCTGCGGGAATCAGACGGAAGGAGCAACCTTTGAAGCATGGCCACGCAGAGGCCGCCTCGCAGGACGCCAGGAGCCCGAACACACAAAGCACCACAAGGACCAAACAGTTACAGCACACCACAGAAAACACCTCAGCCCTGGAACAGTCCTGGGCAAGTCGGTCTTGCCTGAAGACATCCTTACATATGCAGTAATGTAGACAAAAAAAAAAAGCACACCAAGCATTTAACCTCTTTGATGGCACTTTCAGCCAGCAGTGTGACTTGAAGAAGCCTACTTCTTACATTTCTTGTTCAGCTATACATATTATGGCATAAGAGTTAAGCACCATGTCAGCAGCTAATGTCACTTGATAGCCTACTAAAGCTTTGTTAAGCATGAGGATTTGCATGCTATTATCAACAACGTCATAAACTTTCCGGAGTTCTGCAAAAACCCCCCGGCTGCCATTAAACTGTTAACACTGTCTTTTTTTTTTTTTAATCTCAGTTGCCAACCAGACAGCATCGCATTTTGCCTTTCCCGCTCTTGCTGCTGCTGCACTGCAGTGCTACACTGCGAGCCCTCTGCTCCGCATGGCACACCTGCCCAAAAACCTCCCCTCCTGCCCAAAGGGCTGCAAATCCAGCAGGAGCACTCCTGCCTCCAAGCATCCCCCCCATCTACAGAAGGGCCTACAGCACCAGCACAAGAAGTGTGCCAAAAGCGTGGCAGCTGCCACCGGTGTAGCTGATGTGCTCTCCCACTTTCAGTGGACCAAGTGAGCAAAGTCCTTACCTCAGCACCTCCTGTCTCCCCTCACCTCTCCCCGCCTTGCCCAGCCTCTGGCAGTCTTAAATCTTTTTCAGCTTTCACTGATGGGTTGGTTAGCAGGTTGCTGGGGTGTTTGGTTTTTTTTTTGAGCACCCATCATTAAGCCCAACTTCTGATTAAGTCCTTACCTAGGAGGACTCAAAGTCTACAAAGACAGGCATGGTAGAAAGACACAGAGACCAGAAGATATTCCTCATACAATAAGGGAAAAAGTTATCTCCTTGAAAAACAAGAAGTCTGAGTAAAGATGACAGATTTGTAGGCATGTACCCTTTGGGCTGGATACCCACCAGTAAGGTGAAACAGCAGGAAAATGAATTGCTATAACAAACAAGGACAAGACATGAGAGGAAACCCCCCAAAAAACTCCCAACCATAAAAGGTTTTAAAGGGTTTTGAAAGGTAAGGGAAAAAGTTATCATGATGCCTCTCGGGTAGATTTGATGCAAGGAGCTGCTTTCCAAGTAGAAAGGAGAAACAAGAGTAGGTCAAGAAGAACAAAGAGCCAGCAAGAGCGGTGAACCATCACTGCTATGGCCTCGTTTGCTGTGCGAGCACCAGTTGTACTGAAATGACATAAACACCCAGGAAAGAGCAAGGCAGTTTTTGTACAGCACAGTGACAATCAAATAAAGGATGGGTGAAACACACAGAAAAGACTGTATTTATACATATACTTAAAAGTGTAATATATATAGAATATTTTTTTATATATATACACACACAAGCACACGATATAGTGCATTTTGTAGTCATTTACAAGAGGCATTTGTCCACCTTCAAACTTTCTTTTCAATGATGCAGTTGTGCCGAGACCTGGGTTGTTTTTCCACTTGTTTTGACTTGTTTGGGGGGGGGGTTGATTTTTTTTGTTTGCTTGGTTGGGTTTTCTTCTTTTTGATAAGTATCCTCCTCATTGCTCTCCCGTGTGTTCCCCCGTTAGTCCGCTTGTGTCCATCTACTGCCAGCTGTCTTACTCTTACGACTCTTAGGAGTTTGTTTGTGGACCACCTATCATAAGGGATCCTGACCAATGACCAGGGCTTGTACAAATAAATAAATTATTTGAAAAGGAAACATTTATGATGCATTTACGGACAATATTCTCCAACAGAACAAGAAAAGCACAGCTCAACTCTGATGATGCAGAACTGCTGATTAACATAATTGAATAGCTTTTGTGCTCTCCAAGCAGATTAAACAATTTACAGTGACTGAGTCTTTGGATAGACCCAAATGAGGAGATCAGCTTCTCTTCGAAGGGACCACCCATATACTCTGTTACTCTCCATGGCCTTCTGATCAGGCACTACTGTTAGCAAAATTGAAGTGTGCTTTGGGTACTGATCTAATTATAACAAACCTCTATGAAAGATCTCGGCAAATAGGTTGATCACAGTATTTGTGCATTTTCTCAAAGACTTACTGAACAGCAATAACCCATTTGGATGCACTGTAACTCTGATATAATTCAGTACAAAGACAGAAAAAATAGTTTTAAAACTTCACTTTTCTAATTCCAGTTTAACAGAGTACCGATGCACTAAACACAAATACGGTAAGTGTTCATGTATTTGGTATCTGGAGAAAAAGATCAAAATTGTTCTTCCTCACATCATTCTAGTAGAATCACTTACAGAAATCACATACTCCCCAAAGTCAGCCTCCCCGAGATTTCAGCTCCTTGTCACTGCTATGTTACAATTTGCAAGTTACAACGTGAATTGCATTTTCATCTGATTGAAACCATTATGCAAGTAAAATTCATAATTCTTTAAAGTGACATGATGTGAGGTACATCTCATATCACTCACAGTTTGTATAGATGATAATGAAGGGAGTACTTTTTTAAAAAGGATAACGACTATCTCCTTGGCACTGACATTAAACCAAGCTTTATGCCTGTGAGCAAAAAGGCAAAGGATGCAAAGCTAATAATTTCTTCGGTTGCCTCTCAGTTCAGTCCCAGATGTGGAAGGGTAATAATTGTCTCCAGTTACTTACTTATGCAAGAACATTTAAGGACAGTCATCTATAACGAATGCGTCTCGTAACTATCCTCTATTTATTTACAAATATACGCACACCATTTTTCAACGTATTGATATGAAAACTAATACCAGTAGCTGAACTGTTTCAAAAGCAGACACACATTTTTGGCACCCAACTTCAGATACCCTGTGGGTAAATTTTCAGGCCAACTTTACTATTTCAGTAGATGAACTGAAACAACTCTGCACTGCACCCAGACTGTCTCAAGCCAATCTAATACAACCTCCAGTTTTAGTACCTTTATGAGAACACTCTTCTCCCTCAAGTATTATCATCAGTATTTGAATAAGAGAAGAATGAATACTAAGACCATTTCCCAGATTCATACAGACAACCTGTACAAGGGATGGAAAGGGAAAGCCCCCGTCCACACTCCCACGCTCCCCAGTCTTTATCTTCCTCTGTACGCTACTGCATTGTTAATTTATACCAGAGATGGGAAAGAGGGGCTAGAGGAGAAGTCAGTCACTGTTAAGTGTATTTGGAGAAGACTGTTGCCCAATTACATGATTAGATTTCAAATCCCAAACAAGGACGGGCAGCGTAACAAGGGCACAAAAAAAGGAGAAAGAAATTATACACACAGAGACTAATTAAGAGGGAAAAGCTGGCTACAAGACAAAAGGAACTTCTAAGTGTTATAAAGAATGTAAGTGTAAGCTTGAATCAATAGTTTCTTCTACACATTATACTTGGGCAAGATGAACAATGAGTTCCTGTATTTTCCCAGTTTTGCAGGATTTTTTTTTCTTCCCATTGAAGTTACCTATTCTACACAGTGAAATGAAAGCAGACAATGCACCAGAGTCTGTATTTCATTCCTTTGGTATCACCTGCATTTTTTAAGACAACGCAGTTACAGATGTGAATGGAGGCCTCTATTTACCTGCTACGCTTTTATTACTGATGAGGAAGCAATCTCAGCTCAAATTTTCAAGTATGTCAAAGGAAAAAAAAAAAAAAATCAAGTTTTTTTAACTTGAAGCGCAGACACAATGATAAACCATGAAAATCAGCAATTTCGATATGTATAGCCATCTATACTACACTTAACTAATCAACAAGTCTTTAAAACCCTCAAGAAGAGTTAACTTTAAGCATCTAAGAAAAGAAGTCAGCAAAGGCAGCCCCAAGAGTGTCTACGAACTACAGGATTTTTCACTATTATAAATCCAAACAATATGATGAAACTATAAAGGAATAACTTCAGTTTAGCTACAGAGACATTCAGAACACACTGACTGAAATAATACACTCCCCACACGAAAAGCTGCTAGTGACCGAAGTGGATATCCACTTATATCAAGAGTGAAACTGCACTATGCAATGTCCCTGCTGCTTGCAAATTAAAGGACCTGATTTTTTTAATGAGGAGTTGTTTCAAAAAAATCCCTCAGTGGCTGTTTTAGATTTTGACATGCAGTGGTTTATTTCCTTCAATAGATACTCCTCTACTTACTGTGTAAAAAGAGAGTGCTTCACTGTTTAAACTTCCAGTAAATCCAAGATTAATGCATTTTTTTTTCCCCATGCCACAATTTTTTGTCTATTTGTACGGTACCTCCACTCCAGCACCCGAGAACTCTGGTTCAGAGAGCCGTGCTCTCCAGACCTACGCAAGGATGGAGCTACTTCTGCTACTGAGCAGAAAGGGAGATGGAGGCAGGCGAAAAGAGCCAGATGCTGCACGGTGGCACAGCTCTGGTCAGCAAGCTGCTCTTACACCCAAGCAACGCAGGCATACCCTTGCAGAGGCACAGGCTCTTCAGCTGTGAATTACGAAGCCCACCAATGCATATTTTCAGTATTCCCTGTGCACAGAAGGCAGGCAGGTACGCTGGCACTGCCACGCAGCACTGGCAATAGTTTAATTCTTCTGAGCAGCGCAACCTTATTCCCTCATTCCCTGGTACTATGTGAGTGCACCCGGATCTTGCTCTCTCCATCGTTTATCAACAGACCTGGTTAACAGAGGAGGTCCCGGATGACTGGAGTCTTGCCAACGTGACGCCCATCTACAAGAAGGGCCAGAAGGAGGATCCGGGGAACTACAGGCCTGTCAGCCTGACGTCAGTGCCAGGGAAGATTATGGAGAGGTTCTTCTTGAGGGCACGCACAGGACAACCAAGGGATCAGGCCCAGCCAGCACGGATTCATGAAAGGCAGGTCCTGCTTGACCAACCTGATCTCCTCCTATGACCAGGTGAGAGAAAGGCTGTCGATGTTGTCTACCCGGACTTTAGTAAAGCCTTCGACACTGTCTCCCACAGTATTCTCCTGGAGAACCTGGCGGCTCGTGGCTTAGATAGCTTTACTATTCGCAGGGTAAAAAACTGGCTGGATGGCCGAGCCCAGAGAGTTGTGGTGAATGCAGTGAAATCCAGCTGGCGGCCGGTCACAAACGGAGTCCCCCAGGGCTCAGTTTTGGGACCGGTCTTGTTTAATATCTTTATCGATGATCTGGATGAGGGGATTGAGTGCTCCCTCAGCAAGTTTGCAGATGACACCAAGTTGGGCGGGAGTGTAGATCTGCTTGAGGGTAGGAAGGCTCTGCAGAGGGATCTGGACAGGCTGGATCGATGGGCTGAGGCCAATTGGATGAGGTTCAACGAGGCCAAGTGCCGGGTCCTGCACTTGGGTAACAATAACCCCAGGCAACGCTACAGGCTTGGGGATGAGTGGCTGGAAAGCTCCCCCGCAGAAAAGGACCTGGGGGTGTTGATCAACAGCTGTCTGAAGATGAGCCAGCAGTGTGCCCAGGTGGCCAAGAAGGCCAACGGCATCCTGGCCTGGATCAGAAATGGTGTGGCCAGCAGGAGCAGGGAGGTGATCATGCCTCTGTACTCAGTGGTGGTGAGGCCGCACCTCAAATCCTGTGTTCAGTTTTGGGCCCCTCACTACAAGAAGGACATTGAGGTGCTGGAGCGTGTCCAGAGAAGGGCGATGAAGCTGGTGAGGGGTCTGGAGCACAAGTCTTATGAGGAGCGGCTGAGGGAGCTGGGGTTGTTTAGCCTGGAGAAGAGGAGGCTGAGGGGAGACCTCATCGCTCTCTACAACTACCTGAAAGGGGGTTGCAGAGAGGTGGGTGTTGGTCTCTTCTCCCAAGTGACAAGCGACAGGATAAGAGGAAATGGCCTCAAGTTGTGCCAGGGGAGGTTCAGGCTGGATATTAGGAAAAATTTCTTTACTGAGAGAGTGGTGAGACACTGGAATAAGCTGCCCAGGGAAGTGGTGGAGTCACCATCACTGGAGGTGTTCAAGGAACGTATGGACGTGGCATTGTGGGACATGGTTTAATGGGCATGGTGGTGTTGGGTGATGGTTGGATTTGATGATCTTACAGGTCTCTTCCAACCTTAGTGATTCTGTGAGCTGTCCTTGGGTCTTCTCTGTTATTATTTGTTATTCTCCCGAGTAGCCTGTTGGCAAGTGGGAACACAACCAGTTCTCACATTCACTAGGAAGCCTCCGGCTACCGTGGCCCACTCTACCTCCCACTAGCCCCACACCAAAAGCCACTCCTTTGGTCCCCCATTGGTTCCTGCAGCTCCCCTTTCTTGCTTGCTTGGCTCTTTCCAAGGGCTTGCTCTTTCCCTAACTCGTCCCCCCTTTATTTCAATGACTGATTCAGTTCAGAAAAAAAAAAAACCAAACAATTTCAGCTCAGTAAGAAACAGGTGCTCCACCTCCCTCCTCTCCATTCCCATCTCCATCTCACCCCACCACACACAGAGAAATACTTATAACAATGCAATTAAGACCAGATTCCTAAGTCTTGTCCCCATTCCTAAATCTTGTCCCCAACATCTCAACATTCATAAGTTTGGGACTGTCACTATGACTAAGTGTGGTGCACCGCAGTGTATAAACTGCCTCTGGCAAGCCTGGAGAATGGTGTAAGTTCTTATGTATATAGAGGAAAGTCATCTTTCTTGGAAACAGGGCCAACCGCTCTTAACCAGCTTCACTCTTGTTTTTATAGGGCCACCTCAGCTGCATTCTACGTGCAACCTTCACGTGTTGCAAAGTGCTTTTCTTGACAACATGCTCATTTGTACATTCTACAGTATTTCACAACACCTTTAATGTTTCAGTTCAGAAAAGCTGGCCAAGCAAACACATTTCTCATTTTGCACAGACATGCTTCTGCAGTTTGCTAACTGAAGAGGATGCCTGCCAGTATCTCAGATTTTTACTTTTTTTAGAGTACATTAAAACCAGGCTTTTTCCACGAGACTCCATTTGCCACATGAATCTTTCCCTCTTAAACCCAGGATTTCCTATTCTCTCAGTAACTTCACCATTTACCTATGCTCAGTCTATTATATTGCTGTTCAGTGAATTTATTTTCAAGTCGTAAAGGACACAGATTTGAATCCAGACCAAGTAAATCTGACACACAAGTCCAGAATAACTAGTGAGGAGGAGGACTCTGTGGGCCTTGCAAATTCTACCACCAGTTCTCTTCCTCGCCCTTCCCTCTTCTTAGAAGAGGCCATTTGCCCACTGGCTCTAACCTCCCCGGGCAGCCTGCGGCAAAGACAGCTTCGTGACAAACACACACTGGAAGACACGAAAGAGATAATTCTGATTCGAAGAAGATGACATCTCCAACTTACCTCCACACTAACTTCTCTCATTTAGAATCACAGAATGGGTTGGGTTGGAAGGTACCTTTGAAGATCATCTAGTCCTCCCCCCCACCATGGAGAGACATCTGCCACTAGATCAGGTTGCTCAAAGCGCCATCCAACCTGACCTTGAACACTTCCAATGGTTATTTCAGCATCAACGTGAAGAACATCTTGTTATAGAGCTGAAAACAGAAGTCTCCATCTTTCCTCTAGCAGAAATAACTCACTCTTTCATCACATCAGGCTACAGAGAATCCAAGTGCTCTGTCCAGAAAGCTTTAACACCTTGTAGCTCCCATGCCCGGTCAGAGAACTGACTGATAGTCAGAGATTCACACGCATTATAGGCTGAAGGTAAGTAAGAAAGAGATATTTACTTTCTACTTGAATTGATTTCTCTTTATCTGTGCCTAATGTCATCTCTCACTTCTTCCATCACCTTACTCCCAGAAGTCAATACAACCTAGGGCAAAAGCCAACGTATCTGACGACTGACATTGATGCTGCATTGGAGCTGCTTTGGAGCCACCACAAAGCTTAGAGATGCTCTGAGCCTCCAGAATTATACAAGCAACAGCTAAATAAACATCACATAACTATTTCTAAACTGTACCTATACTTGCTAGAAACAACAAGAAGTCTAAAGCTAAAAATAGTATCAATATTCTGCCAGAAAAACACTGAACATTTAAAGCTCCCCTGATGTTTCTATAGGACTTAGTTCTTGCAACTACCAATTTACTGGTGACACCCTAAAAAATCAGAAGAAATTGGAAAAAAGCAATAGGTGTAAGGGTATATTTTTCCCCAACTGTTGCCTTAGAGGCTGCATACCCTACATATAGGGCTACTGTTCTAATGACTTAAAGCAAGTGATATACAGAAGACCTCATCATACTATGAAATGAAAGAACCCAGAATAATCCTCTCTTCAAATAAAAGCAGTATCACACTGCCATCTCATACATTTCCATCTTTTATTTTCATATTCTGAGAATTCTCCATATACCTTCAATGCAGTTATTCCTTCTTCCTTGTAAGTTTAACTAAAGAGCAGTGACTTCTCTCCAGCTTTCATCTAGAGGCATTTATCTTACAATCAACCCTGCAGTATGAAATTCAGTTTGTATTGGCACAATGGTTTCACATAAAAACAACCATAATTTTAGCAGAACTCCTATGCTGCAAACCCTTGTTCCCATCTTGACTGACTTTGCAGTAATCCATGTAGTTTGGTTACACAAAGAACCACAGTTCATTTGACATAATTATCTTCCTTTTCTGTTAGGATCTATGTTTGGCATCTTAAACCACCATGCTCACTTTTTCTGATGCGTGTTCATAATCCTCAACGAACGTCTAAGTATACCTGCTGTTCTGCCTTCAGCCATATAAAACTCTACCTTCTGCTTTATCTGCGGACTTTAAAACAAGTAAACAAAAAAACCCCACCCTAAAACTCATTAAGCAAGCAAGCACTCCCCTTTCTCAGTCTTCCTTCTGCAAACACCAACCAAGAAACCTTTTTTTTTTCCTGATTTACTGATCTCCCCTTCAGCTTAACGCTTCTATACACGAGTTGCCAGCGGCAGGAGTCCCTGTGGGGTGCTGCATCACTGCCATTTTCTACTATGTCTGTTCTATA
This sequence comes from Gavia stellata, assembly GCF_030936135.1. Taxonomy (NCBI): domain Eukaryota; kingdom Metazoa; phylum Chordata; class Aves; order Gaviiformes; family Gaviidae; genus Gavia; species Gavia stellata. The sequence goes on from NC_082594.1 coordinate 45,642,820, forward strand.
TATGCACTTTCCCTCTTTCCATAGATCCCCAACTCCCTCCTCCCATTCATTAATCTTCCTGCCATCTCACAGCCTCTGCCACCATCATTCATAGCCATTGCAGGTGGCAAGTCAAGAGCAAGCCACCTTCATCTGCTAGAACTAGCCACTGAAAAATGGCTGAATCCTTCCTTAGTACCCACATCAGAGACGAACATCCTTGTAACCTTCAGGATGTTAAGCGTTATTTACAGAAGCATTGAACAAAGCCTTTTTCCCCAGTTAAGCTGGCTTGGTGAGAAAAGCAGCATCGCTTGGCCCATGCATGGAGGGCTTTTGTGGTCTCCCATTTGCTCTTAAGTCCCACAAGACATATAGCCCATAGATATAGCTGTCTTTCCGTGACACAGTGACCTACCGATTTTAGTGGTCCTTACTTGCCTATACTACCAATGCCTCTAGACATTTAGGACCTGACCCCTTGAAGCACCTGGGCAGCCATCTGCCTGCATCCCACCTCCTACTTCCAGTGTAAAATCCTCCTGCAGCCCCAGACGTAGGCAGATCTAGATTCATCCTGCCTTAATTAAGGTAGCCACATAAGGCTACCTTAGGCCACTCATCATAAATGTCACTCACAATAAACACCTTTATAATCACCCATCAAGGCACAGTTTGTAAGGAGTAATAATATTTGGCATAAAACATGTAATACATTTTGGGGAAAAAAATCCAGCTGTTTGGGACACACAAGGTCTTACCCAGGTCTGAAACAGAAGTACAGGCTTGCATGCTCATGTTCTTTCCAATTGCATTATTTGTTCATCATAATACATCGAATCTCCTTAAAAACCATGCCTTGCCATCTTCTCATGGCCACGGCCATGAAAACAACGAGCACTACAAGCCAGCAAACACAGGTGGGATGGGCTTTTCCCTAGAGAAATCCAAGATCTCATCTCCGCTCTGGAGGCAATCCTCTGGACTAAACATGCCAGGGACATAAGGCTGTCACACTCCCAACTCCGGGAACAGTTGGAGGTGCCTTCCTGATGGCAGCACTGGTGGCCTCCAGCCACCTGGTCCACTCTTGCACAGCCACAACTGCCTTGGAGGATGAACAGTCAACCGCATTGGGAAAATAACCTAAAATTAAGAATAAATCAGTAAAACCCATGAAGTTAGGGCAGTTTCTTGATCCAATCCAGTCCACTGACAGTGGAAGCAGCATGAGTGACAGAGGGACAGGCACCACAGGAGATGGGTGGCAAGAAGAACTGCATAAGCCAGCACTGACACTAAGAGAAGCACAAATAAAACCACAGCTGGCAGCACCTAGGTTAGAAAGACCGAGCGAAGACCTGCTCCTCACTAATGAGTGCACAGAAGCTATCTCTAGCCACTCTGTACACAACTCAGCACTCATAACATGTACACAACACCCTGCTGTGTGCTTTTTCTCCCATACAGAATGCCCCTTTCCACTCATTCAGCATGAATCTAACACCGACTTCAGGATAATCTAAGCCCATGCTCCAGGGATAAAGGAGCTTTTAGCTTTGATAACCTTAACAAGCCCAGCAAGACCAAATTATGATCAGCACCCTTTAAAAATAAGTGTATATGCAAATTCCTATATAATAAAAAGAAGTTATTCAGTAAATGTAATTTACTTAGGCTTATCACACAATCTCTTGCATAAACATAACAAAGAGCATTCAAACCACCCTCCATAGAGTTTAGAAACATTTACAAGACATGAATGATGACTGACAGTGTCTAACTCCACCAAGAAGAAAACATTCCAGGTTGCAGTCCACCAGTTGTGAGTAAGGCACTAACGACCTGATTTTTAGGAGCATTAACTTGTTAACTCCAGTGGGAGTTGGGATGTTTAACACAGGTGAAACTGGAGACAGAGATCCCAGTTCAGCCCTCCTTATCCAGCAAAACTCTCACAGATTCTCTTCAGTCCTCCAGCATCCAGAATTAGCTATTACACCAAGAAACACAGAAACCCAGAATTACTATAAATATCATTTCATGGACATGCAGTAACTTTCAAACTCTTCAGAGATATTAATTTAAAAGCCTGAACCAACAGTTTAGGGTTTCCTCTAAGCTGCAGCTTTCTCAAGTCAATATTTGTAAATCATGTTTCATGTTTCCAAGGAAACCAAGTGGGTAATACCTCTTGCAAACAGCCTCCTTCAATATAGTTTTCATGGCTACAGGGCTCATAGAAGTTATTCTCAGTCTGACAAAGGAAAGAAGTTACATTTCTCCTTACATCTTCCGAGAAAAACATCATGCTGCAGAAGCAACTAAAGCAACATACGTAGCAAGCATCTACAGAAATCCCTGTGGACTTTGCCATCTGAAGCACACATGTAATAACCCTTGTATTAGTCAGCTTGTCTACATATTTTTCCTCAATGGTAGATCTAAAAGTGCCCAGGGTAAACAGCATTACATTCATTTTGCACGTGCAAAAATGAGGCACTTCTTAAATGACTTCCAAATTAACAGCCAGTGCACCACCTATGGAGGTCTGAACATATCTCACCACCCTCTCTAAAAATGTCCTATGCATCTCATGGTAAAATTCAAGTATTAATGAAGACAGAGACTAAATCTATTGATAGAGTAGCATGTTATAACAGAATGCTGCTTACTTGATTTTTTTCTGTTATTTTTCTTATTTGACAGATATTTAAATCAATTTAAGGCATGACTAGCTTACTGCATCCTGCAGACATAAAATAAATGGTGAGGAGCACAAAATACACTCAAAGTAATTTTTTTTATGGGATCTTTGGAAAAAGCAAGATTATCAGTGAAGCAGCAATGACATAATATCTCTATCTGAAGAAGAGACGCGGAAAAAGTAAAGCCTGACATTAAGTAGAAATAACAAATCTATGAATTCCACTTTATGTGGAGACTTAAAACTTTAAAACAAAACACCTGCAAGAGTATTTTTGTGCTCTTGCACACTGAAGACAGATCAAAGCAAAAAAGAAATCAATTTTCCTGTCTGTTAGAAGTTCTGTACGACTTCTGTTTCCAAAAAGCCTGGTAATGTGCTTTTAAACGATACACTTAAAAAGCATTATGTGTCCAAACATCCTTGCTGAAAAACAAAGACTCTGAAGTTTCACCAGAAGCATCCAGACTAGAAAAATACACATCACACTCTCACACCTGCTCGTATCTAACTACGAGATGCCTTCGACAACTGTTTAATACACAAAACACGTATCCAAAGTTCCTCAGGATGTTGCATTTCCTGACGTAACAGGCATCAAGCCGAATCCACAGACTTTGGCTGTAACAAAATTTACTGCATCCAGCACAAATCCGCAACCTACAAAGATCACATTCAAGAACAACAGACGACATAAACCTGCAGCTTCTCAACAAGCCTACAAGCAGCAGCCAGGAGACTCTTCTGACATTACAACAGAGGATTGTTCAAACAACAAAAATGAACCCATTACAACAGAATTACTTTACACAACGTACCCAGCATCATACACTTCTGCGGCGAGCAGTGAAAACCAATTTCTGTCTTACAAAACATCTCAAAGTTGTCTGCAGTATAAGAAATGTCATTCCAGAGCTGACGACTGAGATATTAGTAATGGACAAGCTCTTCGGTGGACAATAACTAGTGCTGCAGTAAGAGAAATCCATGTTGATGGAAAGTATATTCAGCAGCACATAGTTTTCAAACGATCTTAAGTCATCGCTGAGCAACAACCGTCTTTCTTTTTGTCACCGTTTACTAATGAAAAACACATACACACGCTCACTTTTCTTGGATGATTTGTACCCTCCCCCCCACCCCTTAATTTAGTAGTTTCTCGCCCCTGCAACCTGCCTTCATCCCCGAGAAGCACGACTCACTCAGAGTCCAACAGCACAACTGGGAAACAGATGGGAAAAAACAGAAATACTCTCCCAAGATCCTGGAGCCAGAACAAACATAAGGACACGTACCAAAGGCAGCCCTCACCCAGAGTGCAAGGAGAGGGAAAGGCCCAAGGGACCCTCCTGCTAGACTGCAAGTGAAGTCATGGTCACCTCGAACCTCAGATGTCCCAGTTACACAAGACCAGGACATGAAAGGCACCTGACAGCCTGACCTAAACGGAAGAAATGGAGTCACTTTCCACGTGGCAACTTGTGAGGTATCACAAGTTTTCCCAAAGGTAATGAGAGACGCCAGTACTGAGACGCCACGTGCAGCTCCGGCTGTCTACTGCACCGACCCAGAAACCAAGGGGTTACTGGTTCACCGCGATGCCTTCAGGAACCGCTGCAATAAATCTTCAGCAGAAATTCAGGGCTCCAGGGACCTATAACATGCTATGTCATCTATAAGATGAAAATATAAATTAAAGGATGGTCATTTTTTGCATTTAGAATCGTGTGCAACAGAAACTAATTCTGCATTTTAAAAAAAAACAACTTGAAAGTCAAAAAAAGATGAAAAAGCTAACAGACATCGCATGGAGAAAACAAGGACAACGTTACTGGTGAAGAACAACAAACACCACCTAAAAATTCGTCTTCAGTAAAAAGTGAAATCATTATTAGACTTTGCAAAGAAAGAATTTTAAGCTAATGACTGCAAACGCTTTAGGCTCACATTTCTTCTTTGCCACACGAAGGGCTGTACTCAGAAGACAAAGTTCAAAAGCTCTGTGGAGAGCTGTTCATGAGCATCACACACCACTGCTGGGCTGTAAGGGGCTATTTCTTCATAAACTGGTGGTTCATAAAGAACATAAAAATCATTAATAGTAGTAAGCCCAATGGAGGAAAGCACAAGCTTACTTCAAGCACCCCACTAGAAGCCTAAACCAAGACACTGCAGTGCACTGGAGAAGTTTGTCAGGAAGAGGAACTGGAGCAAATGCTGGGACTCTAACAACCAGAGGTCGGACTGGATTTTGGAAAGGTGATGTTTCCCCACAGACCAATTAGTTTTGCAGTAGTGGTGTACAAGATATGTGTAAAGTTAGCTGTACAGTGTGTTTCCTTTTTTAAAACACAGATAAGTAAACACCCATTTGGACTTCTCTCAAGAGCATAAGGAGATACTCTTTTGGCAGAGAGTCTCCATCGTGCCTGGATATCTTTCTAGTGCTCTTTACCTGGTTCGCTTTCCTCTCAGGCAGCTTGAAGCATTAATAAAACCTTTCCTCTGACCGACGCTTGTCAGTTTTCTGACTTGCTGCACAGGGCTACACCGCACAACGGTCCTTGTTCCCGACCCTGATCCTTCTCACAGGATCTGCACTAGTTAGGCCAATTTGCAAAAAGTAAGTGACACAGCCAACAAACTTCCTTTTCCCTCTTTGAGAAGGGGGAAGGGAATTACACTTCCAATTGTACTATTTTTGTTAACTCTGCATCCTACATCATTTTGTCTGGCTCCATGAGAAATACAAGTAGAAATGGAGTTATCACACTGAACAAAACTATACAATGAAAAGCTGGCAAAAAAAAAAATAATCATCTTGCTTTAGCCTTTAGTTGCTATTTCAAGAAGTTAGGGAGAAGGCAGAGAACAAGAAGAAAAGCCCATCTTTAGTTTGGTTTCCTTATAAAATAAGGTTACCTATGATCACAGTTTTAAAGTCAGAATATGTAGAAATTAAGCTTTATTTACATAATTATATCTCCTTGAAAAGACTGAGGAAATAGAGCAGCATATACGTAAGCACTGAAGAAGGTCTCTAAGAAGGATGAAATAATTACAAGAGCTCCAGTTGAACATTCAAGTACCAGTAGGACTTCAATGATAAGATCACTGTGAAAGAGCACAATTTCCCCAAGTTGAGTAGAGCTCAGCAACATCACCTGGTATTCTTACTCACTCTTAAAACTGGTATGATTAACAAACAGCAGTTATGGGGGAAAAAAATGGGAGTATCCAAGTAACAGCACTATTAAGTTTGAAATGATCCTGGAAAATGATAGGAAGAAAAAAAAAAGAGTGAGCAAGAGACAGAAAGGTCTGAGAAGTGCAACACAAGGTAAGCACACGAAACACTGAGCCTGGGCGATTCTGCTCAGCTGGTACCTCTAGCCAGCGAGCATCCTATTTCATACTTTAGATATAATACGCTGAATAGACATGTCCGAAAAGGCAACTGAGAAATGGGGTGTCAGTGTCACCAGCTGAGAATAAGTGAAATATTTGAAAAAGTTATTTTCATAGGCAGTTTCACAAAATGAGAACAGATGGCTACTCCTATCTTTTGACAATGTTTAATACTCCTAGAAGCAGCAGGCTAACCAACAGTGCTCCAAAACCTGTCTGGTAAAGAAATGGCTTTTTTTCCTGTAACATTATTATATGTTCTAATGAAAAATTCTGACTCTTATTTAAATTATTCCACAAAATTACACTTGAAATTATGAAACCCATTTACATTCCTTCTTTCATCAATGCTCAAGCAGCACTCATTTGCTGTTCACGTTTCAGAGAAACTACTAACCTGATAAAAATCACAGATTAAACAAAACTGAAATGTAGAAAACTAATCAATAAGCAGGTGCATAAGAGAGTATGTTCTTTCTCACAGCTTATTCAACCCACCACAGACCTATAACTAGCTCATTCAAAAGTTGAAAAATCTACCCGGAGCAAAAGAAACTAGGTACATGTGGTATTCTCTTCCAGTCTTTCAAGATAAACAATATGCTGAAGGGTGATACCTACTAGTTCTAAAACTCTCAAGGCTATTTTCAACAGAAACTATGAGTTTCTCTTAATAACCAAGTATTATTTTTCCTTTATTTAATATAAAACTTAGGTTTAAACACAAATACTTTTAATAAGATTTTTAAAGTAACCTGGCACATTAAAAATAAATCAAAATATTAATAAAAATAATTTCAATTATGTTTTCTACAGCTTATATCAGTTCCAATTTCTACCTTAAGTATAGCTGACAAAGTCAATAGTGAAATTAAACCATCTAGTAAATAAGAAACACATCATCAGTCATATTGTAATATTAAACATGCAAAAATTAAAACTCAGTAAATGAACATTAACTCCACAAACTTTTTAAATATTTAGGTATGCATACAATGCATTCTCTTGGCTAAAAAATTTGAGTATACTCTGCATAAAGACTATTTCATTTGCTGCATATCAGCATGCTAAATGTCACTTTCCCAACAGACATCACTGGGAACAGAAAATCAGTAAGAACTGCACAAACCAAACAAGATTAAACTGATTGTTTAAATCAAGTTTTCCTGCCCGCTACTTTAAAGTCAAAATGATTTAAATCAATTCACCCTCTTCAACAGCCACAAATTAAAACACTGTTCAATTATGCAAACTCTGAAAACGAAGATGGAGAAGGAATTGAGAGGAGACTGGTTGACCACTCACTTAAGAGACAGAGGTATGACAAGGTTAAGTGGCTGGAAGCCAAATATATGGATAAATTCAGGGTACAAATAATGCATACAGATTAAAGTAATTATAACCACTGGAACAGCCTACCAAAGACGACAGCCGATTCCCCACTGCATGAAGTTTTTTACGTTACAACCATGTATTCACAAAATGTTCCAGTTCCAAGAGACCATGCGTGCTTCATGCAGGCCAAGGCGATTACTGACAGCATTATTTAAATTGAATTGGATGATCAGACTGGCATTTTCTGATCTTCAAATCAATTAATCTACAATTTGACCCCATACTGAGAGCTGGTATTTCTTCTCACTTCACTAAGTCCTGCCCCAGTGACTATAACTTCATTTGACTTTACAGTACGTTCCTTCTGCTATCTGCTTAAATGCCAACATGTCCACCACCAACTGAAGACTTTGAAGAGAACCAGCTATCATCTGAAACCATCCTTTGGGGTGGCACTGAACTCAAAATGCAGCTTCACTCTTCAATTAAGACCTCAAACACACACTTTTCAAAGCCTTTTCACTAAGTCACTGCAGACTTAAACTGTATTTTACACGCTACACTATGGGTGGTACCTAACATGTTCTTTAGCCTATGACACAGGGAATTAAGCTCCCCTCTCAACATGGGACTTCATGTTTAGGCAGAAGATTGCTGTACAGAGGGCTAGGAAAGCCTACATCATGCACCAGGAGCAAGGATGATAGTTTTAAAGCAAAACAGCCTAGAAGTAATCCTCAACCACTGAACTAAGAGCTCAGTTTCAAGCCGGAAGCCTCCTAGTAGACATACAGCACTAGATGGTTCTCCAAAAACAGGGTTCATATTACAAACTGGGAGAACGAATTGAATTTGGCACCTGTGGCTAAATTCGAACTTGTTCATCCAGGCAGAAATCCAGAAATCCTGCAACTTACACGTTCATTAAATGTGGCTTCATGGCTTCACTTCTTCTACGGCACTTGCAGCACTGTCAAGATGCTTTTAGGACACAATTCCAGTACTTGACATGGTTGCCAATCCTCAAGCTTCATAAAAGCTGTGGTCTAGTTGTTCAACTTTTAAACTGAAAACACTATAAAGTCTGACAAATGCTGACTGGAATTACTGTTTTAGATCATACCAAATGATTGCTGTAGCATGTGTCTCATTTCTGCACCCTCCTATAAAAATAACTTTTACAGATTCTTTGATGGAGATAAAAATTTTGGGGTTTGCTGAATTAGTTTTAACTTTGTATAACACAAGGAGAATATTTCCACTGACTATTTTCATATTTCTAATATTTAACCGGTATGAAAAGAAGACTGAGTGCTACCCTCATGTTTCTATTTATGATATCACAGCAGTATCCAAGGAGTCAGCCTGGACGTGGGACTGACCCTGGCTCGCTCTGGATCTGCTTAAAGACACTCCAGCACCCGCAGCCAAATGCAGGGGAGCATCCTCACCCCACTTGCCCCACTCTCTGGCCAGGCACAAGCCACCATGGAAAGCCGCGCTCTCAGGAAAGCAGCCCTGCTTAGAGGGCTTGCCCGTTAGGTGCTGAACAACTGAGGAAAATATCCCTTACGCGGAGCAAGTAGCAATTTTAAACATATATATGAATACACACACTAGAAATAGCATTAAGGGCCACTGGCTTCTTCAGTCGGATGGGTTGAAAAGCACAACAGTACAAGTAGAAACGTTTTTAAGGAAAAGCAGGGGCGGGGGGGAAGAGTGGTTAAAGTTGCTACGCTTTTCATAACGTGAAGGCAGCTTTACAATAATCCAGGATCCAGAAAACGTGGCTGGAAATAACAATTGAAGAAGCTTTTTAGTGACAAGACACTGTTCCATTCAGGTCACCGGCAGAAGGGTTACAACAAGAGGAAGAGGATGGCAGAGAACAGCACTCCTCACCCAAACAGGGGCAGGACAGCGCTGCTGGCAAGAGGCAGAAGGCAGTGCAATAGCTAAACGCGTAATGATGAGAACCGATGGACGGGAACGTGCAACATCGACTGTGGACAGAATGGACAGAATTCATCACAAGAAGAAACTTTCTCTTTTTACTTTAATTCCTCTTTTTTTTTTTAAGGCAAGAAAAAAAGACATGTCAATGAAAGCCACACATACATGGAACTTCAATAGTATTTGGGAGGGATCTGAAGGTACAAGTATTTTTCATTTCAGGCTGTGCCCACAAGAGGACTTGGGTACCAAACTGCACAGCTCCCAGTGCCGTCCCAACTGTAGGAAGCCACAGCCTGGCTAGGGGTGCCTGCTCTCACAATGCACAGGGTAAGTTAAACACCAAATAACAAAAGCCACGAGAAAAGTCCAGAGAAATTTCTATTCCTTCCTCACCACCACCAAATCCTGCAAGGCTAGGAATGCTTCTCCCAGGATTTCAGCAAAGCAGGTCTCCTCTCACCTATCTTGAAACAAGTACACCGCACGCATCTGTTTGTGAGCTAAACATCTCAGACTTCCTCTACTGTCAGCCAACAGAGAGGTTTTCTAACGGTCTTCTGACCATGAGAATCACAGAATCACTAAGGTTGGAAAAGACCTGTAAGATCATCAAGTCCAACCATCACCCAACACCACCATGCCCATTAAACCATGTCCCACAATGCCACGTCCACACGTTCCTTGAACACCTCCAGTGAGGGAGACTCCACCACTTCCCTGGGCAGCTTGTTCCAGTGTCTCACCACTCTCTCAGTAAAGAAATTTTTCCTAATATCCAGCCTGAACCTCCCCTGGTGCAACTTGAGGGCATTTCCTCTTGTCCTGATTCTTGAATAATTCTGGCGTCGTGATTTGAGTACACACCTCTGAGGCAAGCATAGCTAGGCTCCTCTTTTTGGGAAAAGAACATATTTTATTCAAGCTATCTGCCAGAACTGACTTAGGCAAGTGTCTCTGATTGCTATGCATAGACTCAAGCCTTCCATCCCTGCCTAGCCCACATGCTTCTTTAGCATCACAATGAAAAAGAAATATTGTCTTCCTAAATCCAGCAAGACATGAAACCTAAAAGAGAGCACATCTCCGGCAAGCACAAAATAAATTCATCTTGGATACTGGCTGGGATGCAAAGAAGAAAAAGTGTACTAAATCTCATGATATTTTTCATTTTGTGCTATGTTTCTATTTAATTGTTCCATGTGACTATTGTAAACTTTTTTCCAATAGAGTCACAACCAAAAATTACAAATCTATCACCTTCTCAAAATAGAAGGTCCAGAATTACTGATAAATACTCTTTAGACAAGCATCAAAGACATTTCAGCAAAATGTTGATTTAGTTGAATATAGATCTGGAAAGTAAAAGTGAAAATGGCAATGCTTTCCAAAATAGCAGCCTCCAAATCCGCCTGCTAAACTAGACTGAGTTTGTATGCTCACCCTTTCAAAAGGGGAAAAAATAACCCACTTCGCTCATTTTTCCATTCAAAATTCTGTAGGGCACTGTCTATACAAAATATTTCCTTGGTTAGATGGAACCAATGAAAAATTACGTTGCCTTGTAACTGTTACCGATTTATAGAAACTGGAAAGGAACATTTTTCCCCACCTTTTTTTTTTTTTGTTAAGAGAAATCTTTTCATTTCCCACTTAACCCAAATTTTCTTGCAACTGAAAGATTCTCTGAAAAAGGAACTGGAAGAGCTCCAGCTACTGTCCAACACTTAAAAAAATTTTAAAGTGTCATCAATCCCAGATCTTTACATGCTCTTCTACAGCACTGCCAACTCATACTTGAAGAGTAACTCAAAACTGGTTTATGCCAGCATTGCACACTCAAAATAAAGACAAATACAAAAAAATATTTCTATAGAATTCTGATTTTAAGTCAAGTCCTGCTCAGATTCATGTCAGATGTTACTACATAATACAGCCGTTACCTTTCTTTTTTTTCCTAGGAAAAACTGGCAACTGATACCATTAATCCTAAATATCTCAGTGGCTACCTCTGATGATGTGTTATCACATCTGCTATAAAAGGTGTCCTCAATTTCTAGAGGACCATCTTAAAATGCTGGTCCCACGGAAAAAAAAGGAATAACATCCATGGTAAATGACAACAGTCACAGTTACTCTTTGAAATTCAAGTTACAAATTTCTAATATTGCATTATTCCATTTAACAAACTTCAATCATTTCAGCTGAAATTCTCAGTGACTGCTTCTGCAAAGTTTGATTTGAAGGTTTTTGAGAACACACCAGTCACTTCTGACAATTTTGGTAGTGGAAAAAAGCTAAAAAGTAATTCAGAATATTTTGTTTGGAAAAAGATTCTTCCTCAGGGGTCCACAGAAAAAGACAGAAACTGCTGGGCTTAGATAGTTGCCTTTACCCATGTCAATGCCAGTCTGTCAAGACTTGAACAAAACACCCGAAAATTACAGTTCGCTCATGCTTAGGAAGGCTTCCAGAGCGCACTAGTAGCACCTCCAACTCCGCTAATGGACCTGATCTTATTTCCAGCCGGCCTGAGCTCTCTGCACATCACCCACACTGACCTGGCCAGCCAGCATCACCATGCTTCCTGCATTGCCATCGGGGACTTAGAAGGCTCCAGAGAAGAGATGCAACACCACCGTCGGCAAAGCCCTTCTTGGCCAAGGCAGAGAAAAAGTAACTATTTAGGTACTCAGCAGGCCAATCTGCGTTAGCATGCATAACCTTGTACTCTTCGCAGCTCTGACCGCTGGACAATGCCCCACACTAATAAGGAATTAGGGTCACTGCTTATCACCTTATAGAGAGGGTAACGAAGTGGTTGTCCTAGGTGACATCTGACAAAACCGAGACCAGAACTCAGGTCTCCCAACATGATACATCATCCAATTAATTATTCCCTTTGTGGCACGGATGTCCAAGGTCATGCATTTGATTGTTCTACGTTTAAACAATGAGAACACACCAGGAACAAAGCTTGGGATTTTTGAGTCCCATCATTACTCTGCTATGTAGCAAATACCGTGCCAGCCATTAGCAAAGAGTGTGCTTCATTCCGGTCCTGGAGGCTGGTTCACAGAGAGGACAAAAGATTGCTACTGCTAACCAGACATTCCTTAACTCAAGTGGTGCTGGTCTGCGCTGCGAGTCCAAAGCCTGTCAACGCCAGCACTACCAGTGACCCACAAAAGGATAAACACCATTGCACATGAGGGCATTTGTTTCTATGAAAAAAAATTAAAAAATAAATAAAAAAAAATCTATGAACAAATAAACAAACCAGGAGATTAAAAAAAAATACAGACAATGCTAGGATTGCATTCAGAGGGTAGGAAACACCAGTGTGCAACCATCTTGGCAAACTATTCAGTATCCCTGAGCATATATCTTTATTAGTCTTTAATCATGTGACCTCCCTTGACCCTAACACGCACAATTTTAGTTCTGATATACCTTAGCCTATGCATCCTTGTGATTTTACTGAACTTTAAAAATAAAAATTCAAATTAAAAAAAAAGGAATAATCAGCAAGCCAACACCTAGACAAGTCCTACCCTTGCACCTGCAGCTGAAGGGGCTCCTCTGACACAGGAGCTGATGTGCTAAGATGTGGAGTGCATGAGGAAACATAGTCAGTAGGTAGCACACAGTCCCTGATTATATTTCACATGACTTCATATATTCACTCCCAAGTTTTACCATATATTCATTTGAGAAACACTGGGATGGCTCATGCCACTATCCCTTCCCAAAAACGCAGGAAATGACAGAAATAGTTATAGAACCAAGGCACACCATAATTTAAAGTTGTCTTCTCCAAAATACATCATTCTGCAGTAGACATAAATGCAAAAAATATTTGTGTATTATAATTTGGTTTTGGTTTAGACCAAAGTCTAGATCATGCTTTCTGATTAATACCACGAGATTTTACACTGAATTCAAGAAAGGGAAGTCCACACAAGCTCAGCGTTACATACAGTGTAGCTATACTGACTTTTTGGCAAAGCCATGTTCATTTTTCCTCCTCCTTCTGTCTCTCAGTATTATTTTAAGAATCTCTGCCACCAAAAGCTAAATAAACCTAATTAAAGAATACTCTACCATTTTTGTATTACAGTTATTGCTTGGGATCAAACATGAGAGCACAGACTCAGAATAAACTTCAAACCTACCAGTCATACCAAACTTCGCAGAAGTATGAGAAAGTTCACAGATTCTAGGGCACCAAGTCTAAGTAGCACAGAAAAGAGCTTCCAAATGTAAACACAGCACCACTAACACAGGTTTGGGGGTTTTTTGTGTATATAAACCGAAAGAGACTGCACAACTATCCTCACATTGGTCCAATTTTACCCACTTTTGCAACAGTGCCCCACATACATGTATTCGGTCTAGTCGACGCTTCAGTCAAGTTTGTCAACATAGCTCTATGCCTAGCTATAAACTAAAACAATCATTTTGACACTGTATCCTCAAAATATAATTCTTGCTCTTATTTATTTTTTGCACTTAGTAACCAGTTCAGTTGAAGCAAGAGGACTGTCTAAAGTTCTGTTGTTGAACACAGGGTAAGGTTACATGGAGCTTTTTCCACCGACAAACAATGTTGAAAGTGTCCTTAGTATTACAGTGCAAAAGGATTTCTCTTTTCTAGCATAAGTATGCATTTAATTTCAAAAAATTAGTTTATTTTTCACTGCATAGGAAGCATAGTCATTTCATGCTTCCACATTTGCACTTCCAAGATTCAAAGTTTGTCTTACAGATACAGCACAGCACACCTTGCACAAAAGGAAAGGAAAAGCCACAACCTGACTGCTCAGTACTTTACATCTCACTTTGAAACAGCATGCTCATTATATGTTTTCCTCTTAGCTGGGGAAAGTGAGCATGCTTGTGTTTGCAGCTCCTCCTCTTTCAAAGAGGCACAGCTGCAGCTGTAGTAAACAACCACTAGTCAGGAGCTGAGAAGGTCAAAGTCTCGGTGCTGCATCCATTTCAGCTTCTCTAAAAATGAAATTTCCATTTCAAGAACTTAATTTTTTGTTTTGTTTTGTAGTTACGCCAAGGAAAGGCAAGCCACTATCATCTTCCAACAAAATAAATCAAGATACAATACTTCAAAAGCCATAAGCAAAACACTTCAGTAAAAATAATTATTTCCCCAGCTTTATTAATATACAAACTCCTCACTCACAGTCTCATATTTTACTTGATTCAAACAAAGACTTGGTCAAAACCAACCTTCTACTGACGAGAACTGTTAGACAATGCAAGTGACACCTACTGAAGGAACGAGCAAGGAGGTTGGCCATCCTGGAAAGTGGTGCCAGCAGCTGCGCAAGGCTCAGAGAGGTGATACAGCAGCCTGACGCCTACAGCACTACAGCTTTGCTAAGGTTAGCTTAAGCGGGCACCATCCACCCAGTAGTGAGAAAAGACACAGACCTTCCCTTTATAAACTATCCAAAATCTAAACAACAGGACGCCCTTCTAGCACTGAAACCCGCACTGAACTACGCAGACCTTCTGCAACCCCACAGCGCAGCAGAGAGCTCCCCAAGCACCTGGGAGAGGCATCGCCCATCTTCCTCAAAAACATGGTCTGTATTTCTGTTTAATTATGGTGGGTACCACCACACACCACCCTGGTCTGGGTGAAGTAGAAGACGGTTGCTACCACGGGGCTTTGCAGCCCCAGCCCTTTGCTGACCCCACTCTACCATCTCCTGGGGGAAGAAGGGCTGGTTCAGCCCCGCCGCATTTCAGCCTCCTCTCTCTGAGTAAAACTCTGCTCACGCACGTTCAGGTCTGGCTCATCCTGACAGAAACAGCTGGCAGAGGACTCCACAACTAGCCTGCCCTGGAATCTCAAAGTTTATTTTTAAAAGTTGTTACACATAGTCTTCTTGGGCTCTCAGGGGCCTTTCCAGCAAAGGTTTTTCTACAAGAGAACGCAGGAAGGCCTGGAAATATTACCACCAAGTATTGCTGGGGAAAGAAAAAAAAAAAAATTTAGAAATACCTCATCTCCCATCCCCCCTTCTTTATGCATCTGATATTGCCTCACTATCAGAAGCAGAAACCAAACAGTATCTCCCACATCCTAAACTCCTTACCAGCCCCTCCAGCACATGTGCAATGACTCCTCAAATGCCCCATGGCCTATCTCCTCCTCAAAAAGCCTCTTTTTCCCCCACAGCTGGGGGACAGAAGAGAAAATATGATTTTTTGCAGCCCTTTTTAAAGGCTATTTACCACTCCATGAACTGGGGGGGGGGGAGGAAAAAAAATAAAAGGCCCAAGCCACCTTGTAAAGCTGCCAGTACCCTAATGAAAAGGTTTGCCTAAAGAAAGGTGCTCCCCAGACTGCCCCCCCACCCACCCCCAGTTCCAGGTACCAGATATAGGAAAATAAAAGCAGGGGGGTGGAGTGAATAATAAAAGGGAAAAAAGAAGGAAAATACCACCACTGCTGTTCCGGATGCAACGGGGGGGGGGGGGGGGGGGGGGGAGTGGGTGGGGGTGCTGGCCCAGGGAGGGGTGCGCATGGGTGCTGCTCCCCGGCCGCCGAGGGGGTGATGTCATCCCGCCAGGCTCCAGCCCGGGCACCCGCCGGCAGCGGCGGCAGCTCCGACCGGCTGCCAAAGCCTCTGGCAGCACTGGGAGGGGAAAAAAAAATGAAAAAAAAAAACCATTAAAAAAAGAAAAAACCCGCATGCAACGTTTCCTTCGCTATGCGCGGTCGGTTTGTGACGATAGGTGACACGCCGGCTTGCAGGCAGCGGTTTCAAGTTGATTACGTCCCATTAGAAAGATATTCCCCCTCCCCCAGCACGAATAATATGTACCAAAAAAAAAAAATAAGCGGGCTCTTTTTATGCAGCCTTACGTCACTAATAAAATGCTCCTATCGCCCCATCTGCGACCTATCCAGCACAGTTACTAATCCCATGCTAAGACCACTTTGCTGTTCCTGTACATTTCAGAGTTGGAGACCAACCAGAAAGCAGAAAATGGAGCCCATATGCCAGCGCTATATAAAGCAGCCTCGCAAAGTTGCCGCGAATATCTACCTGCCGTGGCGAGACAAAAAAGGGAAAAGCAAAAAAAAAAGGGGGGGGTGTGTTAGAATGCCATTTATTTCATGATGGATAATTAAAAAAAATAAATTGGTTTACTTACTTATTCAGGGGGACTGCCAAAAGCTAGCGGGATTTTACAAGCTCGATATAAACCCCGATGCAAGTGAACTTCTCTTCGGTGCCTCCTACCAAACTGCTCGTACCTGCTCCCTAAAACAGTTATTTTCCACACAAGCCCGTTGACGGGAGCCAAGACACGAAAAACCCCGCTGCCTGGCGCGGAGCATCGCACCCCTGCAAACCATGGACAGGGGGGGAAATACAAAATAACCCATCTGGTTGCTCCTATCCGCCTCCCCCAAAATCCCGCAGCACCCTAACGGGAGGCGGATAGGAGCCCAAATTTCATCGCAGCGCATTTACCCGCCTGCACCAGCAGCGGAAAGCTTTCGGTGGGCTTCACAGGGTGACGCCGGTGCCACGGGCACGCATCTGCCGTGGCCGCGCTGGGCAGACGCTTTAACGTAAATACCAGCGCTTTGCTCCCCGAGCAACGCCGGCCGACTTCTGGGAAAGCAAGTATTCATTATATACAAGGTAATTATTTTTGTAGAAGATAATACACACTCCGATTTTATTCCCCCCTCCCAAGCGTTACACCCTGAATTTTCCCCCCCTATAGCGTTCACCCCCATTTTTTGCATTTTTTTTAAGATTTATTGTGAGGTATTAAATTTTTTCCCACCCCCCCGCCCAAAGGCGCAGGGGCACCGCGCCCGCCCGGGGACGGCAGCACAAAGGGCCGGGCGCTCCCAGCTCGCTGCTCATCACTCCTCGCTTACCGCTTTTTCATTTTTTCCCCCGCTTTTTTCACCGCCCCCCCCCAAAGTCTTAGCGGGAAAGTTGAGGGAAAACTTCGGGCCGGCGGCGGGGGCGGCCCCCGGCACCCTGCGCACACACACATACACATACACCGACATCGCTGCCGCCGGGGCACCGGGGGGGGGGGGGCACCGCCGTTAACCCCCGGCTCGCCCCGGCGGCGGAGCCCGCTCCGGCGGCGCTGGGGGAAGGGGGGGTGGGGGGGCGCCCTGACCCCGCTGTTCTTTAAGCTCATTTAACTTCAGTATAGGAGCGATTACTACCATTCTCTTTAAAAGAAAGGCGATGGGGACAGCAGCAGCAAGAAATCCGCACGTTAGCCGTTTATTCTGGTAAGAAAGGGAATCGGCACAGACCTGAGCAGAAGCGGCAGAGCAGGAGAAACTGTTTCCTTCCCCTGACAGAGGGTCCCCGCTCTCCCTCTCGCCCTCTCTCTCTGTCCGCCCCGCTCTCCCGGGCAGTGCCACACGCACGCTCACACACGGCACCGGCGGAGGCAGCCGGCGGCCGGGCTCGCCGCCGTCCCCGGGAAATGAATGGGGGCAGCCCGGGGAACCGCGGCGCTCGCCGCCGACTTACCCGCGTCACATGATGAGCCGGGGGCAGGGTGGGCCGGGGGTGGGGGCTCCCGGCGCCGCCTCGCCTCGCCTCGCCTCACGGTGGGGCCGCCGCCGCTACACCCCACCGGCCGCTCAGACAAAGGGCCCGGTCCGGACCGCTGTCCCTCTCCCCAGCTCCCGGCCCCTGCTCCGGCCGCGGCGGGCGCCGGTGGCGTCGCTGGCATGCGGCGCGTCCCCGCCCCCACCGGCAGCCGGGTGGGGGGAGGGGAGGGGCCGCGCCCCCGCCCCTCGGCCGCCCCGGCGCCCGGTGCACCGCCCGCCCCGCCCCGGGGGGTGGGGACGGGAACGCCCGGCCGCACCGCCCCCCGCCCGGCCCCGGCCCCGGCCCCGGCCCCGGCCCGCCCGGCCGCGGGGGGCAGGGCAGCGGGGCGCCGAGGGGAGGGGCAGGGCGGCGGGGCCTCCGGGGGCGCCGCGGGGAGGGGCAGGGCGGGGACGGCAGCGGGGGCGCGGTGGCGCCGAGGGGAGGCCCGGGGCGGGGGCGCTGAGGGCAGCCCGGGCGGGGCGGGGCGGGGCGGGGACAGGTTAGCGGGGCGCCGAGGGAGGCGCGGCGGGGTGCGGGGCGATGGGGGAGGCGAGGCGGGGCGCGGGGGGGGCAGCGGGGACGCTGAGGGGAGGCCGGAGCGGGGCGGGGCTGTGGCGGCGCTGAGGGGAGCCCCGGGGGGACAAGGCGGTGGGGGCGCTGAGGGGAGTCCCCGGGGGGGACGACACAGGGCGGTGGCGGCGCTGAGGGGGTCCCGGGGGGGACGACACAGGGCGGTGGCGGCGCTGAGGGGGTCGCGGGGGGGACATGGCCGTCGCGACACAGGGGCGTCCGGGGGGGGACGACACACAGGGCGATAGGGACGCTGAGGGGAGCCGCGGGGGGGGGCGGGGACACGGGGGGATCAGGGCACGGGGCCGCTGCAGGGAGCCCCGGGGAGTGGGCGGGGGCGGCGGGCCGGGCCCGGGAGGGGGGGGCGGGTGCCGGGCCCGGCGCGGCGGGCCCCGGCGTTGAGGCGCGGAGCCGGCGGCGCCGTGCCAGGGCCGCGCTGCCGGCGGGGCGCGGGAGGCCGGGCGGTGGGGGCGGTGTCCGCCTCTCTGCGTACCTCGGCCGGCCGGGCCGGGTCCTCGCAGTGACCTGGCGGGCTCGCGGGGGCTGAGCGCCGCAAACCTTCCTCTCTTTTTTTTTTTTTTTTTCCCCTCACCTAGACACACTGCAGCTTGTGAGAAGTATGCGAGGTGTTTCTTTTGCCTGGAGGTCAGCGCCTAAGTCTGAGTCGCGCCTCTGCAAATTGAGAACCTCCTTTATGGGAAGATACTTCCCACATAAGGGCTGCAGATACTGGGTTGTAAAGGCTTTAGTAGCAATATACAGAGAATCCGATTCCAAAATCTTAAAGATGTTTAAAACATAAACTCTTTATTACATGGATGTTTTAAAAGAAGGACTTTAAAAACCTTAGGAAACAAAAATAGAAATCCAGAGAGTCAGTGTTAAACTTTAAGAACAAAATCTCGTATTTCTTCTCAGAAGCTTTCTTACACGTACGTATTTACACAGTGATATATTTTGGTGGAAAGCTCCTGGCCCATGCCTGACCAGTGTCAAAGCTCTTGAAGTGGCCTGACAGGTTACCTAGGGATTCCCTTGCCTTGGAGAGCCTTTTGTTAACGTAAAGCTGATGTGGCTGTTTTCTGCCTCCTCCCCTGTGGTTCCTGTGGTGTGAAGTAAACACTGTGTGGCCAGAGTGCAGGTGAGCTTTGACCAGCTCTGGCTGCTAAGATGGTTTCTGGGCAATGTTCAGGGGGGTGGATTCAATTTAAGGAGGCTTAATAGCCTTGTGAATAGTCAGGGTGCCGTGCTGGACCGTGGCAAAAGCTATGGTCAGAGCAGGTAGAAAATGGCAAATTCTTTATAAGCCCCTACCCCTCATCCTCCTCAAATTCAAGTGCAGCTCAACAGCTCCAGAGGATCCCACTCGTAACAGTAATTTGGTAAATAAAATGCAAAAAGAGGGATTCCTTGTCTAGTAGGTTGGCCCATCGTGTGAGCGTGTTTGTAGAAGCCTGTATAGCTTGCGTGTTTGCACAGAAAGCCAGGCTGAGCTCAGGTAAATAATTACTGCTAAAACGCTATTACTTTCAGTAAATACAAACTAATGTTTGATGCTCTTTACAATATTTACCAAGGAAGCCAGAAGAACCAGAACCAATGTTTGTTCCTTCAGAGGATTTCATGCCAACTGCCTGAAATACATCTATGCATCGCTTCACGTGTTCTCCCTGCAACTGGTCCGCTGCTGCCTTTTGGCATAAACAGTTTAGGTAATGTAACCCCCTCACTATTTGTCCCTACATCTCACCTCTATGTCCACAAAGTTAAAAAAAAAAAAAAGGCAGAATAGCAAATAAGAAATGTTAAAATGAATGTAAACAGAAGTCTACCTCGCAGCCTATATAAATACAACTCCACAAGCTATAAAGGGGATTAGGCGTAATTTGCTATTATAATTTTGCCTCTGGTGTAATCATTTCCTTTGGAGAAAAGTGAGCATAGAGTTAAAATACAGCCTAATGACCCAAGCAATGTATTTCCTTATATTATTACTTCAGATACAGAACCAGTTCCAAGAACTCACCATAAATTACATGTGATTCATTAAGATTTCAGAAGGTTTCACCCAAGTCAAAAGTTAACGTAACACTTGTTTTAAAAGATAAAATACATAATGCCATAGGAAGCAGGCTGCTACAGAACGCTGCTGGAAACATTCCCTGGATAGATGCGTAGCTTATATTCAGATTTATCAATAAAAACCATGAGTATTAACATTCATCCTTCTTAACCACTTGGAACAGGGAGCAACAATTTCCCAGCGCTGTGTTCTGCAGAGAAAAACTGGTTTCTACCTACTGAGGTTAAAGGATTAATGAATACTTGGCACATGAAAAATGAATAGTGATAGCGGAAAGAAGATTGCATGTAGACAGTGTGATAAGGTGGATAACAGAGAAACATCATGTTACACACATTGCCGTGCCTTGAGAAGCAGATGAAGCTCATTTCCATTGAATTTCAGATAAAATATTTAAAAACACCAATATTTATTTTGTCATACTTAGAAT